>NC_080780.1:4382187-5007500 GCF_020826845.1 Diceros bicornis minor
GGCCACCCTGTCTGGTTCACCCTAGATGTACCTGTCAGGTGAGCATGGAGGAAAAGAGGTAAGTTCCAGTAGGTCCACAGTAGCCCCTTCTCAAGTTTCACTCGAGTTAAATTCTTCATTTGATTTCAGAAACAAGTAAACCAGGAGGTTACTGACCAAAAGGCCTGGCACAGGCGCTGTGCCCCATACTCCACCCCACTCAGGCCTCTGACTCTCTGACAATGGGTTCCAATGGCCCCACAGGAACTAGTTCCAATGGCCCACAGGAACTACTGCATGGGCCCAGTTACCCAGACACCAGGGATACCTAGTTTGGCTAAGATCTTCTGGAGAAACTGTGATCTTCCAAGACATGCAGAAACAGCAGCAGATTCTAAGTGGTTCCTCTCTGGCAACTGAGCAACAGGTGCAAATGTGCCACCCTGGTCCCTCTCTTCCTCATCAAAGCACAATTAGTGCGAGTGTGAGGTGGTCACTGGAAGGGACTGGTCATCTGCCATGCTGTACCTGACTAGGAGCTCGTCCCCCTGGATACGGATTCTTCTTGAAGAGCATGAGCTGGCTAACATAGCATGGGCTCTGCGTTCCAGTCCCAGCGGGACTCTGCCCGGCCAGCTCTCCAGGTAAATGCACCTGGACAGGGCCCAGGCTCTGTACGGAGCTCCGCAGGTCGTGATGAAGAAGCGTGCGGATCTCCATCTGCCCGGTGCTAACGTGGAGCTGACGCTCGCTGTTTGAAGAAAGGCAGCCCTGAAACAGAGGACGAAGAGTCCACCGTTTACAGTGCACCTGAGGAAGCTGTCTTGAGTCCAGAACTAGGGAGATGCAGAAAATAATTGAAAAGGTAGCCCTTCTTCTCAAGGTCGTTTGGATTCATTGCCTGAGCAAAGATTTTGGTAGTAGCATGTGAATGCCAAATAACAGTCAAACAAAAACTGTCTCCTTTTGTTTCAACATTTATTCATTTTGTAACAATTCCTATGGTCCTTGGGGTTTCTTAGCCCCCAAAGGGAGTTTGAATACCATGATTATTTTAATACCATGTGGACTTGACCACAACCTTGAGCGCAGTGCCTTAGGGCTTAGGGCAGGGCGGATGCTGGGCATGCAGCAAATCCTTCCAAATGTATTAATTGCTAATCCTGGTCACTATTACTAGATGCAGATACCGCATTTATACGTTTTCTAATTTCCCAAACATTACACTAACTACCAGTTAAATAAACCAGCAGTTCTGGGCAGGAGGGATGATAAATGGAGAAGAGGAGAGAGACAAAAGCCGCCTACTAACTTCTGTTTCCTGAAAGCACTGGCTGTTTCCTATGGCAAAAACAACCCAGTAATCCCTGAGACAATTTCCCACAGTTACTGTGGCAGAAATAAATGAAATAAACTTTGGTGGGCTTTTTTAGCAGCTATATATCAGCAGGGCTGCTTTTTAAGTTAATGCATGTTAGAAATCATTTGCATTACTTCACTTCATTCCTCAAAGAGCAGAAGGCATCCTGAGAAATAATGATTCTGAGTCAGACACCTTCCCAAATATCCCAAATGAAAATCTACCAAAATACGAAAGGATGGAACAGAAGCAAAGTGTCATTGAAACATGACAATATTCCCACGAAACACTGAAAAATTTCCAAATACCAAGCTACCACCCACAACAATAAACATAGCACTTCAAGAACCAATTATACTTTTGATTTCTAGAAGCAACTGCAAATACAGGTTAACATCCCGGGAGAGAGAAACAGTTGTACTGTCACTAATGAAGAAAAAGTATGACTTACTAACAATAAGTCTGAGATGACCTTAATTCCTTCTTCTCGTAGGTAGTCCACCTTCCTCGTTTTCTCATGGTCAGAGACTTCTAAGACCCCGGAGACGAGAAGGATGAGCTCGAGCATCCGCTCTTTGTCCACCACGAACCTCCCCGAGAACTGGCTTTGAGTGAGGAGAGTCTGAGTGTACTTGAGGATGAGAACGGCACTTGTGAAGCTTAACTATGTGAAAAGAAAAGATGTCAATGAAATGTTTCATCGCACACGATGCATATAATCTTGCCTCTTTCCTTATTGCTGGAAATTAGAATGACTGAACTTGAGACCTAGATGCAAATCTAGGTTTGGTGTCTAGCTGATTACTGGCCAACTTCAGAAGTAAAAATTCACTCTTTGATATTGTTTTCTGACCCATAAAATGACCAAAGAAAAATAAATGGTCTCAGCCTTTATGCTAAGAAGCTACTTGGGCTGACCCCCAACAACCGCTTCACAAATCCCTTCACAAACTGGTCCCATCTCCTTCCACAGCCTTCTCTCTTCCCATCCCCTATGGACATGCTGTTCTCGAGCCACAGACCCTCATCCTGCTCCCAAATAATCCAGGCCTTTCCCTGATGCCATACAAATCCCCTCCCTGCAATGCCTTCAGCCCTGTCCTTACTAGCAAAATCCTACTCCTCTCTCTCTTTTTCTAATTAATATGGACATTTTCAAACATACACACAAGTAGAGAGAACAGTGCAGTAGTATTATATGCCCATCGCCTAGCTGTAACAACTATACTTCATTGACAATACTTTTTCTTCTATCACCCACTCAACTTCTAAAAACATATTTCAAAGCAAGTCTCAGGTATTTCTATCGATGAACACTTTAGTATATACTGCTAAGAGACAAGAACTCTTCCTAAACACATGCCCATGATGCCATTACCATACCTAACAAAAATAATGATTATTTCCTACTTATCTTTTAAAACAAATTTCAAATGTCCGCCTGACAAAGTGCACTGCACCATTGCCTGTGTTTCTGCAGAATTTTGTCATTCTCCTAATTATAGGACTCGGACCATGTATTGAAGTATATCTGTTTCCACATCTAGCTTCATCCATCAGTGCCTGAAAGACAGGACTAAGTCTTTTCCCTCTTTGTGCCTCAGCTGCTCCTAGCAATTGCTAAATAAACGTGTATCCAATGAACTGAAATTAAGATTCTACTTTCTGATGGTCATGCTTGTTTAACCAAAATGTGGCTTAGAAATACCTCCTAAAATCAAACTCTTTCACCAACAATAAAATTAAACTCGTCTAGAAATACACTGAAACTACTATTAAAGGCCTCAAATATGAGACAGCATCATCAAAATAGACTCAAAATAGAAAGAATAATCTTTTATCTAAACTAAAACAAGTGTAATAAAGAATACACCATGTTCTTTAAAACCACATGTTAAAGAAACCCTAGTGTGGTTTTTACACTGGGCATTTTTTTAACCAAAAATATCAGAAATGCTTACTTTGGGAATGACAATCATGACCAGTTTATCCACCACTCTGAGCTAAGAACTGAGGCCAGCTCCCAGATGCACAGATGCACAAGAGAGGGGCCTGTACAGAGATGTTTGGCTTCCACCAGATTCATCCTCCTGACCCTCATGCAAGGTCATTGCTGAGAAGTAATTTCATTTTCCAGGCCCCTGGAGATCAGGTGCAGCCTGGAGACGGGTTGTCCCCAGGGGATGTGAGGAGAGTGCAACATCATCAAGTGGTGCACCTTCTCCACGCCCTACTGCCCAACATAGGAAGCCAGAGAGGAGGTGCTGGAGGCTCGAGATGAAAGGAGCTGGCGTCCCTGGATCACCACGGGAAGACCACCTGCTGAACACCCGCCGTGGAATGTGTGTAGACACGGAACAGACTGCTGTTGGGTTATGTCTCTGAGATTTCAGGGCTTACCTGTTACACCCGCTAACATTTCTTTATCTAATACAGTTTGTGACCTTAGCAGGCTAAGTAGTTTAGAGCTGGAAGACAGACGTGCAGGAAATAATTACCTATGAAAGGTGTTAACATGCTATAACAAAGTCATGTACAAATTTGTCCAGAATAAAACAAATTCTGCTTTCAGGACTCTGAAGATTTCATAGAGAAGGTGGCATTTGAATCTAGCCTAGACGAGAAAATACTGTTTTCCCAGGGGAAGGGGAGTAGAATTATTCTAGGTTAAGAGAAAACACATGATTTCAGGGACATAAGGAACATTCAGTGACTGGAACGTGGAAGGCGGCTACGTGGGGAGATGTGGGGAAGGGCAGAGAGTAAGCTGCAGCCAGGTAAAGTCCTGGTGTGAGACGTGGGAGAACTGGATTTTATCCTCAGAGTACTGAGAAGCTATCAATGTTTTAAGGTAAACAAGTAACATGAGCAGAGGTGTTTTTATGAAGTACAAGAAGGGGGATGTGTTGCCATGGGAAGACCAGCCTTCCTGTCCAGATTGGTGGTCACCGCAGTGGAGCAATTCAAGATGATGACGATGTGACTCAGGCAGGAGGGATGGGAAGAAGTGACAGGGTCATCCATGTCATCATTCATTCATTCCCCATCTGTCTTCTGAGCTGTGCTAGTGTCACAGCTGCGGTTACATGGTGAGCAGGAATGAAAGGTTCTGCCATCATGGGGTTGATGCTCCAGTGAGGGCAGTGAGGCAAGAGAGAAATGAGTAAGACAGCTGCTGACTGTGCAAGTCCTGAGAGAGGTGAACCAGGCAATAGGAAGGGAGGGTGACTTCAGATTGAGGGTCAGGAGGACCTCTCCAAGGAAGTGAGCTGTGAGCTGAGAGTCTAATGAAAGCTCTCTGCTGCTCAGGGCTGCATGGGCCCTGAGCCGGCCACCTGAGGAGTGGTCAGGGGGGAGAAAAACCAAGAGAGGAGAAGGGAAAGGTAAGAAGGCGAGGTGTCTGGATCTGATTACATAGCAATGAGAGCCACACAGAGCTTTAAAGCAGGGGAGCAGCATTAACTGATTCAGGCATTTAAAATGATCCTTAGGCTGCTGTGTGTGGAGCGTGTTGTAAAATGACAAGAGAGGAGGCAGAGAGAACAGTAAGAGACTGCCAGCCAATGTGAGAAATGATGTCTGCTTAGATTAGAGTGGGGAGCAGTGGCAACAAGAAAGGTAGGAAGATTCTAGGTATGTTTGTGAGGAAGAATTACAGGACTTAACTACAAGTGACGGACAAGGAAAAGGGGGGAATCTTTGACGGCACCTGGGTTCTTGACTTGAGATTTGGGGTGGAAGGTGTTGCTCTCTCCAGAAGGGAGAAAGCAGGAGGAACAGGGCAGGAAGGAGATGGCGTGAGGAGCAGAGGAAGGAGCTCCATCGCCCACATTGGGTGTGAGGTGCACGGCGATGGTCATGTGGAAATGATAGGGCAGTTACATGGATGAGTCTGGAGCTCTTGGGAGGGGGTTGGGTTGGAGATATAAAATGCAGGGTCACCACCACTTGGATTTAATGTAAAAAGATGTGATGAGACCCCCAGGGAGAAAGTGGAGACAGAGAAGTGTCCCAGGCCCAGGACACAACCCTGAGGCACAGAACAAGTAAAGTAGACAGGGAGGAGCCAACAGTGGCCGGAGTCAAAGAGACTGTGCCGAAAAGGAGGTGTGCGTCCCACAGAACCTCCCTGACGGGGGAGACCTGCGAGCAAGGAGGATGTGCGTGGATTTGGCAGCATGGAGATTTTCAGGCACTTGGACAGAGCTGTTTCAGTGTTGCGGTAGAGATGGCAGCCAGATTTTGGTAGCTTAAAAATGCATGCGTGACAGCAAGTAGAGACCACAGCAAGGCAGAACTCACTTTCAACATGTTCTGCTGTAAGGAAGGGCATGGAAATGAGGTGGCGACTGGGAGACAGTTTAATTGCACCAGAGGGACTTTTTTTTTTTTTAAATAAGTGAGACTCTAAGCATGTTGGGGACCATCCAGCAGAGAGGGAGAAATGGAAAAAGCAGCAAAGAGAGCATTAAATTAAAGGTGATAAAGCCCAGAGAAGGCAAAAGGGGGGGCTGGACCACCATGCTGGACCACCACCTGCAGCCATATGGGGGCCCTCCACAACTTCAGGGGGCGCCAGTCCCAAGACTGACATGAGGGGTCATGAGGTGGTCCGAGATGGGATTCTGAGCACAAAGAGAGGGTGAGCCCCTGCTGGGAGTGGGGACATCTCTCCCATGGTGACAGAGGGTGGCCTGGAAGACAGGCCAGGCTGTGACTAGATTTGCATGGTGGCGGTAGACAAGGACTCTATGGGCTCTCTTATCCGCTAACTCGCAGTGCAGTGAGGACCTCAGCTGAGGGGGAGAGGGTGCTGGAGCTTTGAGAAGAAGAGAGTGGTGAGGATGGGAAGACCCGATACAGTAGATCAACAATAAAGAACAGTCCCCTTCCCAAAAGTATGTGTAGTGTGGATAACACCTGTTTTAATCCATTTCTACTTTGGGTTTTCAAATTTCTATATTAAGACAGAAGTTCTTCACCAGTGATTTGAGATGGGCGATGCTATTCAAATAAATTCTTAGGGAATGTCATATTTCTAATGTAAGTGTCAAAAATAACTCTACCCAGTATATTCTTAAAGAACTGACCAAGGTCCTCATAATTATGTGAAAAAGCAGGATAAGACACCTGGAAAGAAACAGCACTCACCTTCTTAGGGAAGCGTATGAGGTCCCTCAACATATAAACAGAATCAGTCATTTCTTCCTGACCAGGAGAAACAAGCGAACAGACAAACAAAAAAAAAAAAACAAAAGGAGAGGGCAAGGGCATTAGCTCATCTTGTTTAAAGCTGCATAATTCAGGTTGCTGATGTAGAACAAGAGTAGATCCATGTTTGAGCTAAGAGGCAAAGGGTCGCCAACGTTCTTTGGAGAGACTACCACCTTGGTCCCACGTTTTTCCTCCTAGTGCAGCATCTCTCCTCTTGATGTCTGCTGCTCCCCCCCCACACCCCACAGGAAAGTACCATGAGGGAAGAGGAACTGGGAGGACAGCACTGAGTAAAACTCTGGAAAAGGGTACGAGAGAAAGATGGAGGAGGAAAAAATTAGTGCAAGTGAAAGTGTCATGATTACAATGAAATAAGCTGTGTTCTTAGATGTGAACATTCTCTAGTGACAATGATAAGACAGGAGTTGCAGAAATGCCGTGAGCAAGGGCAGTAATGTGAATATATGGTCATTTCCTTAGAGGTGCACATAATCATAAACTTAACTCTCTGGTATATCATTGCTGACAAGACAAAATCAGATTGGATTTACATAATTTTTATTTACAGAATCATCGGTGGTGATGACTGGCTTATATCAGTCTCTCTTTTATAAACCAGCAGCATTCAATTGTGAGGCCTATGAGCAGGCAAGAGAGGCCACAGCCATGCATCAGAGCCACGCTGGCTGGCCGGCCCACCTGGTCTCGTTGCTTGACTGTTTCATAAGCATGACCACCTGCTGGTGAGCCAACCAGTTATAGGCCCCACAACACTGATACAGATTTACACATACTGAACTTGCCCTGCTCTGGGCCATACCTGGTCTGTGAAAGCTAATCTACATACTGAAGAAATTAGTGCATCCTGTATTCGTGACCACTGGCCACACGAGGGACTTCTGTCCTCCTTAGCCCAACGACTCAGGACCCTGGTGATCATGGTGATATAGTTCCTGGTTTCCGTGTAACTCCCCATCAGCTGGAGGGTGGATAGGTTTTTCAGGCTAGAATTGTATCTGAAGGAAATAGAAGAGGTATCACAACTGTTCCAGCACATTGCAAAACTTTTCAGCCTGCCTACCTAGAGCGGAATGGTATTTGTTATAGAAAACTTCTTGAGTGGGTCAGGGCAGAAAGGGAATGACTCCAAGGAGAGTTGGTCTGTGCAGAGGAAATTCTAAAAACATACAGTGAGGCATAATATCAAAATTCTATAAAACCCCTTTATCAGAACTGAAATAGGTACGAGAAGCCAAACAGAATGATACAGAAACACCACGGTAAATGAGGGAATACAGTACAGAGCTAGACAAAGACACCACCATGGCTATCACTGGCTGAAGGTTCACAAGCATCCTAATAAGTGGAGTTGGGAGTTAGTACCCAAACCCACAGTAGAGTGGACACTTACACTGTTCTCAGATGATACACCATGACCAACTGGGGTGTAGCCCAGGAACACAAGAGTGATTCAAGAATGAAAAATCAATCAATGTAAAATACCAAATTAACAGACCAAAGGATAAAACCCACATGATCATCTCAACAGATCTAGCAAAATCATTTGACAAAATCCAACATCCTTTCATGATAAAAACACCCCAAAAACTAGGAATACAAGGGAACTTCTTCAACCAGATGAAAGATATCTACAGAAAACCTATAGCTAACATTACACTAAATGGTGAAGGATTGATTGCTTTCCTCTCTAGACTGGAAACAAGACCAGGATTTCCATGTTTGCCACATCTATTTAGCATTGAACTGGAGGTTCCAGCCAGGACAATTAAGCAAGAAAAAGAAATAAAAGGTATCTAGATTTGAAAGGAAGAAGTAAAACTCTTTTTTATATGTATAAGAAATGATCTTATACATAGAAAACACCAAGGAGTGCACTAAAAACCTGTTAGCACTAACAAATGAGTTCAGCAAGGTTGCAGGGTACAAGATCAATATATAAAAATCAATTGTCTATTTATATACTAGCAAAAAAAATTCCAAAAAAAAGAAAACAATTCCATTTACAATAGCATTAAAAAGAATAAAATACTTATATTATGATTAAATTTAACAAAAAAGGTTCAACACTTGTACACTGAAAAATACAAAACACTGCTGAAAAAATTAAAGTATAAATAAATGGAAACACTTTGTTCATGGGTTGGAAGACTTCATATTGTCAAGATGGTAATACCTCCCAAAGGGAGCTGACAGTTCCTCAAAATACTAAATATAGAAATACCATACAACCCAGCAATTCCAGTCCTAGGTATATACCCAAGAAAAAGAAAAACATGTCTACACCTATGTTCATAACAGCATTATTTATAAGAGCCAAAAATGAAAACACGCCACATGCCCATCAACTAACGCATGCATAAACAAAATGTGGCATATTCATAATAAAATATTATCTAGCCATAGAAAGGCAGGCAGTGATGACACAGGCAACAATACGATGAACCTCAAAAATGTTACACCAAGTAAACGAAGCCAGTCACAGAAGATCACACAAGGTGTTATCTCATTTGCATAAAATGTCCAGAATCGATCAATCTATGCACAGAAAGCAGTGGTTGTCTGGGCTGGGAGTTGGGGGGTAAGGGAAGTGACTGTTAATGAGTACCAGGCTTTTGGGGAAGGAGAAAAATGTTCTAAACCTAGGTCCGATGATGGTTGAACAGCTCTGTAAGAATACTGAAATCCAAGGGATTGTACACTTTAAATGGGTGAACTATATGGCATGTAAGTGATATCTTAATAAAACTGTCGGAAAAACAGAAGAAGGTGTTTTATAGGCTCTGAAGCACGTGCACAAACACCATGCAGATCTGACTTAGGATTGTAGCGGCAGGGCCCTGGCTATTTCTTTTGCTTATCCTCAGATGAGTTCCCAGGAGCCACTATCGACTCCACTTCGTTGCCGACTTGGGGGAGGGCCATCTCCCGAGGAAACAGGGACCTGCACTAGGGCGTCTGCACAGCGCTACTCACACGTCCTCGCCTGGGCAGTGATTCCCATGGAAACGGGGCCGCACAGTCACCGCCACAGAGCACGGCTGCACCTGGGAGCCTTCGCCGTCTGTGATCTCAGTGGACACCATGACTGGGAAGGAACAAGAAGAGGAGCGTCAGCCTGGACAGTGGCCACAGGGATGCTTCTCCACACGCCGACAGCAACTGAGTGACGGAAGATGGGCTCAGTCTTGGCTCAGGAGGAGATAAAATTGCAGCTAGCTTCCCTCTCCAGTTGCTTACACTGTGGCCAGCAACAAATCAATAACCAGAATCTTTGTCCGGCTCATCTCTGTGCCTAGGATGGTGATGGGTGCTCCAAGGGGGTACCAAAATAAGGCAAGGTGCCAGAGCTGAACCTGAGGCTCTTCCGTCCTTCTGCGGAGGCCCACCATTCCAACATAAAACTCTAAGCAGCAGTCAGGGCAGGGAGCGCCAGAGAGACAGGGAAGACAGGAGTGCTGGTGAGAGCAGAGAAGCAGAAGCAACCACCAAGCGCTGGAGGAGTCAGGAAACGGTTCATTCATTCACACGCTCTCACGCACTCATCTGACCTGCAAGCATCGTGCGCCTGCAGCAGTATGAGAGGCCACAGGTGAACAGGCCGGGTCCCTGCCTCAAGCATCTCCCCACCTGCTAAGGGTTACAGACGTGTCAAATGTGACGAGTGCTAAAACAGAGGTAAAAGAGGGGGCCATGAGAAGCCCAGAGAGAAACACCAACTCCACCATGGACAGTCAAGGAGTGGGGTAATATTTTAACCAGCTCCCAAGTGATGTACAGAAATATGACAGGTCTAGAGAACGGCAAAGAAGAA
This sequence comes from Diceros bicornis minor, assembly GCF_020826845.1. NCBI lineage: Eukaryota > Metazoa > Chordata > Mammalia > Perissodactyla > Rhinocerotidae > Diceros > Diceros bicornis. The sequence goes on from NC_080780.1 coordinate 4,392,573, forward strand.
TTCTGACTGAGGGGAAGTTTGCATCAAGCAGCATGGCAGGAAATGGCTTTTGGGGGACTCTGGTACTCCTTCCTGTGACACAGGCCCTGGTCTGTGGTGGCGAGACCTGCAGATGATGGCCAATGGTGAAGGGCCACAGGTCCAGCTGCGTGAACCACACAGAAAGAGCAAAACACAGGTGCGTCCTGCGGTCTCCATAAAACATGTTCAACCCGAAACACAAGGCCAACAATTTGGGACTTAATCTTGAAGGTCAGTGCTTCCCAAGATGTGGTCCATGAACACTGGCGTCCCAATCACCAATACAAGCAAATTCTGGGCTCCACTACCTCCCCAGGATTCTGAATCAGGAGATATTGCATGGGCCCCAACTTTAACTGCAAAAAAAGGTGCAATTTTACAAAGCACCCCAGTGATTCCACTGCAGGTAACAGTGGGTCCTCTGAATCAAGACGGAGAATGTAAGAGTAGGAGCAGAGTTTAGGCCAGACTCCATTTGACACCTCGAGTCAGAGCTGTCTGTGTAAACTTCATGCGAGATGGGACAAGATATGATTAAATATCCATTAAATTGTATTTATTTTGCTTATGTTTATCCCTTTATAAATCTTGAATTCAAATATTCATAGGAATTGACCACACTGATATTGACAATCACAACTTATTGTGGACTCATTTGGAAGGATCTGAGTGACATCACTCACCCTGACACTGCTCTGTGACTGTGGCCTGAAATTTGGTTCTACAAATTTATGTTAAATCCTTTCTTCCAACACGGAGCCGAGGCCCTGGCCCAGGGTCCTTCTATTTGGATGTCTGCCCGGCCCTGTGGTCTGCAGATGCCTGAGGACAGGGGTCCCACCTGCCCCTGCAGGCTGCAGTCTCATGAGGGCACCACCCAGTCTGAATAGAAGTGGCTGCCTCAAGAAGAATGCCCTTGTGTTTTGGCTTCCTCTCCTCTAAGGACAAGTCCTCTTCTGTCCCAGCTCTCAGGATGGGGCTGCATGTCCAATATCAACAAGTGGGAGAGCCTGGGATGAGCATCCACTTTGAAGGAAATTTCGAGAAGAGAGGGTGAGTGCAATTTCAGTCTTGAAGAACTTATAAGGCAGGCCTGTGGAAACCACCTCCAACCATCAACCAACATGTCCTGTGCCTGCTGTGACACAAAGGTGACGTGTCCACCCTAAACAATTATGTAGTGTCTTGCTCAAAATGCTTCTGCTCAGTTTCACTGACCTACACCCAGAAGAAGGTGCAAGCGTTTCTAACCGGGGATCAGGCAAGGTTTTATGAAGAAGAAAATATCTTAGCTGGCCTTAAGGGAGAGGTGAGACTTAAACAAATCAGGCGGATGAACTAGTTCAGACTTCAGGCTGAAATAATCTCTCCAGCTCAAGTCAAAGAAACCTCCAGATCAGTGACCCTCAACCTTGCCTCCACATTGGAATCATCTGGAAGTTAAAAAAAAAAAAAACCTTCTCTCACCCCCAGAGATTCGGGGCTAGGTTCTGCACACCCAGATGTTCTCCTGAAGGGCTGCACCTCGAATGTGCTCAGTTGAGGCAGTTTCCAGGCACTGGTTTAGAACTGGACAGGGCTGTAGGGACAGGGCTCAGAGGAGAAAGTGGTTGATACTAAGGACCTCACTCTGTTCTGAGAGTAGCACATGCTACTCCAACACTCCGTCACCCCATATCTTCCTCTTGGTGGGAGCACCTCGATTTAGTTTAGTCTACAACTAATGCAAGAGTCACCAGACGCCGCATAGTTCACAAGCAAAAAAGCGATAACTTGGTCTCAAATATTTGATTTATATATGCAAAACATTCTTTGGCATTTATCGTTCACATTATATTTCAGTTATAATTTAAGACACAAAAAATTAATTTATTTATAATATTACTAATGTTCTTTCTGCTAAAAAGTAGGTAATCAACCTAAACTAAAAAGCATTCAACTTATTAAGATGAATAAATACGAATTTTATTTTCTGGAGACATACTTTTAACAATTTTTAGTTTTTGAAAGCCAGGGGAAAAGGTTTAGAACTTTAAGTAAGCACAGCCAGCGACCCAAATCCACCATGACTTACCTTTATAATTGTCCAAGGGCTCACCAGCAGGCAGCGCAAAATAATACTGGTTGTCTCTCCCATGATACAAAGTGTGTTTGGAGGTATTTCCTATCTGGTAACTAAATTCATAACGGAAGTCCTATGATCCATTCCATAAAGAGCAAAAAAGAGCACAGATCAACAAACTGATTAGATCAACAAACAGCCCCAATAAACATACACCTGCATCCATCCCTCCACCCGAGGATGTTGTTTCAGAAGGGCAGGGGCAGGTAATAGCTAAGTGTCCCCAAATGCACACTCATGCAGGGTGGCCTCCCACCTCCAGGGCCCCCCTGTCCACAGAGCCGCAAGGACTCCAAACAACAGCTGCGTCTGTCACTCAGGGTTGTGTGCTCTCCCAGCCTGGGACCCCCAACAGTCACAGAAGCACAGACTGTCTGGGCCTCCTCGGGGCAAAGGGGAGGTGGCTACACCTCCGATTTCCACTGGGGGACACAACAGACAGGAGACAGGAGAAGGAGCATTCTGCAAAATGCTCTTGGTGTGAGAGCAGGGCATTTGAACTGGGCCTTGAGTGAGGATGCAGCTGGGTTTCTGAGAGAAGGAGCAGCCTGGGCAGGACGTGAGGCAGGAGCAGGTCAGTGTCTACACCACGAGGACAGAGAGAAAGGCCGTCGCACTCGTGCCTGACCCTAGGATTGAGCTTTACATCCCACAGCATTTCATCCAGAGACTGGCCACAACCTCCGAGGGTTGCAGCTGTCTCCAGTCCTTTAAGACAGATGTGGAGGTGCTAGCCATACCGGTCTCCCCGACATGCAGAAGACACTGAAGACGGTGTGTGCCTCGAGGCCGTGATGGGGCTGCACCTGACAGGCCACGTCTTGAGGAGCTGGGTTGACCGTCAAGTACAGCTGAGCTTTCCCTAATAAACTGTGCTTTGAACCTATAAGAAAAATGAAATGGGTATTAAATGCATGATGGAGAATCACAGCAGCATGGGATTCTGTTTTTATAGCACAAACCTCATGAGGTTGTCAAGGTGTGGTGCGCAGACTGGCAGCACCCCCTGGGAACTTGTGAGAAATTGGATTCTTGGGCCTCACCCCAGACCTGCTGGGTCAGAAACCAGGGGGTGGGACCCAGTGACTCGCGTTAACACACCCTCCAGGGGACTCTGATGTACACTGAAGGTGAGGACCACTGCCGTCCAGCATCCATTAACATACATGTATTGACTGGGCACTCACTTGCAGGGCAGCCACAACCCTCGGTCCCGGGAGATCGTAGTGGACAAGACAAATTTCCCACCTGGGAGCCAGACAACAAGCACACTGACAGCAATCAGAGTCTAGAGCAGAAGACACTAAAGAACACAGCACTCCAGCAAACCAAACCCTCTCCACTCCCTGCATTCTCCTAAAGCTTCTTCCATAAACACATGTAAGTATAACTGAGTTGAATTTATAGTGTGATATAATTTAATATTTTGTTTTATTAACTGCCTTAATATCATAAATATTTTCCATGTTGCCATATAGTGTTCAAAATCACTGTCGTAAATAGCTGTTATAAATAGATATACTCCGGCATGCATAACTCTTATTCCCCAACAATTAAACATTTTATTTTCTATTTTCTGCTATTATTAATCATTCTATAATGGTTATTCTCATATATAAAGATTTTTTTTTTACTTTTGCTGTCTTTTTCTTGAGATGAATTACAGGAGTAAGATTTACATGTTGAAATTGTTTAAAATTTTGATGATGTCAATGATGATGATGATCATCATCATAATGGCAGGTATCATTTGCTGAGCCTCTGCTCTACACCAGGTGCTGGGCTAGATACTGTTCACGTATTATCTTATTCAGTAGTCACCTCAACCATGGAAGACAGATCCTGTAAGAGACATAAGGTCAAAAAGGAAGGAGTGACTACTTCTGAGCCAACCAGGGATGTCACAGCAGGAGACACATTGAGCAGTCTTGGTGTGTGAGTCGTACTGGACTAGGGCAGTGACGTGGGGAAAGAACAGACATTCCTGCTGAAACAACCACAGGGAAGACCTGGAGACATGGAGGAGCCTGGGGTGAGCAGGAGGGCGCCAAGAGGAGAGCTGCAGTAGCAAGGGTGGGCACAGGGAGACAAGGGCTGACACCAGGCCTGCACTAGGATGGTCTGGGGGCAGTGGAGGTGCTCTCAGTCTCCTCCCCCAGCACTGAACGTGACCAATCCGAGAGAACGGCCTTTATACATGTTACTTGGACAAATTTCAGAGGCAAAAGAGAGAGAGGTCTTGCCAAAGGGCAATAGGCATTTACGGAAACAAAAGCAAATGTGGGCCTCTCATGCCCAAAACAAGGCCCAGGGTTTAGTTTCTAAATGCACCGAGGGAGGGGCAGAAGGATGTTCACGAAGATGTCAAAAACAGTGAGAATCAAACCAATCCTTGGGGGCCTTACTGAGCCCCACCACCAGGTTTTCAGACAGAAGTTAACCTTTGGTTTCTTCCTTTGGAGAAACCGGAGTCAGCGGAGTCACCGAAAATGCACAAGGGGTTTCAATTAATGCAAAAATGTGGACACTGAACCAAACCCATCTGTAGATGAAAACTGTTTAAGGCTCTGTGCTTGTCATACGGAACCAGAAATCTCTAAAAATTTGATATCCAAAAGGCAGACGTCAGATTGAGTCATGGAAATGCCAGAAGGAACGTGGAGCAGGGTGAAGGTAAACGTGGTGAATTTAAACAACACTGACTCCGCAGAACAATAGGAACAACAGCTGGCTGGGTTTTAAATATATGTAGACATTATCAATCAATTTGCAGAGGAGTGAACTCATGCAGTTATCTAGGACAAACAAAATACATGTGTAATTAAAAAAAAAAGGCAGTTGCTTGGCCTTTACCCTGATCTGAACGTCCACCTGATCCCCTAAGGAAGAGTAAATTTACAGAGACATGCTCAAGTCTCCTTCCCGGATCCTCTAACATAAGGAAGTAACAATGAACAGTAAAGTGACAGAGAGGAAGAAGGGGACAGTCAGGACATTCTGGAACAAGAGCCCCAGACAGTCAGAGGTGACTGCAATTTCCAGGAGAAACATGAATATAGCAAACCCTTATTTATTGTCCCCCACACCAGATCCAGCTGACAGCTTAACATACCCACAGAGGCTTGTAGGACGTACGTCTCTCCAGGGCTCAGTGAGTACGGCTTTATCGTCACAGTTTTCTCTGTGATACCTACGGGAAAGGAGGGACCGCATGGAAACAACCGACGGCGACTCTTAAGGACAGGAAGTCAGACAAACCCCTTTGGCATAGGTTTCACTCTCCCTCCAGAGATGATGGGAAAATAGTACTAGTTACACATGCTTGTTCTTACCTGGAAATGCCATTAGTTTGTTCACCACCCACCCTCTTTACAGAGCAAAAAGCTCATTCCCAGTCTCCCCTGCCCAACAGAAGCAACACTGAGCAGGGATCAGTGAGCCTTGGCTCAGGAAAGACACTCACCTGCCTGGCAAAAGAGAACACTGGTAAGAACTTATTTTATATATGAACAATTAGGTTCAGTGTTTAACTTGACTATTCTATAATTGTACTTTATCCATAAAGTATGATTAAGGTATTTCAAAACAATTTCTAAGTCTTTGCAGGATACTGGTTGTGAAATCTGGACCAATAGTGACTGCATTACTTCCTCAGCAGGGAGAGGCTGACCCTCGAACTGCATACCCTAAACACAGGAGGTCCAAAATGCAACACTGCTGATCTAAGAAGGACAGTTAAAACATCACAGTTGAAAACCCCATTTCCTGAAATTCTGCCAGGAAAGGGTGAGGAGGCAACAGTTTAACAACAGTGGGATACCTAGAGCCTCCACAGAGGGATGATGTAACCATATGTGTTACCAGGAAAGGCGTCGATGCAACAAACTGAGCAGAACCAGAAGTCTGCACTGGGAAACCATCAAAATTCAACTGCTCTTCAGGAACAGCATCATTGTGCTCAATTGTGGAAGGACGCGTCCACACTGTGAAAGGGCATATCAGAACACGTGCACAGAGGTGTCCAGGCACCGGTTCTCTGGGCCCTTCGCACACATCGGCTTAGCAGGCCCTTCCCCTTAGTCTGAAAACAGGAGGCTCCTGGCAGGCAGCAGAAGCTAATTCTATCTTTGATAAAAGAGCCTCAGCCTGTGGTCCACAGAGGGACAAACACAAGTCAAGAAGGTACCATGACCCAAATACTTCTCTAGTAAAAGGAAAAGTTACAGAAGAAATTGAGGGTTTGGTATCCAAACCCTTCTGAAACAGCTGCAAATTCCAGGATGCAAAGAGGGTGTTCATACCAGATGAAGTGTAGCCATGGAAAACAGCCCGGCTGACCACAGACTTGGGCCAGTCCACCAAGAGCGCAGGCCTGGCACTAACAGTGGGGAGGAAGGGGCCCACCAGGTTGTCCCCGTCACCACGGCTCCCATCAGCACTTGCACTTGGTCCTGATCCTGGAAGGTTGATGTTGGTCCCTAAGAAGACAAACCAAGCCAAGGGATGGTGAAGAAAGAAGTCCTGATGATCTTCTTTTCATTTTATTCTTTTCATGTTCAAAGTCAGTATCAAGAACTATTTCCACTATTGCTGGATACCACATATCTAAAATTGTCTTTAGCAACCAAACATATTCAAGAGATGAACTTCATCATCATATGATTAGTGATACAACTGCATATTCCTTCCTCCCTCCTTTCATTTATTCAACATTCATTCTGGTCTACTAAGCCCAGGTACTAGAGGGACTGGAGACGCAGCAGTAACCAGAGCAACAGAGGCCCTGCTACCTGGAATTCTGTGGTAAGCAAGTCAGAAAAACAAACAAGAAAATACTGACATAAGTACTACACAGCCAGGTGATGATAACTGCCACGAAGAAGATAAAGCAGGGCATGAGAGAGAAAGAGAGAGGGAGAGAAGATTGGGAGGGGGCTATTTTAGAGATGGTGGTCAGGGAGGTCCCCTCTGGGAGAGGCTCAGAACACAGACTTGAAGAAGCTCTGAAGAAACCACTGTGGGAACGATCTGTGATGTGGGTGCAGGGACTGAGCAAGAGGAAGAGGGCAGAAATGAGACGGGAGAAACTGCCAAGGCCCTCAGTTGCCACTCTCAGCATGGTGGGAGGCCATCAGAGGGACTGGTTAGAAGTGACAATCTGGGTTGTGTCCTAAGCGTGCTCTGGCCAAGCAGTCAGACGACTGCAGGCAGCAGCATGGAAGCAGAGAGACGACGACAGGTCCCTGCACGGCAGAGGCAAGAGATGGGGCTGGACTTTGCTTAGGGAAGGCTAATTCAAGACTTCAAATGAAGGTCATTGAAACGAGATAGAATGACAAAGGGGATCAATGTTAGGGGATTAGAATGGACCCTCAACTGTCAGGAGGAGTAATTTTATGAATGCAATGCTTTTTTTTCATTCAATATTATTTACTAAGCACTTACTGGGCGTGCAAAAACAAGCCCCCAGAACAGCTGTGTACAGTAACAGGAAGGGGCACAGGGGCTGAAGAAACCATGACACTGGAGGCAACTGAGGAGGACTGCCCAAGAACACACTGAGTAAATTAGGTAAATAAATTGTTCACTGATCATTCGTCTATTCATTCCACAAACAAATCATTCACTGATCATCCATGTACTCATTCCATAGACAAATCAATCATTCACTGATTATTCATTATTCATTAGATAAATCATTCACTGATCATCTATTCATTTGATAAACAAATCATTCACTGATTATCCATCTATTCATTCAATAGATAAATCATTCACAGATCATCTATCTATTCATTCCAGACACAAATAAATCATTCACTGATCATTCATTATTCATCAAATAAACAAACTGTTCATTGATCGTCCATCTACTCATCTGATAACAAATCATTCACTGACCATCCATCTATTCATTGGATAACGTGCTCACTGAATGCCAATATGCCAGGGACTGTGACAGTCCTGGGGACACAAGTGTAAATCGGCCATGGAAGCTTTCCTTGCCAATCTCACAGTGGCAGAGACAGACACAGAAGAGTCAGCAAGTACAACACGCCACCTGCTTTAAATAGGTGGGAATAAATACATTGCCCTGCTGGGGGAGGCTGTTATAAGATAAGGATGGAACTTCTCAGAGAGAGGAAAATGGAAGCTGACCGGAAGGAAGAAGCTCTCCAAGATGACAACTTGGCAAGGATGCTGAGGGAGGCATTTCTGGTAGATGACACACCACGGACCAAGGGCTGGGAGAGGGATAGTGCCTCCCTGGGGCTGGGCCTGTTCTCGAGTAGGGCACCAGAAGCATAGGATACTTGAAGTGCAGAAGTAAGCCAGACAGAAATAAAGGTTTGGGTCAGATCATGCCGTGCAAAGGAGCTGAAACTTTTCCCTTTGAGTCTGGGAGCTCTTGGTGATCTTAAGGTAAGGGAGCAGCACAGTAAACCTAGATTTCAGAAGAGGGCGTGGAGGAAAGACGGGAGTGAAGAGACATGGACACACGGGGCTCCAGAAAGAGGTACCAGTCACAGACTCACAGTGACCCGGCTGTCTCCGTTTGGATGGCATTGCTTCTTGGATATCACTGTAATAGGCTTCAAAATCTATATGAAAGGACAAAATCATAATGTTTCATTTAAAACCACAGACTCCCCTGAAATCAATACTGACTCTCCTGACAGATCACAAATGCTGCCCCTGGTCTCTTTCTGGAATCCACACATCGTTTTGTGGATTACAAAATCCCCTCAAAGGCAGTTTACTGCATCATCATGACACGGGGGGGAGACAGGTGTCATTGTCCCCAGGGTCCCCAAGAGGAGCTGGTGTTCCAAGTAGGTGTGTGGCTTTCCAAAGATAACCCGGCTACTAGATCTGGGGACCGAGGCCTGGCATCCTCCCTTCAAACATGCTTCCACCGTTCTTTCAGAGAACACATTGTGCTCCTTTCTCTTAGAGGGAAAGAAACGGACATAAGAGCATCCTGCTGTGAATGTCACTTTTCTGTCCCCTCAGCCCTTCTCTCCCAAAGTCTGAAGATTTCACAGAGGTCCTCCCACCCGCTAATCTGAGGCTCGGAGCCCTGGGGTGTGGCGCCATTGCCAGGTGCACAGGGCAAAGACAGTACCATCCCCTGAACGTGAGCAGCCAGATCAAATGGTACCATGGGGAAGGGACAATGAGGGAGACGGCAGACGCGGGGCCAGAACCTGTCTCACTGATACTCAACTTTTCTCTCAATTTTTTAGGCACAAAAATAGTTTCTTCCCAACCTGAAAACCAGTGGTAAAGTGAACCAGTTGACCACTAGAGGAGGAGAGAAAGATGAGCAAGCTGATATGGACAGATCACTTACTGCAGCCCAGACTCCCCATATTTCCCAGGTTACAGAGGAGGAAACAGACTCCATGAGCATCACACACAAGCTGTGGGTGTGAGGCTGAGGCCCGTGTGGGTCGGATTTCACACCTAGACCATCAGGGACAGGCACTTACCAGGGGAGTGAGGGGACAGGCTCTGTGGAGGCAAGCTTCTCCCAGAGGGGGTGGGCCCTGGAGACTCCTCATTCCGGGGAGCCCCCCCTGGGGCTGCAGGGTCACCAGCAGCGGGAGCCCAGTGCATGCCGACCGTGGACTCCGTGGAGGTTCTCCCCGCAGCTGAAAGGGCAGGCTGGCTCGGGGTCTCCGGCCACGGCTTCCATGAGGATAGAGTGGTCGTTGCATAGGGATCTGCCCTGCGTGGCTCCGGGGACAGCAGATTAGACCCCGACAACTTCAAAACGGCCCCAAATTCTGAGGATCCCAGCAGCCCCACTGTTCGACAAAAGGGAACTTAAACAAACATTTAACACTATTAAAAATTTGGACAAAGGCCCATGTGGTTTAAAAAGGTCTGCAGATTACTAAGAAGCCTCCATTTTAAACAAATTTGACATAAATGCTGTGGAGCAGCCATTTTCACCCGGTGGCGAGCAGAGCACCAGCAGGAAGCAGACGTATGGAGCAGGACACGGGCTCCAACAACCACTACACCTGGGATCTGCTCTCCCTCAGTCCCTGCGTGACCTGAGAGGGGCCTGCCGCACCCTCTGCATCTCCTGGCATGGGTTATTCACGAGTATTCTAGAAGCAATCTGGGCACATGGAGTCTCTGCTAATACCCACCTTTCAGTTAGTGTCTAGTGTAACAATTCTAAAAGTCATTGGTATAATTTATGATAAAGGATCAAGAACAAAGAAAAAATTTCCAAGGATATAAGAAATGGTGTCTCGATAAAGTAAGCATTTACTTTCCCATGAGAGAACAAGATTCTTTGACAGTAAAGGCTGAGATACATCAGTCTAGGGACAATCTTCTGCTCTGCTGAAAGTTTAACCACTGGGTGTGTTTCCACGGCAAGCTCTTCTGATACACTCAGCATAGGCTCTGATTCAGAAATTCAATTTACCTAAAGAATGTGGGAAGGCGCCCCTGCAAATAAGGGCACAATCGCCTCTATGTCTTCACGTCCCTTCAGCCGTGGAGGTCAGCTGTACTCAGAGCTCTACGTATGGGAGCTTTGTACGGCCCCATTGAACGGATAAAAAATAAATAAATGTGCATCTCTGAGGGCTTGGCACAAGCTTCGGTTGCAGGAGCCAGCCGTGTCCAGCTCAGAAATAAAAGCCCCTCTGTTTGCTGTTCACAAATACCACCAGTGAGGACTCATTTCACTCCTGGTTCTAACCCAGCAGCTGACGCACCTAGAGGCCTGCATCCTGGCACCAGGGCCCAGTGTGTCTCCACACATGATTTTATTTAACCTCACCACTGCACTGTGTAGTGTTATGATCCACATTTCTCACCCAAGAAAACTGGGTCTTAGAGAAGTTCCTGAAGTGTCAGCTCGTGTGCTGGAGCGAGGACTGGCCCCAGGCCTTCCTCTGGCTCCTCTGCCCAGTCCCAGGGCAGCCGCCCCAGAGGACAAGCGAGGGCTGGCAGGGACAGAGGCCCTGGATGGATGAGCACGTCGTGAGTCATTACAAATAGCCACAGCTGCCTCAGTGAACACGGAGTCCAGCCCCCTTATGGCTACAAGGCTGAGAAGCAGCATTTGAACACCTGATCTGCCCTGTGCTGTCACAACCGTCCACATGAGCATAAAAGAAGAGGAACCAGCAGACACAATAAAGTGGTGGGCAAGACCAGATACACTGGTTCAAATGAATCAGATTTGGCAAAGTTTTGCAACCTCAAGTAACTCTGAGGTTTTTCCTTAGTTAACAAAATAAAGCCAACAATAATCTTTACCTTCTATACTGTTCTTTTCTGTTGCATTAACTAAAAACAGATCCCAGGAGTAAGAGAGATTTGATATTTCACCACAGCCTTCACACTCAGCTTGAAGAGAAAGTTCTTCATTCCAGTTAACAAAGATGTCCTTAAAATTGACCCGGGAGATGTGGACAAATCTGGAACATGCAAATTGGGTTTGAGACTTTAGGAAAATAACCTGAGGATTCTTTGGCCGCATTCATTCATGTCAGGCACGTTTAAATCGCCTTCCACTGAGCCTTTATTTTGTGAATCCAATAGCAGTGCCACAGCTGACATGACTGAGCACCCATGGGTAGCCAGGCCTGCACCGAGCTTGACCCAGCATGACCTCATCTGACAAGGGCCAGGTCCTAGCAGGCAACGCACTGAGCTGAGAGAGGCTCTGCCACTTCTTCCAGGTCACACAGAGCTCAGGGGAGAGCCAGGACCGGGCAGCCCATGCACACGCAGAGGCACACACACATACACAGACACACACGCACAGAGAGACACACTCATACAGGCAGAGACACACAGACACATAAGCACACACACATACATGGACACCCACAGAGACACACACACACTCACGGACAGGCTGGCACAGGGCCAGGCAATGACCCTGCCTGGCCTCCCTGGTCTCCTGACTGGGAGCTGCATGTGCAGGCGGGGGTCATGCATGGTGTATGCGTGGGGGGCGGGTGGGGAGGAGATGAGGTGGACACGGGCAAAGAGGGGCCCGTCTGGCCCCAGACACCCCCAGGGACGTTGTCACAGGGGCCCAGATAATTCCTGACAGGACTGACAGGTGTTGATCCAACAACTTTATACATGGTGAAGGAACATTTTTAAACACATTCTCTAACTATTTGGTGAGTAGCAGAATTATATAGTGCATTATATTTTGAGAATAAAAGTATCTAATTTATTAAATATAATTGTTTAAATTATGCCCCAACATTTGCAGCCCTGTACTGGCATTTCTTCACTTTTAATATAAACATCAGGAGCCTTAAATAAAACGCAAGTGGCCTGGGTCTGTCTGGACCTCGAAGCACTGCCCAGCGTTGGAGGCCCCCCGTGGCACGGCCCATTCTTATCTACTGAGCCTTGTTTTTCACAGCTTCAAACCTAAAATCCCTGGGGGGGGCCTCCATCAGAGTGGCCTTTCTGATCTCGGGGGCACAGCTCACGCCCTCTCCTTCCTGTTGGTCCTGCCAGGCACAGCTGATTCACTTCCTTCTCCAGGAAGCCTTCCAGAACTCACTCAGCCCACACTGTTACCACAAGCTGTTTTTACTCAACAAGACAATAATAACTGCCCAGACCCCTTACTGGGTCCGGTGATGGAAGCAACCCTGCTCCCCAGGGGCCTTCCAGGTGTCATGCAGAGCCATGGGCACTGGTGGTTCGGCTCACTCCTCCCCGCTCACTCCCCTAACGACCCAGCCCACACGGGGAAGGCCGGGAGCAGGTGTATGGCACACAACAGCCTGCGCTCAGTGTCTGGGGCTGCGTGTGGCCATCGGGGGCTACTCTGGCCTCGATGTTGCGGGGTTTTGGTTTGTGGTCACAGCATTTCTTTGCTCCTTCCACCCTGCATAGTCTCCACGTCAAAGCTCAACTGGCTGAGTACCTCCAACATGTGGGCCGACGCTACTGTCTGGGCCCCAGCCCGGTGACGCCTGGAAGGCCCCAGGTAGAGGCCCTGAAATGCCTTTGCCTCCTTTGGCCTCAGCCCCAAGCCCCAGAGCATAACACCGCCCCCCCACCCCCACCCCCATCTTAGGGTACCTGCTATGATGGGAGGGCCGCCTCCCACTTGGAGCAACCAGATGTGAGCACTAGCCTAGCAAGCTCTGCCCAGAGGCCAGTGTGAGAGCAGGGGCCCTCCCAGCCCCCTCCCTCCTTAGCAGCAGGGATGGTGTGCGGCTACACCCTCAACTCCTGCATGCACAGCAGGTTTCTCTGGTCACTCTCAACACCAGCTGGGCGCAGGGTGCAGGAGGGCAAACCCCGCGGATCTGCACTGTGGGAAATGCAGGGCAGGTGGTACCTGAACGCCAAGTCGGGGCGTGTGGACAGGAACACCTGTGCCTCTGACGAGGTCCGGCCATTGCTGGACACCATCAGCGTCACAAGAAATTGGTCATAGCTGTCACTGAGAGAGTTCGCTGCAAAGGAAAGCGTGGGGGCCGAGGCGTGCAGGCCGCGTGGAGCGGAGGCGGGGAAGCAGGTGTGCCCGGGGGTGCTGGCTGCGGTGCATTTCCAGTGATACCTGTGGGAGAGGCGTTGGAGGGGCTGAACGCAACTGCTCTGGCCAGTCAGGTGACCATGGTGTCGCTAAGTGGGCTTTTCCCGGGGTCCTCGCAAGGGAGCGCATGGGCTGGAGAGACAGGATGTTTCCTTGTTCTCTGATGTAAGTGGAGTAGGAGGTTCCAAAAGTGGGAGCAGAACCACCAAGGCGGGGGTCCAGGCCCAGCCCCCCACCAGCTCACTTGCTCAGAGCCCTGGAGACCTCACATGCGGCCCTGCTTCCCGGTCGCCAAGTGCTTCCCATCCCCTTGGCAGCCATCTGCCTGGGTCGTTCTCTCCTTCCACCCTGCCCTGCACAAAGACCACCTCCCACCTCCGTCACATCTCTGCACCCCGCCAAGCAGCGCTTAGCAACCTGCCTCTGACCCTGCAGTTCCATGGGGCAGCCAGGAAGGCTGCATCATCCCAGCTTCGGGAAGAATGTGAGCTCCAAGCGCCTCTGGGAGTTGCCCAGTCCCAGAAGTACTAGCGGGCGGGCCAGGAGACAAACCACAGCACCTCACCTCCCAATCTCATCATCCTCTGCAAGGTGACATTGCCACGTTCAACAATCAGGAAGGCAGCACCATCCCCACCCTTGAGTAGGTCTTACTCTAGCGGGGGACACACACTGAAACAAACAGCCCCACCCAGGGAAAGAGGCAGGAAGGAAAACGTGTGCAGGGGGAGGGGAGGTGGGTACAGGACTGTGTGGTCCCACAGCAGTGAGCCCCGTGTGGGTGCTCCCCAAGTCTCTGAAGTGCTGTTGATCTGTCAAAGAGCCATTTCCCTATCTGGACTGTAAGCGATTTGAACCTGGAAGTAGTTCTAAACCTCTCTTTTTCCAAAGCCTGCATGAGGCGGCAGCATCGCAAAGTTCCGTTCATCACCCAGACGACAGGAGCTCAGCCCCGTTCATCTGGTGGGTCCAGCTCACACGCCCTGCGGAGCATGGTCCTCCAGGATTCAGCTGTAGTAATCCTCACTCCCAGGGAGCAGATTCAGCTTGTTTCAGCAGAGACACACTGAGCTCTTCTCTTTGGGCACCTTATACTGGGTTCTAGGGGCAGGGGTGCAGAAATGAACAAGACCCAGCTCTGTCTCCTGAGGCTGGGGGAGGGGAAGTACGCAGCCAGCTGTGTGCTTTGTCTGGAAGATGTGCGTGAGAATGGCCAAGGGACAGAATTGGCGGGTCCAAGAGGATGCCTCTCAGCTCCACGGGGCTAACAACACGCCAAAGCCCCCGGATGGAATGCAGCAAATGTGCGTGTGGTCATAAGACTTAAGGGAACAAAGTGGCTCCTCTATTTACTCTCCAATGTTCATTGAGTACCCGCCATGTGCCAAGCACAGGGGTATGCCAAACCAGAAGCCCTGTCCTCCTGGAACTAAGCTTCCAGCGGGGGGACAGACAATTAACAGTGATCGTAATAAGTGAGCAAATGATTGGATGCTAGAGGAGAAGACCGCTATGGAAAAATGAACAGCAGAATCAGAACAGGGTCACTGGGGGGCCTCACTGGGACAGTGATGTTTGAGCCTGAATGGAAGGAAGCAAGGTGCTAGCAGATGTTGACAGATGAAGGCACTTCTCTGTAGAGGTACTGAGGGAGAAGCACAACCCCACTCCAAGGGGGCGGGGCCCCGGCTGCGTCAGAGAGAAAGTCAAAGCAGGAGGAGAGGAAGCTCAAGGGTCACCGGCAGCGGCAGGTCACTGTGGGCCTCACAGGCATTGTGAGGACGTGGTTTCACTGAGTGAAAGCGCAGCATTGGAGGGTCTGGAGCAGTGACATGACGGTTTCTGACATGTTTTAAGAGACTCCGTCCACCTGCTCTGTGGAGAATGGACTGAACGGGGAGGGCGGAAGTGTGGAGACTGGTGAGGAGACATTATGGAAATAAGCCCAAGGGGGTGGCGGCTCAGACCAGGAAGGAGCCAACAAGATTTCCTGACAGACTGAACAGGACGCAGGAGAGAAAAAGAGAAGCCGATGATGCTGCTGAAGTTTCCGTGCTGAGCGACTGGAAGGAGTCTTCCATCAGCAGAGAGGGACGGGAAGGCTGCAGGGGGAGAAGGCAGGTCTTGTGGCTGACATGTCTCTAGGAACATGGGAGAGGATGCCGAGGAGACGACAGGAACTCCACCCTGGAGACTGGGGAGCCTTCTGGACAGAGGAAGCATGCTTGAGGTTACTGGTGCACAGATGGTGTCCATGAAGGATGTGTGACAGGTTATTTGGGAGTGCACGGTGATACATGCTCAAAGTTATTAGTGAGTGGATGGTAGCTACATCAGGACACTGGGTGAGGCCACCCAGGGAGGGGTATGGATGGAGAAGACAACCCACACCTGAGCCAGGGGTCTCCAATATCAAGGGATTCACTCATTTAGAGAGATGCAACACTTGGAAACCAAACCTCCCATGCACCAAATGCACCTTACAAACCAAAAATTTTGATAATAAAGTAACATATTCGCAATGGACTAAATGTGTCCCGTCAATTTCATATGTTGAAATCCTAACCCCCAAGGTGATGGTCTTAGGAGGTGGGGCCTTTGGGAGGTGATTAGGTCCTGAGAGTGGAGCCCTCATCAATGGGATTTGTGCCCTTATAAAAAGGCCCCGGAGACCTCCCTCATCCCTTCCACCACATGAGGACAAAGCGAGTACACAGCTGTCTATGAACCAGAAAGCAGATCTCACTGAACACTGAATCTGCCAGCACCTTGATCTTGGACTTCCAGTCTCCGGAATTGTAAGAAATAAACATCTGTTGCTTATAAGCGTCCCAGTCTATGGTATTTTGTTATAGCAGCATGAACTAAGACAATATTTAAACTTCATATTCCAAAATACCAACTTACAAAGTTACTCATGTTTATTTCCAGCCCTTTCCTAAATTCTCTGCTCTTCTGATCCCACATGAAACGTCAGTTCAGCTAATAAAAGTTGCGGTACTTAAAATTTTTAATTATTATGGCAGAATTCTAAGACCAGCTCTCCCAACGTTCTAGAGCCAGAGTCTGGAAAGAGTGGAGGAGGAAGAGAAAGGCCGTGTGGAGAATGAGCAATTGCAAAGCCCCTCGGTGCTCACCTGAGAGCAGCCCCAGGCTCGTCTGGGTCATAGGACGAGGACCCGCTGAGGACGATGGTGGCCGAGGGGGTCCTGGAGATAAACAGGTGTGTGCCCTCGGAGATCAAACTGACGGGGGCCCGGGCCCGCACCTCCACCTCTATACAGTAGTTACTGTGCACGGCGCTGCCTTCCACCTGAACCTGTAACACCGATGACAGGGGCGTTACTCGGGACCAGGCAGGATGCTCACAGGAGCTGGATGCTCATCTTAAAATTAGAAGGAAACTGGTGAGTCTAAATGCGTCATCGGCTCCAACTAGTGGCTTCAGGTGCTGCACAGAAAGACTTAATTATTTCTAGCCCCTAATCAGTCACCTTTGTCAAAAGAAACATCCCACTGTGTGCCCACTGGAGACAACATGGCTGGAGTCAATGAGAGAAGGAACATTTTCCTAACCAAGCCTGTATTAATACACAAAGCTGGGATTTCCCTAGTTTGTGACCATAATATCACCTTAAATAACAACCCCCCAGGTGTGCACATATTTCACAGTTTTCAAACCTGCTCCATCAGCAGTAAATTTCCCTGTGGTTCCTGGATTTCATTTACTTACTTTCTTTAAGCTGCCTTTCTAGCCCCCAAACATATTATGGACTTAAAGAAATGTAGACGAAATTTAAGACAAATATTTTTAAGCTCATGAACAGTGGAACATTTTATAAATACTGCATTCAAAAGCATTCTTTTAAAAGTTTGATGCAATTTGAAAAAAATACAGTCTAGCACATGCTGCTCTTTCACCGGTCTGGGCCTCGGTCCTTCGTGACTTTCTTCATGAAGATCCACACAGTTCTCTGCTGGTAGTTCCCCTGCGTGGGAGCCAAAGGCAATCTAAGGACTGTGTGATCAAACTCCCACTATACCTCCCATCTCTGCTTGCTCAGCTCCTCCAGCCCAAGGAACCATTGAGAACGTCCAAGCCTGTGAAGGATGGAGGAAGTGCAGAGTGGGAGCTACCTGTCAGGACGGCAGCGTGGTGGGGGCTCTGGACATCTGAGGCTGTGCCCATTGAATGCAACATGTGGTGGCGAGATCACATAGCAGCAAAAGTGCCTTACCAAATCAGGTCTCCAAGACCTGAAGAAAGACATGGCCAGAGCCCACTCAAGGGCAGTAACATGGCTAACGAGTAAGTGTGCCAACCAACACAGCTACTGAGCACAGAAGCTTCAACCTCAACTCGAACCTTTCCCATGTGGCCAGGAGAGGGGTGCCTGTAACCCCACCATCCAGGGTCTAGGGAAAATGAACTGTCACCAGCTAGACGCACCAGGCTACCAGTGCTTGGTCTTAACAACCATTTCAGTGCCCATCTCATGCTCCTTATCCAACTGCACGCACGCTCTGAGAGCTGCTGGATGGAGAGGGAACCCCCTTGGTTCCACTGTTCTGTCCATTTCTCTTCTTGCCGGGTCACATAGCACTCTCTTGTGACCTTACACAGCATGAGCCAGCCCCTGCAAGAACAACCATTTCTTCCTAACGTGACAACAGTATTTGTGGTCTGCAGAGTTGAGGGCCAGATTATACCTGGATGAATGCCCATGTGAGGCCTCCTGGGAGGCTGGCCAGTCTGTCTCAGGACCGCCCTCCACCCCATTTACCTTCACCTGGACACCAGGAAGTTAAGGTTGGTGGGATACGGCCCACCTCACAGGGTCTGCTCCTGGACTACTTCAGTATGGCTTAAATATACCATCCTAGGAATCAATTCTCAGAAACCTCAGTGCCAAAGAGACCCCACAACTGATTATAGAAACAGAACACTTCTTGTCTAAGTGATAGTGGACAGTAAAAATTATAAATTGAGATGAACCAAGAAAAAATACAGACTGAATCAGGAACAAGCGATTTTTTTTAAAGAATACAACTAATAAAACATTTCCAATATTTTAAAATTAAACATAATTAAATCTTGTAAAAGGGATCCTTATGATGCTTATTGTAGAGATACCAAGACATTGCCTCCTTTTCAAGCTCTTTCCCCCTGTCCCCTAAGGATGCTGGCTTCCCAGCCCAGCGCTCCTCCCTTTCCCACTTCAGGCCCAAGCAGGAGGCTGTGCTCCCTGCCTTGCTTCTCCTCCTTTACTTCTCCTCTCTGCACAAACGGCTCCCAACAGCTCCACCCAGCTCCTGCCCTCGACTCCACCTCTTTGCTAGACACTCCACCTGAACATCCTCCTAACATTTCCAACACGACTTGCTGAACACTGAAGCCATGACCCCACCCTGCCTCCCATCAGTCTGCCTTCCTATCTTCTTCAGAAGAAACTCCCAGCCTGTTTTCAGCCTCATCTCCCACCACTCAGCCCCACAAATCCCTACCCTTCAGTGTGATGGGACCACTGCCTCCGCCATCATGGAATACTTCCTCCAACCTTCAACACTCCAATTTTCAAAGGCACACTAACCCTTCCTCAAGCTCCCTTGTCATGTGGCCTGTCTTACATCATCTATAGTTTGTTGGGTTCCCACCTACCTCTCCCACTAGGTGATGGGCTCACCTGTGCAAAGGCCTTATTTATCTTTCCATCCCTCCCTAGTGCAGAACCAGACACAAACAGACACTCTGTTTTCATTAGGAAAATGAAGAGCGGCCTCACTCTCCTTCACTCACACAGTCTTAAAGACTGTGCTCTGATTTTTCCATTTCATTCTTACAATTAGTCAACATGGCAGGTCAATTGCTCCCACCCACCCTTTAATCCATCTTATATTTACCTGCTCTGTGCTTTATTCCCACTGCTTCTAGACCGTTTCAGCCTCTAATTGTCTCTTGACTTCATTATTAGAATATTCTAGAGTTTAGTAGTAGCAGACTCTAGAGTAATAGTGAGTACTCTAGAGTATTAGTATTAGCAGACTCTAGAGTAACCATGAGCACTCCAGCATATTAGCAGACCCTAGAGTAATAGTGAGTACTCTAGATATTAGTATCAGCAGACTCTAGAGTAATAGTGAGCACTCTAGAGTACTAGTATTCACATACTCTAGAGTAACAGTGAACACTCTAGAAGGGTATTCTAATGGTGAAGTCCCATCCTTCAATCTGTTTCCAACTCTTTCCCAACTAATATTTCCAAAGGAGAGTAAGGATCACACTCTGTTGCCTCTGATGTTTCCTATTACCTTCATCTGAAACAGTGCCACTCAAAGCATGGTCTGCAGCCCTCTGTCACCTGGCCCATTGTTACAGGTCTGGTGCACAATTAAGCACAGAAATTGGGAGGAAGCATTTGGAAACCCTCACCACAGTTCGATATTGCTGCGACATCCAATTGTCTCATGAGTGCTTCCTGGAGCAAGGTGTGGGCCGGTCTGGGTGTTGATGAACTCCTGTGTGAGCCATGTGACTGTGAGCTGGCACTGATGCACACAGTAGGCCCACGTGTCCAGAGATTAAAGAATAAAACTCGCTCACTGGCGCATTTGGGTGGCATTGGTCTGGTCTCAGGTCCACCACCCCAGCCTGGCCTTCATCACCTGGCAATCCGATCCCAGATTTTCCCTTCAGTGTCCACTCCCTACCTGCTCCACTCAGCTCACACTCCAGCCCATAGCCCTGGGCTCCTTCCCAGCCTTGGCTGAGCTGCTGTCCCCTCGCATGCACTTTCTACGCCTATGAAGAGACTCTCCTAGAACAAACCCAACTCTTCTAGAACAAACCCCTCACTCTTATAACCCACATATTTTCACCATTTTTCCAGCAGAAATACACCAAGCACCTGGTGACGGTCACCAGGGATGCCCTCTCCTGGCCCCGCTCTTTGACTAACCTCTCCCTTCCTTTCTCAGCGATAAGCTCCTTGATGACACAATTATTCCTCTGAGATCCTGGGACTATTGCAGTGACGTACCAAAGGAGGTGCACAGGAAGGTTTTGTTAAATGAAGAAGGAGTTTTTAGGGGGCCTGCCCGGTGGCATAGTGGTTAAGTTCACATGCTCTGCTTTAGCGGCCCAGGGTTCACAGTTTCGGATTCTGGGCGCGGACCTATGCACCACTTATCAAGCCATGCTGTGGCAGCATCCCATATAAAGGAGAGAAGGATGGGCACAGATGTTAGTCCAGGGCCAACCTTCATCAGCAAAAAGGGGAGGATTAGCATCGGATGTTAGCTCAGGGCTAAACTTCCTCATCAAAAAAAACAAGAAGGAGTTTTTAATTGATTACTCCGCCAGCATTTGAAGATAAAATCTGTTCTCTCACAGGAATTAAGCATTTCTCTTGAAATCCTAGCCACACTTTTTTTTTGAGAACCCCCCTTCTCTGAGATAGAACAGGTTTGGATTTACAGGTGTTGACCTCTTGCTCAAAGGTAGGTAGAAAGGAATAGTTTCATTGTGCAAGTGGAATCGTAAGCCAGCCAGCCCACCTTGGCAAGTGCAGTGTAGTTCCCAGGCTCCAGGAAGTAGCTGGGGACAGTGATGGTCTTCCCATGACTGCTGATAGCAGGGGGCAGGGGCACTGGCAACCCCACAGAGTTCATGAAGCTCCAGGTGTAGGAAAGGCCTTGGGAGATATCGCAGAGAACCTCAGCTTCAAAGGTCACTCCCAGTTTCAGAGGCTGAGACCTCCACACCTGTGTACGAAAGGGAAGAGATGCCTCATTAAACTCCATTATGCCTAATACCAGAGGAAATCATGAAAAACTCACTCTCAACGCAGAACTCCAATTATTCATTTGTATAATCACAGGATGGGATTCTCAGAGCTGGAATTTAAAGCACCAAGAAAAGACATACATATATTTTATAGACAAAAATAAAAAGTCAAAATATAAAAACAATGAGAAGAAAGAATAAGTAAATATTTATACTTACATACCCATAATGAGAAAAAAACCTTCTAAGCATAAAATTGATGGGGAAATATTAAAAGAAAGGTTAATAGACTTGATAAGATAAAAATTTCAAACTTCCAAATGTCAACAATATAAATAATTTTAAAAGGCAATCTTCAGAGAAAAAATTAATTATTTGCAAAAGTTAATGTCTTTTAAAATCAACAAGAAATTTTCAAAGTCTCCGACAGGAAAATGAACAAGAACATGAATAGGCAAGTCACAAAATAAAATATAAATTAATACCTTACTGTATAGTTTGGACTACGAAATCATACAAATGTTTTATATATTCAAAAATTAAATTAAAACAAAGAGCAAAAAAAAAACACCTAATTTCTGATAACTGGAAACACACTGAAACAAAGGAATATAACTATATTTCAAGCAAGTAAATAGAAGAAAGATGAATTTCAAATGACTTTAACATACAGTATTTTGAGGACATATTCTAAGGGCAAAAAAAACTACAGATAAATCTGGAAGCTCACTAAGAAGTTTCATTTCTGGTGGTAATACGGATATTGTTACTTTGAAAGTATTTCACATATTTACTAGAAAAATTGCTAATAAATAATGGTGTTAATGTTATAGGAATCAAGATTTTAATGAAAGAATTCAAGTATAAAACATTTTTACTGTAAATTCTACATAAATAATGGTTTTGAATGGGAAACATCAGAAGAAATCAGGATTTATTTTACTTTAATTTGCATTTCCTACCAGTGTATGCTGAATAGCTTACAGGCAATGACACCCCAGGAACGGTGAGCACCCTCAGAGCCAGATTTCCCTCTCCAATCGCCCATCCGAAGGCCCAGGAACGAGATTCCTCTTCCAGAGCTGAAGCAGTTGTCAGCCGGAAGGGAAGGAAGCTTTCCAAGACTAGTGGGGCATGGCAGAAGGTCCCGGACCCAGGCCCCAAATGGGCCACCTGGAGCATTTAAAGGTCATGTCTACAACTGACTGAATACTATTAACAAAATGTCAACAACGCTAAAAGAGGGAGAAGCTTCCCCTGTCGCCCCGCAAAACACACACAACTCATCCGTCACCATCAGAAGCAGCTGGTGCCCAAATTTCGTACTATGAACACTGGGAACAAAGGGAAAACAATAAGCATTTATTCTTGCTTTCCTGAACAAACTATATTCTAGGAAACGTTACAGATCTAGTTGAAGAGGAAAAGCTTTTTTATTTTTTTCTTTTCTTTTTCTCTCTCTCTTTCTTTTTTTTTAAACAAAGAACTTTTGTGAATCCCAAATCAAACAACTGCGTAAAGATATTTTGGAGACAATTAGAGAAATCTGATTATGAGCTAGATTTAGATTATATTAAGAAATCATTGCTAATTGTTGAGATAACAGCATTGTATTTATGTCAGAAAATGCCCTTAGTTTTTAGAGATATATATTGAAGCATTTAGGGGTTAAATGTCATGATATCTAAGAAGAACTTTAGAATTTTTCAGCAAAGAAAAAAATAGAGAAAACAAATATGGCAAAATTTTAATAACTGTTCAATGTAGGTGATGGATTCATCACACTATTATTTCTCCTTTTATTTATGTTTGAAAATCTCCATAATAAAAATTTTTAAATGTAGTTCATAAATATATAAAAACATACTTGTTAACATTAATAAGCCAAAAAGGACAGCGATGCAGGGGAAATACTAGTGCCTACAAGTCCACAACCCTCCCCCCCCAAGCCATTCCGCCTTTTCCAAGCCCTCTTTACTCTCCCCCAGCCTCGGAGAAGGCGCCTGTCCCATCCCACACCCTGTCCCACACCTGGAGCCTGACAGTCTGTGAGGATGGAGGAGCGAGGACAGCTTGGGGACCTGGGCTGGAGATCCTGCCCAGCTGCCTCCCACTCTGGGGCAGATGATGGCGCCAGGGCTCCCCCTGGAGGATTGTTTAATGAAGATCTCCCATAAAAACTGGAAAGGGAAAAACCGTAGAAGCTGGGAAGTGGGATTTTAAGACATATGGGTATTCGTTACAAATGGAATTTCACCTTTGGCTTTCTTTAAGTGACTTTAGTCGTGATTTAAATTAGTTTTTATTTTTATTGTTTCTACTCTGAATATGATACCAGTCCAGAATATGTCACAAAACTGCCCAGATTTAATTGAGTTACAGCAAATTATAACACTGAGACGCCAATTTTTAACCCATTAATAATAACAAACACACAAAATTATGAAATGCCCAGGGGATGAGAGCTGGTCCTAGAATGCTGACACATGTGAGCTGCCACAGGAGGACATTTGGCAAAGCTTATCCAGGTCCTAAAAAGGTGTTATGTCCTGTGGGTCAGTAATTTGCAGAAATTAATCCTATGGAGATGCCATAGACAAGCAGAAAGATATGTGTACACACCATCATCGCCAGTTATTTGTAGTGATGCAAAATTGGAAACAACAGATGTTCAATAACAAGGATATTGTTAAAGGATCAATAATTTGTACATATGGTTTAACGTTATGCCACCATTAAACTCATGTAATCAAAGACTATTTAATAACAAGAGAAAAGGTCACACTATAACCCAGTGATGCCAATTCTATGCTAACACACATCCACACGCACGCACATGCACACGTGCAACTCACAGACATGAACACACGCACAAACACGTGCACACGTGCATGCACACACACATACACACTACATATAAAAAAATCTTAGAAAAATACAGGAAACACAGGTTGATCCTCAACCATTTTTAACCTAGGAAGAGGCTGTGTCCCGTGACTTGACCTAAGAGCAGAGTCAGGACTGAAGCCCAGATCCCTCTCCCCGGGGTCCATGCTGCTCCCAATCTCCGCTGTTAGCTCTGGTACCCTTGACTTTTGTCCCTCTCCCCGCCCCAGAGAGCCCACTGCCCTGGTGCACAGAACTGCCTGACAGCGCAGGTGCCTGCTGGCCTGATGGCTGGCCCTGGACGTGGGGCTCCCAGGGATCACTGTAAATCTGAAGCTAGTGATCTTGTCCTGGGGACTTGTCCTTTGCTACTCATCTGGGAGCGGAGGTGCCCCGGCCTGAGACTCACAGGGGTCCAGCAACTGACCTCTGGGGCTGGAAAGCCACAGAAAGCATTCTGGCAAAGCAGCTAAGTCACAGATTTTAATTCCCATGTGTCATTTGAGCACTTTTGCCCTGAAAAGGGAAATTTTCTCTAAATCATAGGCCTCAAAGGAATAAAAGAAATAAAAAAGCAATCCCATCTTTCCTAACCCATAGTAGATGCTAAACAAATAATTGATTATTTCTTTTGATTTTGATATCACATATATTCAAATACTGTTTTCTCCCGAAAACGCTACAGTTCTTTGCACAAGCAATTTAAAAAAAGCTCCTCAAAGCGGGCTGTGCTGAGCACCAGAGTAATAAAGGCAAATAAAGAACCGATTCAAATGCCAGAAAGGAGGCTTTTCCCTCCAGTCTGAGGCTGAGTGGGGCTTTCTCCGGCTCCAGGACTGCTCAGGAGTCCTCACAGGAGCTCCTTTGTATCAAATGCAGCTGCATAAACTCAACAAAGCCGCGCTTCACTCCCCAAATCTCTGCCCTTCCTAACTTTTCCTAACGCTGGTGCCAACTGGGAGAAAACACTGGAACGAGTCCGGTAAATGAGCCCTACCTGCACTTTCCCGGGCCCCATGTTCTTCACCGGGGGTGGCTGGCAGGGCTGGCGCACGATGAAAAGTTGCTTTCTTAGGGAGGCAGAGCTGACGTTATTGAAGGCAAGGACCTCCACGGTAAACTCTCCTTCCCTGGAAGGCCAACAAGGCACAGAAAGGAAGACATTGATTCTGCCATGTGTTAGTCTTTCCTTCATTCTCCATAACCGTCCTACAACTGTGTAATTATAGGATTTGATAGTCAGATAGCCCATGAATGGGAATAGAGGAGACTCGGGTCATGAGGTTGATTTCCACAGAGGCCATTTGTTGTCCCATATAATAGACTGGCTGCCCACCTAGTGCAGGGCAGCTCAGGCACCCAACTCCTAGACTGATGCCACCTGCTGTACGAGAAACAATCATCCACATGAGGAGACGCTGCTTCCCCTCATGAACTCTCCCTGCAGCCATGACCTGGACCCTCTGTCCACCACAGGGTGATTCTCGGGTTCCCAACATGATGGGCACCCTAGACCTGTGACTGGGGATCTCTGGGCATGAGCTTCCTGTTCTGTTCCCTGCCCCAAGGATTGGTCTTCCTGTAAACCGAGGAGGCACAGGATAGACTCCACAGCCTGGAGATGAGGCCAGCCCAAGGAGGCATGGAGGGTCCGGCTGTGGGGAGATGGAAGACAAGGGAGGGGGTGTGTCAGGCAGTTCCTGACCAGCAGGTCATGTTTTACTAAAGAAATGCACACTGGTTTTACAAATGATGCAGGATGAACCACCATTCAAGACGTCTCAATCTGAAACAGAACAGTCCCCATCAGAGAATCACAATTAGTGCACACAAGGACCAGAGTGTTACTTGCCATCCTGAAGCATCAGAAAGAAGGGCAGGTCATACTGACCAGAGTGAAGGCTGTGAGATCCCTCTCAGGGTCCAGGAGGATGGAGAGCCTGGGAAACTCTAGAGAGGATGGTGGAGGCACGGAGCAGTCCATGTCCATTTCCATAGACAAGAAAAGGCTCCCCGGGCTGCAGAGCACATTCCAAGGCCCCCAGGCCCCAGGAGCCCGCCTGAGCCTACCTGGGCACTATCGCTCAATTCCTTTCTTATGGGAAAATCTATGTCCAGTGGAGAAGTTGTAAATCTGAAGCTAGTGATGGGGCCATTCAGGCGTCCCCTAAAGCATGGAGAGGCCACATGGTGGGTTCTCTTGGAAGCCCTGCACTGAAGGAGGTCTGCAATCTTCCCCTGAAGCCACCAGCCCACACAAGCCTCATTTTCTGGATACTTCTACACACTTTAAGATTTCACTACACCAGCGCAAACGGCTCCATGCCAGCCTGAGGTTCAGCTCCACCACCTTTACGTCTCCACAACTGTGGCAATGGGCGCCCACTGGTAGGCTTCGCCCACTCCAGGTCCAAGATAATCCTGACCCCTGACCAGGGAGCAACAGCCAGGAGGCTGGACTGGGGACAAGCGGCCCTGGTTGGTCTGCACTTCATCACTCTCCTAACCTCAAGATGTGGCCATCCTGCAGTCTGCCCTGTGGTTTCCTGAGGGCATGCCCACCTGCCCCGGCAAATGCTCCGTGTATTTCAGACAAAGGCAGGCATAGCTCTTTCCTGGATTTCCATAATGCTCTGTTCCAGGTCAACAGTGGGTGCCCAGTAAGCGCAGAATCACAGGACATCGCCCAAGCTCTTCTGGAAGAAAGCGAGGCCCTTTACAGTTTTTCCTGAGGACTCGCTATCTTGATCTGCCCACTTACCCTCATCCCACCTGACACCCTGCTGGCACTGCCCGCCTCTCCGTGTCCTGACCAGGCCACCTGCGGGCCACCCCTCGGGCCTTCACTCAGCCTCCCACTTGTCCCTTTGGCAAACGCCTCCTCAAGATTTCACGTTCAGATCATATGCGAACGCCACCGCGAGCTGGTCCTCCAGTTTTCAAAAGAATGAGCTGTCCCCACACCTCCTCGGGCCCCCTTTGTAGCACTCATGCTGGGTACTGAAAGTATCCATTCTCCTCTTGTCTTCCCCTAGACTGTGAGCCCCTCGAGAGCCATAGCTGGGTTTTATTTGTCTCTCTTTAATATCTGTCCACTGCACTGATTGAAAGGCAGGCTGACTGTGGAGACCCGGAGGGCTGACACCTTGAAAAGCCAATTCCAGCCGCCATCTGCAGTGAGCCTGCCCCTGCACCTGGGTGGCTTACCTACTGTAGACGTGAGTGGCAGAGCTGTTCCCCAGGCCAACAGCACCATCCCCAAAGTTCCACAGGTAAGCAACATCGGTGCCAAAGTTGATTCTGCACTCAAAGGTCACACTGGCATTCACCAGAGCCGAGGAGGCGGATGTGAGCCGATTGGCAACGATTCTCCTCTGCACCCTGATGTGATGGGGCTCCGACGCCACACTGCCAATCCCGTTGGAAGCCGTAACCAACACACGATACCTGTGGGGTGGGGCCAAGAGGGCAGGAAAGACAGATGGTGAGACAAGAACAAGGTCAGAGGTACAGAGAATCTCCACATTACTTCAAGAGAAAGGCTGAAGGGTTGGCATTTAATTTGTAGGAATTATCACAGCCCCCATGATTTCCACCTTACTGGGGAGAAAGAGGAGTGACACTTTTTGACCTCTCCTTCCTCATTATTTAATTCACCTTTCAGAGTGGTGGGGTAACACTGTTACCTTTTCTTAGATGAGGAATCTGCTTAGGCCACACTGGCAGGGGAGATGGGATCTGAACCTAGGATTGTCTGATTTCAAAGACCCACCCCCTCCCTTCTAGTTCACACTGAAAGGAAGGAAGTCCCTCTTCTTTTAAATTTACTTTTGAGTTCAATTCATAGAAGTGCTTGGCAGCACTGAGTGTGAATGTCACACTCTTAAAATTATTTTAGTTATTTTAGTAGCAGCACAGTCTCCAGACTAAGTTAAGGCTGCATCACAAGCAGCCACCTATTGGGACGACCATTTTTACAGACCACTGGGGGATGCCGAGTCTCTTCTTAATGCTTCTGGAAGTTGTTCTCACTGGTGGATCTTCTCCAAAATACCACACGAACTCCAGGGGAGCTGTTTCCTTGGTAACAGCTACAAAAGTGATGTCAGTGTCTGTGCTGAACACAGTCCCGTTTGTGTAGACAGAGACAGCTGTGACAAAGGAAAGGGAGGTGCAGATGCTTCAGCAGGGAAGGGCTGGGATCCATCCAGAGACATTAGATCCTCACCTTCCCATTTAGTCATGGCCGTGACTGATGGGAAAAGAGCCTGCAGATATGAATGCAGGACTGAGCACAGGGATGTAGCAGGAGGAACCTGGTAGGCAATTTGGGCCCAAATGCAAGTCCCTCAAAGTAACAGCTCATAAAGTGATATGGCCAATTCCTGTGGGATTCTACCGGAAAGGGTGTGGTACAAGGAAGCCGCAAATGATTTTGCATGATAACCCACCTTCTCACCCCTCTAGATTGAAGGCTTAATGTCTGTGGTTTCTAGAAAAGTCCTAGAATGAACTGCAGGTGAACAGAGCTCACTCAAGGGCAAATGGGGGTCTCAGCAGCACTAATCACAGAACCCGGCGCTGCCTGCAGCCTCTAGGATCTCCACTGACTGAGTGAGAAAGGTTGTGTTGAATCTAGAATTAGAATCAAAACGTACATTGCATCTGATACCAAACAGTGATGCTGGGCCAAGCCTGGCTGTCACCCACTTGGGTCTGAGAAGTAAAGGACACATTATATGAGGAAAAGGACGGAAAACGATGCATAACCACAGTGCCTGGAATGAGAAAGAAAGAAAGGGGAAAACAGTCTGAAAATTAATTCACTCATCTCACACAACACATGGTCAATATTTTCTTTTACTTTCTCCCTTTGAATTCCAATAAATTTCAAAATTCAAAGCATGTGTTTTGGAATCAGACAGACCTGAGAAACATGAACTTTGTCCCAAAATTTCTCTCATTAAAATTTTCTTTAAGTGTTTTCTCTATCTCTCCCTAGAATACCCTACATAGTAATAACTATATTAATTTTTTTTAAATATGTTAATTAGTTCTCTAGATGGCCTTGTTTTTAACGTATTTCTCCAATGTGTACATTAAGCAGTCTTTCACTTCACAGCGGTTCTTAAACAGGGTCCACAGGTAAGCCTCGGGCTTTTAAGCCCTCTGAAATGAATGCAAAATGTTGCATACATATGTGTATACACACACACACACACACACACACACGTATGTATGTATGTAAGTATGTATGTATGCACTAGGAGGACAGATACCAAACATCTTGTCAGGTTCTAGAAGAGGACTGTGATGTCTAGGGAGATTTAGAACAACTCATTTATCAGAAAGGGATGTTAAGAAAGGAGGTGGGTATTTTCAAAAACACTATTATTGCTCTGTATAGTTTTTCTCTTTATAAAGAGAAAACGCTCATTTATAACAGTGATAAAGTAGAATGGATATTTTGTTCTTTATCAGTGCATTACAATTTCTGAAAAACAAATATCCCATTAGTAAGAGTCACATCAACTCATTAACAATGCCTGAAACTTAATTCTGAGCACAGTCTAGTAGTAAGCAGTGCGAGGAGAGCACCAGATTACCCGGTTATCGATCTGTGCCAGAACTTCCAATCCTCACTCCTGGCACGGAACCGATGGAGGGCTTGTCAGGATCGCACTCTCCCACTGGCATTAGATAGGCTGCTTATTTATTTAGTAAAGTTTAGACAAGACCAGTCAGTACAAATGACCAAAACCCTCCCATATGTGTTCTGTAATTTCTTGGACAGAGTTTCTCACAAGGCTAACTGTACGGAAAACATACTGTCAGTGTATGGAACGAGTTAAAAAGACTTTCTTAAGAATGAGTTCATTGGGACATGTCCCCTACTGGCTTCTCCCTTTTCCTTTTTCTGGGAAATGTAACCCATATTCCATCCACTTAGGCTGAATGCTCGGATTATCTTCGATTGGCGCCCACACTCGCCCTGTTAAACATGGTGGGACACTTCCTTCCACATATTACTGATATTTGGATGCAATCCTCCATTCCCACTGCACTGCCTCTGAGCTTTGGGTTCCTCCTCTATAAAACTGAGATGAAGGGGAGCCCACCTCACAGGTAGCCATGAGGATACAGTGAGGTGATGCGAGTGAAGAATTGGCAGAGCGCCTGGCACCCTGCGAGTGTGCAGTGAACTCCAGCGCCCACTGTGTCTCATCTCTGTGCTTTGGCTTATTGCCACGCTGTTGGCCCAAAATGCTCTCCAACACCCATTTCTTCATGGCTCGTTCAAGGCTCATCGTGGATGCCAACTCCTACCTGAGATATTCCTTATCCCCCCAGTTATACACAACTCCCTTCCCTGAAACCTCCCAGCCCTTGGCCATGTCCTTCTTAAGGCATTTTTAAGTTTTAGCTTATATTTTTCATATGCTTATCTTAACGCCTTTACTAGATTATAAATTCCTCAAGACCAGGACTTATATGACTTCACGTCCCCTCAGAGCACAGATTTGTGCATAAATATTTTCTGAATGAGGGAAGAGTAAGTGGTGAACGTGGTGTCTGAACCGTGTAGCTCCAGCACAGAGTCATGCCTCAGCCAGAGCTGAGGTCTGGGGGCTCAGACTCTGATGTAGGTCTTACTTTTCTGATCCCTGTGGGAGCCGGCAAAGACCAGAAGTTCATCCTCGTGGACACTGCTGGAATTCATGAACACGGACACGGCCTCGTGGCCAATTTCCACATAATAAGGCCCAAGCTCCACTTCGGTTCCATAAAACTCATTGTAAATAACTGCCCTGATCACATAGACTCCTTCTGGAAAAGGAAGAAAGAATGGCCGTTTGATCGATTGTTAAAAGCATGCGCAACATTTAACATTTGTAGAATAGAGATGATGGGTGACTAAAATGGGAACTAACAGGGCAAAGGTGACTTTTCTTCTCTCTTGTAGCAGCATGGCCATTTCATGGGCATGAGACCCCTGCAGTCGCACACGGCCCCACACTCAACAGGGCTCAGCGTGTGGTGTAATGCTCTGCTGTCTTGAAATTCTCAAGAACTTTTTTTAACAAAATGTGCTGCATTTTCATTTTGCATTGGGCCCTGAGAATTATGCAGGCAAACCTGAGCAACAGAAAATATTCACAAGAATAAAAATAGATATTGCTCATCCCACAGCTAAACAAAAAAATACTTAAATAGTCAAATGGAAATACACTAAAGAAGTACTATGGCAGATTACAGAAATGGCCCCAAATGCTCACCCTGTTTTCACACCCCTGTAATACAACTACTATGTGACTTTGCAAGCTCCTCCCATCAAGTGGTGGAGCCTATTTCTCCAGCCCTAGAATTGGCGCTAGTCTTGTGGCCAATGGATTTGAAAAGCGCTCACGCATTTGCTCTCGCTTGCTTGTCTCGAGACTCCTGTTATTGCTCTGTGTGAAGAAGGCTGGTGAGCCTGCTGAGTGATGAGAGACCCAGGAGTCACCACCATCGAGCTACCTAGCTGACTGGCAGCTGGCTGCAGATCCATGAATACACTCATCTGAGACCAGCCCAGGCTCAAAGGACGCCCAGCAGAACTATGGGTTAAACTCACAGTTGTGCTGTAAGGCACTAAGTTTGGGGTGGTTTGTTACATAGCAATAGATTACTGACACAACTCCACTGGACTGAAAAGGTCTTTAGCAATTCTGTAATCCCAATCCCCCACACAGTATTTTTCCATTGTTCACTTGATTCCTCAGCATTAAAATATTAGGTGATTCCTGATGAATCCCAGGATAAAATCCTCAGCTGGGCCTTTCACCCTTAGCTGAGCTGGTCCCACTTGCCCACCCTGGCTCCCTCATGCACCCTGACTCACCACCCCTAAACAGCTGGGCCCCATTCTCCACCACTCATCTGCACCGTACACAACCTTTCTCTCTGCTTACAGTGTCCCTCCTCATGCCTCTATCTGGCCAACTGGCACCTACCTCGAGCCTCGCTTGATGACCCAGGCAGAAGGAGCAGCTCCACCTGCCGTTTGGCCATGGAACTTGGGTTGTGCTTCCCTCTCAGGACTCACCACACTGTCTGCCTTCCTCATCCCACAACCTCAGCACAAAGCACTTAGTAGACACACAACGAATGTTTACCAAATGACCAATCTATTTTTGCAGAATGGAAAACTGAAGTTCAAAGAGGTTAAATAATTTGTCCAAGGCATAGAGTATGCAATTATTTCTTAGGAATTAAGACAGTCTTTCCTCTCTTCATTTTGTGCATCTAAATTATATGGAAGTAATATATGGATCTAGGAAAAGCTGCAAGTACTAGTGTAATAAGAAGCAGAAAAGAGGGAACGACTTTAAAGAGCAAAGCATACCTGTGAGGAAGAGCAATGAATGTGACGAGACGTGGAGGATTTGGGAATACATACTGTGATGAGCCAAGGCCAGACAGAAGAGCATCCCATACAAGCATGGATCAAAATAACATATACAAGAAACGGGTACACTCTCCCAAAATGTAATCTCACTTGGAAGTGACATCTTAAATGCTGAGACATCATTTATAGAGTTATTCCAGCTTTCTTGTAACACTGCTTCTCACAGTTGTGTCCAAACAAATTCTGCACATGGATTTTGATAAGGAGAAAGCGAAATGGACACCACCATGCAGTTCACCATAATCACAGAGATCAGGACTTAATTAAGGACTTAATCACAGTGCTCTGTGTAAATCAATAAATTGCTCATGGTTCATAAAAGGCAGAATTCATGACTACGAGTTAGGAATAGTTGAGAGAACTCTGTGGACTCAGATGAATTTAGCAGTGGAAGTCTGTCTCTACAGTGCAACCAAATCTTGGGCATACTTAACTTATAAGTTGACTTTAGACTTAATCCCTATTGGGAGATGTGACACTAATTCCTTATTTTAAAGCAACAAAGAAAATAATTAACATGCGTTAAAGTTGTAGATGCTTAAAATTAACCGAACATTTTGATATGAATATGGAAATATAGTCAGCATTCCACTGCATCTTCTGGGAGTTAATCCTAAAGCAAAAAGGAAAACAGCAAACAAAAATACAATTTTTTTTTTTGGTGAAACTAGGAGGTAACTAGCATGTTCAGAACCCAAAATAGATGTAAGAGCTGCTAAAAGCAGCAAAAATCAAGCATGATGAACAGGAACCCTGTTGGAGGGAGAGTAGAGAAGATGCCCTGGAGTGAGAGCTCAGTAGCAAGAGGACTCTGTCTGTAAATGTCATGAACACATACATGCACATGCGCACACACATACCCACTCACACTGCCCTTCTGTAAAGTGAGCGCACAGCATTTGGGGCACAGTGTGGGTGGAGCTGAACTGGCTGAGATGAAGAGTCTCTCTGGACTTGGTCTGGTTCTGAGAGGAGGGGAAGGAGGGAGTGCAGAATTGAACAGAGAAACCAGATTTGTGAGAAGTGCTCTGCTTCTGTGGCAGTAGAGGAGACGAGAGTCTGCACGGCAGAAACACCACTAACTGCCTAACCCCATTAGCTAGAGGAAAGAAAGGTTCTGTAAATTCACACACAAATCCCTGTTTCATAAAAGTCTCAATTAGTCTGTAATACAGCCTTGAAGACACCCGCACGTGTGCCAGCACACACACACACACGCCACCTGCAAACAGCTAGTTCAAGAGAAAACCAACTCTTTTAATTATGAATAATACTATGAAGGAAGGAAGAGAAAGAGGGAGGGAGAAAGGAAAAAAGAAAAGAGGAAAGAACGAAGGAATGAAGGAAGGAAGAAAGGAAAGAAAGAAGGGAGGAAGGAAGGAGGGAAGGAAAAAAGAAAGAGAGAGCGAGAGAGCAAGGGAGGGAGACCGTTTAGGATACACAAGACACTATAAGAGTTAATATGGGAAATTCAGCAGATATTCATAATAGATTAAGATCATTTATCCCAAAAACATTGTCCATGGGAGGATAAGAGGATTTAACAACTTAAGGAATCAGTAGCTTCTATGATACAAGACCATAGAGCAGAAATGTAAGAAATGAAGGCAACATTCCAAAGAGAATAATGGAAAATAGAAACTAGAGAACACAAAAGAAGAGATATAGAGGAAAAAATGAGAAGTGCAAGCAAGATGAAATAAAAATAAAGAACAAAAAGGATTACAAAAGACAAAGAAGATCTAACACATCCATGACCAGAATCTCCCAAAAAGAAAGCTGAAATATTGGAACAGAAAAATATTTAAAAATATAACTAAAGAAATCTTCTCTAAAACAAAGGAAAACATTACATATCTACATATTAAAAAGGCACACTGTGTGCCAGAGAAAGCTGACCAAGAATGGTCAACACTGAACCATGTTCTGGTAAAGGTACAGGACTTCAAATATAAATGAATAATTATTTTGAGCCAGACAAAAATATCAAGTCATCCACCAGAGGGGAAAGGAAGCTGACCTTAGAATCATCACAGAGTGGGAATGCATGGAGAGCTACACGGAGGGCTTCTGAAAGCATGGATTACTAGGATCTACCCTCTGGGTTTCTGATTCAGTACCTGTAGGGTGCAGCCCGAGAATCTGTATTTCAAACAAGTCTCAGGTGATACTGATGATGCTGGTCCAAGGACCACACCTGGAAAACCAGTTATATGCCAGAATAGAGCAAAGAAACAACTAACTTCCTCAAGAAAAGAACATAAGACCAAGGATTTAAAAGCCATCAAATTGTCAAATATAATAAAATTTTGATACTGATAAAGGACTGTTATCCAAAATATACAAAGAACTCTTAAAACTCAACAACAGGAAAACATACAACCCAATTAAAAACTGGACCAAAGACCTTAACAGACACCTCAGTAAGGGAGATATACGGAAGTCAAATAAGCATATGGAAAGATGCTCCACATTATACGTCATCAGGGAAATGCAAATTAAAACAACTATGAGAGTCCACTACATACCCATTAGAATGACCAAAATTTGAACACTGACAACACCAAATGCTATGAGGGTGTGGAGCAACAGGAACTCTCATTCATTGCTGGTGGGGACGCAAAAGGGTACAGCCACCTTGGAAGACAGTTTGACACTTTTGTACACAACTATAAAAATACTCTATGATCCAGCAATTACTGTCCACAGTATTTACCCAAATGAGCTTAAAATTTATGTTCACACACAAATCTGTACAGGGATATTTATAGGAGCTTTATTCATAATTGCCAAAACTTGGAAGCAACTGTGATGTCCTTCAGCAGGTGAATGGATAAAGAAGCTGTTGTATATCCAGACAATGCAACACTACTGAATGCTAAGAATAAATGAGCTATCAAGCCATGAAAGGACATGGAGGAACCTTAAATGCATATTACTAAGTGAAAGAAGCCAATCTGAAAAGGCTACATACTGCATGATTCCAACTGTACAACATTTTGGAAAAGGCAAAACTATAAAGATAGTAAAAAGATCAGTGGTTGCCAGGAGTTGTGTGGAGAGGGAAGGGATGAATAGGCAGAGAAAAGAGCATTTTTAGGGCAGTGAAAACACTCTGTAAGATACCATAATGATGGATATATGTCATTAAATATTTGTCCAAACCCACAGAATGTACAACACCAAGCGTGGACCCTAATGTAAACTACAGACTGTGGGTGATAATGACGTGCCAAGGCAGGTTCATCAGTTGTAACAGACACACCTCTCCTGGGGGGGATGTTGATAATGGGGGAGGCTGTACACGTGTGGGGGCAGGGGTATGCAGAAAATCTCTGCACCTTCCTCTCAATTTTGCTGTGAACCTAAAACTGCTCTAAAAAAGAAAGGCTTTATATAAAAAAAATCTACTAGAGGACAAACTTTAAATGGGAAAAGTACGGCAAAAGGACTAAGGGTGAGAGTTGAATCGATTTAACTTTGGAAATAGAACTAAAACAAATGTGGGAAAGCAGGTGACAAAGAATGTACGTATCATGTGTCCTGATAATGTAGAAATTGTACAAGAAACCCAAATTGGGAGAGAAAGCAAGAAAGAGGTAGGCGGTTGTGGCTAACGCAGACTGCCTCATATGTAATTGCTGGAAATCAAAAGGTATTGCCCCCACACTTAACAAAACAACTAACAAAGGTATAAGCATATTTAAGAGTACAAAGGAAAATACTAATAAAGATGATTTAAATGATTAAAATCGGTTGATGAAGAAGAGGGAGGAAGAGGGGAAGAAAGAGAGAACAGTAATTTCATCATTGCTCGGAGTAGGTAGAAAATGGATACTATGAAAGAAACAGAGGAATGAGGACCCTGATGGAGTTATAAATACAAGGATCAACTAAAGCAAGGCTGCTAGCCTCCCAAATGTCAGAGACTAACTCAGACAGACATTTAATGAAATATATCTTAAAATTTATGCAGAGCCCAGAATGTAAAATTTAACAGATCTAAGACCAGATATTTGTCATTTCAGTAAACACAAATTCACTAAACTCATCTATTAAAACAAGTATATCAGAATGGGTCACACAGCAAAGCCAACTCCATCGTAGACAAGAGAAACGCTTAGAACGTAGTGATTCCAAAAGGTGAGAAATGAAAGAATGACCCAAACTGTAACAGGCTGCTGTGAAGAGCGGGGACAACCCCGAGGCTGAGGGAGCCTCAAGTGAGAACAGAACAGATGGTACTTCCACCACGCGGTTACTAAAGGAACTAGGGCACAGTCAAAGGAAGGGCAAGGAGGGCTGGGTTATCTACTTAAGACAAGGTTCTGCCTCCCGGGAGGATCACCCCAAATCCTGCCTTAGGCAAGGTCCTCCCCTCTGCCTCTGCCTCTGCCCCTCTCTCTCTCTCTCTCTCACACACACACACACTCACTCACACATACACTTACATACGCCTTCCTGGACCGGAGCTGAGGGTGAGCATGGGGCTCAGCAGATGGAAGGTACCTGGAGCCAACACCCTTGCTGTCGAGGGACACAGGGTTGGGACTCTCCTATAACCTGCTGGCAGTCATGGACTTTCATTTCTAATACTGACCATATTTTAAGCCACAAAGACAACCTCAGAACTTAAAAAATTAAAGGAGTCACAAGAGTGGAGAAAATATTTGCTTATCATGATAGAATAGGACTATAAATAATGAAACCAGAACACAAAAAAGGCCATATGACATGTGGAAATTTTAAAACTTAAATAATAGTAAATAATTTAAGCATCTAACTCAAAATGGAAAACAAGAACAAAAACACTCTATAAAAGCAGGAAGAAGAACGTAAAGATAAAAGAAGAAATTAATAAACTTAGGGAAAAATGTAATTAATGAAATTCAAAAGCTGGTTCTTTAAATAAACTAATGACAATTTATCCAACCTAATCAAGGAAAAAAGGAGAGGAGAAAGCATAAAAGGGAAAATAAGAAATGACAAAAAGAAATACATAGAGACTGATGAAATTTAAAGAACTATAGGAGCCTACTTTGTTCACTTCCACGCAAATAAATTTGAAAACCTGGACTAAATGGATACTTTTCTAAGAAAAATATAACTTAAAATAACTAACTACAAGAGAAATAGAAAATCTCAACAGATGAATTTCTATAGAAGAAATAGAGGTAATAAGAAAAAATATACCAGTCTCAGAGGGTCATAAGCAAATTTTCTGAAATAGAATAACTATTTCCAATGCTATTTAAACTATTTCAGGACAAACAAAAAATAAAGAAAACCTCCACACAAGATTGAGACCAGTCCCATTTACAATTACCAGTGGAAGAATCATAATAAAATGTTAGAAAACTGAATTCAGCAGCACATTCATAGAATAATACACCAAAATCAAGTGGGTATTTCCCTCCTAGGAATTCAAGGATGATTCAATATTAAGATATTAGTTAATATTTATAGCTCTAAAGAGGAAAAAAATATCATGAGATCAGCTCCACAGATGTTGAAAAGAATTTAGCAAATTCAACAACTCTAGATTTTTTAAAAAGTCTTCAATAAAAGAGGACAGATGAAAACTTCCTTAACCCGATAAATTATACCCGCCCAAACTCCAGTATCAAGTTTAATGAGAAAACACTAGAAGCCTCTGAAGCCAAGGATGCCCACCATCATCTCTCTTATTTAACCTTGTTCTAGAAGTACCAGCCAATGCAATTAAATAAGAGAAAGAAACTAAAGCTGCAAAGTTGGCAGTGTGAGGGTCACAAATCACTATTTGTAAATAATACGTTCACATAACTGAAACACTAAAGAATAAACTTAACGATGACTAAAACAATATGGGAATTCAGTAAGACTGGAGGGGACAAAATTAACAGAAAATATCAGCAATTTTTCTGTATCCCAATGACAACCAATGTGAAGATGAAAGAAAAGATCTCATTTACAACATCACAAACATAAAATATCTTACAGGAAATATGTAAATTCCACATGAAATCTTTAAATACTTCTAAAGACACATGGAAGAAATGAAAAGAGAAGAGCATTTTCATGAAGGCAGAGACGCTTGAGCATAATTATTCCATATAAATTAATTTATAAATTTAACATTATTCAAATTAAAATGCCAATACGATATTTTTATACTAGTCAGTGTGAGTCTAAAGTCCACATGGAAAAATGAACAACTGAAAATAACCAAGATAATTCTAGAACAGATGAGTAACAAAGAGGAGTGAACCCGAGATGGAGGAGAACAGAACCCTAAATGCAAATTGCCCGAGAGCTCGAGGAAACTAGACGATGACCAGGGCACCCTCCAAAGCAATGAGGGGGTAGGGGGCAACGGGTGGACATTCAGAGGAAAATAAATAGAATCTACACCTCACATTCTCTGCCAGAATATACATTCAAATGTATTAAATATTTAAATTGTGCAAAATGGAATTATAAAAGTACTAGAAGAAAAGAGGAGAGAATTATTTTATAAACTTGGATTTAAAAAAGCATTTCTATCTATGACATAAAACTCAAAAACCATAAAAGAAAGGATTGATAAAGTATACTTAATAAAAATTAAAATTTCCACATGAAAAGGAAAAAACTATAAGGCCAAAACGCAAACGACAAAAGGAGAAAAGAACATATACTTGCAACTATATCATACTAAGAGGACTAATTTTCCTAATTACTAAAAGAGCTCATACAAACACCATATCAGGTTGAACTGTGAAAGTGCTCTTGTTCTTGGTAAAATATGGTCAAATGTTGGCAATTTCACTTAGGTGAACCTAATAAGATGCAAACTAAAACTGTAGAAAGTTACGTTTTCACCTTTCACTTTGACGTTTGCGCTGCCCATGGGAGTGTAAACCAGACAACCCTCATGGAGAGCAGTTTAGCAAGGACTATCAAATTACAAATGTACACAGCATTTGAGGCAATAATTCCTCTTTTCTATGAAATGGCACATACATGCGGTTATTCGCCGCAACGTTGTTTGTAATAATGAAAGATTAGAAACAATCTCAATGTCTGCCAATAAAAAAAAAAGGTTAAGTAGATTTGGCCCATTAAATTAATGGAATATTCTGCAACTACACAAAAGAACAGGGAAGCTCTTTCTGTGCAGATGTAGAATTATCTCTAGGATGTGGAAGTGCATCTAAGCGAGCAGGGAGCAAGACTCTGCATGCAGTACAGGTCCATCTCTATACAAGAGGGAAAGATCATATTTACACTTGCCTATAAATATATACGAGCCATAAGAAATAGAAGCAGTGTTGTCTGTGGGGAGAGACCCGGACGGTTAGCGAGAAGAGGACCTTTTACCATACACCCTTCTATAACATGGGGATTTGAACCTTGAGAATGTACTGCACCCAAAAAATAATTTAAAAGAATAAAAAGAAAGAAAAGAGTTAAATCCTGCTGGTAAGCAGGAAAGCATCAGAATTCTCCACGTGCTCCACCCCATCAGCTCTACAGACTTAGTAGTTGTCTGAGCAGAATGGTTCCAATGCTGAAATGTCCGTATAAAGGTTTTTTTTCCCTCACTGTGGTCTAAATGCAAAGTGTTCAAAATTTTAGCGCAAAAGATTCAGTGTGCAATGTTGTGTGTGTGTTTGTATTGCACTTGAAGGACAATATAAGTGATTCAACAGTAGCTTAGAAGTTTCCCTCTGTGGAGGAAGTAACTCCATTGCATTAGCTGTGTGACCTCAGGACAAATTCCTCGCTCCTTCTAGCCTTCGTTTGCTCCTCTAAATGGAGATCATTATCTACCCCCAGGGTTTATGGCAGGATTAAATGAAAGTACATGAAGAGCAGGCACAGTGCAAGTTCCTGAGCCTTCATTAACAGAACAAAGAAGGCGCAGATGGGTCTAGAGGAACAGAAGGTTCCCAGCACTGTTTCTGAGGTCTCAGTGTCTTCAGCATTTCCTTCCCGTGTTCCTGATACTGAAATCACGGACCCTACCTTTCCCATACTTATGGTAGGCGGTAACCGCCATTTCCTCAGACACGTTGCGGATCCTCATCCGAACTCCAGACCTGTCTCCGAAATCCATCACCAGACACAGAGTTGCTTCAGAAGCCATTTGAATCTGGAACCCCAGACTCTGAGGTGACTGAGTGTCAGTTTCTGGTAAGCGATGGGTGACAGGATCCACTTGGTCAGTAGGACCTTGCACTGGGATGGTTCCAGGATGACACTGAGTGAGGGGACAGGGCTGCCTGGGACCAGGTTGGGATGCTGAGAGGCTGTGGGTGCAGTGAGCTCCAGGAGGAAGGCCGTCGGAGCTGTGGGGAGAGAGGCAGGAGTGCTTCAGACATCACAAGTCTGACAAATCCCCAGAACATGTCACCAGGAGGGACAGGAGGCAGGGGGGAGCAGCCCACTCCGGACGCTATTCAGCTGAAAGTAAGGTTTGTGGAACCTGATGACAGGCTTACTTGTGCTGGTGCTCAAAGTGGGGTCCCAGGGCCAGCAGCACCAGCCTCACCTGGCACTTGTGAGAGATGCAAGTTCTCGTGCTTCACCCCAGCCCACTGAGTCACCCCAGCCCAAAGTCAGAAGCCCTGGGGCGGACCAGCAAGCCCCCAGGAGACTAACATCTGAGAACCACTGCTCTAGCGGCATTCATCACAGCAATAATGTATATATTCCCCCTCATCACTGAAGTAATGGACACGAAAGGCGTGTCCCCCAAAAGTCACTACCTTTGATGTTTTTGTGAAAATGCTCTATGTGGGGTGGGTGCCATCACTTCAACGTGCAGCTCTTTATGCTGTGAATAAGTTGGGGAGTCGAGAATAGTCTAGATGACTCCACCTTCAGCTTCCAATAATATAGGACCTCTGTGATCACCATTTATTTGCTAAACGCTGTTCAGGATGATGCCTGTGGTGTTGGCACAGTTAGGTAGCCAACAGCATAAACTAGAGGATAGAAAAACCTCAAAGTAGAGAGAAAACTTTCATGGATGTGGAAATGGTTTAAGTATCTTAATGACCAATCTCCACGCTCCCTGGGATGTCCCTCCTCCCCACGTGCTGTGCACGTCCCATTAGAAATACACACATACACTGTATGATCTCACTTAGAGGTGGAATCTAAAAAATATCAAGCTCATAGATACAGAACAGTTTGGTAGTTGCCAGAGGTGAGGGGTGAGGAGGGGTGAAATGGGTGAAGGGGGTCAAAAGGTACAAACTTCCAGTTATAATATACATAAGTCCTGGGATGTAATGTACAGCATGGTGACTATAGTTAATAATGCTGTATTGCATATTTGAAAGTGGCTAAGAGAGTAGATCTTAAAAGTTCTCATCACAAGAGAAAAGATTTATAACTATATGTGGTGATAGATGTTAACTAGACTTATCAAATCATGTTGTGCATCTAAAACCAATACAATGTTATATGTCAACTATATCTCAATAAAAAAATACACACAAAGCTTCAGTCTGGATATATGACTGATTCGAAAAATGACGGAAACCAAGTAACATGGGCTCCAATGGGAAAGACGGGCCAACTGCGTGGTCCACGGTGTGGTCACTGGCCACAGTGGCAAATGCCGCTGAAGTGAACAAGGAAGATATTACTACCTTCACCAGCTCGTTGAGCACGGCTCCTGGATCAGGGTCTGCAGGGGACACTGACCTCCACACCACGCTTACCCTACCTGCTGGGCAAGGTGAGAGAATGTGAAATCCAGGTGCTGGTCTGAGCAGATGCAGCCACCCTGCTGGGGGGCCCCATCGTGACAGTGGTCGATGTGATGGCAGTCCCAGGAAGCAGCTCTGCGGCCACGTCCTCTGCAGAGTGCAGCAGTCCCATGGCACAGGAGGGAATTTCTACTTTCAAGTTACAGAGGCCCGCCACAGGACAGGTGCACTGGAATTTAAAAATTTAACAGTAGGGGTTAGGACATAGCCTAGTTTGCTATCAGCACTGGTGTTTCTCCACGGTCAGAAAGCCTCCTAACAAAGAGCCTCAGCGCAGCTGAGAGCTCCCTTATTTGGATGGGTTATTACAAACTGGCCCCATGCATTGGTGAGACGTTGAGGAGGAGGAGATAATTCATACTTTCCAGCATACCACCCAAGAGTGCCCAGCTGGTGCCAGCTGGAACTACAAGGCATGTTTTATCAGGAATTTGGGAAAGAGTATTATCAGAAGTTCATGCTGCTCCCCCAGCTAAGCTAATAGAAAATGACCTGTTTTATAGGGTCAGCTATAAATTGAAGTGGACAGCAGAGAGATGATACTCTTTCAGACATCAAAAATGTGACACATATTTTCCCTTATTGTGGAGACAAATTTTAGTTATGCTTTCAAACTGCCCAAGCAGTGTCCAAAGGACTAGAAATTCAAAATACGGTTACCAACAAACCCCGCAGGCCGCCTGCACCTGCCAGCAGCTCTCTTTTGAAACTGAACCGTGCAGGTCAGACACCAACCTGGAGCAGATCGCAGAATGCACCGTTTGCTTTCCCAACTGCACACATCCATTGGCAATGGGGGCTGGGGCCACTGCTGCTCCGGAAGCTCACGATTCTAACAGAAGGTTCCTGGGAGCTTCTGAATATGAAGGGAAAAGGCAAAAAGAGCAGGAAACCTGGCAGTGCCTCACTCACTCACTCAGCACATCTGATGACTGATCAGACGTGATCCACCCCGGCTTTCCTGGAAAGGCTCTCACTGTGCCAGGAGCCTGTCCATGGGCGGTCCGGGTGAGGCCCAGGGCTACGATGCAGGTAGAAACTGAACCAGCAAGGGCTGCCCAAGTGTTCTGGTGAGAAATTTCACTGAGGAGTGGAGCATTTTTAAAGCCATTTACTAAAATCTGTGCCCAACTCGGACCCTGCTTCAGAGAGTTCACCCAAAGGGCAGGTCGCTGGGCTCAGGCCACACCGAGCTGTGTGTGCTCCCTGCAGCAGAGCCAGGCCTTCACGGAATCCACCTGTGACTAGGGCCACAGAGGGAGGCCTAGCAGCTGCTCCCAGGCCATCAAAACCGCTTGCCAGTCTGGTGCATCCAAAGATTCAAAGTCTGCCTGGGAATGGGATGCAATGGGCATGACCACGGCCTGCAGAATGAGGACCACTTAGAGGGTCCCCTTCGTGTTCCATTGTCATAGGACCCTGTTTACAGCTGTCCATTGACACCTCAACGGGCCGAGGAGCCATGATGGGCCCTACAGGAGGGATGCGCCAAGGCCCATCAGGCCCAGAACACTCAGACGCCACCCCCTTCCCTGGCAGCAACTCTAGACACCTTGTCCTCGGGGCCCCGCCTCAGGCAAGACCAGCTTCGCTCCCCACCCCTCACTCAGGCAGGTGAAACTGAGCATCTCAGCCCAGGCTGTCCTAAACCTGAGCAGGCTCGCGCAGCCTTCGGGCTGTGGTCATGGGGCAAGAGGGACGGACACAGGCCTGAGCTACTAAACCTCCGAGGCATGAAAGGAAGGCTACCGTTAGCACATGGACTCCAGAGACAACAGTGCCAGGCCCACACATCCAGGGCACTGGCTCACAGACCACCTGGTGGGGTCCCGTTCTCCCCAACATTGCTGCCAGCAAAGACAAGGAGGCTGGGGGAGCAGGGGACAGTCAGTATGCCGAGTGGGTGGCCCTCACTGATTTCTCTTTTCCTGAATTTCCCCGCAGTGGCTGAGTGGGTGTGTTCCCACGGTCACAGGGTAGACTGGGCCTTGGTCTCTGAGTGCATGTGCTGCTGTGTTCGTGTTCTGCTAGGTTTGCTCCCCACCTCCATCCCCTGTATCCCAATCTGCCCTCTGCAATGTTAGGGGAGCATGGAAGGGCATGTGTCTCTACTCCGTACTTTCTTCCCTCTTCTGTGGTTGCTGTGCAAGAAAAAACCATAAACCTGACCCTGTCACCTCCCTGCTGAAGCCTCTGTGCCCACAACTGCAGAGCAGAAACCA
The DNA here is from genome assembly GCF_020826845.1 of Diceros bicornis minor. Lineage (NCBI taxonomy): Eukaryota > Metazoa > Chordata > Mammalia > Perissodactyla > Rhinocerotidae > Diceros > Diceros bicornis. The sequence continues at coordinate 4,437,347 of NC_080780.1, forward strand.
CACCATGGCTCCTAGCTACAGATAATATGCCAGCCCCATCCTTGCTGCCCACCTGTCTCTCCCATCTGACACAGTAGACTGAGTCATGGGTCCGTACCTGCACAGCCCCTCCCTGTGAGGGGATTATACTCCCCCCAAGGACACCAGCCTGGCAGTGTGGTGGAGGTGACACGTGCCACTCCTAGGAGAGGCTGATTCAAGGGCCATCAAGAGGGGCTGCCTTTGCTTTTTCTCTGCCCAAGAACAGCAGGGCTGGTCTGCATGCCAGGCTGTCCTTCAGCTGGATCCCAGAAGGAAGAGTTCGTGGTGCAGAGCTGTGTCTGGGCCCAGCGGACATGGAAATAAGCCTCTGTTTATGTTGTTCTAAGCCTCTGTTATCTGGTGTTATAAACCACTTTGTCCCCACAGCGCAGCCCAGCAGAGGCGGCTGACACACACACAGCGATTTAGCTTTCCCCCACAGGGCCACTTTCTTCCTCAGGCCTGCTGTTCTCCCGCTGGCTGGCATGACTCGATCCCTTGCTCCACCTAACTGACCTCCACCTACCTCTAGAGGCCAAGCCCAAGCCTTCCCTGCCTCTGGGACAGCTGGATGCTCCTTTACGGATCCCATGTGGTTTGGAAGTCCCGGCATGGCCTCATTCACCATGTGGATGACGGTTGTCTCCTGCCCTGGATTTGGGGTCCCTGGGAGGGGACTGGATCTCATTAGTCTCAGTAACCCCAAATGCCGCCTTGTATAGTGGGCTTCAACAAATAGTGGGGGAGAGGGAAAAAGGAGGGATATCACAGACAAATAGCAGAGCAAGAGTCAAGGCCAGGAGCACTGAGGAGACCAGAGAGGCTGTGGCTAACTCAGCTTTTCCTGGCGACGCTGACGGGCCTTCACCACCACTGCCCTGTGAATGCGGGCGAGCCTGCGTCACTGAGAACAGCGGAGCAGTGACAACGAGGAAGAACCAAGAAGTGCCTGCAGTGGGCAACCTTTGTCCCTTCAGAAGGAAAGACTACATTTGCTTTTTGTCGGTTTACATGTTTAACTTTCATTAGGATGTATAAAACCACAGATTTCAGGCATAGCGTGATGTTGTAGAACCCAAAGGCAGTCAAGTATTTCTAGAATTATGCTTACTTTAAATTTTTGATTGCCTAGTGCTATTTTTTTATTAAGGTAAAAACACATAACATAAAATCTACCATCTCAATCATTTCTAAGTGTATAGTTCAGTAGTGTTAAGTGTATTCATTGTTGTGAAACATCTCCAGGACTTTTTCCTCTTGCAAATCTGAACCTCTGTCCCCATTAAACACCAACTCCTCATAACCATCCCCAGCCTGACACCCACGTTTTTACTTTCTGTCCCTAGGAACTTGACTACTCTAGGTGCCTCATGTGAGTGGGATCACACAGTATTTGTCTTTTTGTGACTGGCTTATTCCACTGAGCATCGCGTCCTCAAGGTCCATCTACTGCTACTGTTTTAAAGTCTACGTGTTTTCCACCATGAAATAACCAATTATTATAGTATATAGTACTTGTACCCTGGTAAGGCTCACTATGTCCCCAGATTTCGCAACCATGACAAAATCTTACATGGCACCATCTTGTATGGCTCCCAACGTTCTGGGTTAAGTTGGTCACACTGCCTGATCTAATTCTATCAACTAGCTTCAAAATACCATTCATTTTTCCATCACGGTTAAGTATTCTGCACGTTCTTTTCAATCTCATGCACCCCAGAGGTGCACTTTCTAACTCACCCTGGCCTGGGCAGGCATCTTTATAAGCCCACGTGCATGTCCAAAACAGCAGGGTCTCAGGCATAGTTTATTGACATACCTGTGGGCATGGTTACCCCGATCCAGAGCAGCTTGTGTTCTCCCATTAACAACACTTAACACTGCTTCACTAGCTGTTTTCAAAATGTTCTGTGGGTAAAAAAAAAAAACAATTTGAGAGCTGTTTATGAAAACCTAGTAAATTTGGGAAAGTAACATTATTTCATTCACAAAATCACAGTTGGCCCCTGCTATGTGCCATGCTCTGTGCTGAGCTCCAGAGAACCAGCAGTGAAGAAAGCAGACAAGCCCCTATTGTCATGTTCTTGGGAATATCGAGGAGGCTGGTTGGCTGCAGCTGCCCTTGTGGGCGCTAAGAGAGCAAGGGGGTGACATGAGAGTTAGGGAGGTCAGATGGAGGTCTGCAGACCAGGGACTCTGAATTTCATTCTGAAGGAGACACGTGTGAGCACAAAAGTGGCATAATCTGACCTATGTTTTGGAGGCATTAGTCTGGCTACTATACGGAAAAAAGATTGTGGGAGGCTAGAGTCTCAAGGAAGCATGTTCTGAATTGGTTCTCTCATCTGATTGGAGTTAAAGACACTAATGGCTTACTTCTAATACTAAGAGAGCACTGATAGTCCAGGATATGATGTAGCAATAGAGATGTGCAAATATCACCACCAGATACCCCTAATCAAATACTTACAAGAGGCAAGGCACCTCACAACATTTCTGTCAAACTAACGAGTATAGTGAGACTGGCTGGTTGCCTCTAACTGCGCTGGACAAAGCAGGTAAGGGAAGGATGAACTTAGGGATCGGAATTCCCAGCTCAGCCACTACATAAGTGATCCATGCCTGCCCCAAAGAAATCCTTATCTCCTGTAGCCGCAGGGCTGAGTCTACTGCAAATCAAAGCCAGAGGTTCATCCTTGGGGTATGCGGCCACAAGGGAAAGAATGCGGGCAGCAGAAGCTGAGGGAGGCACAAACAAATTCCGCCCTGGAGCCTCCCAGGGGGTGACCCGGCCCACACCTTGATTTTGGCCCATGGAAAATGATTACACAGAACACATTTCTGCTGTGTTAAGCCACCTGGGTTGTGGTGATTTGTCACAGCAGCCCCGGGAGGCCCACGCAAAGGCCACTGGATCAGACATGGCAGCCATGACTAGTGGGCAGCAGTGGAGGTGGTGAGGAGCGGTCGGTTCTGGACACCTGTAGAAGCCAGAAGCTATGACAGGCTGTGGATTGGAAGCAGGATGGAGCAGAAGAAGGAACTCAAGGATAATGCCAAGCATTGGCCTGGGCAGATTCAGGGCTTGGGTGGGGTTGGGGGCACTGGGGGCAGGCGCCAGGCACCTGGAGCAGACCAGTGCCATGATGCTTTTATTGAACAGCTTCCTGTGACCAAAACCTCAATTCCTGGGCCAAAACAGCAAGGAGGAGCCCGAGACGGGGGGAGGGGCGTGTTAGACCTTTTCCAGGCTTGCCACCTCACTTTGCGTGCCTCCCCACACACAAAGCCCTGGCACTCAGACAGCGCTCCACTATAGACATGCAAAAAAAAAAAGCAGCCATCCTCAGACCGGGGGCCTAAGCTTCATTTCGGTTCTTGACATAATTTTCACCAGAAGTAGTTTCAGCCAATTAATAAGTTGGGACCCAATGACCAACAGCCCCTCACCCTATCTGGGACCAGAGCCCCCTCCCCTCTCTAGGATGTGCTTCCTGAACTCTCTGCACTGCTCTCTACCTGCAGGCCGCTCACACTGTGACTGCAGGACACCAGACGCTTCAGCTCACCAGAGAAAATCACACCAAGGCGTGGAGGAGGCCAAGGTGAAGGCTGACAGATGCCCAGAACTCTGGCCATCTGTGCCCCCACGGGCCCCAGTGTGGGCAGCACAAGGGACCCATGTCACCTGCGAGTCTGCACGTGACCAGGGCTGGGTCTTGCCCTTTCGCAGGATATTAAACCCCAGGCTGAGGCAGCTTCCCTTCCTGAGAGCCCTGGAAGGTGCAGGGAGCCGCTGAGCAGAGACAAAGGGAGTGGCGATGGAGCTAGGAGTCCCCGCCAAGACAGAATCCCCACTGCCACCAGCTCCTGGGACCCCACTTAATGTTCCTTCTGCAGTTCCCAAACCCCAGAGGCCTTTCCAGAAATCTACTCTTGTGCTAAAGCCGGTCTCTAATAACACAGTTTTAAAGCCAAGGATTTCTTTTCCAACTCTAGTTATATGTGAAATACCCAGAATAAGTGAGTCCATAGAGACAGCAGATCAGTTGTTGCCAGGCGTGGGGGTCAGAGGAGACATGCTTAAGGGGCATGGTGTTTCCTTCTGGGGGGACAAAAATGTTCTGGAACTAGATAGTGGTGACGATAGCACAACACTGTGAATGTACTAAATGCTACTGAATTGCACACTTCAAAACGATTTAAATGGTAAAAAAAAATAAAAGGAAAAGAGCCACGCTTTATATTAAACAAGAACACTCGCTGTGGAAATCATTATAAACTCTGAGAATTATGAAGTTCTTATTAAACCTAAGAGAGAGTATAACCTAAATTTAGCACGTGAAACCGTTTAATCCACCCCTGCTCATGTCTGACTTCACTTCTGCTCTTCACTCACCACACATTTCACTCCAACTATTTATTAACTACTTGCAGGTCCTCCAAAACACTAGGCTACTCTTCGTACATAACGCCTTTTCCAAGTTCTTCTGTGACTCAACTCTGGTTCAGCATAGCTACTCCTGGAAAGGTGCTCGACTCCTCCCACACCCCCCCCCCCCCCCCGTGTCCCCACCAGGTTTCATGCCCCCAGAAATGCAGCCCCAGCCGGTGCCCCTGCAGCCCCAGGGCAGAGGCCCTGATAGGAGCAGCATTCACCACGAGCTCTGTGCTTTCCTCCCTTCCTAGGCCATGAGCTCCGGGAGGACAGGACCTTGTCATTTTCACTCTTGGGCCTCCAGCGCAGAGTGTATGTGCATACATGCTGGTTTCTGAATCAATACACAGAAAGCCAGTGCTCCACATCATCGGCACTCAAGCTCAGAACTAGTGCATTTCTCACCTTCAGGATGCAATAAGGATGCTTGCGTTCTCAACAGAAACAGAACTCAGAAAGTGGTGGCCCTCAGGCAATGCTGCGTTACACAGGCCCGGGCGGATGGGGCCAGGATCTGTAGACCAACAAGTACCTGCAGCACTGAGACCACACAGGAAGCAAGGGCTGCCTGTCCCCTAATGTCGGACCACACGGAGCGTCCTTAGGAAATACACTGTCAGCCTTCCAACACACCGACAAAAGGAGAATTCCCCTTTTTCTTGTGGTCTTCCATGAGTAGCTCACACTTCTGAGAAAAGAGTAATATACTGGATCCGGTAAAATGCAGCTCCACTTGATGAAATTCAGGAAGCAACACTGTAGAGAGTTTGTCAAACTTGCTAAAGGTATGTATTTGGGTAACTGGGTAAAGGAATTTGGGGGAAAGAAAAAAAAACGTAGCAGTGTGTTTGCTTTGTGTTAGGGAGCACAACCCGCCACAGGAGGCGAGTGTCTCTCCAGGGCGGGACATTAGGTTAAGGAATTCCCAAGGAGAACCTCAGAAAAATGTGTGTAGGTGACTACACAGGCATACAAGTATACTTACAATGGTTGAATTCTACATTTATACACATTCTACATTTACAGCACCCGTCAAGTTATACCGATATACCACAAAATAATTCAGCAAGTGCAACTTTAAAAAACTGTTTGTCTTTGAAAGGCTTGAAATGTCTAGAAACCTTCTGGCTGTCAGTAGGGGCACATCCCAGCTCACCTGGGAAAGCCCCAACTGTGCGCCTCTCACCCTCCAAAGTGTGCGGGCTCAGCAATCACGGCATGCTCTCCCCCATAGGAAGGATTTTCTGACCAGGACTAAACAGTTGTTAGCAGAAGAATCTGTTGAAACAGTTGCAATAAAGGCAAACTTGAGCAAGCACAGAGAACCTCAACAGACAACGGGGAGGATATACTCAGACTGGCCAGGCTGCTCAGCAAGATGGCACTGCACTGGGAGGGACGGCTGTCCACGCTCCTCCTGCGACACCACGCCACTCCCACGCCTGAACCACAGGCCTCGCGGCTGTGGGGGCAGCAAGGACCACTGTGGAAATGCTACTCAAGGTATCCAATATTTTTGATTCGGCATTAATGAAAATTCAATTCAGATCAGGGATCACAAGCTTCAACGGGAGAAATGGTTTTTAAGAGAACAAGAAACTCTGAGAACAGAAAGCAACAACCTAGCCCTCACCATTTTGTCCAGAAGATGAGAAAAGAGAAGGATATTTGCCATCACCACCTGAAAGACCCTGGAATGTACCAGGAGTCAGTGTGGGGCGGGGGCCCAGCTTACGCACCCTGTGTTCTCTGTCCTGTTGTCCTACACCCAGACCTTTTTCCAGGGAGTCGTCCGTCATCTTCTACCCGAACTACAGCAGTTTGTGCTATAGCCCCAACCAGGATACTCACTGGCAGTAAGAAACTGTGTTTAGTATCAGACTTTTCCTTATTGGAAAATACATATAATCTTTGAATTCAAAAATAAAAAAGAAACTGCATTTACTCATTTTATGTTTGTTCTATAAAACCGAATTTTCTTATTAACCTTATATGTAACATTTAACCTACTAACTATGACTTTTAACTAGTCTTATTATAATCAACTCCACCAATAGAAAGTACTCTTCATATCCTCTTGAAGTTGGAGAGACATATCTGTATTTCCTCTTGCAGCAGAAGCATTTTACAAAAGCCATGCAGAAACTTGACCTTGGACAACCCTACGGTACGACAACACCTAATCATCAAACGGGCCCAGGGCTCTGGTTCACAGACCCGAGAGGCCATCACTTGACCATTATTTGACCCTGGGTTGGCCCTACTCCACCGGGGCTCTAGGAAGCAGAGCTGACGGACTGTGTGGCGTGTGAGCTCAAGGTCAACTGGAACCACAGAACGAGGGAGACCCCCACCGCACAGGTACGTGAACTCAAGGTCAACCGGAACCACAGAACCAGGGTGACCCCCATCACACAGGTATGTGAGCTCAAGGTCAACCGGAGCCACAGAACCATGGAGATCCTCATCACACAGGCACGTGAGCTCAAGGTCAACCTGAACCACAGCACCATGGAGACCCCCATCACACAGGCACATGAGCTCAAGGTCAACCAGAACCACAGAACCATGGAGACCCCCATCACACAGGCACGTGAGCTCAAGGTCAACCAGAGCCACAGCACCACGGAGACCCCCATCGCACAGGCACATGAGCTCAAGGTCAACAGGAGCCACAGAACCAGGGAGACCCCCACAATCAGCAGGACGAAGGCTTCTGGGACACAATGGCTGAACTCTAAGGCATTCGTCGTGAAGAAAGCAGAGCTTCCGGACTGGCTGCACTGGAGAGTCCCCTGGGACAGGTGTGGTGGGCAGGGGGAGGTAGATAAGGAGCACACTGCCCAGGCCCATGCCAGGCGACTATATTAGGATCCTTAGAGGCAGGTCTTGGGCACCATTTGTTTATTAAGCTCCACACATGATTCTGCACAGCAGGGTTCAAGAAGCTGAGGCTACTTGTGTCTGGACCGGGGTTGGGAAGCGGGATGAGGACTTCAGGAAAGTCTGAGTGCAGCTATGTACCTTGTATAATATGGGAAACAAGTAATCCCATCCGACCTCCTGCTCTTAGATTATTAGAAGTCCATCTTTGCCAACGCCCTTTCTTGTTAACCTGGGCACACTCCTTTGAACTTTCCTTTCTCACAGTGGCAGCTAAGCATGGAAGCTCCAAACAGAAACACGACAGCTGAGAGGACGTTAATTTTCAGATACAAATGCAGTCAGACGCACTGTGTGCAAGCCTGGGGAAAGGTGTGTCATGTGACCTCCATGAGGAACGCTGGAAATGGAATGCAGGATGACCTCTGCCAAGGGTTGCAGAGGTTCCAGGAGCTTCTGGAGAACTGGTTCCTTTGAAGTAGAACAACAAATGCAAAACTCTGGGCTGACTGTATTTGTCTGTTTGGAGTCAGAGCTCACTCTAAGCAAAAAGCATGTCCCACACAGGTAGTTATGTTCCCGGCCCCACTCTCAGCCTGCACACACTGTTTGCTCCCCGCTTCTTCACACTCGCTAAGACACTTCCTTGCTTCTTGCACCACTGAGAGACCTGCCCCTTTCCCAGTCCTTCACACCTCCACTTCTGTTGGCCATTCTGATAACCAGATGCAAATGCACTTGCTCAGACCTCCAGGTAGCCCAGTCTTATTTATAGGGGCCTTCAAAGAGCTCCCCCCACCAAAAAATAATAGGGTTTCTGTTCTTTGGGCAGCTGCAGGAAGCCTTGCCTGAGCTGGAGCCCTCTGGAGGGCGGCCTATCAGCACTACGTGTCTCTGGAGTGCATCCTGGTTTGTCACAACAAAATCAAGGCTTTACAACTTAACCTCACTTCACTGTCACAACACACATGATACGACATCAGATCTGATCCATTCCTACTGAACCCTGGAGGCTTTCTTGGGCTACGCTTGACATGTATGTGTGCTGTTTTCAGGAGGAAAAGCCTGATTTCCCTGATATGGAGGTGGCTCACGCTCAGAAATACCTTCTCCCATGAAGCCGACGAGGGCGTCTCTAGTTTCAGGTCTTCTTCTGTCCCTGTCGGAGCACCTGGAGGGCAGCTCAACGTCTGGTCGCTCATAAAAAGCACATGATTAGCACGGAGCTCTAGAGAAAAAGAGAAACAAGGTCGGAGGAGTGCAATGTGAAGCCAAGAGGAGAGACTAGATGCTTATAAACACGTGAGGCTAACGCCATCTGGCTTTCTGACAGGCGAGTTACAAAGACGTGCGCCACTGAGTGGGCTGCTGTGTCCTGCATTTCGTCTTTTCTTCTCCAGCGCCTTCTACAGTGTCTCGGATGTAAGCACACACCAGGCACTGTCGGGAACTCATACAGCCAGGGCCCACACTCGGGAGAAGGAGGGCCTCCCTCATCCAGCTTCAGTGCTGAAGCAATGAGGGTGCAGGTCTCGGGTCAGGGAACTGTGTATGAAAGGGGAAGGAACGCGGTCCAAAGGACCAGGTGGGGATTTGTTGGGCAAACATCAAGATGAATAGACACCTCAAAGTTTAAAAGCCATGATGCTCTAAAGGGGAGATCTGGACACACCCAGAGGAAGCCGCCTCCCCATCTCTGAGGCCAAAAGAGGCCGCACGCACCCTGCCCACGTCTGCGGGGAGCAGACGAATGAGAATTGCACACAGTTGAAAACCGATGAAGCTGATGATGCATTCAGGGGTATTCACGACACCCTTCGCTCTACTCGTGCAGAGGTTTGAAAACGCCCCTAACCGAAAGTTAACAAAAACATCTCCCCTGAGCCCTGGCCCCGCACAGAGCCACGAGAGCAAAGAGCCGAGCAGCTGCCTTTGGCACAAGAGCCGCCTTCTCTGCAGCCCCACCCTTCACCCACAGGGCCTGCAGCTCACAGGGGCCCCTTCGTGGAAAGTCCCTGATCCCCAGGGCGGGACTGGGGGCCTGCTGGGATGGAAAGGAGGCGGGGTGCATGGTTTTCTGTCTGAAGTGAAGCCATTTCTGCCTGAGCTCCTTCAACACGCAGTGTCTGCTTTCAGGCAGCTTCTCTCCCAGCTGGAGGCCTGTGGGAAGCCAAGAGCAGTAGTGTTGGAGCTGGGCTGTCTACCAGAGGAACGTGTCTCCAACCTTGAGCAGCCACCACCAGCACCGCCCAGGCAGGAACATGGGCCTTCAACTTCCCCCAATTTTCCAGGACAATACGATTTAAATATTTTGAGTCAACGCCACTATTTACTATCAAGAGTCCAATGCATTAATATCTCATGCTAATAAAAGCTGAAGAAAATTAATCTAAGGCCATGATCCTGAGGGTTGTTTAAAATACGTTACGAGTATAAGTGAGCAGCCAACCACAGACCGATATACCAACTTAGGTATAAAGTAATTTCCCTGGATATGTCCATGAAGAAGAAATACTTAGAAAATGTTGGGCCAGGCCTGGTGGCCTAGTGGTTAAGTTTGGCACACTCCACTTTGGCAGCCCGGGTTCGGTTCCCAGGTGTGGACCTACACCACTCATCTGTCAGTGGCCATGCTGTGGTGATGTTCATGAATAATAAAGTGACTTTTGTTTCTCAGAAACCAATCAATTATCAGAGTTTCTGTGGTCAAATTATCTGAAGAAAAAGTCTGATCCCCTAAAACAAGCTGAAATGTCCCTGAACAGGAAAATTACATAAAAAATCATAGAAATACATAAAATCATAAGTTATATAAAAATAAATCACTAAAGGAGAAATAAACAAATGAAATTAATTCCATGTGATCGACACATAAGAATCCCAAAAGAGTTGTTCTGTGTTGTTTTCAATACTGATGCCGGAGGCCCCCACACACACATTTAAAACTGTCTCCATAGTATTTTTTAGCTCCTCAGATCTATCATCAAATGCATAGCTGAGTTGAGAACTCTAAAATTCCTTCAACTTAAAGGAACACAGGAAATTAAATTTCAAGCAAGCATTTGGGATCTTCATTTTAAAAGATTAATAATGGAAATATTCTCCCTGTGTTAAGGAGGGAACCCCAACCCTGTGGCCATGAAGCATCTCCCTGTAACCTGGGCACCCCCATCACATGGCTCTGGGAGGCCCCAGCGCAGACTCTGTGGTTCTCAAAGCTCGGCCCCTGGACCAGCAGCCCGCCCAGGCCCCCTGAAGCAGAAACTCTGGGGCAGGCCGCAGCAATATGGATTTCTGTCAGCCCCTCAGTGATTCTGACGCTCTCTTGAGTTTGGGGATCCCAGGAGAAGAGGGTAAGGAAGCAGCCTTTGAGTTCAAACAGGGGTTCCGAATCCCAATGCTGTCACCTGCTAGGGAGTGTGGGGCAAGCTATCCGACCTCTTTTCTTCTCTACTTCCTCATCTGACAACTGAGATGGAGTTCCTCTCTACAGGATGCAAGTGAGGATGAACTCAGGGTATGTGGGCTTTGCTGGACACCGGGCTCAGGGGAGCCCCTGTGAGTGGGCTCTGACACCAATGCTCCTTCTGAGGGCCTTACCAACTCGGACTCCATCGTGGGGAAGGTTTCGGCTTCGGCTACTGAGATGAAGACCCTGGCTCTCCTCAGCTCTCACGGGTATCTCGCTGTGCAAGGAAGGGGAACAGGCAGTCCAGACATACCTAACAGAGGTGGTAACAAATGGAGAAATGATTGAATTAAGTACCATCATTTTTTTTTAATTATTTGACATTCATCAATCTTTCTTTTTTTTTTTTTGAGGAAGATTGGCCCTGCGCTAACATCTGTTGCCAATCTTTCCTCTTTTACTTTTTTCTCTCCAAAGCCCCAGTACATAGTTGTGTATCAGTTGTAGAGTTGTAGCTCTTCTATGTGGGACGCCGCCTCAGCATCGCTTGATGAGCAGCAAGTAGGTCCATGCCCAGGATCCGAAGTGGCGAACCCTGCACCGCAGAAGTGGAATGCGCGAACCTAACCACTACACCACCGGGCCAGCCCCGTGTACCATCATTTTATTCACAGCCATCCTGTGACGGCTTTTCCATCCATATCCACATTTCTTTGATTAATTAAGCACACAATTGGCTGTCAAAATAATAAAGAGAAACTTGTTTCTATGGTTTTTAAATTTGTGTTTTCCAAATTTGGGGCCTGTTTCAAATGCGAACCGAAACAGAGTTCTCATTTTACTATTATAACAGTCTCCCTGCCTCCCTCCTTGCTCCCTCCAGGTCTTCCACACTCAGGTGCAGAGAGCAGAGCCTGTCACGTCAGTGCGTGGAACCCTGGGCTCTCCTCCTGCCCCTCCTGCCCCTCCACCCCTGCTCCAGCTGTTCACACTCAGCTACTGAAACCCCCCCGTGGACCATGTCCTTTCACCCCTTCGTGGACCTGACACACTGCGTAAGGAAGAACATGGAACCAGCTGTTACGAGACTGTGGACCGCCTGACAGACACAAAACTGACGCTCCATCCGTCCTTTCCCGCTTAATCTCCACCACAGATCTGGGAAGGGAAGTGCAACTACTTTTTAAGATGAGATCAGTCACGAAGACCCTAGAAGACTAGGCGGCTTGGCAAAGCTGCATGGGTGTTTAAACCTGAATGCATCCAGAGCTGAGGCCAATTCCACTGCACCTTCCTGTGTGTGCTTCCTACAGGGGATCCTGCAGAGTTCAAGATGCAGCTCCAGCAGCCCCCGCCCAGTCTCCCCAGGCACAGTGGTACAGATGTTCCCACTGGGATCCCTAGGCCTGACAGACCTCTGCTCTGATGCTCAGCGGCTGGCCACTGGTCACTCCCCTACATGCTGTGGCTCCTCAGGGCCAAGGGGACCTGCGTTTGTGTCCACTGCACCGGCAATCCAGAAAGATCTGTATGCAGCAAATTAAATAGCCCTGAACGAAGGTGCGGGGACTGAGGTCTGGTCTGGACTCCAGCAGACACTGGTGGTGTGATTCAGGTATCTCACCCACACCACAGGCTCTCCAACCTCCCGCTGTGGCCAAGGGGCCAGGCCCTGACAGGCCCCTTCCTAGACAGACTCGAAGAGCCTCCTTCTTCTTCTCCATAAGATGGGAATGGCATGCAGGCGCCTACTTCATGGGGTGGCCTTAAGGACTGTCCCCCACCAGGAAGGGCTACCCTGTGCTGAGCACTCCTTGACTGGCCAATGGTCATCTCGTTCCTCAAGTCTGGGTTTCATCTCTCCTATGAAAATGCACTCAGCCTTGCAGCATTTTTTTTTTTACCTCTCTTGGATGTCTGCGAAATCTGGAGGACATATATTTTAATTTAAACAAGGCTTCCACCAAGATAAAACCCTATTTTTACAAGGCTGGTTCTTGATGCAATGACCAAGAAGCTGCCAGCAGAGGGCAGACGAGGACACTATTTAAGGAGAATTGGGGAAAATTTGGGGGGTGCAAGGCTCTATTTTGATAAATGAAGACGGTCACTGGGCCGAAGGCCTCTGTTAAGCTATTGAGTAATTCCAAGGATTTCCTTCCTACCAGTAACCACACGTGTCTTCCAGAGGCCAGGGAAATGAGAAAATGAAAGAACAGAAACAGGACAACTCCGGAACCGGGCACATCACACTGTAAAACTTAAAGGAATTTCTTCCAAGATCTGGGGGCAAATCACATTGAGGAAAGGGCCATCCTAGCCTGTCCCGCTACCAGGGACCCCACAGCTGCGGGCGCCCACCGACTGCTGCCCCGGCACAAGGTCACAGGACCCTGGCGCAGACCAAGCTCTCAGACCTCCCCCGTCAGGATGGCTTCCAAGAGCTAACCCACAGCCAGTCCCCACAAATGACCCCCTCCCGTCTGAAGGGGAGCGTGAGCATCACAGCAGCTGTGCACTCACAGGGTGCATCAGGACGGCACAGCCAAGGGGCTTGTCCTTGAGTTCTAAAATCTTTTCAAATAACAACGGGGCAGGGGGGATGAACATTTAATTTAAATACACCTTCAGTGAGGAGGATGTGGGCCCCAGGCTCCGGCCATTTCCGCAGGGGCACCTGTGTTAATTAACTTGCACCCTCAGCTGAGGACGGCAATGCTGCTGGCGGTGCACACATTCTCCTCTGAGGCATCTTGTGAGCCACTGGACTCTTTCAATTACATTATTGATCTTTAAAAATTGCCCTTGCTAGTGTGTGGTTCTGAGCAGCAGAGGACGAAAGCATTTCCACTCTCTCCAGAGTGGAGCTGAGCACTCATCTTGAACAAGCCGGCTCCGCGGTGACTGACCCACGAGGCGCTGCCTCAGCTCTGAGGAGGCGGCCAGCCCCCTCCTCCTGCGGTCCTGGCCATCTCCAGGTCACAAGGGCAGGGGTCCGTAGGGAACTGGGGTGACTCGGCTCCCCGGGGATGGTCTTCCTCATTAGAAGTTGACATGGGTGTACATGTTTGCTGACCACCATTACCAAGTCAAACATTAACAAGCCTGAAGCCAGAGACCTCATATGCAAAAAGATTTAACATGAACTAGGCAGGTAAGCAGAAAACTGTCATCTTTCTTGGCGTCTATAGCTGGAATCTGCCATCAGGCTCTCAGATGAAATCGTCTTGAGTGGCTACTCGCATGATGTTCCTTTTGTTCTTTTCATGTGTTTGTTCTTTTATTACCCCAACTAATTGTTTACACTGAGCATTGTCACCCTGAGAATTCTACTTACTAAGGTCCTTCAACAGGATTTCAACTCCCTGTCACCACCTCCACAGAAAAATTCATGTATCTCGAGATGCTCAGAGGACACTGGAAGTCTGATGCCCCTGGGTCATCGATCAGGGAATGTGCACATAGACCATTCTGGCTGTAAATGCGGGTCCCACGGTGGAAGCAGACGGGATTGGGAAGAGACAGATCACACACTCACACAATTTCACACACACACTGTCACAAAACATGTGCGCACACACACACACACACATATGCAAATACACAAACACATACTGTACATTCACACCCGTGTTGACACATGCACACACACTCATGTACTCACAAACTCACACACGCACTCACAACACAAACAGACACACACATTTTAAGCCTAACTCCATGGTATAGTGGGCATAGTATAGCCAATGAAACCTCTTCTATGTCTGCAAACCAGAGCACCCACTCTACTTTAAGTAACTCGGGAGATCTCAAAAGGCCACAACTTCAGAAACTGGCTCTTGATACCAATCATAATGGTTACTGCATCCATGAACCTATTTCTCTCTACAGCGTAGAAATAGATAGGTAAAAAAATTATGATGAAGTCAACGACTCCACCTCCCTGACTTATCTTTTCCCTTCTTTCTAGGAACAAAGCAGTAATTTCTCGCTGACTGAGACCAGTGACATGTGTGCATCAAATAGTACCAACATCAAGGCTGTGGGAGTCGGCAGGAGCTGGCGAATTTAGAATAAAAGAAAAGTGAGGTAATAAAAAAATCAAGGAAACAAATCTGTAGCCCAAATCCGCCAATTTCTGGCAGCAATGACATGACAGAACGCAAAGAAATTTCCCACCACAAATGCAGCAGACCCGTCAGCGTACGGCCTGAACTCTCCTGGCCCAGAGACCATCTGTAAACAGACACAGTCGGCTACGAGGGGCAGAAATGCCGACACAAACGCTGATGACAGAGATGATCTCCTTTCATCTTCATAAGGACCCTGTGCAGTGGACACACGAAAAAGCTGGAGTGCTCAGATTCTCGGGATGAGAGGCCCGGACGTAAGGAGAAGTGAGGCGCCAAGGTCCCCAGCTAGGACGCGGGGGCACATTCAGTCCCCGGCCGTCTGACTCGGAGCTCACAGCGGCCACACATCCACAGGGGACCAGGTCTGCAGTCTCGGGAAGCCCAATCCCAGAGGCAGGTCACCTCGCCAACCCTGGGGCCTGGGAAAGGTGTGAAAGAGGCTGTGCCATGTCACACTGCCAGCAGATAGTCAATGGCAGAGCTTACAGTGTCGCACTGCCTCAACACAACCCATGTGTGCTGGCGGATGCAGAACGGGGAGAGGGAGGTTTAGAAGTAAGGTCTGTGGTCCCTGTCATGTTTCGCTGGTGCTGGGTTTCTATTCCGGGTTCCAGACCAGGGACCTAACAGTAAAAAGACAGCTTAACTCCGTCTACTGCCGGGCAGCAGGCGGTTCTGGGAACTCTGAGCACACTCTCAGTTTGCAGGAAGAGTGAAGGGCACTTCTCAGGGATGAAGGCAGCCCTCGGAGGAGTCCTAAACATGCCTTGGGGATAAATCCATTCCCAGCACAGAATCGCATCTCAGAGCTCACCTTCAGACAGTCGGCACCTGGCCCCTCAGGTTCTACTGTGGAGATAGGCCCCGAGATCCAGGAGCCGTTGCCTCCCCAGCCAGAGCCAGCCCAGGGCCCCCAAATAAATGTGTCCTTGAGGTGACGAGTGCTCCAGCAGTGCCCTTAAGAGCCCATGTGATGCCAGACTGCCACTTCAGAGCTGAGATACCCTGTTGTGGCAGAAAGGTGGAAAAGCGGTAGATTCAGGATTTGCCTAAACTAACCGAAGACTGTCAGTGTTTGGAGTTAGCCTGTGCTACGTCACAGGCCTGGCCTGGAGGCCAAAGTCAGAGGCATTCTCTTAGCCTCAAGATGAGGACAGCAGGTGGGTTAAAACTTAATTCTGCATATAGTTCTTTAATCTAGGCAACTCCCTGAAAAATCATCATTTCTTTCTCTACTAAAATAAAAGTGGAACATTCCTTGTGAAAGAAAAATTCCTGAATGCATACTTGAAAATACAGCTTATCAAATTCCCTGAGAACAGTGGCAGCTCACCTTTCCTGGTCATCAGAAAAGCCTTTAGCTGACTCCTGGGCCCTGGGGCCCGAGGACTTTCCCAGTGTCTGTCGGTCACGGCCACTGCAGCCAGCCAGCCGGCCTCCTCCTAAATCCCCTAGAAAACAGAGAAATGGAGGAGCTTAATGCTTCCAACTTCTGCGCTTGAGCACCTCATAACAGGACACACGTCACACACCAGGAAAAAGCCAAAACTATCAGTAATATTTTCCTAATCAGAAATAGCTTTTTTCCGAACACTCTCAGAAAGCTCCTCTTATTGAGCTTTAAGTAGGGGTCTTCGTGTGTCTGCCTGAAACAGACTCCAGGGTGAGAGTGCAAATGGAAGCCGAGAAAGTCTGACCACGGATCTTAGTTCTAAACCTCCCTCTCCACACTCTGTGTCCACCAGCACACATGTGTTGTGTTGAGGCAGGGTGACATCGTGAGCTCTGCCATCGACTGCCTGCTGGCAGTGTGACGTGGCACAGCCTCTTCCACAAAGCCATAACTGTGGACAATTACATTAGGGAACAGGCCACCCTCCTGAAGAGTCTTCACAAGAAAGACTAACAGGGGCATCCCAGCGGCCCCCCTCTCTGGTGTGTCCTGCTCCTTTTCCTTACACCCACCTCCGTCCCTCCTGTGGGACCGAAGCAATGAGCTGCCCTCCCACCTCCTGGCCTGTTTCCTCCTCTGCAATTCAGAGGGCTGGGCTGAGTCCTCTCTGTGATAAAACATACTCTTGTTTCTTTTTTAAGCATTTGTTAGTCCCTGTAATTCTTTACATCCACACTTTAGTAGAGATTTTACAATAACTTAGTTTTATTTTGTTTTACCTAGAAAACTATATCATTTTTCTCTCTACTCCAGAATTATTTGTGAATTCATACATACCTGGAGAAGAAAGGGACACCACGCAGCGTGGGAGCCTTTTCTGGCACATGCTGGCTCCCCGGTGGAAGCACGCAAAGGCCCCCCTGAGGATGAATGAAGAGCCTGCGGGTGCTCGGGCTCAGGCAAATTTGTTTCAAACCTGTGTTTTCTAGCACTTTGCTGCAGCCCTACAGACAAGGCCTGAGCAAACAGAGCGTCTGCCAGGGGAGTGTAAAGACACCTGCTGTTGGGTTAGCACACAGGCCTTGCACATGCTGTCCTGCCCGTTCCCTCACAGCACCTCCAATCTCCTCAGTCCACCATGCCAGCAACTCCAGTTTCCTTCCCACTGTGCTTGTTGGGGGTAAATCTCAGAGACCTGGGGAAATATGTACTGTCCAATTTTATCAGTGACAGAAAGGATGTAGTGCAATCAAATACCCATGAGCTAGCAAAGTCCCCTTGCTAAAGCTCGAGGTTTCTTCTGACCCTGAAGAAGTCCATTGGTCACCTTTCTGTCAAATATGAAGCCCCACTTCCAAGCCACCTGCCCCGCTGAGCTGGCATCCACACCCAAGCCCAAACCTTGCTCCCTCGCCTTTTCCTTCTGGGGGACGGGACTGGGGGGAGAAACACACATACTCCTAAGAACAGCCCCCAGTGGAAGTTTGCAAGGCCACAGAGCTAACCCAAGACGCTAGGAAATGGTAAAGGGCAAACAAGTGACGTGACTGAAGGAAAAAATGTCCTTATGCAGTCCAGCGTGATAGCTGTAGCCACATGGGGCCATGCGAGTTTAATTAAAATTAAATAAGATGAAGAATTAGTTTCTCTGTCACATTAGCCACATTTCAAGGGCTCAGTGTCCAGATACAGAACATCCATCATCATAGACTGTTCTGGTGGCCAGCACTGGTGCCGGCAGGGCTGAGGGCATCTGGTCCCCAGGATCCACGGTGGTCCTTGAGGGGCTGTGAGGCCAGGGCAGCGTTCCTGCTCCCCCACACCCTTGGGCCTGACCCCCATGACCTGGGGTATGACCTGGGGTGTGCCCTGCACTTCATCGGCACGGCAAGAGCATGAACTGAGCCCAGCTCCCTGTGTCGCTGTGAGGATGGAGGGATGTGCCAGGAAGGCAAGACTGGGACAGATGCTCTAAAGCAAACTGGTCAGTCATGTGGAGTATTTCAAGCTACTTTAAGTACAAATATTCTGAATGCAATTAGTTAAATGGCTTCCTTTAAGAAATCGCCATCTAAGCTCCTCATTAAGAACCCTCAAAGACTCACCAGGATCTTACCAGTCCTTGCAACCTTGGTGAAGGCAGAAAGGACAGGAGAAAAACCGTTTCTCTGCATGAAGTCACTGAGCCAGGACAGAAGCCCTGGCTGGCAGGAGCCCTGGGAGAGCCTTCCAGAAGGAAGAGCATGGAATACAGCTATTCACCTCTTCTTTGTTCTTGCTAAGTTTTGATGAACAAAAGCCACCTATTTAGAAAGTTTTTTTTTAACCACAAATTCTGTATTTCAGATTCAGTACTCAGTTTTGGGGACTGCTCCTGAGGTAATAGTTTACTTAATTAAGTCCTGCCTTTCTCCACAAAAGATTTAAGTACTTAAGTACACAGTTCGAAAGAAAAACTGCCTACTTGAAAGCGGGTAACAGTCGTCTGAAGAGTTTCAACAGTCAAAGCAGAAAGGCAAACACAGCTATTCACACAATTCACAGCATGAAAAAGGCAGGAACAGCTGCTGTGTCAGCAGTTCTTCCTGAGGGGAAACCTGAGGAACTGTTCTCCCCCGGGCCTCACATCATGATGTCCTGGGTGGCATTTAAATGGTGTATAGTTTCGGATTTGGGGGAGCATTACATTAACAACTTAGACGTGTATACATAAAATACACAACTCCAGAAGGAGGTTTACCATGAGTAATTGACTACTTCTCAGGTCTCAACTCCAATCCAGGCTCTGACCGTTATTACCTCCTGACCCTCGCGTCCTGGGCTCCTGGTCTCTAACTGGAGCTTACCTGCGGAAGCACCCAGCAGGCCAGCATTGTGTGACTTGCTCGCGGTATAAGCAACTGCCATGCCTGACACTTCACTTCTTAGGTAGCAAAACTGCCAGTCTCCTTCATGTCCATCTGCTCTTAGAGGCATCTTGGGGACGCCTCCTCATTTTCTATCTTTAGATGCTCTAAATCTTCTGTAGCACCCACCCCACTCCACCCCTGCCAACACTCCCCATCCCAACACACACACAGCATCAAACAGTGTGTGGGCAAACTGTGGTAACTACTTAAATTGTGGCAAAAATAGGGGAAATTGCTAAGATCTTGGTAAACGTCAACTTACCTTCCTTTGAACTGATCCCAGGAACAGGCTGCACCCAGGACAGCAGGGTCAGGGCTTGGATTAGCACTCTCCACCCCGGTCCTACGCAGGCTCCCATGGGGCCTCCTGCTCAGCACCCCAAATCAGAGCACATAGGGCAAAGGAGTACAGGGGGGAGAACACCCACCCACAAATGGCCCTAAGCCACAAAGACAGCCCTTCCTCAGTCCCAGGAGGGGAAGGAACTTCCCACCCCCATTAGCACCTTGACAATCGGCCAATCATGAGCTTCCCCTGAGAAACACGCCTCCTCCCAGAAGAGCTGGGGTCTTACCCACCCCCACACGCTCTGCACAGCTTCCTCTCAGATCAGTATGTCCTAAATGATGTTAAACTGCAGGGACAGCGTGTAAGTCATCTGTGAGGCTCCATAGTAGCTCCAATAAAGCAAACACAGTTATTCAAGTATGGTGACTACGTGACAAACAGCTGGGCACTCTGTAATTCATAATGGACGGACATCACAGGACGCTTTTAAAGCCATTTTTCAAGCTGGAGAAAACACAAATTTGCTACACCTGGGACTAAAAGAACTTTTGTCTTATACAACTCATAAATAATTGTTAAATTAATGAATGGAACCCATCTCTTCCAAAATCTCCCATTTTCCTCATTGGCTTCAAAACAAAATTAAATATCCATAGCTCGGTATTCAAACACCTTGATAGGTTGACCCCAAATGCCTTTGGTCCTTCAGCCACTTGAAGTATAGGAGATGATATCCATTCTCTAGTCTTTCCCTCCTTCCCCTTGCCCCTTCCTCGCCCCACTCTCTTCCTAACCCTTTCCCTCCTTCTCCCTCTCCTCTCCCTTTCTCCTCCTCCTCCCTCTCTCTCCCCCACCTCTTCCCTTCCTCTTCCTTCTCCTTTCTCTGTAGCAATCCCACTGAAAGGATACAATGATCATCATAGTGGAATTCATTTTTCTGCACAAAAGCGTTTGGTTATCAGTTTGATTATTCTCTCTCAAAAATAGATCATGAGCAGGAAATTAACATAATCACTTTTGCTTTAATCTTGTTCCAATGCAATTATTAAGGAAAGCACGACATATATAATATATGGGAGAATTTATTAGGTTCCAGAATACATGTCTTTAAATTTGAGTAGCAGACGATTGTCGGTATCATCTCAGCCCCGTGCTCACCCCCACCAGCCAGCCTTGCTTTCATCCTTTATCTTTTATCGGGAGTAGTTTCTCTCCTAAAGCCACACCGAATAGAAATATTATTTGATACAGATAACTGATATAAAATATGAATAAAGTCATCTTTAGAAACCTTTGCTATTTATATCAATCTAGATCATGCGATGCCAAACACTGCAGCTGCTGTGCAAGGCAGATTCAGGACAAGTCCACGGTCCCCAGGCAGACAGCCCCTCTAAGCTCCCCCCCAGAGCTGAGCTGCAGCCACCACTGTTTCTCCTGGTTATTTCAGATGTGCCCATTATGAAGGGAGGTCCACCTATGTCATTTAGGAATAGATGAGCCACCAAACACTCAAAAATCACACTAAGCATCACATTCTTGATTTGACAAGACAGCTTGCTCCAGACACTGGCTAAGGCCGATTAAGGACTGCTTGGGGGAGGCGGATAGGAGGCGCTCGTCTATCCGCGGCGAGGATTAGGGGGAGCAGGCACTGTGTCCCACTTCCTCATGCCCCCACCTCCTCGGCAGCTTTATTCAAACAGTGAAAAAAGGAACAGAGGAAAAGTTCAACAGCCTTAGGTGAAGACCTAGACCTGGTCTTGTCTGCTCCTCTGCTTCTCTTCCAGGGAGGGGAGAAACCCCACCCAGAAAACCTGACTTGGGTTTCCTTCCCTAAGGAAGCCACATTAAGTGTTTTCTAAGAGCCTAAATGTTGAAATCTCTCTCTGCTGGAAACACAGCACTGTCCTGATCATGTGCTGGGAAGCGCTGACCAAACCCACCTGGGTGCTCCCAGATGTGGCAGCGCTGGGTAGCAGCACAGACCCATTAGGACAGCCCCGTTCCTGGTGGTTTTACTGTACTGCACAATGTAGGAAAGTGCCCGAGTGCCGTGCTGCCTTGAACTCTAACCCCCGCCGGCGGTGGGCAGCCTTAGCCACTGTTACAGAGCTGACTCTCTGAGACCCAGGATTAGGATGCTAGGGAGGGCCAGCATCTCCCCCAGATGTGGAATCAGGGCCTTTCCGTGCTGGGCATGGTGAATTTGGCTCAGTAAGGGGAGTGTCACAGCGGAGAGGACTGGATCTCAGGAAGGTGGCTCCTGTTCCTCGTGCTGCTCCTGGGTCTTCTTTCTTGTCATCGGGCGATTTGTGAAGCCCCTGGTCTACCATGTCGCCCTGCGTCCCCTAGCCCAGAACCTAGTAACTGGTCATTCTCCCCTCACTACAAAGACTTGGTTACACACACTGATTTGGCCTCTTTCACACTGGGCTCACAGAAATTATTCTGCAATGCAATGTTACCTTATTGATCCAGACTCAGTATTTTGAACCTGTTATAATTTCAACATGACAAATAAAAGTGTAGTTTTCTACTTATGAAAATAAGGACATGCTGTGAAAATTAAGAGTCCGAAGTCCAATGTTTAGGGAACTGTAACTGCCAATTGATTATGTAACTGCATTCAATAATAAATATTAGTCAGTCTCTTAAAAAATAATTTATTTTTTGTTACAAAGCCGATTATAAAATTTTCAGAAAATACTTAAGTTTACAAAGAGTGAAATAAAACATTCAAAAATTATCAAGTTCAAATGCTGGTGTAGGTTTTCCCAATCTTTTTTATCACACACACACATGAACATTATTATTCTCCAAACTGCGATCAGACAGTACACACTAACGTCTGATCTGCTTTTTTAAACTTTATAAGTCATAAACATTTTGCCATATCAGTACATTTTTATGTAACATTATTTTTAGAGTATGAAATATTTTGTCAAACCAGAGTATTTAACTAATCCCCTGTTTCATGTTTTGTCAGTATAACAGTACTAGAGCATCTCTGATTATAATCTTTATGTAAATTCCTATAAGCACAAGTATTGGGTCAAAGGGTACACACCTTTTTAAAGGCTTTCCACATATAATAAATACCAAACTGGACTCCAGAAAAGTGATGTATCAATTCACACTCCCACCAGCAGTGCCCAAGGGGCTAATGTATTTCCCTGATCATCTCAGGGATTACCTCCTGGTTCAGCGGCTGCACTGAGAAGCAGCTGTAAAAACCCAGAGATGCTCAAGCTTCCTGTTAGACTCCCAGTAGAATCCGTATGTAAGGACAAAATTGCATCTCTTCACGATAGTGCTCTGCCCATTTGGCCACATCCACCAAGAACAGGAATGTCGTTCCTGTTCACTGCTGTGGCAGAGCCAGAATTCCAAACCAGAACTAATGCTGAGGCCCCACTCCAGGACCCCAAGAATGGGGTCCTCCACAGGACCGTGGCAGGTAAGCGGTTCCCGGCAGGGAGGACGACGGGCACCTGGACGTTAGTCACAAGCTGCTGAATCAGGGATTCTTAAACATCCCTGTCCCAGCACAGGATGGTTCCAAAACTTAGCTTCAGACATGTTTCCCAAAGGAAAGCGGACCTGAGCACAGCACCTACGAAGTCCTCCACACAGCAGACTCTTGCACAACCACAGCCAGCAAAGTGTGTCTCCAAAATCCAGAAAGCTATTTTAAAAAGACCTCAACACTTTGAGACGTTGGTCTTGAAATAAGTTAATTTTCAAATTATGTTCATTCCTCTAAATGGACCAAATTGCTACTTCTGAACCTAACAAAGTTTGCCTTGGTATACTATTCAACACAGCAGCACCGTGCACTCCAGAAATCTGTGCACTCCAGAAGCTCCTCCAGGACCAGAGCAAAGAGTCGCCTTTGTTTGTTCAAGGCCCTCTGAGAGGCAGAGGCCGTGGCAAACACAATGCAGCAAGTCCTGCCGAGAATGAGAAACAGACCCCAGCCTCCTGACTCCTGGGGAGGGCCCCTTTGGCCACGCCCACACACAGAAAACCCTGAACAATCCATAAAGTCGTCAAAATTAGGTATTACTTAAATAAACACTACACAGACCTGAGGGAAAGTATATCTGGTTTTATGACATTTTTAAAATTATGACATTTTAAAATTTTAAAAGTAAACCTACTTTACTACAGCAGATTCAAAACTAAAGACACTCTTTCCAGATTCATAAAAGGATTGGCGAATGGTAACTTTGAAATGTAGGATTCCTTATTCTGGTCACTTAGCAGAAGAGTGCAGGAAGGGGTTGTCGGTCGGAATTCTTGATTCTAATCCCATCCCTGCCACCAGCTGTGTGGCCTGGGGCAGGTCACTTGACCTCCTCTACCAAATAAAGAAGCCACACTGCAAAGTCTCAGAACGTCTGAGCTGTTCTGATGTGGACGGGCCCTGCCCAGGTGTCCTCCTCAGGACCGCCCACAATACGACACCCCAGTAACAGAAAGCCAATGTATGTATGTTAAATTCTTGGGAAAAGAAAACCAAAGGGCTTTTTCAGTAACACAGATGAAGAAATACTTTACTTAGTATTTTTTACTATAGTTCTTTTACTATTAACTTACACTAAAAAACAGTATTTTATTTTCATTATACACTAAAAAAATCAGCATTTAAATAATCAGAAGTAATCAATTTTCCAGATTGGTAAGCACGAACACATTTTCTTTAACAGAAATCTAAGTTTTATAAAACTATTTTCAGGTATTACTTCAACGTGCATCATGATTTTTAAGTTTTATCACAGCAGGGGGAATTAATTTTGCTATAAGCCAAAAGGAGAGAGGCTTCAAAATTAAAATAACATTCTGATTTTAAAGTGTTAGTTTAACAAAAGATTACACACCATCTGAACTAACAGTAAGCATCAGAAGAGTCATCCCAGTACACTGGTTTTACCAAATAGTAGGAGAAAGACATAAAAGAATTTTTCAATTTTGCTGATTTCCCATTTCTCCCTCTCATCCTAAGCAACCGCCTTATTTCTCAACTTTGTAATGTGATGTTAAGACAACGTTTCTGATGTCCACCTCCACAAGACCATATGAGACTCAACCATAACAGGAAGTATGAGGGAGCATGCCTCAGGCAGAACTGAGAAAGCAGACTCATCAGGACCCGAACCAACCGTGACAAACAAACAGAAACGTGGTCTCCTCTCTGAACACAGATACTAACTGAGAAGTCTTCTTTGTTCCTTCTCTAAATACACAGCTGTTCCTTCCAGAATGACAGACCCAGTGCACTGTAGAAGGATTATAACCTGGGACCAACACCGGCCTCAGGGAGACGCTGGGAGCTGGGTTGGCTGGGCCAGCTTGCACGGCACCACCAGGGGGGAACTCTCATCTTCATGGGCATCACAACAAGGCTCCACATGCTGCAGCCGACACCCCATGACGCTCTGAGCAACTGAGGCGGCAGAGGGCTGTCCCTGCCTTATCAGGCTCCAAGGGAGGGAGCCAGGAGAGGGGAGCACATGGAAACCTAAGTTCTCGCAGAACTGTGCCCGCAGAAGCTGTCTGTGCCCGCAGAAACTGACTATCTGCTACAATCTGCAGAGCTGGAGACTTCCTGGGGGAAAAAAGTACCACGCTCAACAAACTTTTGTGAATTCTGACCGCTATACCAACTCAAAATACAGGAGGATTTTCACAACTTCAATAAGCAAGTGCTGTTTAAACTCTGGATAAATTCCTTCTTTTCTTTTCAATGTCTTAAAAGCAAAACAAAACAAATATGAAAATAATGAAGTAATATGTTTATCCAACTGTGTTTCATTAACTCAATTTTCAGTTAAAATATTATAGAGGGAAAAATAAGTAACTTGTATAGGATTTGTGCCGCAAGGACACAGACAAGTGACTTAGAACACATCACCATCCTGCCTTCCCCGTCATGACAGGGGTCCCTGAGCTCCCAAATCTGGGAAGCGGTGCTATGACAACGCTGGGATGAAATACTGCAGGGAAACATCTTCATGGAGCAAATCAAAATGAACAATCTTGTTACGCACAATATCTAGGGAGAGAAGAAAAGCCATGAGTGTAAAGACCCATCCCAGCACACAATTCCACCCCCCCGTGTGAGAAGAGCTGCTCCCCTGAGCCCCGTCAAAGGTGTACTAAAGGTGCACTGTCTTCTCCCTGAGTGCCTGGCCCTCCCGAGGCGAGCGGTTCGTGGTCTCTGCGCGCCACCGTCACAGCCGGTGCTGACTGACGGCCTCGCTCAGACTGGTTCACCCACAGCCAGCAGCGGGGGGAGGAGTGAAGCTGGCTGCCGAGCCTCTAGTGAAAAACCCACAAGGCCAACTTCCTGGCAACCACATTTACCCACATCAACATCCTTCCAGGAAAAAGCAGCTTCCCACCAGTGAGTGACCTAAGTGTGCCGAGAAAAGCCTAGCACGCGGCTGTGCCGCAGAGACCAGTCATGGGAGAATGGAAGGTGGGACAGGACCACAGAGGACCAGCGGGAAGACAGACTCTGCAGGAGAGGCACTGGACACAGAGGCGGCGGGTGGAGTGAGGGCGTCAAAGACAGTACCCCCAGAGGCAGGACACCTAGCGGATGCCACCCGCAGAGACAGAAACCACGGCAGAAAAGGAGGTTTGAAGGACGAAAGAAAAGGTAAGAGAGATTCCATTTTTGCTATGTCACTATTTGCCGGTCCATCTCTCTGCTACACTCACGTATGCCGATCACCTTTCCCAGGGCACAGGCGGCTCAGTCAGCTGCCTGGCCGACAACTAACAACTCCTCTGTCTCCTGGCCACAGCACCGCTCAAGGCCCGAGGCTGCAGCCCCCGACTGCCAGTGCTTCACTATGCAGACAGCAGGGTAGCTGACACTCTTGCTACCCAAACCGTGGCTGCCAGGCCCAACAGCGCAGCATCCACCAGGAGTCTGTTAGCAATGCAGAGCTATGCGTAGACATCTGCACTTAGCAAGATCTCCAGTGACTGCTATACACACTGGTGTTTTGAGAAGCTGTCTTAAATCTGTAAGGACCCTGCGTTGAAGCGTAGCTCCCACCACTCTCAGCCCTAAAAATGTGTCACAGTCCATGCCAACGTTTCTCAAGGTGCAGCACAGGCAGACACTGGTACCTCCCCCACAAGAGTCCCCCAGATCCGGCCATTCTAGTTCCTCTGTCCCTCTCCCTGGCCCAGTGTCCTCTGCACTCCCCCTCCTGTGCCCTATCACCCCATCTAATGCCTTCCTAATGCACTAACTACCCTCCTACAGTCTCTCCTCTCTGGTCTCTTCTGCTTCTCTTCATGTCTCTCATTCTAAAGGGCTGTCATTCCTTGACATAGCCATCTATAATTTTCTATTCCTTCTCCAGAGTACTGACAATCTGATGATTATTAAGTATACCCCTGGGCCACCCTTCTCAACAGTGTCCACTGGTGGCTGAAAGTTGTCACATAAAAGGTGTCTCTTCCAAGCCAGGTCACAGATCCCTTTCAGTTGCTGTGATCTTAGTAGCAGAGACAGACAGAGTCTTGAAAAATTCTTGTCAAGTGAGCCCCTCCTCATGTGTGGGCAATGAATGAAGGGTGCTAAGGCAGGTGTGAGGCTGAGGAACACAGGCCAACCAGAATCAAGAGACTGTCGCTAAAAATCGGGAGTGGAGAGGAAGCAGACACTGAGATAGGGGACAAGTGTAGAAATCGCTCAGGCTTAGACACAGGGAGGCAACAAAGGCATCAGGCTGGGGACTTAAATCCAAGCCAAACACCATGAGGGACTCCGCATCCGTGAGGTTAGATTACCATGGCAGGACTGGGACATCAGCACCCGTGCTCCTGAAGCTTCTTTCCGGGCACAGACCCACATGTGACAGCCAGTGAGGCGGCCCAGACCCATCTGCCAGGCCAGTGGGGCTGCAGGCCTCCAGGAGCCAAGTATCCCGCAGTTGTTTCCTGCTGCACCTTGAGGTACCTCTGAATCCGGGAAAACCCAAAACACCTGACTGCCCTAGAAAACTGGAGCCCACGCGACTGAGCTGTTTTTTGCATTTACAAGACTGCATACCATTTGTGAGACTACAGTGAATTAAAGTATTTGAAATAGAAAAAAACAAATGGAAATGCAAACTCACTGCACACGGCCTTTGTAGGATTCACTTGTTGTCCAGCAAGAAACTGTAGGAGCTTCCTAATGTCTACGTGCACTTCAGCCATTTGTTCTGGATTTCTAGCTTGAGAAGCATTTTCAGAGGCTAAAATAACACGAACATTTTTAAATACAATGTCTTCAGATGTAACGGAACCCAGAGATAGCACAATGACCATTTACTTAAATAAATGATTTACATTACCACTGATTTTAGCATCTTGGAGAAACACGGCAAGATGTAAATGCAGTCATTCATTAAGCAAGCACTCATTAAGTCCTGACTCTAAAATACTCTGCTAATTTCCAGAGAATCTCCATTTACAGGGACGTGAAATATGACCCAATCTCTCCCTTTAGGTCAAAAAAACTGCATTTCTTCGTTCCTCTCACACATATCTAAGAGCTGAAATGCACAGAGCTAATGCAAGCCCTCTCATTCTAAAGGGGAACGAAAAGGAAAAAAAACATCCTTTCACTCCTTTCACCTTCTGGGAAAGTAACAAAGGTAAGACCCTCTTTGCATTTATTAAAATAAACAAAACGAGTAACACCAAAATAAGTCATTGCACACAACTGTTATCAAAGCCTTGATCACCCAGATTCACTTTGCTGGACGAGTATGCCTTTCATTATAAAGTAAAAACTCCTCGAAATGCTATGCTAAAACGTGTCTGCAATAAGCAAACTGGTAGTACTAAATTTTAACTCTAAAGTGGCAGGGGCCTAGTATATCTGTCTTGGCTCACGTGCATGTCTAAGCCGGTTTTCACACTACAAGCGAATACTTTTCCCTGGTCCTTGGCTTCGCTCCCGGTTCGAGCACCCCTCTAACTGCATTGCCCACTGCTGGGAGCTCTGCAGCACACAATTCTAACCCCATGAACCAATGCAGTTAATCACCCTGTCGTTCACTGCTTACTGAACTGATTCTGCAGTCCCTTATCACCTTGTATGAGAAGAAAAATGTGATCATGTGAGAAAAGTTTGTATTTGCTAATCTAATTCTCTAAGTATTAAAGAGACTAAAGTAGGAGAATATAAGAAATGTTATTATCTACCTTTCTCACTGTATTCCAGGTGAGAAATTGAAATCTTTAGTAGCAGAAACAGGAATTTAAGAGCTGGAAGGGCTCTTGGAGATTACTGGCTTGACCCCATTTTCAAGACCCTGTGCCAGTCTCCCAGCTGCTCAGTGGCGGGCACAGTGCCTCACGCCCAGTAGGTTCACCTTCCACTCCGCTGCACCAACAGGTACTCCAATCTCAAGTCTTTGTTCTTTCCCCAGGCATGAAACACAGTCAACCAGATTTCAACCTTTTTCTGGCTAGACACCCTCAGTAAGGTACGTCATCTGAAACAAGTAATTTATCAAAAGCAAAACATAACCCATCAGAAAACTTACCTAATGGAGGATTTCCAAGATCTTTAAAATGAGTTGTGACACACACTACTTCAGTTTCTATTTTCAAGTTCAAGTCTCCATTTAGATTTGCTTCAATAATCTGCAAATTAAGTATTTTACGTAGTCTTAAAAAAGAAAAGGAAAGCAAAAGGAAAAAAAAGAAAAAACCAATGGACATCATCTTCGACCAAATCAGGTGACAAGGCAACCTTACAAAACCCTAAAACACTTCCAGTGGCACTGACACCCATGCGGCATCAGTAACAGAGGGAAGACAAGGCCTGAGAACCAGGAACTCAGAAATTCCCAAAAATGTCCAAAGGAGAGGAGCCCCTCAGAGCGGAGAACTCAGCAGGGAGACCTGAACACAGGTGGAGCTGGGAGGGACTCTGCCAGGAGACTGGCAATGGCGGAGGATCAAGGAAGGCCTGGCCCCCAGGTTCCTGGGAAGAGCCAGCAGGAGCTCCCTCCCAGGTGAGAACCTGCGCTAGTAAGAAATCTCGGGAGGAAAAGCTCCAGGTGAACAAAATGGGTACCTTGGGTCTAATGGGGGGAGGAGGAAGAGGGAGAGGGCTCAGGAAGTCCTGGAGAGGTGGCTGTGGGAGAGCCTGTACGCTTTAATAGTTTGTGGTTACAATAAAATCAAGAACCCTAGTTATGAAGCTAGAAGACTATCCATGTCCATTCTCACAGCTGAAATGAAAACTCCTCCTAAAAGAGGATTCCTAAAAGGATTGTAGTCAAACCCCAAACCAAGATACTCTGAAAAAAGACAGAAATAACAGTGGCCAATGAGCATACTGAGCACACTTTAGAGACACGCAGGCCATGCACAACGCAGATGCAAAGCCTAACGTGTGATTTCAGAAGGAGCTGGAAGAAACTAAGAACAACAGAAGCTGTGAAAGAACAGATAAGTCAGAGTTAGGGAAGCTCAGAAATCAGATGGCTACACTGCATGCAGATATAAGTAAGGAGCTGACAGAGCTCAGGAAATAAGTGGAAATACAAGGGAAAATGTCAGAAATGGAAACTAAACCAGAAGAAAGACATGTGCACACGTACCACAGCGAGCACAGGAAGAGAAAGTGAGGTGGAGAGGCGAAAAATAATAATCACCAAACAGAACCAGAGAGAGGAAAAGGATCTGAGAGAAAACAGACAGTGAAGAGTCCAGGGCAAAGGAGTTCCAGAAGAAAAGCAAAGCACAGGACTAGAATATCTGCTAACAGCTGCAGTTCAGGAGCCTTCCCCACGTGGAGGGGACTTGGACAGACGCAGGGAGGGATACCACACATGGGGAAAATGAACCTGGAATGGCCACACAACTGGACGCCAAAGGAAAGGGAAAAAATCCCCCGGCGATCTATCCATGCCTCCCTCCCCCACGAATAAATCCAAGCTACTCACAAGTGAAACCCAATCAGAATGGAATCGTTGTCAGGCAGCAACATTCCATACTGGAGACAATGGGGCACGAGGAAAGAAGGCATGAGCCCAAGACTTCACATCCAGCCAGACTGACATCGTGAACACGTGAAAACTAATGAACTACTATTCCCGTAAATCCCTCCCAGGCGATCTGCTAGAGAACAGCCTTGGAAGACAGGGGTGAGCGTTATCATTTCCTGCGCAGCCAAAATCAAATGGTGGGAATTCAGGGGACAGAATAACATGTAATTATTTTATGCTTTGACAATGTGGACATCATGCAACTATGACAAAATGGGAGGGGGAGAATGGGAAGAGAAACTGGAAATTAAAATAAGCTTGCCAATTCCTTTATTTTTATAAATGGGCCAAACCATTGGTTATAACTACAAATTTAATATAACCATGAAGTCTTTGAATTTCGTGACAACATAACCCTTCATTTAAAAAATAAACTCAGATGCTGGGAAGTGAGATTTCCAAATTCAGAAAGGTCTGGTGACGTTGTCAGGTCTCCAGGACTTCAACAAGCTGCAGTGTCCTGTACTCACAGTACAACTGGGCTTGGTGACTGATGCCGGCCCCGCCCAACTCCACACCTCCCACCCTCAAGTCTCTCCCTGCCCCTCATATCTCCTCCAACAGTGTTCGCCTTTCTCTCCACTTTTCCTTGCCTGTGACTTCTTCACAGATTAGAGGGCCCTTTCTTTTCAAGCTCCACCCTCCACCAACAACCAACGAGTTCTTTCAACTGGACAGAATCTAGAAATGAAGTTCAGAGAAAGATACCTATGCCACTAATATGGTTCAAGATTTCGCTAATCTGCTGATGGCACACATTTCTCTTTCTAATGTCGGTATCTGCCCATTTCTAAAGCCTGGCAGGTCTCTGGAATGCCCACACAGCATTTTGAAAGTCCACATTCTGCTCAACGAATAACACAAGCCCACCACCCAGCCACTGGAGAGAGAAAGGCAGTGATCTCATTTGGTAGGAGCCAGGCCAAAGGTGCAAGGAGACGGGACTCAGGAGACAGTGGAGCATGGCCTGCTCTGCACAGCTCCGCTGCAGCCAAGTCTGTCTATCCTTAGTGAATAGAAGTGAAGATGCCTCACTGTTGTTCCTAAAATTGGTGAACCGAATATTTCTCATTCTAGAAACAAAACCAAAAAAATTTTTTTACCTTGGGTGAGCTCTTATTTCTGAGGCTTTTGACATTAAATAGAAAAGAGCCTCACAAACTTACTTGCTATATAATCTAGTATAGGTACCTTTGAATGGGAAGTATTCATTGCCAGCCTTATTCTTTCACAACCCACAAATATACTGTCGCATTCCTAGGCCCACTCTACTATAATCCAGAAACAATACTGGACCAAAATAAAATACATACAATTCTGGACTGCTTACTGGGGTTCTGTAAAGTTAAACACAACATATGCCCATTTGTTTCAAATGAATACACATTCAATATCTATCTGTAAATTTGCATGGCTTTTGAAAAACAATAGTTTTATATAAATAAAGATTTATTCATGAAAGCAGCTTGCACAGGTCCTAGACTCACTTCAGGCTTAAATGTTCTCATGCTTTCTTCAAATTCCTAAAATCTGAGTAATCAAACATCAGATTCCATCTCTCCTGACCATACCCAGTGTCTGGTACATGGCAGCGTTAGATCAAAACTTACTGAAGGGCCCGGCCCAGTGGCGCAAGCAGTTAAGTGCGCACGTTCTGCTGCAGCGGCCCGGGGTTTGCCGGTTCGGATCCCGGGCGCACACCGACGCACCGCTTGGCAAGCCATGCTGTGGCAGCATCCCATATAAAGTAGAGGAAGATGGGCACGGGTGTTAGCCCAGGGCCAGTCTTCCTCAGGAAAAAGAGGAGGATTGGCAGATGTTAGCTCAGGGCCGATCTTCCTCTAAAAAAAAAAAAAAACTTACTGAAGGAATTAACAAACTCTGAATGCTGGTCACCCATGTCTGTTTTGTGATTATTACCCAAAATATCACCCACACCAGCATCCTCTATTTCTTAAGAATCTGGATAAGATCTTACTTCTTTCAATGATTTCCTTAACCATAATTTCCTACCATTTATGGAATGCTGACTAAATGTACTGGGCATCTAACACAAACTACCTCAGTTTACAAAAGGAACAAAGCCCCTGTGGTAGCTGCACTATCATCCCCAGTTTGGGCAACACCCAGCACCAGGACACACACAGCTGAGGGGTGCGGCCGGGAGTGGCCCCAGGTCTGTGCGGCTCCGAGGATTCACCTTGGCCACCACATCATGGTGCCTCTCACCCATAAACCCAGATTCCCTTGTTTTAACGACCGGCGTATCCTGTGACACTCTGAGATAATGTTTCTGAGACAACATTTAAGGTATAACATAGCCCAGCTCCTACTACAAAGCCCTGCTACCAAGGTGGTGCACAGACAGGCGGCGTCAGCATCCCCGAGCTCGTGGGAAACTCAGTCTCACGCCCAGCCCAGGGTGTTCCCGTGCACGTTAAAGTTTAAGAAGCAATGTCTTAAAACATGATGTAGATTCCCAGTATATGTGCTCATTTTTCCTGCTCCTACACAAGTCACACACACAGCCCACCCTCATCAGTCACATCGCTCATTAAAGGAAGTAAGGAAAGGACTGAGTCTCAACGAGGGCGGCTTGAGCATCCCTGACAAGACAGCAGATTAGCGTGTTGAGTCCCACTCACTTTCCTTAATTCTCTGTAATCTTCAAACACAAAATTCGGGTTACCCAAATAGATCTCATCATGCTCTTGGCTACTCTAACTTTCTGTGCACTGGGTAACTTTCCATCTAGTATTCCAGATTGCAGGAGCCACTCCACAAAACTTTTATTTGTTTTTAAACACTCCAGAGAGAAGAAAAACACCTCTGACGACTTTATCTATCTAAGCTACTTTGCTGACTCATTTCCATTGTACCGAAAGAACAGTCAGATCCTTGGATTAACTGCCCTGCCTTTTCTCTCCTGGGCCTCTCTGAACCTTATCCCCAGAGGAAGCATCTCGCCTGGCAACTGGATCAACATCAAGGCAGTCACAGGGGAACACTAACGTCAGGAGAGTGCACACTGTTTCATGGGAAGCTGATTGTAAATTAAAATGAAATCCATAAAGATTAAGTCATGAAAGAAAATTACCCAAGTGAGCACAACTATAGAGATAAAATAGCCCATCAATATCTTCTAGGCTTCAGAAAACTTTTGCAATTCCAAAGATCTCCTGAAGCTAAATTTCATTCCAGGTCCATCCAACACTTACTGACTACCTACTGAGTGGCAATCCCACAGGGCATGGCTATGACACAAAGATGAATTTCCCTTTTCAAGAAGCCGGCAGGGGCCAGCCCCGCGGCACAGCAGTTAAGCGCGTGCGCTCTGCTGCTGGCGGCCAGGGTTCGGATCCCAGGCGCGCACCAACGCGCTGTCTGTCAGGCCATGCTGTGGCAGTGTCCCATATAAAGCAGAGGAAGATGGGCATGGATGTTAGCCCAGGGCCAGTCTTCCTCAGCAAAAAGAGGAAGATTGGCATGGATGTTAACTCAGAGCTGATCTTCCTCACAAAAAAAAAAAGAAGCTGGCAGTTTAGTAGGAGTTCCACGATACTGGCAGGTAATTTATCACACAGCATTGAACAGAGTAGCTCAGTGGAGAAGGGTCTTACAGCCTGGGCAGTGGAAGAGGTCTGGGAGTTACAATGAACAGCAAGAATGGCTAAGTGCTAGGGGCCAGCCCAGTGGCGTAGTGGTCAAGTTCGCACGCTCCGCTTCGGTGACCCAGGGTTCGCAGGTTCAGATCCTGGGAGCAGACCTACACACTGCTTATCAAGCCACACTGTGGCAGGCGTCCCACATATAAAGTAGAGGAAGATGGGCATGGATGTTAGCCCAGGGCCAATCTTCCTCAGCAAAAAAGAGGAGGATTGGCAACAAATGTTAGCTCAGGGCTAATATTTCTCACGAAAAAAAAAAGAGTGCAAAGAAGGGCTAAGTGCTTTCCAGGGTAAGATGGGAGAGAAGAAGGCGAGTGTGAGTGGCAGAGACAGAACCTGGAAAGAACTGGCATCATGGGGAGGATAAAGAGTCTAGAATGGTTCTGCAGGGAGGGTGTGGCTGTGTGACAGGAGACAAGGCCTGGCAGACAGTGAAGATTAAAAGTTTACACTTCATCAGGTGGACAGTGGTTTTTAAGATTCAAGGACATAATCAAATGTGTTTTGAAGGGGGGAGTAAAGAAAGAATTCAGGAGAACCCCAGGTGTGAAGAAGGATAATTCACAC
The DNA here is from genome assembly GCF_020826845.1 of Diceros bicornis minor. Classification (NCBI taxonomy): domain Eukaryota; kingdom Metazoa; phylum Chordata; class Mammalia; order Perissodactyla; family Rhinocerotidae; genus Diceros; species Diceros bicornis. Next base: position 4,472,132 of record NC_080780.1, read on the forward strand.
AATTCCCCATTGCTGTCACATACTGTAGCATTTCATGACACTGAGAGACCTCTACAAAAGTAAACAGAGAAATAAATGTGCCTGTCTACTTGGCCTGAGAGCTGCTTAGAGTTCAGATGGGTGTAGTCTGGGGGATCTTTGTCCTGGGCTCACTGAGACATTTGGCAAATAGATAGGACACTCAAATCACTGCCAATATCAATGATTCACTAAAAAAATACATATTAGCAGATAAAATGTGTAATGTTCTGTCCAAAACATAAGGAAAGAAAGCCAGAACTGTCCAACATATCCTTAATATACTATAAATATAAACGCAAGGGATCAGGGCAAATACGAAAACTTTTCCCAGTGAAGGAGAGTTGGAAAGCACTACAACAGGCTTCTAAGGGCATCTGTGAAACTACGAGCTCTCAAGAACAGGCCAGGTCCCCAGAGCGGGCCCCAGTGAGGGGAACCTGCCCACCGGGGCACCACGTGGCGGCCTCCCCGCCTAGGGCAGCAAGGTTTCCTCCCAGGCACAGCCTAAACCAAATACCTCAAAGCTCTTTTCTAAAGAAGTTAACGCTTACCAGGTGATTGCTGATGTTCCTCATTTTTTCCACAACGCTCTTCATAGTCTTCAAGACTGGTAAATAAATACTAACCTACAAAACCAATGAGAAAAATTAGAAGTATTAAAAATACTAATATAGTCAAGTACTGACTGCTCACTACCTATGTTTGGAATGTGTATATGCTTAAAAGTTCCAGAATCCTGTGTTTTTAAACTGTCTGAATAAAGTTTTTTTTTTAAATATGAGAAGAAAAACAATTTTACACCTTCACTAACCCATGCCTGCCTGTGGTGACCTCGGCGACCACAACTCTGTGGGCATTCTCCAGTGCCAGGACTGCAGCCCTGCAGCTGAGATGCTCTGTATACCCCTAGGGGAACAGACTCAAGCACCAGTGGGAGGCCTTCCTCTGAGGGATGCACACCCACCCAGGGCCCTTCCCTCCTCTGACAAAGCACTGCGAGCAAGTCCCCGCCTCAGCGCTCACAGCAGGCTGCAACAGTGCTCAACATGATGCTGGCTTTGTCCCAGTCAGTGCAGAGGTCTTCTAGTTAAAGTCAAGTAAATCTTCTATCCAGTATATTTTCATAATTTCTTCCTCAATAAATTATGAGCAAGAGGCAAAGGACTCCGTGGCATCATCTTCATCTTCGGTGGCTCTGAGATTCCTGTCAGCAGGACTGAAGCAGCCTCTCCTCGGGGCTCCTACACACATCCCGGACGTCGCTCCTCACAGGATGAGGTGAAATCAAGTTCTGTGAAACCCACAATGGTGCCTGAGGCCACTGCTCCCAACAGAAACGACTGTCCTCCAAAGCACTACCTTAGTTTTGTTGTATTTAAGCACTATTAGTGAGCAAGACATTCTCCTATCTGTAAAGAGTTCGGTGTTTCTATTATATGCAGCACTGTTTTAAGACGTTTTACGTAAATAAGAAAAGGCAAATATACCAATTTTTTTCCTGGAGTATCCTTTAAAAATGAGTATCACTTTCTTTTCAGGTACCATGCAACTTTCAAATAAAATATACTGCAAGATTGTAACTAAACCAGAAAATTCAAATCACGCCATTTAATACGTGATGAGCAACAGGACTCCAGGCATCACTCACATCAGAGTCTGGGACTGCGGGTTCTTGCAAATCCTTCCACAATTTTCTAGGAATAACCTTTACGGGGATGTCATGTGTCACAATGCGACTACTGCTCGACACAGATAACTGTCAAGAGAAGAATTAAAAAATATTTTTATAATGTCAATATTAAAAAAAAACAGAAGAACTGAAGGACAAAAAAAAGTTGATAGCAAATCTAAGTGGAATGTTCTCAATTCATTCATCAAAGTCCATTCAACAAATATTTAGGGCATGCCTGTTCTGCTCTGAGTCCTATTAGGAGCCGGGAAGTGTGGTGACAAGATAAGGTCCCCAATGTTCCAGTGGTACAAATGGATCAATAAGCAAGAAAATAAACACATGAAATTGTATGAACTGCATACAATACATATAATGGTTACAGCATTGAGAAAAATAAAACAGTGACCAGCTGAGTATGTGGGGAGGTTCTTAGACTGGGAGGTCAGGAAAGCTTCTCTGAGAGGTGACATTTCAGATCACACCAGAACAAGAAGCAGCCAGCCATGGGAAGATGGGGACTAGTGGGACAGTGTCCCAGGCAGCAGAAACAGCACATGTGAAGCCACGAGGCAAAAGAAAACTTTCTATGTTGAAGGAACGGAGAGACCATTCTGTATGCACAGGACACTCAGTGTGATGCAGTGCCCACACTGCTGAAAGGAGAAAACTATGTTTATCTATGTCCAGGGGCTTCTATGAGACTCATAATAAACCAAAGTACCCTATACTTTTAGATAGAAAAGCATTATACATTACTATCTTGCTTTTCCTTAAGCAATTGAAGAAACATACCAAACATACTGTGACATGGAATACTATGATTAGCTCTAAGAACTGCCTGACTGCAAAGAGTTAAGAAAAAGTTGTGAAGAAAAGTTGAGGAATCCTCTTCCATAGAGTGTTCAATTGAACACAAGACTCACATGTAAGATGGATAAAGTACGCACAACACATAAAGGAGGGGATGCCAAGATGAGGGAAGGCCAGGCAGGAGGCAGCGTTGGTGCTGAGCACTAAAGGAAGATAACGTTTCAGCGTGATAAGGAGAGAGAGTCCAAGTGGAAGCCCCAGTATCGCCAAAGTCTGGGAGTTGGAAAAGAACGGGACACATGCAGGGAACCAATCAGAGGGCAGCAGTCTCCCATTTGGCTTTGAACGTCACATTAATAAATGTGAACTTCCTTCTGTGAGCAGTGAGAGCCTGTGGCGTGTGCCTGTGTTCTGAGGAGAGCTGTGCATTCAATTCCTCTGGTAGGAGCACGAAAGACAGACGTACTACTCGAGAACAAGAAGTCACTGAACTGTGTTACAGCAGATGGGGGGGCCTGACACCAGACATTTCAAAGGTGAAAATGGATAGAAACCACGATTTCTACCCTAGGTGACAATACCCCTAAAAGAAATGGAGATGCTGGGATACGCAGATCTGAGAAGAAAGATACAGAAGTCTTACTGCATAGAAAAGGACAGCATCCTGGTTCAATATTATATGATCACAATGCCATTTAAATATGAGGAGGGGGGCCGGCCCAGTGGCGCAAGCGGTTAACTGCGTGCACTCCGTCCGCCGCAGCGGCCCGGGGTTTGCCGGTTTGGAATCCCTGGCGCGCACCGACACACCGCTTGTCAAGCCATGCTGTGGCAGCGTCCATATCAAGTAGAAGAGGGTGGGCATGGATGTTAGCCCAGGGCCAGTCTTCCTCAGCAAAAAGAGGAGGATTGGCAGATGTTAGCTCAGGGCCCATCTTCCTCACAAAAATGAAAAAATAAAAAATAAATAAATAAATATGAGGAGGAACTGACTCCAATGGAAATTTTAATAAAATTTAATTTAAATAAATTTTAATAAAACAATTTAAATAAAATAAATTTTAATAAAATTACTTTAAATAAAATAAAATTTTATTTTTATAAAACCAATTAGTTTTCCACATACTTTTAAAAAGCCTAAGCTTATAACCACTTCTGTTCCTTCTGGGAAGTTTCAAAAATGCTCCCCTGCTACTCACCAGCTCTATAGAGACTGTGAGGCAAGGAAAGTGTTTATTAGTCAGCTTGATTTTCAAGGCTCTGGCATTCTGGGCAGTTTTCAAGGCTCGAGATAAATTTTCCGATGTTAGCTCTAAATAAATCTCATTGTTTTCTGCGGAGACACCTTCCATTTGAAATTCGCTGAAGAAATTCTCCTAAAGGAAGAAAAAGGGGGGACATGTGTGCCCTTTCCAATGGCATTCGGGAGGAGTCTGCAGGCCCCCGGGGGGCCTCCACTCACCTGTTCCAGTTCACACCACATGCTCACCCCCCCACTGGCCACCTTGTCGGCGAGGATGAAGTTCAGCTTATCGGGGCGGATGCGGAGAGTGCAGGTTTTGGCAAGCTTGGCTATCATGTTACTGACTCCTAAGGGGGGTCAAAGTGAGGATTCATTACGAAGCACATCGAGCGTCCCAGGGGCCAACTTAGCCCGCAGAACTGGCTCAACACGGTGCAACTTCCCGGTGGGAAAATAGCCGTGTCCAGCGGTCTGCCCCTGGAAAGCACCGAACACCGCTGAAGTCGTGTCGGCCGCCCCAGCACCGCCGCGGGAACAAGGCACCAGGGCGCGGACGGCGGCTCCGCCCTGGCCCATTCATCGCCCACGCGTGGCCCGCCGGGCCCGGGGCGCCGGCCGCGGGCGAGGGGACGCCTGCGCCGCAGGCAGCCGTCTGTCGGGCCAGCGCCGGCTCCAGAAGAACAGCCGGGCGGTCTGAGGCACAAGCCTCGGCACCCGCTCTCCTGCCCACGCGCCCCCGCCCGCCGCGGCCCCGCGCGCCCCCGCCGCGCGCACTGCCTCCTTCCGGGCCGCCCTCCCCTCTGTGCTCCCCCCCGCCGCCCCGAGCCGCGCTCACGCGTGAAGTGGTTCAGACACGCCGCATCCACGATCTTGGACCGAAACTTCATGGCTGGACGCGGGCCCGCGAAGGACCTCTGTTGGGGGCGGACTCGAGTCCCGCCCTAAGCGTCCCGCCGGAAACGCCGCGGCGCGCCCATTGGTTCCGCCCGGCTCAGCCCGGGCCTTACACGTGGTCCAGGAACGCCCCGGGGAGGGGAGGCGGGGTCCCCCGGTCACGCCCCGGGGGAGGCGGGGTCCTAGGTCATGTCCCTGGAGGAGGCGGGGTTCCCGGATTACGCCCCAGGGGAGGCGGGGTCACGGATCACGCCCCCCGAGGGAGATTGGGTCCCCGGATCATGCTCCAGGGGAGGAGGGGTCACAGGACACGTCCCCGGGGGAGGAAGGGGCCCGGGTTACGCTTCGGCTCACGTCCCCGGGGTAGGTGGGGTCCCTGGTCACGTCGCCAATTGCCGGTGGTGTCGCCGTGTCACGCCCCAGGGGGAGGGGTCTGGGGTCACGCCCCTGGGGGAGGTGGGGTCCCGGCTCACGCTCCGGAGAGACGTGGGGTCCCTGGGTCACGCTCCGGGGTGGCAGTGGGATCCCGGGTCACGACCCCGGGGTGGGGGTGGGGTCCGAGTCACGACCCTGGAGTGGTGGGTTCTCAGGTCACGCCCGGGGAAGGGGGGGGGGGTCCCTGGTCACGTCCCGGGGTGACGGTGGCATCTACTTTTAGTGGTGCGAGAGTCATCAACCCCCACGTATGAGGATTGGTTCTGAGGATTCACATTTTGAAAGAACTTTGTGACAGCTATTTCCAATTCTGTTTTAAAACACCAAAAACAAAATCGTTTATTTGTAAAGAATTAAGTAAAATTATCACTTATACACCCCTCTGAGGTAGGGCAGCTTTAGAACCTGGCTCAGATGGTAGTACTGGTACCTCAGCAGTGTGGCATCATGTTGGATTATGGTTTTAAATTTAAATTTTTTAATTGTGGTAAAGACAGGATGCTTAAAGAACACTAATGATAAGTAATAATTCTGCAACTTTGTCTCAAGATGAACTTCACCAGCTCCTGTTAAAATTTTTGTAGCATAAATGACATAAATAATGTAGAATTTCAAAAAACAAAATGGGAAATAGAGCAATTGTATCCAAGCTAATTTTCCATGACAAGCTTATCCATGTTTAGAATCTGTTATTTTTAATATGCTTTGCGTATAGGAACCTACAAGCTTGTTTTTAACTTGACATAGAATCAAGATATGAGAAATAATAACAGGTTATTTTAAAAGTGGAAAATACAAAAATTACAAACAATTTTGCCTGTTTTAAAACTACAACATGAACCTAAATTCTGATCTACATTGTTACATACAAGTGTTTGCCAAAGCAAACAGGATATAATGCCAATTTAAATTTTTTTGCTAACAAAACATGCTTTTTTATCGCTTTATTAATTTTAAAATAGTGAGATAAATTATTAAATGAGGTGGTTGCGATGGAGATCATGAATATGATTAAAGAACGTATCTAAATAATCTTTGTAAACAGTGTTTCATAATATAGTGATCTTTAAATCCTTTAATTTTGTCTTAAAAAATTTTTTTAAAACTTTGTAAGACGTGTGATTATCCATTCTGCCCAAATAATATGGTTATTTTGACCCAACAAATATATAATTAAGCTATAATGTTTTTTTCTTGAAAGAGAAAAAAATCTTATGTACTCTTCCAGTTTTCTTAAACTAAATGGGTTTGGCAAATTAATAATTCAATAATTTCAGTATTGATAATTAAATATATTGACACTGCTTCCCTACATTTTTTCCAAATGATTTTGAGACAAGAAACGAGATCACCTGAGATCTCTAGCAGCCCGTGCGCTACTGAGTTTTCTAATGCAATGTGTATTCACATTGCTGTTGCCCTAGCTAGTAAATAGCCTTCTGATTTAAAAAACACCAAACCTCAGGGGTTAGTAAGTCAGGCACAGGATGATCTGGGGAACAGTGTTGATGCCGTTCATTATGTTTGTTTATTGTGCAAGGAAATGCCCTCATCTTCTTAGAAATGGAAATATAATTAGAGTGAAACATATAAAAAGGCAGTCAGTGGGCCGGCCCCGTGGCTTAGCGGTTAAGTGCACGCGCTCCGCTACTGGCGGCCCAGGTTCGGATCCCAGGCACTCACCGAAGCACCACTTCTCCAGCAATGCTGAGGCCGCGTCCCACATACAGCAACTAGAAGGATGTGCAACTATGACATACAACTATCTACTGGGGCTTTGGGGGAAAGAAAAAAAAAAGGAGGAGGATTGGCAATAGATGTTAGCTCAGAGCAGGTCTTCCTCAGCAAAAAGAGGAGGATTAGCATGGATGTTAGCTCAGGGCTGATCTTCCTCACAAAAAGAAAAAAAAAAAGGGCAGGCAGTCTGTGGAGTTGGAAGGAAGGGAACTAACCTGTTTATAGCTGCAGAGGCAGTAAATTCTACCTGGATAATGATGCATTTACTAGCTGTCACCCACAGCTGTGTCTGCCCAGTGTCTGTCAGATGCTAGCTCATCTTCCCCAGTCCCTGGGGGGTCGGGGGAGGGGGAGAGGCTATTTGCAGTCCTGTTTATTACCAGTTAACATTGGAAAAATTACCCAAGAGGAAAGACGCTGGCATAGCTCAGAGGTTCTGCATCAAATTTGACAGGGAATAATTACCTTTTCTTTTTCTTTTACATGAGAACTGTAAAATGACGGAAAGCACGCTGTAGAGGTGGCATGAGTGAATGTCTTTGAGAATTGTACTAGTTTAAGGGATGTGTTTTGCTTAAGCAGCTCTTCAAAGACCCTTCTCATCTTTTAGATGTTAAAGGAAGAATACTTCAATAAATTTCGTAGATATTTTTTAAATTAACATCTGTGGAGCCCTGAGAAATATCAGGCATAGTGCTGAGGGTGGGGCTCTGAGAAGGGAACACCTACCACCCAGGAGGAGGGAGACCAGCGATTGTTGGGTACTTCCTGTGTTTCACTTACAAAGTACTATTTAAATATTATCCATCAGCAGGATGACGTAGATAGCTACCACTTTTATAGCACTTTATACTGATATTATCACTTGGATAACAAACACCCATAAGGTCAGTGCTATTACCCCCATTTTAAAGATGGAGAAGAGAGAGAATTAGAAACGTCAGCACGGCATGCCCTACTACACACCCTTTATGGGAAACTGCATCACAGGCTGTGAGTGGACAGTGACCCACACGCTCCTGCTGACTGAACAGCTGTACACTTGACCTGCAGGCAAGCAATTGATATTGTGGGAATCAATGAAGACCACCCCAGTGAGAACAGGCAAGGCTGTTTGTTCAGAGTCAGCCGCCATCACTTGCATTTTAGCAGAGACTCAAAGGCAGGCCAAGGAGAGGGAAAGATTTGTAGTGGAAAAAGGAAAGGCTCCGGTGTGTCCTGATGGGGCTGTGGGTCTGGGGAAGCTGGGCCGGCTACTAGAAGTGGGGCGTCCCAGGGGATTGGTTAGGGAAGCATATTTGGCTCTCTCTATTGGTCCAAAGTTGGAAGTGGGGCCAAAAATTAGGGAAGCTGTCAGTTACTGATCACACCCTGGCCATTTGGGGCCGATCATTACAGGGGAGATTATTTGGCTGCCTGGTCTGGTTGCTAGAGACAGTGGTCTGACTTGTAGAGAGCAGGCTGGCTTCCCAGGCCGGTTACTGTAGACGATGGGTTGGTTTCCCAGGCAGGTTGCTGCAGGCTGTGGGTCAGAGTTCTGTCTTTATGGTCTGACCATCATCTCTTTGTATATGCAGTCTCTTATTAGGCTGCCAGCACTTAATAAATAAAGAGAGCTCAGCCATTTTGGAGTCCTCTTTCGGTAACTGGGACTGGGAATCTGAGAAACTGTAGCAATCTAGAAATGGAGAGTATATCAGTTACCTACTGGTGTGTAAGAAACTACCCCAAAAGTTGTGGCTTCAACAACAAAGATTTATGGTGTCTCACAATTCTGTGAGACAGAACTGCCCCCACCTGGGCGTCCTCATGAGACAGCATTCAGCTGAAGGTCTGCTGGGCTGGAAAACCCCTATGGCCTCAGCCACACGCCTGACAGTTGGCGATAGGTGGTGCCCCGGGGCACCGCATTCTCCCCGTGGCCTCTCATCCTCCTGTAGGCCCACCCACCTTGACAAGGTGATTCTGGACAATGGTTCAAGGAGATAGTAGAAGCTGCAAGTCTCCTGAGGTTTAGGCTCCAGAATTCATACATCATTTCTGTCACATTCTATTGGTCAAGGTAAGTCATAGGCCAGCCTGGATATAAGGGGGCAGAGAAACAGACCACTTCTAGAGGGGAGGAGCAACAAAGTTGCTTTGTCAAGGGGCATGCATACGGAATGCAGATGGAGGAATCTGTGCCCATTAAACAGCCTAGCACCAGGAGCCTGGCTGGCATTGGAGTAGCCATACTGGCCACATGTAAGGCTCCAGAGAACGCCTTCAGCTGCAGGCTCATTCCTGTCCTCATGAGGTCTGGCTACATTTCACTTCCTGTCATTGCGTTACATGATCTCCTGGTAACTTTATAATAACTCTCTCCCACTTTTACTGCACTCATTGTAGGGCCTTTCTCTTATAACCAAAAATGTCTTTACTAGAACAGTGCCCAAGGTCACGGTGCTTGTTAGCTTTGAAACTGGTCATGAACCTGCATCTCCTGATTTCAAGCCTGCACTCTAAATTTATATCACCCTGAGGAATTAGTATTCAGCAGTGGAAAGAGAATTCTATACTCTATTCCCCAACCTGGGGAGGGGTTTGGGAACATGAAGGGATGCCAACGATGCCAACATCATTACTGCCACACTAATTGCTGGGAGGAGGCTAGTTCAACTGCCCTAAGATACTCTCTCAAACTGACTTCCACTCTGATAGCTTGGAAGTGACTGCATCATTTACTCCACGAGAGCAGTAACCCCTTGTGACTCAGAATGGATTCCATCCTAAGCAACCCACTGACCTCTTCCACTGTTTCCAATCCCTCATCTCCCCTCTCAATTCTGTTCATCTCCCTCCATCCCCCTGTCTCCACACACAACTTTAATCCCTGTTCTGGATGATCACTGCAACCTCTGTGTGTCCACTCCTGGGCCCCGCTGGTCCATTCTCCATAGGCCAGCTAGACTGACATGTCTAAACTCAAATTTGATCCTCAATGGCTACAAAAGCATCACTCCTCAGATAAAGTCTACAAGCTTCCATCTGTTGTCCAGCCCCATCTCATGTCACTTTTGCAAAGCTCTTGAACATCTTTTAGTGCCTTTAAGACACCACACGTGTGCCTCATTATAGCAACAAGCCTACCCTTCACGCTGCCCCCTACTCCCAGCCCCACCCGCCCCACACAGCTGGGTCCTACGTGTCTTTCATGGTTTCATCAGAGTCACCTTCTTAATGGAAGTGCCGTGTTTCAGGTGGGCCACCTAATGGCTGCCAGGAAACACACACATCCAAGAGTATTGTTTGCTGAAGCTTCTGATTTGTTTAGCAAAGGGACAGAAACAGCTACAGCTGGGGGGCAGCACTCACAGGAGACTGCAGCGTCCCATGGCCCTGAGTCTCTGTGAGTGGACCCTATGCTCAAGGGAGGCCTTAGATAGAACAGAAGACCTGAATGTTGTGCTGAAGCGTTGCTTTTCTGTGGTGAAAATGGAGGGCTGACATTATGGTGCCTCAATAAAAGGCATCCAGGCCCTTTCTGTTTCATACCACCCCCATCTTATCCACGTCCTCAAGCTCAGAGAGCGTGCAGAGGCAGCACCCTGCTGTCTCTGTCTTCTCTGCTTCTGTCTTTCTGGCTCTCTGCTGCTTCAGAAGGCCCATGGACTTCCCTCATGTGATGGGGTGATTCTGACACAGAGACCAGCTGAGGACCCCTATCATAAGTCTTTTCCTTGCCAGAAGCTTCCCTACTTCTGTGGCTGAGTCCCCTGGTTTTATGTGTCCATTTCTTATTTTTTGTTTTCATAACAGGTATCACTCTTTACTTATTTAATATCTACTTTTCCCCCTTGACCATTGTGAAATAATAGAAAATACATATATTGGTCTCTCCCCTCCTCTTCCTGGCTCTGAGCTCCTAAATCCCTTGGAATTTCCTGAGTAGTAGGAATGCCTTTTGTTTAATGAGGTGACTCTGGGTGGGCTCCTGGACGGGGGCTGGTCACCAGAATGACCAAGCCATGATTAGAAGCTTGGAATTTTCAGCCCCACCCCCATTCTCCAGACAGCAGCTAGAAATGGAGTTAATGATCCATCATGCCTACATGAGGAAGCCTCCGTAAAACTCCCAACAGCCTAGGGTTCAGACAGCTTCTGGGTTCTTGAACATATCCGCATACATGGAGAGTGATGCACCCCAACTCCACAGGGACAGAAGCTCCTGTGCTGTGCTTCCAGACCTCACCCTATGTATCTCTGTGTCTGGCTGTTCATCTGTGTCATTTATTATATAATAAACTGGTAAATATAAGTGTTTTCCTGAGTTCTGTGAGCTGTTCTAGCAAATAATTGAATCCAAGGGGTGGGGGCCAGGTCACGGGAATCTCCAATTTGTAGTGAAATCTGGCAGAAGTTGTGGGTAACCCAGGGACCCACTACTTGCAATCGGCATCTGAAGGGGGAACAGTCTGGTGGGACTGAGTCCTTAACCTCTGGGGTCGTGCTCACTCTGGGAAATAAATGTCAGAAGTGAATTAAATTGTAGGAGACCCAGCTGGTGTCACAGAATTGCTAATGCGGGAAAAACTCACACATCTGGTGTCAGAAGTGTTGTGAGTGTGGGAGTCGTATGAGTGTAAAGGAGAAACACGCAGGAGAAGTGAGTTTTTCCTTTATAATCATTATGTAAGAATAAACAAGAGATCATGTCTTACAAAAAAAATGTTTACTGTCTGGATAGGCGACACTTGCACGTGGTTTGAAAACAAAACATTATACAGTGAACCATTTTGCTCTCACCTATGTGGGAGCCTCTCCTGCCCCCCTTTCCTCCCTCATTTATTCCCTTGCCTCCTGGTAAACACTGCGGATGAATAAATTTTATATATGGTATTCTGCACATGACAACTGTTGCATCAAAAGGTATATGCATCTCTAATTTTGAGAGATTTTGCCAAGTTCCCTCCACAATGGTTGTGCCTATTTGCATTTTCACCAGCAGTGTGTGAGAGAGCCTCTTTTCCCAAGCCTCACCAACAAAACATTATCAGACTTTTGGATTTTTCTAATTTCACTGGTGAAACATAGTACCACCACGTCACTTTTGCCATTTTTCTTAAAATAAATAAGCTTGAATACCTTTTCATATGTTTCTGTGAACAGTTTGTTCATATTCTTTGCCATTTTTCTACAGAGTTATTGATATTATTATTGCTTTCTTGAGACTCTTTACGTATTGGAAAGATTGGTCTTTATAATATCAATGGCAATTTTTTTTTCTGTTTCATTTAAGGTTTTGTTGGCCATGCAGTGGTTTTTTTCTTTTTATGTAGTAGAATTTATTTATTTTTCTTTTGTTTTATATCTATGTCATTAATGATTCTGGGATACCAATTCCAATGTTTTTGTGGTTTTCCCCACTCCAAGCATTCTCCAGCATTAGCTCATGTGTCCTACACTTCAACTCAATTCTGACACTATCTACCTGGAGATAGTGTCAGATCCCACAGGTTAAGGGCTCAGTCCCACAAAACTGCCTTCTCCCCCACTTCAGATGCCAATCACAAGTCCAGGTTGTCACCTGTGCTTTTGACTGACCAGCTATAAATTGGGATTCCCATGTCCCCCTCCTTGGGTTCTATTAATTTGCTAGAGCAACTCACAGAACTCAGAGAAGCATTTTACTTACTAGATCATCAGTTTATTATAAAAGAATATGACTCAGGAACAGCCAGATGGAAGAGATGCATAGGGCAAGGTATTGGGAAAGAGCATGAGGTTTCCATGCCCTCTCCAGGTGCCACTCTCCCAGAATCTCCACATGTTCACCAACCCAGAAGCTCTTCGAACTCCATCCTTTTGGGTTTTTAATGGAGGCTTCATTATATAAGCATTATTGGTTTAATCATTGGCCGTTGGTGATTGATTCAACCTCCAGCCCCTCTCCCGTCCCGGGGCGGGGAGGGGGGGGGCCATGGGGGGGATGGGGAGGTTCTGAAAGTTCCAACCCTCTCATCACATGGTTGGTTCTCCTGGCAACCAGCCCCCATCCTTAGGTGAGGTCCACTCACCTCATTAACATAACAAAAGACACCTTTATTACTGTCATCACTTAAAACATTCCAAGGGTTTTAGGATTTCTGTGGCAGAAATTAGGACAAAGACCAAATACACATTTCTTATTATAAATCACAATATCACAGTCATAGAACTGTTTCCCTTTGTTGATTCTTTTTTTTTTTTCCCCCCAGAGGTTTCCTGACTTCCTAGTAAGTTTATATTTCCATATGAACTTTAGAAGCAATTTGGCTTGATTCAAAACACGACCCTTTGGTTTCTTACGTATATATGTGTTTTAATCTTTTAAAACCTTTCTAAAATTGAAAATATCAAACACATATAAATAAGTGAGCCTTCATGGATCAGCACCAACTTCAATGATCATTTTATGGCCACTCTTTTTCATCAATCTTCCCATTCGTTTTCTCCTCATATTATTTTGAAACATATTTTAGATATATCATTTCATCTGTAAATACTTAAACATATAAATCTAAATGATAAGAATTATTTTTTGTAACAAAATCACAATGCCATTATCACACAGGTACCTAAACATTCTTTTTAACAATAATTCCTTAATATTCCATAATTGACTCATAAATACCATAAATTTTTTCTGGTTTTTAATTGAGATCAAATTGAATTTGTAGATTAACTTACAGAGAATTGATGTCTTGATAGTGGAGTTTTGGTATCCATAAATAAGTTATGTCTTTCCATTAATTGAAGTCTTCTTTTAGTCATCCATGTTGTTTGGGCATCTCTTCATACAGGTAGCTTAATTCTTATATTTGATTTTTTATATCTTTGTTGTGGCTTTTGTAAATTATATCCTCTAACTGGTTGTTGTTTGTATTTATGAATGATGTTGATTTATATGTGATAATTTTGTATCCACTAACTTGCTGCAGTTTCTCCTTGTTTGTAATGTATATTTTAATTGACTTTACTGCATTTCAAAGAATTCATCTAATCATCTGCAAATAGTCATGGTCAAACTTCCTTAATTTTTACCTCTAAGTTCTTTTGCTTATTTAATCACATTGACCAGTGCCTCCAGATCAGGGTTAAATAATAGTGGTAACAGTGGACATCCATACATGGTATGGATGAATGAATAAATAAAAACAAAGATGCTATTATGAGAAAGACTGGTGAATAACACCATCTTCTTCTAAATACAAATTCACTTTTAAATGCTCCAGCAAGATGATTCATCCTCAGAAGGTAAACTACCACAAGGAGGTTGAATTCACTTTCCTATTTTTTATTAGTAAAATTCATTCATTTTTTACTGGCAAGTATGAACCACTGTAAGGTTTCCCTCCCACTCTTAATTTTCGATTCCCATGGGTGCGGTAAATCTAATGGAATAAGAATACTTGAATATTCTGGACCCGTGGTCATGGCCTTCTATACCAGCTCTCTAGGTGTGATCTTCTGGGGTACCATGGACCCTGAATCTATATAGACAAGTATACTTCAGGTGTCCCCAGTTGCTGAGGATTTTAAGTTTCACACACAATAAAGATGCAGAAACTTCATGCTGAAAATAAAGAAAAGATAAAATTAATGCCTTATAAAGAAATCCATCTCAAAGAATTCCAAGGAATGCTGACATAATGGAAAATTAAAACTCTTTCCTTCCTAACACAATTAGTTTCAAATACTGGTTTAGTGGATGAGAAAATGAGCTAGCGTTGAGTAACAAGCTCATAAGAAGACAAATAGAAGGGAGGAAGATAATATGGTGGTCTAGGCATCCAAGTGCCTCTCACTGCCGCATCACACCCCACAGTACTCCTGGTTGGCTGTGCCAGGAAAGGAGGCAGGCAGAGACTGGAAATACAATCAAACATGAAACTCTACAAGTACATTCATTTCTAACACATATATTGTTTTCAGCTTAGATTTTCTCACTATTGGCCAAGAAGTTTCATAAAACACTTGTACATGGTATGAGATGCCTTCGACATCTCTTTATTACTTCCTGTGGCTAATGAGAAATAATGAAATATATATACCTTAATAACTTTCAGGGGATTATATGTTAACAGTTGCTATTTTTTTCTGATTGAGTTAGGAAGAGAAGTTTTACCTGTATTATCTGGTGTTGAATATTTAGTCTATCTTCCTCTGAGTTCCTCTCTGCCTCTAACCATCTCATACTGCACCATCAACCCCATACCCTTTACCCAAGGAAGGTGAGATAGTGACTATCCAACCTAATGGTATCAAGGGAACCCAATAGGTAAGATAAGGACCGAGAAAGTGAATATATTTTTTAAAAGTGATAGCAGGGCCGGACCCGTGGCTTAGCAGTTAAGTGCGCGCGCTCCACTGCTGGAGGCCCAGGTTCGGATCCCGGGCACACACCGACGCACCACTTCTCCGGCCATGCTGAGGCCGTGTCCCACATACAGCAACTAGAAGGATGTGCAGCTATGACATACAGCTATCTACTGGGGCTTTGGGGGAAATAAATAAATAAATAAAATTATAAAAAAAAGTGATAGCAAATAAAGAAGAATTAAGCTTAGAAACTGCTCTGGTAATTGCCTGTCTTTTTCAATAAAATCCACATAAGCACTTGGAGCTAAGAATTGAAGTACAGATAAGCCTTGCTTAACTCATACTTTTGTCATAATTATTCTCACATTCCACTTTGCATTAAGCAACTGCAACAAACCAATCCCAGGGATGGAGCCACTCATATCCTAACCAGGGCTGTCATTACCTGGAGCTCAAATGTTTGAACAGTGGTTCCTGTTCTGTTATATACAAACTGACCTAGGAAAATTTCTTCTCCTTCACATTGTTTCGAGATGCCCTATAAAGAAAGCAACAGACATGGAGGTTGTAATGAATGGACGCTTGGTTAAAATAAATGGAGGCAGTTGTCTGTTCAAGTAGCAACAATTCACCAGACATTTTTGGGTGTCCACCAGGGGCACAGTGCTGTGTTAGGTGTTTAGGCATTTAACTCAAGGGGTTGTGAGGCGAGAATCAGGCCTCTAGGGTTGACTAGATAGACAGGGAGATAGATAGATAGTAGATATATGATAGGTAGATAGACAGATACACACACAGATACATAGATAGATGAATGGATAGATAGGGCAAATCCCAGCATTAACTCTGGCCTGATAACTGTATTTGCTACACTTTAAATAAAATAAACCAAAAATGAGTCCCCATGTTGACCCAGTGTTTTCCAAATGAGATAAACTTAATCCAATTGCCAGACTTTGATCACACAGATAAGTCTGTTCCCAAAGTAAACTTTTGTTGACTGAAAGAAAATATTGATATTTGTATGCAACTTCTCTTCTTTCTCCCCCATTCAAAATTGAAGATTTTTGAGAGGAGAGTGCACTGGTGGAAATTAATTTATTTTGTGAATCTAAAGTTTACTGTCAGTTTCCTTAAATCATAGTAACACAACAAAATAGTTTATTAGATCAATCATTTTATAATGAAAATATTAATATTGAAACTATTTATAACAATTTTATTAAAAGAATTGGATACATGATGACTAAATAATGTACCCATAATTATATATATAAAACTCAAGCCTCATATAATTCCTTTAGCCTGTTAAGATAGAAGTGCTAGTTTTATTTCCACCTTCATCATCCTGTTTTAATTTCACTTGGTTCATAAATTTGCTAATATAGGAGAAAAATGATGAGAAGTACTTTTTATTACTAAACAATTCTAGCCTAAAGGATTCACCCATAATTCCTCTGTAATGAGCAACAGTGTGCACCTTTCTGAAGGGGAGTTTGATCTGCTCCAATACAACCTAACTCAACTATAGGTGTCAGCAGACACCTATTGTGGGTGGCAACAGGCTTGCATCCAAGGATGGTAAGTAGTCTTCTTTCTGTTTTGTAACCCCAAAGTCATGGCATTTAGCGGAGTTCGAATGATGCAGAAGAGAGGTTGAGCGCCATGTTTAACTCTGATCCCACCTCCAGAGAGGGACACCAAGAAATTGAAGTAAGTCACATACCTATGAGGAAAGCATGGGAGCAGATGCTAAGACAAAAAAATCTGGTTCAGTGGCCTGGAGAAAACACAAACTACCCTGACCGTAGGAGGGACCAGCAGCACACTGACCCCAAAGTACACTCCAAGTCCCCAGAAAGGGCCAGAGATGAGGCCACGGGAGAGGGGCAGGGCATGGGGCTGCAGGGGTGCCCAAATCCAAGGGTGGGCGGACAGCCTGTTCAAAAAGCAGTTAGACCCCCAATCTGGCCAGTCACCACTCCTGCCCTGGCCCAGCAGAGGATTATCTTCTTCCTCCCAGCTCTAGGACGGCTGGCCTCAGGAGCACTCTGCAGAAATAAGAGGTGAAGGCACACCCTACACACTGAATGGTGGCCCATGTAGCTCTTCTCCCAGCCACACCCCGTATGTGGTCGGCCACGCTGAAACCTCCTGGGCACGAAGTTGCAGGATTCCTCCCAGGGTCAGCCAGCCTGATGCCACACTCTGGGGTCTCCAGAAGAAATGGCCCAACCAGACCATTCACCCTTGAAGCTCCCTGTCCATGCGCCCCACCCTGTGTGCAAATTTTCAGCTAACTTTTTACCATTTAGCTGTTACATGCGACTGATAAGCATCACCATACACATGAGAAAAACACCTAAGAAGAAAGACGGAGCCCCTATCAACAGAGGAGGGAGCAGAAGAATATGAAACAAAACTACAATTAATGTCCGTTAATATCTTCTGAGGCTTAAGAGAAGATATTGCATCCTTGAAACAAAAAATTTAAACTCTAAAAAAGGGAATATTTACAGAAAAAAATGACTTAGAAAGAATAATCATGACAGCAGAAATAAAGAATTCAACATAGAGGTTAAAATACAAATAGAGAAAATCTTTCAGAAAGTAGAACAAAAAACAAATAAGGAAAATAAGAGAGAAAAGATTTTTTAAATAATAGATTGAATGATCAGCCAAATCTTCAGTGTGTGGAATTGGAAGCCCCGGCTAACAGCTGTGCATCAGACCTAACTAGCCAGCAGGCAGACTGGAGCAGTTGGTCTGAGTGCTCCAGAGGGAGGTCTCAAAATAAAAAAGAAAAGAAATTTATAGATTATCTGACGTGAATGAACATAATAGGAAGATATTTAGGCTTCTGAAGAAGAGGTTGGGAATGTGACAGGAATATAGAAAACTAAGCAAATTAAATAAAAATGAGACAATTATCATCCTTAGGAACATCAAAAATTTTACACAAAGAAAATAGTATTCAAGTATACTATATGGCTCAACTGAGAACAAGATTGGTCACATGGTCCCAATGAAAACATTAAATACTGACTGAAACTCACAGTAAGATACACCATCTAGCAGTGCTCCAAACATGAAACACGGAGTTACCATGTGATCTAGCAATTCCACTCCTAGTATAGATCCAAAAGAAATGGAAATTATGTCCACACAGAAGCTTGCACATAAATGTTCATAGCAGCATTACTCATAATAGCCAAAAAAGTGGAAGCATCTCAAATGTCCATCAACTGAAGAATGGATAAATAAAACATTGTCTATCTATACAATGAAATATTATTCAGCAATTTAAAAAAAATAAAGTACTGACACATGTTCTAACATAGATGAACCGTGAAAACATTATGCTAAATGAAAGAAGACAATCACAAAAGACCACATATATGATTCCACTTATATCAAGTGCCCAGAATATGTCAATCTATAGAGACAAAGTAGATTAGTGGTTGCCTAGGGCTGGGGCAGAGGGTTGGGTGGATGGAGGGTGACAGCTAAGAGATACAGAGTTTCTTTTGGGGGTAATAAGAATATTCTAAAATTGATTGTAGTGATGGATGCACCACTCTGTGAATATACTAAAAGCCACTGAGGGGTACACTTTAAATGAATTAATTGCATGATGTATGAATTATATCTCCATAAACCTGTTTCTAAAAAAAGTAAGACATAAGCATTTTGGGAGCATGGGAAAACCATGGAAGAGAGCTAAGCTTCATTTTCCAGGAAGACCTCAGTAGATAATAACCAAAACTGAAACATCAAGAAATAACACTAAAAGCAAATATGAAAGCAAGTACCCAAATAAGCAGCTAATACTGCGGCAAGTGGAAGCTTCTGGAGAGGAAAATTCAGGGGTGGGAGGAGTGAGACAAGGAAAACTGTGTTTCATTATAAACACGGTATGGAAATGTTTGATTTTTTAATTGTACATGTATAACTTTGATAAAAGTAAAAATTAAAATTAAGTAATAGAAATCATCTGGTCCAACTCCCTCACTTGGTAAATACAAAGCAGAGTCTAGGAAGTAAGTGACTTTCTCAAATGGTTAGCCGCACAGTTCAGATGAGATCCCAGGTCCTAATTCCTAGCCAACCACCTTCTATCATAACCCTCTCTAAACAAAGGTTTAGACAGCTACTCACATAGACAGAAAATTCCTTGGGTGCACTGGAGATGTCTCCTGAGGGAGATACCTTCTCTGAGATGTGCTCCATGGTAACAGCAGTTGGGATGATCTTCCTGGCAAGCTTGATTAGAGCATGACCCTGGGAACCTGGAAAGGCCCAGCACTTTCCAGGGTGGACATCCGGCTGGAAAGAACACACTGAGTTATTCTCTTATCTGATTATATAAATCCACCCCTACAATTGGTCAGCTAATCACTATTGACCACAATCTCAGTTATGCCTATAATATGAAGGCATTGTATGGGATACATATCAAACAGGAAAACTTCCAAGATACCCACAGGTTTGGTGGTTCCTCATAGCACGTTACACTTAGATCAATCAGAGCCCTTTATTATATATTTTTTTCGTTGCTCTGACTAGACTCTAAGCTGCTAGACACAGCTAGTTGGTATGAGTGGTGATGGTGTGTTGATGGTGCTGATGGTGGAGAAGATAGTGAAGATGGTGGTAGTGAGATGGTGGTGGTGTTCATTGTGGTGATGGTGATGGTGGTGGTGGTGGTGGTGGAGGTGGTGGTGATAGCGATAGTGGTGACGGTAGCAGTGGAGGTGGGAACGGTAATGATGTGGTGGTGGTGGTAGCAGCGATGGTGGTGGTGGTGATGGTGTGATGGTAGTTATGGTGGTATAGATGGTGGTAGTGGTGATGATGGTGGTGATGGTGGTAGTGAGAATGGTGGTGGTGATGGTGGTAGTGAGAATGGTGGTGGTGATGGAGGTGATAATGGTGGTGATAGTGATGGTGATGCTAGTGCTGTTGGTAAAGAAGAAAAATGATGTCTACCATTTTTCAGATCTAGACTACACTACGGAATGTGATCCATAGTTTTGCCCCGAAGGTATTTCTTAATTGGAAACTAACTTTAGACGTGTAGATTATACTTAAGAAGAGCTCTACTATCTGTTGATGTCTAGTGTCTTTTGACTTGAACAGAAACGTTAGTGGAAATCTTATTTGGAAATTGCCCCTGTTATAATTAGACTTTATAAGAAGGTGTTAGCTGGAACAGCAGGTAGCACAGTACTGGCACTCGGGAGGCAGGAACTTTCAGTGAATGTGTGTTGAGTGAAGTTTTCAATGGAAAAGGGAGGCCACAGAATCAACTTAAAGATATGGAATGTGTATGTTCTATTTGAGAAGTAAATAATCTAACTTACCAATCTTAAAATAATTAGTTAATTAATTAATTAACCATATTTTACTGACCATAAAGTATGAAATAATTCATGTAGTTTGATAACTACAAAAATGCAAGGAGATGGTTTCACGTTCTGTGACAAGTTCAGAGACTCATACTACCTCCATTTCAGATATTAATATTTTCATGAGAAATAACAGGAACAAAATCCTGAAATATAAACAGATTACTCGTAATCTAGCTTTTACCTGAAGAATAATATCCGGAGGCATTTCATAATTTAAGAATCCAATCCCATGCCAGTATAGTTTTGCTTTATTATTTTTGTAACTTTCTGAGGTCCCAGCTTCAATGATGGAGGCTCCTAAAATTATAATATAATTTTTAAAATAAAAAATTACACAACTCAAACCATCATTTAGATTTTAATAATGTTGGAAAACTATTACTGGACAAATTATGAATAAGGTAAAATTCATATTCAGGAATTGGTAGGAAAAGTCTGACTTTCAGTTTTCATTACCACTGAAATTTTGTCACTTTGAGAAAACCACACTTGCTCTGTGTAGTTTCACAAGATTTCCAAAACTGGTATTTTGATAAAAAGTTGAATTCTGGAGCAATTGATTTAGAGATGGAAATATTATGTGGATTATGTTTATTACCTAAAAAGACACATAGACCCCCATATTTTAACAGCTCATGTGATAAATGAGACTTTTATGTTAGCCCAATTCACTCAAAAACAAAAAAGCAGAAAAACCAACAATGTCATAAATGTACTAAAAAGTTATATTCATAATAGCAATTCTGCAGATTCATTGAGCTTAATTCTAATCAAAGATATATAAAATATACTCATCAAATATTATCCCTTCACATTACTTCATTTTAGAAGCAAAATGTATTTTTACATAACCAATAAAGAAAATGCAAGTCACTTCCTCAAATTCCATCTGGATATCACAATACAACATTAAAAAGACACGTGCCTGACTGAATATCCACTTACCAGTGCTTTCTCTAAGATGGCACAATTTGAAATAGTGCATGTGTACCTAAGGTTGCCAGATTTTGCTTGAAAAAATATAAGACTTCCAGTTAAATTTGAATTTCAGATAAAAAATGAATAGTTTTTTAGTGCTAGTATGTCTCATATAAGATTTGGAGCATATTTATACTAAAAAATTATTTGCTGTTAGCCTGAAATTCAAATTTAACTGGGCATCCTTTCTTTTATCTGACAACACTGTGTGCACTTTGTTTTGAGTGCTGATACTGTCTGCTCAATCAATCACTAATCCTACTCAACCTATTGGACAGGAACTACACTGTCACATGCTAATATAAGGCTGCCCCCTGCTCCTCGTAATCTATTCAAGAAAAAATGTAAATTGGGGTATGTAGGGTTTTTTTAAATCAGTCATATTTATTCACTTTTTTATTCATTTGTTTTTTTATTTTTTAATCAGCTTTATTGAGATATAATTCACATACCATACAATTCACCCATTTAAAGTGTGCAATGTAGTGGTTTTTAGTATATTCACAGATTTGTGTGACTATGACCACAATCAACATTAGAACATTTTCAATCAGCCCAAAAAGAAACCCATAGCACCTAGCAATCACTCCCCATTTCCCCCAGCCTCCTACCTCAGCCCTAGGCAGTCACTAATCTACTTGCTATCACTATAGATTTGCCTGTTCTGGACCTCTCCTCCTGCTGTCCCTCTGTAGCCAGTCACAGGACAGAGCCTCTGCAATATGGCTACTTTCTTTTAGCACAATCAACACATTTGAGAATCCTGGGTGGTGTAATGAGAACCCACAGTTCATTCCTTTTTATTGCTGAGGAATATTCCACTGTATGGATACACTACAACTAGCTATTCATTCATCTGTTGATGGATATTTGGGCTATTTCTAGTTTTGGTGATTATGAATAAAGTTGCTATAGATATTCTCGTACTATAGATATTCAGGTTTTGTTGTGAACATAAGTCTAAATTTTTCTCAGGTAAATACCTAGAGGTCAGATTGCTGGGTCATAAGATAAGTGTTATATTTAACTTCATAAGAATTGTCAAACAGTTTTCCAAAATGGCTATACCATGTTACATTCTCACCAGCAGTGTATAAGAGTTACAGTTGCTTCCCATTGTTTCCAGAACTTCCTATGTCAGTTTTTGTTAGTGTGTTTGCTGTTCTAATAGATACCTAGTGGTATATCATTGTGGTTTTAATTTATATTTCACTAATGAACAGTAATGTTGAGCATTTTTTCATGTACTTTTTTGATATTCATTATCTTCTTTGATGAAATGACTTTCAAATCTTTTGCCCATTTTTTATTGGGTTGGCTGTTTTCTTATTATTGAAGTTTGAGAGCATTTATAAATTCTGGATACAAGTCCTTTGTCAAATATTTGGTTTGCAAATACTCTCTCCCAGCCTGTGACTTGTCTTTTCACTCTCTTTACTGTCTTTTGCAGACCAGAAGTTTTTAATTTTGATAAAGTCCAAATTATCCATTCTTTTTCTTTCATGGATCATGTTTTTAGTGTCATATCTAAGAAATCTTTCCCCAACTCAAAGTTACAAAGATTTTCTCTTATTTTTTCTTCTGGAAGTTTTATACCTTTAAGCTTTACATTTAGGTCTAGGACTCATTTTTAGTTGATTTTTGTAAGGTGGGAGTCACGAATCAAGGTTTAGTTTTGCATATGAATGTCCAACTCTTCCAGCACTATGACTTGCCTTTTCTCCTTTGTCAAAAATCAATTCACCATGTATGTGTGGGACTACTTCTGGACTTTCTATTCTGTTCCACTGATGTTACCAATACCGCACTCTCTTGATTACTGTAGCTTTACAGTAAGCCTTAGAATCAGGTAGTGTGAGTCCTCCAACTTTGTTCTTCCTTTTCGAAACTGTTTTGGCTATTCTAGTTCTTCTGCCATTTCATATACATTTTAGAAACAGCTTGTAGATTTCCAAGCAATCCTGCTTGGATTTCAGTTAGGATGTATTGAATCGATAGACCAGTTAGGGAGAATTGCCATCTTAACAATATTTGTTACTGCCAAAAATGGAGGTTCTTCTACTTGCCACAAGACAAGCCAACAGTCAGTCGAGAAGCAAGGTGGTAGGAGAGAAAGCGCATTTATTAAGTGATAAGCTAGCACATTGGAAGATGGGGGCACTAGCATCCTAAAGAACCATCTTGTAGAACAAAGACTACAGGCCAGTTATACAAGGGCTGGTCTCCGGGTGGGGCAGACATCTGGTCTTAGTTCCTGATAATCTTTGTTTCACTGGATATGCATCAGAGACCAGAGCAACGCCCTATAACCTGATTTAGCTTAAAGATAATAAGAACAAAATCTTTAATATGTACAGTAAAGATTACTGCCTATGTGAGTGGCGCCAACATATTGAGCCCTCTAATCCACCAACATGGCATATACCTGTCCACTTACTTAGGTTTTCTTTTACTTAGGTTTTCTTTTACCTCTTTCATTCATGGGTTTTTTTTAGTTTTTAGCGCACAGATCCTGTGTACATTTTGTTAGATTTATACCTGAGTATTTCACATTTTTTATTGTTACTGTGAATAGTGCTGTTTTTTCAAATTTGTTTTTCCAATTTTTTATTACTAGTATCTAAAGATTGTATATATACAATTTAACTTGTTAACCTCACGTATTAGTTTCTAGTAGATCTTTTGGTGCTTTTCTCTGTAAATAATCATGTTGTCTGTGAGTAGAGACATTTTTATTTCTTCCTTTCCAATTTGCATGCTTTTTTTCTCTCCTCCCTCTCTTTCCCCTCCTCTTCCTAACCTTCCTCCTCCTCCTCCTCCTCCTCCTCCTCCTTCTTCTTTCTCTCTCTCATCCTCTCTCTCTTTGATTCTTGTGTTATCTTGCTGGCTAGGAGTTCTATTGCAGTATTGAATAGGAATGATGAAATTGAACATCCTTACCTGTTTCTCATCTTAGAGTCAAGCATTTAGTCTTTTACCAAGAAGTGTGAAGTTAGCTAGAGGAATTTTGCAGGCATCTTTTATCAGGTTGAGGAAATTCTCCTTTTAGTTTGCCGAGAGTTTTTTTCATCATGAAAGGATATTGAATTTTGTTCACTGATTTTAGTGCATCTAATTTCATGATCATCTGGTTTTTCTTCTTGAGTTTGGTCTGTTGATATAGTAAATGACATTGATTTATTTACAAATGATAAACCAGCCTTGCCTTTTCAGGATAAACCCGACTCAGCCATGTTGTATTATCACTTTTATATATTACTAGATTCGATTTTCTAATATTTTGTTGAGGAACGTTACATAATGGCAAAAAGGGGGATTCATCAACAAAAATAATAATCCTAAATATGATTGCATCTAGAAGAGCTTCAAAATAGATGAAGCAGAGTCCTTTGTTCATGAGGTATATTGGCCGACATACTTCTTTTCTTATAACGTCCTTGTCTAGTTTTGGTGTCCAGATAACAATGGCCTCATGAAATAAGTTGCAAGTTCCCTCTCTCTTCTCCTACTTTATATTTGTGTCGTAACATTATTTCTTTCTTAAATGGTTGGTAGATATCACCAGTGAAGACATCTGAGCTTGAAGTTTTCCTTTTAAGAAGTTTTTTAACTATAAATTCAATTTATGTAATAACTATAGGTTATCTACTTTGCCTTGAGTGAGCTTTGATAGTTTGTGTCTTTTAAGAAGTTAGTCCATTTCATCAAATTATCAGATTTGGGGCCATGAGATTGTCATATTCATTTATTATCTTTTCAATCCTATAGTGTCTGTAGTGGTGTCTGCTCTTTCGTTCCTGCTGTTGGTCTTTCATGTCTTCTCTCTCTTTTATTTTCCCCCTGTTGGACGGTCAGGCTAAACTTTTATCAATGTTTCTTCAAAGAACTTATTTTTTGTTTAACTGTTTTTCTCTATTTAAATTTTATTGATTTCTGTTCTTTATTATTTACTTCCTTTTCCTTGCTTTAGGTCCTACTGCCTTAAGGTAGAAATTTAGATCATTCATTTGAGAACTTTCTTATTTTCTAATATAAATGTTTGTTGCTCTAAATTTCACTCTAAGTGCTGCTTTAGCTGCAAACCATAAATTTTGATATTTTATGTTTTCAATTTCATTTACTTTAAAATATTTTCTAATTTCTGTTGTAACTTTGTCTTTGACCCAGGAGTAATTTAGAAATGTATTCTTTAATTTCCAAATATTTGGGGATTTTCTAGATATCTTTTAGTTATTGATGTCTAGTTTATGTTCCCATTATAGTCACAGAACATACTCTATATCATTTCCATTATTTTAAATTTATTTTTGCCTTATGGCCCAGAACATGATTTGTCTTTGTGAAAGTTCCATGTGCACTTACAAAGAAGGTGTATTCTGACATTTTTTGGTGCAATATTCTATATACGTCAATTAGATCAACCTTTTGATAGTGTTGTTTAGATCTTCTATATTCTGACTGATTTTCTATATTCTTTTTCTATTAAGAGAGAAGAGTGTTGAAATTTCCAACTAAGGGCGAGCCCAGTGGCTTAGCGGTTGGGTCCGCGCACTCCGCTGCTGGTGGCCCGGGTTCGGATCCCGGGCGAGCGCCAACACGCCGCTTCTCTGGCCATGCTGGGGCCGCGTCCCATGTGCAGCAGCTGGAAGGATGTGCAACTATGACATATAGCTATCTACTGGGGCTTTGGGGAAAAAAAGGGAGGAGGATTGGCAATAGATGTTAGCACAGAGCCGGTCTTCCTCAGCAAAAAGAGGAGGATTAGCACGGATGTTAGCTCAGGGCTGATCTCTCTCACAAAAAAAAAAAAGAAATTTCCAACTAAAATTATGGATTTGTGTGTCTATTTTGATGCAATTACATTTAGGATTGTTATGTCTTCTTAGTGAATTGACCTTTTTATCATTATATAATGATAATATAATATTTTATTATAGTATAATAATAATACTCTGTGTCTTGAAGCTCGCTCAGTCTGTTATTAATACAGCTGCTCCACTTTGTAAAATATTGTTGTTTGCATGATATACTTTTTTCCATTCTTTTACTTTTAACCTATTTATGTCATTATAATTAAAGTGTATTTCTTGCAGACAGCATATATTTGAGTCTTGCTTTTATGCAACCTGCCAATCACCTTTAATTGGCATGTCTCTACCATGTACATTTAACATGCTTATTGATATGTTTGGAATTAAGTCTACCATTTTATTATTTGTTTTCTTTTGTCTCCTCTGGTTTTCTTCATCTGCTACCCCTTTCCTGCCCTCTTTTACATTAGCTGATTTTTTTAAAATCCCTTTTTAATTTATTCATGGGCTTTTGGATGTCTCTGTATTTTTTTTTAGAGGTTGCTCTGGTGATTACAATACACATACCTAACTCAAAACCAGTCTATTTTGAGTTAATATTTTACCGTTTCATGTAAAATATAAAATCTTTAAACCATAGTGGTCCCTTTAACTTCGCCCATTGACCTTTCCTCTAGAGCTGTCACATGTATTACATCTTCATATATTAATACTTCACCAGATAAGGTTATAATTTTTCCTTTTAACAGTCATATGTATTTTAAAGAACTTAAGAAAAGGAAATTGTCATCTCATATTTACTCAGATATTTGTCTTAGCCGTTGCTTTCTCTTCATTCCTCAAGTTCTAAGTTTCCTTTTGGGGTCATTTTTGCTAAGTCTGAAGAACTTCCTTTAGCAGATCTTTTGACAAAGAATCCTCTCGGTTTTCTTTCTTCTACGAATGACTTTATTTCACCTTCATTCTTACAGAATGTATTTGCTGGATCTAGAATTCTGCATTGGCATTTCCTTTACCTCAGCACTTTACGATGTAGTTCCTTCCTCTTCTGATCTCCTTGGTCCCCAATAAGAAATCTGCAGTCATGCATATCACTGTTCTCCTATATGTAATGTGTGTATGTGTCTCTAGCTGCTTTCAAGATTTTTTCTGCATCTTTGATTTTAAGCAATTTAATTATGATATGTCTGGATGTAGTTTTCCTTGAGTTTAACTTGTTTCTGATTTGCTGAGTTTCTTGAATCTGTCCATTTATGTTTTTAACCAAATTTGGGATTTTTTCAGCCATTATTTCTTCAAGTTATTTTTTGGCATTGATTTCTTAT
Organism: Diceros bicornis minor; assembly: GCF_020826845.1. Taxonomy (NCBI): domain Eukaryota; kingdom Metazoa; phylum Chordata; class Mammalia; order Perissodactyla; family Rhinocerotidae; genus Diceros; species Diceros bicornis. The sequence goes on from NC_080780.1 coordinate 4,499,809, forward strand.
CTTCTTTTGAGACTATGAGAACAAGAATATTAGGCCTTTTTATATTGTCTGATAGGTTTCTGAAGCTTTGTTGATTTTTTTTCAAAATTGTTTCCCTTTTTTTTCCATTCTTCAGATTGGATAATTTCTGTTGATCTATCTTCAATTTCACTAATTTTTTTCTCTGTCATTTTCCATCTATTATTAAGCCTATGTAGTGAATTTTTTCTCAGATACTGTATTTTTTAGTTCTAAAATTTTCATCTGGTTCTTTTCTATAGTTTCTATCTCTTGGCTGAGAGCTTGTATCTTTTCATTCATTTCAAGTGTGCTTACTTTCACCACATAAAGCATAGTTACACTAGCAACTTCAAAGTCTTTGCATGATAATTCCAACATCTGTGTCAATATGGGGTTGGTATCTGTTGATTTCTTTTCCCTTGGAAATTGGTCATATTTTCCTAGGTCTTTTTATGTCAAGTAATTTTGAATCGCACCCTAGACGTATTGAATATTATACTGTGAGACTCTGAATCCTATAATAAGGCTTTTGTTTGTTTCATCAGATAATCAACCCAGAAATGTTCAGACCACAGTGCTCCCTCCTTTTCTACAGGTGGTGGTTCCAATCTCACTTAGTTTTCAGAGCCTTTGCTATAGGTCTGTTCTGCCCACGTGCCACTCAGCGGTCAGTCTAAGACTTGAACCATGGCTTGACTATCTGTCAAATTCTCAGTCTTTGCCATGCTGCTGTCAGCCTGTCCTCAGGAAACAGCAGCTAGGAGGTAAGCCCAGAGTTGGCCACATACATAGACGAGAGCAGGGCATCTCCTCTCCAGCTCTGTCTTTTCAGGCTTTCTCCCCACACTCTCTGGCCCACAGGACTATTTTGTTAAGGTTCTTTCTAGAAAGGTGGAATTTCTCTCACAATTTTAGCCACCCACCCCATTGCCACTGCTTTGCAGCTCTGTGACTACAGCCAGCCTCAGCCCAAACTGTGAGAGAAAAGACAAGACAAACAGTAAACTGACCCCATGCAGGTCACTTTTCCAGGTTTTGATCTCTCCACAATCTGTCTGCTTTTGTTTATGCTTCATAATATTCAGGTTGTTGCTTTTTATATTTTGTCCAAACCTTTTCATTGTAATCAGTGGGGGAGAGAGACTTACATGGGTTTTCTCCATCTTGGCCCAACAAGAAGCTGGTATCATGCTTCATGCTAAAATTTATTGAGGAACCACAGTATTTTCTGCTTTTCCTTGTTCTACATGGGATATCCCTGGACCTACATTTGTCATCATGGGTTTTTCAAAATGGAAGTCACACATACGTTCAGTAGAAAAGAAGGAAGAAGTATAAAAAGAGTGTATCAGAATGCCAAAACTAAACAAATGGAAAAAGCATGCCATGGTTTACGTTCTGTCATCTATCTCAATGCTTATGCCTCCCAGGCTCCAGGGAACCCTGGTTCAGGCAAGTCTGTTTTCTTGCTCTGTTTCTCTCTCAACTCACACACACATGCACACACACGCACACACAAACACACCCATGACTGAATAATCATTCTGGTCCAAATGCTCTCTATTTCATGCAGGATACAAATTATTTCCCCAGTATAAATTTAGCTTTGTCAATCAGTAAAATTAATGTTACTGTGTGTGCTTTATAGTTTCTCCCTCCTTCTCTTGCCATCTTTCTGCCTCCTTCTCTCCTTCCACATTGTTCACTGAACACATATCGTTTGTAGACTATTAGAGGCAAGGCCTCGTTGAGAATATTAACGTTAATGAGTCACAGTCTAAGCCCTTAAAAATTAATTTTAATTGGAGGATATCAAGACTATTATAAGCAGTCTTTAAATGCTATCGTTTAATCACTAATAATATGTTTAGATTAGTCATTTTAGTATATAAAATATAAATGCTATAGTGCTCGGGATGCTTAGGCTATCTCCTGCATCCCCAACTTCACAGTGGTGTGTCAGCCCTCTTTGTGGTCCTTTGCAATGCAGGCTAATGACGCTGCACAGTTTTTACTCCCTTTCAGATTTGCACCCAGAGAGCAATCAACTACAACCATTTCTATCCTCTTTTTCATTGTCTAGATTTGGTAATTTTTCCTCCATCTCAAGTTACCAGATAGATAAATATGTTTTCCTAATAAATAAATATAAAGAATAGAGACACTTTTTACACTGGCTTTTTCAGCTTCTTTACTCACCTGCTGACTTAAGGGCATAATCAGCCATCTGGACTTGGTCTTCTCTCAACTTTTTAAGTACATAATTAACCAAATTTGACATTTCCTGTACACATGTAAAAAAGAGTTTTCTGTTAACAATCTCTGCCAACTGCTTGAGTTTTGACAATTTACTTTGTTGATTTGGACCTAAATTCCCAAATCTGCAAAATAATAACAACAGTGAACATTTACCAAGCTGCATGCCGAGCCAGGAGCTGCACAGATTCTAATATCACCTTCTCTGGCAGCTGAGGCAACTAAGCCGCCAAAGTGTGTTCAGTCTGTCCCCCAAGGTCACAGCGCAAGGTTGAACCAAAGGCCCCTTCCAAGCCCTAAGGACTTCCCCATCATGCTCTGGCAGGGAGGCAGTCAAATGAGGTTGCGTGTGTGTCCTGCTGTGCCCCTCTTTCATTAGTGTCTCTGCTCAGTAATAAAAACTTGAATGTTCTACCGGTATTTGGGAATCAAGGCAATTTGCACAGAGTACATGATTGCTTATGTTAGAAATTATTCATCCATTTGCACTCTTAAGAACGTTCTAAAAACACAAGCGTTCTAGGTGCCATAACAGTTGGAGTCCTAACTGATGCGGTACTTTGTCCCAGGCCCCCACAAAGTAAGCTGGGGAGGCAGTAGGTGGTCAGTGTCAGGTTTCTTTGCATTTCAAAAAGCAGAGGGAAGGAAAGAAGCTCGAGCTAGTGGAGGGAGAAGAGAAGCAAGACCAGTCTCATTGGGGTTCGTTGCAGTGTTGCCTAATCTGGTGCTGAGTAGATCAAATACCCTAGCTTTAGATCCACGAATAAAAACATTTTGTTATTTAGGTATTTGTGTATAGACATTCAGAGACTGCCATTTCTGAATGATCTTCTGTTTTTGTTTTTATTTTACTGGAAAATAAAACAGAAGCTGTTATTTCTTTTGGTAGGAAGTTCTTTGCAACATAAAGTCTTCTCTGTGCCACAGCAGTTATGAAAAAGTGGGCTCCCAGGGGCAAGCTTTAGTGAAAGTAAATGAAAGTAATGTCAGGGAAGAATTTTTAAGAAAAGGACACAAACCACATATCAGTCAGCACTCAGTTTCTACACTCAAAGAAGCCATGGAATGTGACACCAGAAGGAAATATTAACCACGTCCCCTGCCACCGCCCCCAACCCCACCTCACCTCATCGATGACCCCTGTGTGGTTCTGAACCTCGGTCGGGTCTCCGTCGGTGTTCCAGGTGTAACTGTGCAGGCCATCCTGCACATCTCTAAGCAGTGCCTTCAGAACATCTATTTGTTCAATTAAAAATAGAATTTCACGAAAGTTGTTCTCCAATGTCTGGCTTTCCTTCCTGTAAATGGAGACCCCCAATGTGAAAGGAAGGTATGGGCTCCTGGCATCAGCTGGTGCTGGGCTTGGGGGCAGCAAAGTGAAGAGGTGCTTTGTGTTGTAGAAGAAATAAACTCTCACACGAGGGGAGCTCCGGGAACGCCCAGTTGTCTAGAGCACTGCATTTCACTACACTTGAAAGGCAAAGATATTCAGAAGCTTTCATAGGGGCGTCCTAGGGCTTGGGGTGTGCTCTGCACAGGCAATAGGGCTTAACTAACCTTGCACTCAATCAACCTTACATATCCCTCGCCCCTCGGGGGCTCTGCTGCCCCGACCTGAGGCTGGGTGACTTCACAGTGTGAGTCCTAAATCCCAGCCCTCAACTCCTTCAAATGGCACACCTTGCATTTCTGAGAGTGGTATGAGCAGTGGTTTTCACACTGAGCCCTGGGGTGCTGTGGACAAGCCCTTGGCAGGGGGTGGCTGGAGGAACAGCCAAGACAGTTGCCCTTCACCTGTTAACAGCATGAGCGTGCCAGAGTTTAGTTTGGAAGAATAGGTTCTGCTACTTTTACAGTTTGAAAATTACTGGTAGCGAGAATAAGAAAATGTCAAGCCAATAAGTACTTCTTTCTGTTGAAAAAATGTGAGCGCTCCTTATCTAGTATTTTTTCCCAATTGGTAAAAAAATGCACGCTCACAATTTGAAAAATACAGAAAAAAAGAAATAAACACTGTTAAATTCTGGTGTGTTTATAACAGTTTTTATTCCCAAAAACTTAGTAACAAAATAGAGATCGTATTTATAATTTTGCGTCCCACTGCACTTCCCAAATCATTAGGCATATTTTAGAATTATTCTAGTGGCTTCATAATTCTTCGTTACATGCATACACTCCAGCATATTTGACCAGGGCCTGTCTTTCTTATCTAGGTTGTTTTCCCTTTTTTAAATCATAAATAATATTGAAAGCGCCTCCCGATGTCTATTTCCTTAAGGATTGATCCATAGGAATGATTTTGTTTTATAATTTTACAATTTGGAACCACACCAGAAAGTTGCACACATCAGAAAATCTCACTCACTTTAAAAGTTCCACTTGCTCTTTCGGCATTCGAAGTCTGGCCTGATAAACAAAAAGACAAAGCATTCTGAATCCCGACTATTCAAGTCGAGTTATTCTTCTCATTGGTGAAGAGGAAAGAAATCACACTTCTACCCTTGATATACACGTGTGACAGGAGGGACACAGGAGCATCCTCTAAGATACCTGTATCTTTTTCAGCCTTTCCTGTACATAGTGCTCATATTGGGAGGAGATGAGGTAACAGCCAGACCTGTTTAGTGACAGTAACTTGGTACTGGAGCTCTAAGATGGTGAGACATTTCCTGTTTCTCAAGGTTGTGAGAGTGCTAAACGCCTTCTGAGGACACGAAAGGAGGAAGAAGGGGCAGAATGCTGGGACTGAAGGGCTTGGAAGCCTGGAGGCAGCGGGTGCAGAGGGAGGGAGGGGGAGGAGGAGGAAGGGGAGGCAGAAGGGAGGGAGGAGGGAGGCAGGGGATAAGGAAGGAGTAAGGAGGGAGGGGGAAGAAGGGGGGTAAGAAGGGGAGAGGAGGGAGGGTTCAGGGAGGGGGGAGCACATTCCGACATCAGAGGACCTTGCTGAGGCCTTAGGCTGCTCCTCGTAGACAGCGAGGGGCACCCCCTTTCTACAAAAGGGACCTGATTACTGGATTCAATTAGCAGTAACATAACTGGATTCGAGGACTTGCAGACATTTACCTGACACTAGCGAGGTATCTGGAAAGGACCATCTCACGTTGGAATGGTGGCGCCTGAGCCGGGCTGAGAATGGCCAGGGGGATAAAACTGCTGAAAGGGACACGCATGCAGGGCCACGGTGGAGGCGTCAGTTAGGAGGTCAACACGAGGGGCAGTGGACTGCTGCCACGCACGCCGCTTCCTCTGCCTGGCCCTCAGCTCCTTTGTGCACCGAGCTTCACGTGTCGCGTGGGTTCCAGGCTCTCCCACAAATGGCTGCAAACCCAGTAGCTTGAAACAACACAAATCTATTCTCTCGCAGTCCTGGGGAGAGACTCTGGAGGCCAGAGTCCTAATCAAGGTGTCAGCCGGGCCGCGCTGTCCTCCGAAGCTTGAATGGACGTTCTACGTCTTGCTGCGTGCAGCTGCTGGCGGCCCCTGGCCCTCCTTGCTTGCGGCTGCATCCCTCCAGTCTCTGCCTCTATCTCCACACGGCCTTTTCCTCCGGGCTTCTCTTATAAGGACACTTGTCATTGTGTTTAGGGCCCATCTGGGAAATCCAGGACAATTTTATCTCAATATCCCTAATTATATCTGCAGAGACTCTTTTTCCAAGTAAAGGTCACTTTGACAGGCTCTGGGGGTCACCCTTGAACCCACCACAGTGACCATCGATATGTTATCTGGGAACTAATGCTCTGTCCTTCTCTGCTGACATCTGCTTTCCTGTTTCAAAGGCTCTGATTTCCTATTGGTTTGCTCTGCCAAAAATTGTGCAACACACAGGACCATCCCATAAAGGCAATTGCATGATATGTGACAATGGCATGGGAAGGGAACACAGTATGGCACGGAGAAAATAATTACCCCTTGCTCTTTTTTTTTTCTGCTGAGCAATTTAATTTCGTATAGGCTCTCCTCAACAGTTTTCTTTTGACAAAGACGTGGATTTGAGAGCTTATTTTTGGCACAGAGAGATCCTTATTTCTAGTTTTTCAGTTTCTGTGTAAGTTTCCCATCAGTAGGGGCAGTGTTTTCAATTTCTGTTTCTTTTTTCTGTTCTAGCCTTAAAAGAACATACAAAAAAAATATTCCTTCATTAATTTGGTGATAAAGGAATTTGGGAGTTCCTTGAAAGCTAAAAATTTCCAGACTTTTAAAAGTATTTTTTATTTTGCCTTCTTACCAAAAGGATTTCAGGTGGCTTTACATAGGAACAAATATAGTATAAAAAGACATAGGACCAAAAAGAAGTGAGGAAATAAAAATGAAGAGAAAACAGGATTGGAAAAGATATCACATGAAGGACAGGGCTGGCACACACATATGCCTTACATTCCAGGAGGTTATTACCTATGGACCATATATTTGTTTCTGAGCATCATAGCAACCAAATTGGAGGTCGGTGGGAGGGAGTGGGGATGATCAAAATTCACAGCATCCACGGTGTTAAAAAAAAAATCGAGGTGTGGGAAAGGCTGCTTTGTGTACAGCTGGTGAAATCCCGTCCGCAGCACTCATGGAGATAGGAACCAGGTGTTGCGTTCCTAAGATGCTTCCTGGAGTTCCCTGCCTGCATGCAGTGGGCCTCCCCTCGGAGCACGTCTGGAGCATTCAGTCAGACTGCACAGCATCCAAGATACTGTTTTCTCCAACAAAGCTCCTAACGAAACCCCTGCTTCCCAATCCTAACAACGCCCATGAAGGGAGGACCTGTTGGCATTTGCAGTCAATGGAGCAGGTGTGGAACTGACAACCTCCTGAGAAATGAAGGGTCGAGTAGAGACAGGCAAAGAAATAGCTGTGGGCAGAGGCACAGTTTGTTTGTTGTTGTCATCGTTGTTTTTAACTATTTTACTCTTAAAAATATGGAACGCTTCAGGAGCCTGCATGTCACCCTTGGGCAGGGGCCATGATAATCTTCTCTGTATCGTTCCAGTTTTCGTACCCGTGCTGCCCTAGAGAGCGCTGTTTCGTCTTTTCGCGGAATGTTGACTGAGACACAAAGTTTTATGCCTTAGAACCTGGCTCCAGTCATTTGAGCAGGGACAAGTTCAACGCAAGTGTTAACCAACGCCTCATGTGGCCATTGTTTATTTTCTTAACAAAACTCTCATAAAATAACTTTAAACCATATAACTTCCAGGTGTCTCAGAAGATACAATGATTGCAGTTTGTACCCCTGGGTAAATAAGTAAGCTCGCTGCTTTATACGGGGCTTTAGGTATAGACTAATTACATGTTTGGACAAGTCATTTGCAATCATTGGTCTTAAGCTCTTTATTGTGATGGTGATTACATGGTTGCTGAGGCTGTACAGTGCGACAATAAAACTGCGTCCTCAGCATAAACAGCGAACGGTGCAGACCAACGGGCCCAGTCTCATGAAGTCTGGGTTTGAATTTTAGGTCCAGAATTTACAGCTGTGCTGCCTTAGGCATACACATTAATTTCCTTAATTCTTCTGATCCAGCTTCCTAATCTATAAATAGATTTGTTAATACTCTTATTAAAGGATCATTTTGAAGATAAAATGAAATATATACTTAATGTGCTTACAATCACTCTGGTGCATAATTATCATCCTGTTCTCCATGGTGGGAGACGGGGGAGCACATCTAACTTTTTGGAAAGCAGTATTAAGTCATTAAGATTCAATGCAAAAAGGTGACCTAAAAATTGTGAATATTCTTTCTTTTATCATCTTTTTAAGAGTTTATCCTAAGTAAAAAATTAAAGATGAGTGAAAAGAGTTAGCAACAAGGATGTATAAGTTTATAATATTGAAAAATTGTGAACAACTCAATTGTTTGGAAATAAGTATTTACTGAATATATTATTTATTCATTAGAATACTAGTCAGCCATAAAATGCTGTTATAAAATAATCTCTAAAGACAAGGGAATGTATCTGAAATCTATTGTTAAATGAATAAAAACAAGCCACAAAACAGCTTCTATTGCTTGTAGCTCAGGATCTGTAAAGAGTCACATCGAAATTAGTCTCAAGTGGTTTCTAACAGAGCTCTCTTCTTGTGAAAAACAGGGTAACACTGATCAATAGTGAAATGACCACGGCAAAACCCCTATCCTCATGAAAAATACTGGCCTTAGATGCTCAGCCCTAGAAATTTTTAAGGGGAAGGCATTGATGAGTGTGCTGATCCATCTAAAATTGAGAGGTGGAAGGGAAGGGTGTCTTTTGAAAATGGCACAGACAACACTCTCTCATCATTTATTGATTCATGTCGATATTCATGGAGCCTCCATGTACCTGGAGACTGCATTAAGCTCTGGACAAACTCCTGCTCAGTAAGTTATAGTACGAGGGGGAGAAGGTAGGAAGAGTCAACAAGTCAATGAAGCATCCATGATAAAGTAGAGGCAACACTGGATGTATAGGATGCTGTCATGGGTATCGGGTTGGTCACAGAAGCCTCTCTGAGACATTTGAGCTGGGCTGGAATGAGCCCAGAGATGAGCCACCTCTGCAAAGATCTGGGGCAGAATATTGTAGGCAGAGGGGGACCCCAATCTTCAAGCCCTGATAGAACCTGCCAGAGAAATTTATAAGTGTATTAGTCAGGGTTCTCTAGAAAAAGAGAACCAAGGGGCCAGCCCCATGGCGTAGCGGTTAAGTGCACACGCTCCGCTGCTGGCGGCCCAGGGTTCGGATCCCCGGCGCGCACCGACGCACCACTTGTCAGGCCATGCTGTGGCGGCGTCCCACATAAAGTGGAGGAAGATGGGCACGGATGTTAGCTCAGGGCTAGTCTTCCTCAGCAAAAAGAGGAGGATTGGCATGGATGTTAGCTCAGGGCTGATCTTCCTCACAAAAAAAAAGAGAGAGAGAGAACCAATAGGATGTGTATATATAGAGAGAGAGATTGGTTTTTTTAAGGAATTGGCTCACATGATTGTGGAGGCTGGCAAGTCTAAAATCTGCAGGGCAGGCCAGAAGGCTGGAGATCCAGGGAAGAGTTGATATTGCAGCTCAAGTCTGAGAGCTGTGTGGAGGCAGAATTTCTTCTTCTTTGGGGGACTTCAGTCTTTTTCTCTTAAGACTTTCAACTGATTGGATGAGGTCCACCCACATTTTGGAGAGTCACCTGCTTTAACCAAAGTCTGCTTGAGTAAACCTCAGAAATAAAAAATACTTTCACAGCAACATTTAGACTGGTGTTTGACCAAACATCTGGGCATCATAGCCTAGCCAAGTTGATGCATAGAATTAGCCATCACAATGTGGGTTGCATTGTGGAGACCACCATTGTACACTCTGAGTTCTCATCTCTGTTTTTCTGACAATGATTTAACTATCTTGCCCCAGCTCCCAGGGGCCTGCATCCTGGTCTTTGATGTGAGGACCTTGTGATATAGGAGTTATCTCAGGCTGACCCTCCCTGTGTGGCTTCCACATGGCTGTTCTTTCATCCAGGTTCTGGTGCTCACAAATTCTCAGTATACGCAGAGCAAGCAACATCCTTGAAACGGGGAGCAATTCCGGGTATCAATCTATGAACTTCCTGAGGAATAGTCGTCACTGGACTGGAATGATGCTGGGGCTGTACCAGCAAAATCTCACCTTTAGGGACTCTGCATGAGAAGATACATTGAAATTCAGCAGTTGCTGGATGAGCTAGGAAGCAGAGGATTTTAGGACCCTAAGGGAAAAGGGCATGAAGTCAGGTCCAAAGTCACTGATGGGGTGGAGTCCATTGGTCTAGCCCTTCTTCCCACAGTGGCTGACATAGCCGCAGCCCCTGTCATTCCTCCTCTCTCTGGTCTTCAGAGGCCAGAGAGTAGGATGGACAAGGCTTGGTCTGGAAAGCTGGGGAGGTAGAGGTGGGGTGGATCAGAGAGAGGACATCAGTGTCTGGCCTCAGTCTAAGCCTATTCAGACCTAACCAGCTTCTGGACACAGGGGAGGCCATCTGCTCAGAGCATCAGACAGTGGTTAACAATAAAAGTCTAGTTGCCATTTTTCAACGTGCTGGAACTTCCTTTGGGGAGCTTAGTCCATTTGGGCTGCTATAACAGAATACCACAGACTAGGTGGCTCTATTTCTCATGGTTCTGGAGGCTGGAAGTCCAAGATCAAGGTGCCAGCAGATTCGGTGTCTGGTGAATCTTTCTGGTTCATAGACAGCTGTCTTCTCACTGTGTCTTCACATGGTGGAAAGGATGAGGGAGCTCTGTGGGGTCTCTTTTATAAGGGCACTAATCTCAGTCATGAGGGCTCTACCCTCATGGCCTAATCACCTTCCAAAAGCTCCACCTTCAAATACCTGGGGATTAGGTTTCAACAATGAATTTTTGGGGGACACAAACAATCTATGGCATTATGACCCTGGCCCCCCAAAATTCATGTCCTTCTTGCATGAAAAATACATTCATTCCATCCCCAAAGCCTCAAAAATCTTAGTTCATTCCAGTATCAACTCAAAAGTCTAAAGCCAAAGTCTCACCTAAACATCATCTAAGTCAGATATGGCTAAGACCTGAGTTACAGTTCATCCTGAAACCAATTACGCTTTGGCTGTGAAGTTGTGAAACCAAAGAAGTTATGTGCTTCCAAAATACAGTGGTGGGGCAGCCACAGCATAGATGCTCCCCTTGCCAAAGGGAGAAACAGGGAAAACAAAAGAGGTAACAGATCCACAAACATGCAGTCTATGGCAGGAGCCTGCAGGGATCAGAGACCTGAGAATTTTTGGAGTCTCTTAGACATAAAGCCACTTAATAGAACTCTGGTCCCTATATTATTTCTATTAGATATTCTCATGCAAAACAAAGTTAACATATTGCAAGTTGGACTTGCCTTGTAGCATATTAAATTTTAAATGAGTGACACATAAAATGATTTAACAAAACATCACCTGGTAATTATAAAGCCTTGAACCATACTCCGCAATTACAGAATAAAATGATCTGGATTTCTGAGGAAACTCTGTTTGTTTAAGCCACATGTGATTTCTAAGCCCTGTTAAAAAAAAGACCAACTCTCATTATCTGGAAACATTTATAAGATATTTTACATGTATCAGTAGAAATTTCTCTAAGCATGAAGGGTATATACACTCTTAAAAAGAAGATCAGATTCTTGAGTGACAATATGGAAAATGGCAGCGTAAGGTGCTTAAAAAATCAGTCCTCCACGAAACAACAATAAGCTGGCAAAGACAGACAGGATCAACCTTTTTTCAATTCTAAAATTTAATCCAAAACTTACAGCAACCAGAGGACTGAAGAAAAGAGCAGATTATTTTGGCTAGGAGAGCAGTGTGACATTTTCACTCACCTGCCTACCATCTCCCATTCCCCAGCATGGTGGCAGTGGCTGTGCAGATGGCAGTCTATATTCCTGGTGCAGCTTACTGGTGCCAGGGGGCTAATACAGACCTTGTTCTTCAACTACTGTGACTGTGAGTTTTGACCTGCTCAGTGTTCCCCTGATTAGCTGGTGCAGGGGTTGATCTTTGTTTTATCCCACTCCTTTGGGCTAGAATGGTTCTTTGGGAGGCTGTGATGTCTGTTAAAAGATTTAAAGACAAACTGGCCATGCCCACCTGGACAAGGGACAGTGAATAGGGCAAGTGGCAGACAGACCCAAATGATTGTCTCCCTCCCTGGGAGAAGGCAGAGGAGGAAGTCTCCTGTGGGAAGACTAAGGGCTTGGAAGGGAAAAGGGAATGCAATGTGCATGTCCAGGATGGATGCATGCTCAAAAAAGATCCTAGAGAGGAACTTAGGCTTGCCCCTTGGGTGGATCTGTGGGCTCTGTGCAAGCAGGAGGTGAAGGCTAAGTGGGCGGCCCCGCTTAGCCTTGAGATAGTGCCCCAGCTTAGAGCCAAGTGGTAAAGACCGGGAGAGTAGTTATCATTCTTTCTCTCCCTCTCATTGACTCCAGGAAATCTCTGTCAAGTCACTGGTTGACCACTGAGATATCAGAACAGTAACTATCACTAAACAAACAAGGACTGCAGCCCTCAACAAGCAATACCAACAATCTCTGTGAAAGGGGGAAAATCTGATGTCCAGAGTTCCCACGTTACGATATTGAAATGCCCAGTTTCCAACACAAAATTACAAAGCATACAAAGAAACAGGAAAGTGTGGCCAATTAAAGGAAAAATAAATTTGACCCAAACCATCCCTGAAGAAGCCCAAACATTGGGCTCACTAGACAAAAATTTTAAATCAACTGCCTTAAAGTTGCTCAAAAACTAAAGAAAACCATGAACAAAGAATAAAAGAAAACCAAAGAAGTGTTATACGAATGAAATGAAAATATCAATAGAGAAATTATAAAAGAAATCAAATATAAATTCTGGAGTTTAAAAGTATAATAACTGAAATGAAAAACTTGCTGGAGGGGCTTGACATCAGATTTGAGCATGCAGAAGAAAGAATCAATAAACTCAAAGATAGGACAATTGAAATTATTAAGTCTGAGCAGGAGGAGCAGAAAGGAAAAAGAATAAAGAAAAGTAAACAGAGCCTAGGAGACCTACAGGACCTCATCAAACATAGCAACATATGCATTATGGGAGTCCCAGGAGGAGAAGATAGAGAAAGAGGCAGAAAGAATATTTGAAGAAATAATGGCTGAAACTTCCCAATTTGATGAAAAGCATAAATCTACACATCCAAGAAGCTCAAAAAAATCTCTGACTAGGATAAACTCAAAGAGACTTATACCAAGGCACACTGTAATCAATCAGTCAAAAGCCAAAGACAGAGAATCTTGAAAGCAGCAAGAGAGAGACTACTTATCATGTACAAGAAATCCTCAATAAGATTATGACCAGATTTCTCATCAGAAACCGTAGAAGCCAGAAGGCAGTGAGATGATGTATTTAACATGCTGAGAGGGGGAAAAAAAACCTGCCAACCAAGAATTCTATGTCCAGCAACACTATCCTTCAAAATGAAGAGGAAATTAAAACATTCCCAGAGAAACAAAAGCTGAAGGAGTTATTGCCATAATACCTGCCATACAAGAAATGCCAGAGGGAGTCCTGTAGGCTGAAGTGAAAGGACACTAGAGAGTAAATGTCATAGGAAGAAATCAATATCTCCAGTAGGGGTAACTACATAGGTAAATACAAAAACCAGCATTATTGTATTTTTGCTTTGTAACTCTTATTTTTATTTTCTACATGATTTAAAAGGTAAATACATAAGATAATTATAAATACACGTTAATGAATACACAATGTATAAAGATGTAATTTTTTAAAACAACATAAAGGAGGGAGGTACAGAGCTGTATAGAAGCAGAGTACTTATATGCTGTTGAAGCTAAGTCGGTATTAATTCAAGCTATATTGTTAGGAGTTTAGAGTGTTAACTGTCACCTCCATGGTAACCATTAAGAAAATATCTAAAAATTATACATCAAATGAAATGAGAAAAGAATCAAAACAGTACACTACAAAAAAATCATTTAAACACAAAAGGCACTAATGGATGAAGTGAGGAACAAAAAAAGTATAAGACATAGAGAAAAAAATAGGAAAATGGCAGAAGTAAGTCCATCCATATCAGTAATTACTTTACAGGTAAATGGATTAAACTCTCCAATCAAAAGTGAGAGATTGTCTTTTGACCCAGCTATATGCTGCTTAGAAGAGATTCATTTTAGAACCAAAACTGAAAACTATAAAACATTGCTGAAAGAAATTAAAGAAGATCTAAATAAATGGAAGCCAGCCCTGGTGGTCTAGTGGTTAAGATTCAGCACTCTCACCACTGTGGCCCAGGTTTGTTTCTCTCAGGGAACCACACTATCCATCTATCAGTCATCATACTATGGTGGCTGTGTGTTGCTGTGATGCTGAAAGCTATGCCACCAGTATTTCAAATACCAGTAGGGTCACCCATGGTGGACAGGTTTCGGTAGAGCTTCCAAACTAAGACAGACTAGGAAGAAGGATCTGGCCACCCACTTCTGAAGAAATTGGCCTATGAATAGCAGCAGAGCATTGACTGATATAGTGCTGGAAGATGAGAGGATGGTGCAAAAATACCAGGCAGTGTTTTTCTCTGCTGTCCACAGGGTCCCTAGGAGTTGGAATCGACTTGACAGAACTAATAGCAAAAATAAATGAAAAGATAACCCACATTCATGGATCAGAAGACTTAATATTGTTCAGATGGCCATACTACCCAAGGCTATCTATATTCAAAGCGATTCAGATCAAAATCCCAATGGTGTGTTAATGGCATATAGATAGACATATAGACCAATGGGATAGAATTGCAAATCAAGAAATAAACCATACATCTCTGGCTCATTGATTTTTGGCAAGGATGCCATGACCATTCAATGAGGAAAAATTACCTTTTCAACAAATGATGCTGGGACAAACTGACAACATGCTAAAAAAATGAAGCTGGATCCCTACCTTACACTATAAGCAAAAATTAACTCAAAATGGATCAATGACCTAAATATAAGAGTGAAAATCATAAAAATTTCTGAAAAAACTAGAGGTAAATCTTCATGACCTAGATTTGGCAATAGATTCTTAGATATGACACCATTAAAATTAAAACCTTTTGTGCATAAAAGGACATTATTAAAAAAGTGAAAGGATAACCTACTAAATGAAAGAAAACATTTGCAAATCATATCTGAGAAGAGTCAGTATCCAGAATATATAAAGAACACTTACAACTAAATAAAAGGACAGACAACCCAATCAAAAAATGGGCAAAGGACTTGAACAGACATTTCTCCAAAGAAGACATGTGAGTGGCAAACAAGCACCTGAAAAGGTGCTCCACATCCCTAGTCATTAGAGAAATGCAAACCCAAACCACCATGAGACAACACTTCACATCCCCCGGGATGGCTACAACCCGAAAAATGGAGAATAACAAATGTTGAGGGCCGCCCCCGTGGCTTAGCGGTTAAGCGCGCACACTCCGCTACTGGCGGCCCAGGTTCGGATCCCGGCTCGCACTGACACACCGCTCGTCTGGCCATGCTGAGGCCACGTCCCACATACAGCAACTAGAAGGATGTGCAACTATGACATACAACTCTCTACTGGGGTTTTGGGGAGACAAAAGGGGAAAAAAAGGAGGAGGATTGGCAATAGATGTTAGCTCAGGGCCGGTCTTCCTCACACACACACACAAAAATGTTGAGAAGGAAGTGGAGAAATGGGAGCCCCCCTACACAGCTCACAGGAATGTGAAATGGTGCAGCCACCGTGGAAAACAGTGTGGCGGTTCCTCCCTAGCAATTTACTACAAGTTTTATACCCAGAGAATTGGAAACAGGGACTCAAACAAGTACATGAACACCCATGTTTAAAGCAGCATTATTCACAACAGTCAAAAGGTGGAAACAGTCAATGCCCATCAATAGATGAATGGATAAACAAAATGTGGTCCATCTGTACAATGGAATATTATTCGGCTACAAAAAAGGAATGAAGTACTGATACATCTACAACATGGAGGAGCCTCAAAAACATTATGCTTAGTGAAAGAAGCCCGGAAAAAAAGGTAACACATTGGATGATTCTGTTTATATGACATATTCAGAACACATAAATCCATAGAGTCAGAAAGCAGACTGGTGGCTGCCAGAGGCCGAGGGAGGGGAAATGAGGAGCAGCTGCATGATGGGTACAGGATCTCTTTTTGGGGTGATGAAAATGTTTAGGGATTAGAAATGGTAGTTGCACAACACAGTGAATGCACTAAATGCCACTGAATTGTTCACTCTAAAATGGTTAATTTTATATTATGTGGATTTCACCTCAATAGAGAAAAAAAGGATCTGAGTCCAGTTTAATACCACTGAAATTATTTACATACCAGTGGTGTCTAAAAATGGATCTGGCACTGTGGAGATGCAAAGAATTCAATCTTAAAAGAAAGCAAAGGAATATGGGGTACAATTTCCAAAAGGAGGAAAATCCTGAGCACAAATAGTTCCACTGCTCACACCACGTGCTCCTGACACGAGCAGTGAGGTGGAGACTAAGACGCGCAGGCCTGGATCACCGTACACGGGTCTGGGTGGGGCTGTGGGAAAATTTCATCACAGAGGGGTCATGAGATGGGGCCAGCTGCAGCAAGGTGGGGCAGCCAGCTCAGGGTGACGGCCCAAGGTCAGCAGAGATGAAGACAAGAAGGCCCAGAGGCAGCAAAGCCAAGCAGTGTGCAGTTCTTAGAATATTCCAGGTCTAGTCTAGAGGTCCACTGAGATGGAATGGGCACTCCAGGCCACTAAGACGCGGTCAACGGAAGGAGAAGCAGGGCTTGGGCTGGTGCGGTGTCAAGATAGCCAGCGGTCCAGGTGTACACGTGCAATCACAATGAAATAGCACCTAAAATACTGCTGCATTATAAAACAGCATTTCCTGGCAATAACTGGGCTGAAACCTTCATTTTAATGGGCACTATATGCTTCAAGTTGCCCATATATTAAAGAGCAATTTTCCAGGGTACTAGAGGTTGTGGTGCATGATATAGGCAGTCAGACTCCTGCAAACTGCCCATTCAGTCATTTCTTCAAGAATCCTGTGTTTGGCTGTCAAAATCTCCCAAGCTGAATCACCTAGAAAGGGTCAATTGTATGTGTTTGCAATAAAATATTAAGAATTCTTAACTTAAAAGCAACTTCTGTAATTTTAAACCACGATTCTAAGAGGAAAAAAGCACTTTCTAATTTTCCATAAAGAAGCCTGTATTACTTTCATAATTGGAAATAAAATACACACACTCTCACACACACACGCGCGCGCGAAGACTGCTTTAAGAACGTGCGGTCACTTCCAGCACTTTCTGTGGCATTTATAATGTGTCATTCCATTGAACGCTCTCTCACCACACAGAAACATCTTGTGAAATTGCTTTAAGGATCATTCCTTAGTAAGACTTACCCATAAGAAGAAAAGTCGATATAAACACCATACTTATGAGAATCCTCCATGATCGAGTTAACCTAAATGAATAAAAACAACAAAAAGATTTAACAATACATCACCATTAACCTTTAATTTGAACTTTAAACTAACCACTACAACCAAGTCAACAAACATGCTTATACTAGGTTGAGTCTGTGGATTAATTTAATTCCTAATCCATTATCTTTGAAATTGATGGAAAATAGTTTTCAGGACATCCCTCACTTTCACACACATTACAGTTATGCTGTTATGTGCCTTTTTATATGTCTACAAATGGTTGTAAAGAAGAAAACAAAGGAAGTTATCCTAGAGATCTGGAATGTAGAATGAGCTTAAAAAAAAAGTTAGAGTCTGATTTCATGGAAATTAGGTATTAAGCTAAAGAACTATGACAATTAACAACTATCTGATAAAATCCTTTAAAGTAATCATAACCTTTTCCAATTTTTTATTGCAGTACAACATACATACAGTCAGGGACACAAATCAATTATACGGCCCAGTGGTCACAAAATGTTCACAAAATGAACACATCCTGTAACCTCATCCAGAACAAGAAAGAGCATCCACACCCCGTCAGCAGCCCCTCTCGAGCCCCCATCAGACTCTGCACTTTCCACACCCAAAGGTCACCTCTCTCCCGACCTCTGTCAGCACTGATTACGCCTGTATGGTCTTGAACAGCCTATAAACAGAACGGTGTGTATGTCTGCTCTGCTCAGCACGTTTGTGAGAGTCATCCACGCTCCCATGGTGTATAGTGATAGGTCCTTCATCCTCATTACCGTATTGTATCCACTCTGTATACACATGTGGGGATCCATCCTAATGCTGATGGGCATTAGGGGCTATGATGAACAATGCTTTATAAATATTCTTATAAACGATGCTGCTATGAACATTCTTGTACATGGTTTTGATGAACATGTGTAATTGTTTCATTTAGGTATATTCCCAAGAAAGGGACTGCTGGGTCACAGGGTATGCGCATACTCAGAATCAGTAGATTCTGCCAACAATTTTACAAAGTGGTTGCAGTTATAACCTTTTCACACCCAACTCTCTAAAGGGAAAAAAAAGAAAAAAGAAAAAAAGCTAACATAATTTGATCCAGCTAAGAGAGAAAGTTAGGAGCTTCTGGACAAAGTACTCTAAGTTGGCAAACTAGGAATTTCTACTTAAAACATATGAAAAACCAAATTAAGATGGATCATTCATTAATTACAGATGGCAGCTTGATGGAGCAGGAGAAGCTCGGGATCACAACTCAGAGAAGGGGGCGGTGCTGGTCCCGAGGTTCCAGCAAGTCACCAGCAATTTGGGCTTGCTTTTTGACTAGTCTCCATCAACTGAAGGACACAATTCCCTGCTCCCCGTCCATGAAGAATGGCTAAGAAAGTGACCTTAAATCTGGAAGCTACTTCATTTATATTTAGATATGTGTTTTTCTTTAAATTTTGCTCTTTAACTTTCTGAACAAATGACAGTAAACAGATTACCTAAATTAATTTTTTCAAGTTAGTTGACCAAATGGTGTATAAATTTACTCTCTCAGTGATGTCTTCGTGACCTGTATTGCAGGTTGGGCCTGTAACCCTCAGTTCAAGAATCAGATCAAACACTGCAGCAAGTGTAGACTAGACTTAGAAAGAGCCATCCCATTACCCCAAGATAGGATCTTTAAGCAGCCTCTCTCTCTACAAAAAGCAATCACGCTTACTGACCACCCAGGGGTGTGAGACTCTGCTAAAAGCAACCAAGGTTTTCTCAACTCTCTTCCCTCCAGAAAAGTGTATCTTGAAATGACGCGCCCCCTCTTTATGTATCATTGGTCATGTGGGGGTCCACGGTCTAAAGAGAGTTATCCAGAGGCCATTACAGCCCAGGAGAGCCCTGGGCTCCAGATGGACTGAATTAAGTGAAAATTCCCACATTACCATATTTACAAAGGTTAACTAAGTTTTTTGATAAAAACCCTGGCTGTCAGGCTCTGTTTCCCAAAGCTCCTTCTGTGCCTCTCCCCGCCTGTGGGATTCTGTGTCCTCTGGGCGCAGGCTTCGCTGCTGGTGATCGTGGCTTCCAAATGCCATCTTCTTGTGTGATAACTATGCAGCACTCCTTTTATTTTGTTTGACAGTTTTGTTTCTGGGCAAGCACTTCAATGTTAGCATTGTGATGGTTATTTCGTCACTTTCCAGTTTTGTTTTCCCAGCAGGCAGTGCGCAGGGGGCACATAAAGGGGCTTGGGTCTTTGGCCCACCCACGGGGGCAGGGCTTTCTGCTGTCTCTTTGCAGGCAATGTTCGCATGTGCTCTAATGAGGGGAAACCCAATTATAGCTCAGAATGGGTACCAGCTAACGTCCTTCCTTAATGGAAGGATGTAATAAATGCCACTGTGTCTACAGTCCTAAACCGTGGTGCCCAACACTACAAACCCCAGAGCCTGGGCAAGCCAGGCCGTTGGTAAAAAAGTGAATAATGCCTCAGGTTGCAAGTTAACATAGTAATCTCGCTGCTGCTGAGGTTCATGCTTTTTAAAAGGATGGCTTCTCCTTCACAATCCTTGTCCCCTGCCTGTTGTAATTAATCTAAATACCTCTGACAGAGAAAGAAGACAGCCTGCCCCAGAAAGTACTGTGTTCAAGAGAAATCTTCAGAGGACAGCATTTGGAAATGATTTTCTCTATAAGGAAGGAACATTTTTACTGGGTTATTTTCCAAGTAAACAGAGCACATATGACACATGACGTGTAGAACATAAGATCTTTTGGAGCTCACTCTGCAGAGTTACGTACCTGTGGGAGTCAGGGTTTCCGAGCTCTGAGAGCATAGCATTGCTACTGGAACTACTGCTGGCTTCTTCCAAGTGACCTCTAAGGAACCTGGCACCCCTTCTCGACTTTAGTCTTCCGCTCATTTTCCCCCACTGAGTGACAAATTGCTGGTAGAAAGAAGAATACCTTTGGTTTTCTGTTTTCTATTTTATGGAAACATGATGCTATACATAGTGGGTTTGGGTTGTTTTGTTTTTTTCTTCTTACTTCACAGGTGTTTCTCCTTCAAGGGGGACACTGTGAGTGAGCAAATCTTGAAATTCCTTGAGCTCTTCTGTTGCATCACCCTTCTGTGACACATCACAATGGCATGAGGCCCGTGTCAGGTGGTGTGCACGCAGCCACCTCTCTCACGACGGTACATTGTCCTGACTGTTCAAAATGCTTTATTGCGACATCTTCCAAACATACCAAGTACTGCAAAGGTCCCTGTACCTGATGTTTTGCTGTTGGCTTCAGAATTTTTTTAAAAAACATAATACCGAAAATACAATGGAAGACCCCAAAATATCATTCCATAATCTCTCTCCTCTCCCTTCTTTCCCACAGATAACTACAATCTGAAAATTGATATATGTAATTCCTATGTATTTTTTATATTTTATCACATAAATATGTATCATAAATAATATAATATTGTGTTCATGCTTTAAACTCAAATGACATACCTGTCTCCATTTTCTTACATTATCTCTCTCGAGACATATTAACTCCGGCTCACTCACTTTAACTGCTGGGTAGTATTTTATTATACATACATCACAATTCATTTGCCCATTCTTGTATGGATATACACTTAGGTTGTTTTCAGTCTTTCAGCAATACAGATAATGTTGAAGCCTGTTCTTGTACTTGCCTCACTCACACCATGAGGGCTTCTCCAGGCGTCCACCTAGAGGAATGATGAACACACTTATTTGGAGTATAAAGTTCCAGAGTGACAGTTATTTTTCTCTCAGCCCTTGGGAGATGCTACTGCATGGTCTTTTGGAGTTGGTTGTTGCTGATGAGAGTTCTGCCTAATCTTCCTTTCTTTTTTATGGCAATTTGGTCTTTTTCTTCTTGTAGTTTCCAAGATTTTGTTTATCTTTGCTGTTCTTCAGTTTCCCTTCAATGTACCTAAGTGTGATATTAGCTTTTATTTTTTCCTCCTTTATACTCAGACACTTTATATTCTCAATTTGAGTATTCACGTATCTCTTCAATTCTGGATTGTTTTTAGCCATTAGTCCTTCAAACATTGCTTCTCTACCAGCACCTCTATTTTCTTATGATGACCTACCTATTGACATTTGTGAATTACTTTTAATTTATTCTCCATTGCTCTCAACTGCCCCTTCATATTTTTTTTTCTCTTTTTGCTCTATGCTGGTTTCAGGGTAAATTTATAAGTGCTACTTTTCAATTCACTAATTTTCTCTTTGACTCTGCGAAGTCTAGACCTATCTGAAGAAATCCCAAGCTTTCTACTTTATTACCTCATGGTCCAAAATCCAAAAGATACAAGATGATACCTAGCAAAGTGTTGCCACACTACCCCACTGGTGACTTCTAGCTATCGGTTCTCCTCCCTCCTAGCATCCGTGGTACCATTTTCTTTCAAAGATAAGATATGATATGCAAATACAAATATATACCTAAAATATATGTTTATCTACAAATATTTATCTGTATATATGTGTGTGTGTATATATATGTATATATATAATCTCTTCACATTATTTAAAGAAAATGGTAACTTACTACAGTATAAACCATGTTCTGCATCTTGCTTTTTTCACTTAGAAATTTATCTTGGCAATCTTTCCAACTCACTTCGAGATGATCTTCCTCATTCTTTCATGGCTGCATAGTGTTCCATTTATGAATGTGCCATAATCTGTTTAATCTATACCATATTGAGGAGCAGTTTGATATTGAAAACAATGCATGATAAATAGCTGTGTGCTTAAGTTACTCTGCATATGTGGGTATATGTGTAAGGATGGACAGCCAGAGAAGGAACCGCTGGGTGGTGTGTGGTTTTGACAGGTATTGCCTTTGTCCTCTGCAGACTCTGCCACTTTAACTTTCCACTAGGAATTTATGAGGTTTTGCTCCTGTTCACCAACACAATGTGAGATCACACTTTTTATCTTTACCAATCGAATAGATTTTTAAAAATTGTATCTCAGGACAGTTTCTTTTTGCATTCTGATGAGTGAATTTGAGCCTGTTCTTTTCACGTGGCTAAGACTCATGTTCTCCTGTGTTCTACTTTTTTTATCTACTTGTTCTTTTTGTTTCATTTCTGCCTTCTATTGCTTGAAAATTTCTTTTTTAAAATCAATATCATTTTTAATTTATTTCTGTAAGTGTTGTGTACTTATTTTAAAACACTTTTCAAACTACTGAATTAAAAATAAAATCCATCTGCAGATCATTTGTTTTCTGGTGAGCCTCAGTCTTCTCCATGATCCATCTCCTTGGGTAGCCCAGTGTTTGCATGGCAGGCTTACTTTGAGTGGGGAGTCACCTACTTTCACTCTCATCCCTGATCCTCTGGTTTATTGATGCCCCATGGCTCCCAAGCTTATAAATTTTCTCTATTTGTATTTTCCCTATTGTTGCTATGAGTTTAGGAGGAGGAGGTACTTGAGACTAGAACCCGCAATGCTATCCATATCAGAGGACCTGAACATATTTTTAACAGCATCATTGTGACAAGGACCACTCAACCTCCTACCTCAATTGAGTTTCCTTTCTTCTAATTGGCCTAGATGGAAATTCTGATTGACATCATCTGTTAGAACGTTTCTCTTCCTTGCCTTGCTTAGCTTTGCTCTGAGACCCTTCATTGGCAGGACCTTCCCAGCCTTGTTATTAGCTATTCCCGACTGAGCCAGGAATAAGAGAAATGTGCCATCACCAACAAAAGTTGGGGAGCATTGCA
The DNA here is from genome assembly GCF_020826845.1 of Diceros bicornis minor. NCBI lineage: Eukaryota > Metazoa > Chordata > Mammalia > Perissodactyla > Rhinocerotidae > Diceros > Diceros bicornis. The sequence goes on from NC_080780.1 coordinate 4,522,806, forward strand.
GCCAGAGGTAAAAATGTGGGCGTCATTGCATGCAATGGGGCTGGAAGAGATCCCCAAGGGAGTGAATGTGGCTAGAACACAGAAGGAGGTGTCCAAACACTGCGGCCCATGGCACTCCAGAATATAGACGCCAGGGAGAGAAGGAGGATCCGGTGAAGAAGACCGGGAAGGATTAGCCCGTGAGTTAAGCAAACAGGAGAGTGAGAAGTCTTGGAAGGCAAGTAGAGAGAGGGTTTCAGGAGTAGGAGGTGGTGGGCTGCTTCCCTAACCATGTTTAATTGTAAGTCTCAAGTGCAACCTTTTCAAAGCTGTGAAAGCTATGGAAGCTCTCTGCAAATGAGGACATGCTTCAGCTGATGGATCCAAATGGAGTTTTCTGAAAGCCACTGTTTTTCCTGAAAACCTGAACAGAAGGCAAAGCCGTTGTCTTAGTCCATTCTAGTGGCTATAAGAAAAGACCATAGACCGGTGGCTTATAAACAACAGATATTTATTTCTCACAGTTCTGAGAGGTTGGAAGTCCAAGGTCAAGGTGCTGGCAGATTCAGTGTCCAGTGAGGGCTTGCTCCTGGTTGGTACACGGCTGTCTTCTCAGGGTGTCCTCACATGGTGGATGGGATGCGGGAGCTCTCTGGAGTCTTTATAAGAGCACTAATCCCATCATGAGGGCTCTACCTTCATGACCTAATCACCTCCAAAAAGCCCACCTCCAAATCCCATCACGTTGGGAGTTGGGTTTCAATGTGAATTTTGGGGGGACATAAACATTCAGTCTGTAGCATTCCCCTCAAATGCATGTCCTTCCTACATGAAAAATACATTTCACACAGTGGAATGCTATAGACTGAAAAATCCTGGAAAAATACATTCATTCCATCCAAATAGTTCCAAATGTCCTAATGTGTTCTAGCATAAACTTTGAAGTCTTAGTTCAAAATCTCATCTAAATAGCATCTAAATTAGACATGGGTGAGACTTGAGATACAATTCATCTTGAGACATATTCCTCTCCAGCTGTGAATGTGGAACCAAACAAGTTGTGTGCTTCTAGAATACAATGGTGAGCCAGTCATAGGACAGACATTCCCATTCCAAAAGGGAGAAATAAAAAAAAAATAAAGAAAAATCCCAAACCTAATGGGGTGATGGGGTTCAGGATATGTTACCCCAAAATATGGCACCTTGGCATATTAAATATCTTAAGTGAATGGTAGAAGCAGGAAGATTACTCTGACCTGCCCCCCACTCTTCTTCCCTGAAACAGGTCATAAATCTGCCCTGTGGGAGGTACCCTCCCTGCACGAGGAGGAGGGAAGACATGCCTATCACTAGAGACAGGGAATTTGGGGCTGAGAAATCTATACAAAACTCTGTTAAACTAGCCCTTATCTTCCTAGTTACTTCTTCACCACTTACTACCCAGAGCTCAGGCCACTTTGTCTTGTCAATTCTTCATATATTTATGTTTTTTTTGTTTTTTTGTGAGGAAGATCAGCCCTGAGCTAACATCCATGCTAATCCTCCTCTTTTTGCTGAGGAAGACCGGCTCTGAGCTAACATCTATTGCCAATTCTCCTCCTTTTTTTTTTTTCCCCAAAGCTCCAGTAGATAGTTGTATGTCATAGTTGCACATCCTTCTAGTTGCTGTATGTGGGACGCGGCCTCAGCACGGCCAGACAAGCAGTGCGTCAGTGTGCGCCCGGGATCCGAACCCGGGCCGCCAGTAGTGGAGCGCGCACACTTAACCGCTAAGCCACGGGGCCGGCCCTATGCTTTCTTTGTCTAAAAGGTATAAAAGCTTCCTGCTCTGGTCACTTCTTTGGGTCTTCAATCTCTTGTGAAGACTCCCATGTACATGTAAAAATTCAATCACATTTATATACTTTTCTCCTACTGATCTGTCCTCATCAATTTACTTTTCAGACCCAGCAAGCAACCCTAAGAGCATCAAGGAAAACTTTTTCTTCCCCTACAGGGGCAAACCACATTAAACATTAAAGCTCAAGAATAATCCTCTTTGGCTCAATACTCTGCCCTTTAGGCCACTGGGGCAGAGGTCCTGCCTTCCGGACCCACTGGAGGATCCTGCCCCTCAGCTTTGCTGGGCAGGGCTGGGCCCCAAGGCTCTGGGTGGCCCCACCTCGATACCTTTGGGGGAGGCAACCTGCGCTGCTGAAAGCCTGGTGATGGTCCCTCCCTTTTGAAACCCTCTGGCCCCCAGCCCCTTGCACTCTTGCCTGTGAGGGGAATGGCAGCCCTGAAGATCTCTGAATTGCCTTTGGGGTCATTTCCATTGTCTTGGTAAACAGCTCCCGGCTTCTGCTGAGATTGCTGATCCACACTAATGTCCTAATGACACCCTTAGTGCCCTCTTCTAACCAACCTTTCCCTTTTTTTACACTGTGGATAGGCTGAGAATTTTCCAAATCTTTAATTTCTGCCTCCTTTTTGCTTAACAATTCCATCTTTAAGTCATTTGTCTCTTCTCATATTTTACTATAAGCAGTCAAGAGGAGTCAAGCCACATCTTCAACACTTTGCTTAGAAATAATTTCAGCTAAATATCCAGTGGCATCTCTTGCAAGATCTACTTTTCATAAGACACTAGGACACAACACAATGCAGCCAGGTTCTTTGCTGCGTCATAGCAAGGGTGGTCTCTCCTCCAGTGCCCAATAGCACGTTCCTGATTTCCATCTGAGATCTTGTCACAATGGTGATGAATAAATGAAAAGCAACAGGATATATTGGAGTATACGAGGAAGCCATTGGGTTTAAAACTAATTCAACCTGAGCTTGTTTTTCCAGAAAACCCTGATGTGGCCTGTTGAGCATGCATTGCACATCTGCTTTAAACATTTACAATGCCCCAAAGAGAAGAATGATGCCCTTGAAGATAAGGACGTAGCTTCCCCCTCATATGGTCATTTATTTAAAGATAAGCATCTCTTCCTAGAAACTAAGGATTAATTACTGACCTGCTGTGCTCGCCTTGTGACCAGTGACCTGCTGTGCCAGCAAAGCAACCTCATGACTGTTGTAAAAGGGATATTCCTGTCATATGTGATGTATGCTCTTTGTTCCAAGATGGCATATAACCACTCTGTACACCCCACTTCTTTGGTGTGCCTCCTTCCTTGGAGAAGGAAGCCCCCGGATTATAGTCCTCAGACCTGCCTTACAACAAACTCACCTCAATTTTGATTTATAGATTGGTTACAGATTATTTGCATCAACAATGGCTTTTATTTCTGCCATACTGTCCGTGTTTCTACCAACATTCTGTTCACAACCTCTTAGGTATTCTCTAAGAAGACTGAGGCTTTCCCTAAAACTCTCCTCTTTCTTTCTGATCTCTCCACAGAATTGCCCTTAGTTGTACAGCACACTTTTTCTGGCACTTACTTCCACACCCTTCCAGCCTCTGCTTATATTGCTTCCACATTTTTACATATTTGTTATGGCAGCACCCCCACTTCTTGGTACCAATTTCTGTCTCAATCAGTTCAGGCTACCATAACAAAATACCACAGACTGGGTGGCTTATAAACAACAGAAATTTATTTCTCACAGTTCTGGAGGCTGGAAGTCCGAGATCAAGGCACTGGCAGATTCAGTGTCTGGTGAAGACGTGCTTCTGGTTCACAGACAACATCTTCTCACTGTGTCCTCGAATGGCAGAAGGGGTGAGGGAGATCTCGGGAATCTCTTTTATAAGGGCACTAACCTCATTCATGAGGACCCTGCCCTCATGACCTAATCATCTGCCAAAGGCCCCACCTCCTAACACCATCATATTGGCTATTAGTTTTCAACATATGACTTTTGGGGGGACACAAACATTCAGTCTGTAGCATCATCATCATCCTCCTCATCCTCATTGTTCTCATCATCTTCATCATCTTCAATTATGATCTTTCCCATCTGGGGACTGACTACCCATCCCAAGCAGATCCCTTGGAAATCTTGCATGCAGAGCAGGAAAAGCGATTTATTTCTTAAACTGTCCAGGACTCATTATAGCCCTGGAGTAAAAGAAGGAAGTAGAGTACTACATTAATATAAAAAAAATTTCATCTTATTTTTGGAGATAAAACAAAAATCCTACAACTCTGCTGTAAATATTGGTTTCTGTTAGCCTATAACAGTCTAACTTTTAAAATAATAAATCACATTGTATATGGTCACATTTACTATTTCTCAAATACAAATTATTTATTTTGGTATTTCTTCCAAAACAATACAATGAACTTACCCTTATATACTTTTGGGGCTCAGGGGAGGCCATCCCAAAATATCCCACAATAGCATATTGATTATTTTGAATTAAAGTTATTTGAGAAGAAAAAGGACATTCTGACCCTCCTGTCTGTTCTCCTGAAAGCAGGAAATCAATCTCCCCTGTGAAAGGTGCTCTCCCTGCATCCTCATCACCAGAGCTAGGGAAGTCAGGGCCAAGAGGCCTCCATAAACAAATCTTGCTAATTTACTACCTCAAGCCTAAACTCTGCTTAAATTCCTCACTAATTATGTACGTCAAATCTAAGTTTCTTTGTCCTGTCATTCCCCACAAATTTATTGTTTTTTTTATGTAAAAGATATATGAACTGCCTGCTTTGTTCACTCTTCAAGCATCATTTCCCTATGATCTCCAATACATATGTTTTAAACTGGGTTTTTCTCCTGTTAACTTGGTCTATGTCAATTTTACTATTAGTCCAGCCAGAAGAACACAAGAAGGGTAGAAAGGGGATTTTCCCTGCCCCAACAGTTTTGACGAGCCAGCCAGGAGAATCACCAGCTGGGAAACTGCTTTCTCCCCGAGGCTGCAGCAGCTCAGAGATTCTGGGACACCTGACATAGAAGCTGACAAGAAGGTAAGCCTTCTTACCATGTCAGCCTCTCAGATCCTTGTCTGCAGAGTCCAATGGGAACTAAAGTGGTGAGAGTTTCCTTTCCTCTCTCTAAATTTAGATTAGTAGGAGAAAATATTTGTGAAACTAGTTTCTTGGATAAAAAGTGACTCTAGTAAAGATTTGGGATGAGTACTCTTGGTTTTGTCGATCCTTTCCTCCCAGAGATGGTTGATATTTTTCTTTGTCTCAGTCTTGTGTCATTTGTCATAAGGAGGAAGAACCATAGGGCAGGACAGCAGGTACAGACCCTTGACCCTTGATAAGCCTGCTGTTTGAGCCAGCCTCACAGACTGGGAAGTTTTAGGGTTCTCACCAGACCGGCATCTATTTAGACAAACTTGGCTGTAGTCCTCTATGAAAAAGACCAGATAGGTTTTTCCTTCTGTCTTGTTCTGTGTCCTGAGAGCTTGGCTTTGTGACCAGTGAAAATGTTTTCTCTGGTCTCCACCATCTGGAAGGTGCATTTACCAGGGTGCACCTGACAGCCAGTAGAAAGACTGGGGTTCTGAGACACGCAGTCACAAGCAGCACTCTCTTTGTCCAGCTGTGCCAGCTCTCAGGGGAGTTTGTCATAAAGCGTCCAATCCATAAGGGTCTTTTTCATCTCAACCTTCATTGTTTGTTAGTGCTGGAAAAATCCCATTTCAGTAGCGCCTGCCCAGTGTCACAGATTAGCGTGTCTGTGACTGGAGGCATCCCAGGTACTTGTGGGAGACTGGAGACACTGTTTTCACTACACCATCCTTACCTCCTTCGCAATGAAGGCCTTTGCTTTCTAGACTATGCTTGGAAGTGAGTTTTTGGATCTTGTGAGGGGTGTTTCTTTTGCACTCTCTTTTGAGGACACCTCTTGCATCCATGGTTAAGCCATTAAAAGGCTTATTGGTTGGAGTTGCTATTAAGATCCTACTCATCAATGGCCAGAGAATGGATTGTTTAAATTGGAAAAAATTTTTAGAGAGCTCTCATATTGGTATAATGGCTAGCCATTTAGTCTCCCTTAATAAGATGGAAAAGACAGAAATTAGAACAAAAATCAAGCCACTCAGGTCCACTTTTTACTGCACAAAATTGGGGTTCTCTGCCTGATGCGCATAAACAAGACAATTAATTATGACACCAGCATGTGAGGGGAGAAATCAGCTTTTTATTCTGCAAGATTGATCTCCAGAGAGACAGGGGGGCGTATGCCCTCAGATCTGTCTCCCCGATTCAGGATTTGGGACAAAATTTAAGAGGTTAGGGAAAACAGGTTTGCATGCGGAAATGCTGGTGGGACAGGTTTCGATTGGTGGGCTTCAGGTATTTATGGTAAGGTTTTAAACATTTATGATGAGGTTCTAAACATCTATGATGAAATTGGGAAGGAATTTTAACACCGGATTTTCCTGAATGAGGGACCCCTTGCTTCTGATACTAGTCCGGCTTTCAACTTCTGGTCACGTCAGGGTCCTTGGGTTCCATAGAAGGAGGTTCTTTGGTTCCGAGGTCGTTTCAGGTCACGATTTCTTCTTTTGCGCATGCCCTGGCTGCCATGACTTTGCAGCTTTTCTGAAAGACAATCCTTAATCACTTTGTTGATAAGAGATGGGGTCTGTTCATACTGGCTCTAAAAGGGCCCGTGGTTACACACTCAGACCCCTTTTTATTTGCCTTCAGACATTTATAGATACTGTAAAAAAAAAAACAGGACATTAGAAGTACAAACATCTGACACAAAAAGGAAAAGGAAAAAAGTAATATTACAGCTAGACACAAGGACTCCCTCACAAGATGAGATAACAAAAATTTAGACTTAACACAAAAATCCAATGTAAAACCCCCTTTTTAAAATCTAGCTCCATCTGCCAGTTTTAGCTTCCTTTTGTTCAAGATTTACAGAGAACACTCCAGCCTAATCTCTAAGAGTATACAGGTTACTCATGTAAATGCTGAAGGCCAGACAATGAATTCAGCAGTATCACCTGGGACAGGCAATAAAGCTTGCTTTGCAGGGCTCTATAATCAGGTTCTGCCAACTTCAGGCCTTCCTGTGCAACATCCTTAGCAGATTTATCCTAAAACCCCATCCTAGGGAATTCATGTCCCATGGACAACAGCCCTTTTACCTCCACTCAATGGCCATTCCGGAACGCCCGGTCAAGAGAAAAAATGTTTCATGTTGTCTCTTCCTTTCCAAATCCAGACCCCCTGGTTATTGACCCTTTCTCTCCCAGGATACTGTCTCGTTTTTTGTGTCCTAAGGGCTTAGCCTAACTTTCTGCCTGCCATGCATGCAGGCTGTCAGTTCTTTCTTTTGGCTGTCTTTGGGAATGACTCTGGATCCTGGGAAGGTAATAATTTTGAGGACGCCTCTTGGGTCCACAGAGTTGTTTAATACTGCGGGAGGGCCAGTCCCGTGGCTTAGCGGTTAAGTGCACGCGCTCTGCTACTTGCAGCCTGGATTTGGATCCCGAGCTCGCATCGACACACCGCTTCTCCGGCCATGCTGAGGCCGCGTCCCACACACAGCAACTAGAAGGATGTGCAACTATGACATACAACTATCTACTGGGGCTTTGGGGAAAAAAAGGGAGGAGGATTGGCAATAGATGTTAGCTCAGAGCTGGTCTTCCTCAGCAAAAAGAGGAGGATTAGCACGGATGTTAGCTCAGGGCTGATCTTCCTCACAAAAAAAATAAAAATAAATAAATAAAAAAAAAGAATAAAAGGCCTATATTATATATAAAAAAAAAATACTGCCGGAGATATTTACTGTTTGTCTCAGCTGAAAACTGACAAGATATTTAGAAGGATTTTTTTAGTAGCTTTATGGTCAAAAATTGGCCAAATTAAAACCTGATTTTCAGAGCCTGATAGGAATTTTTTTAGGCCTTCTTCTCTAAGTTAAAATAAAACTATGTATCCAGAGGGAAGAAGCAAATTAGAAATTATGTAGTTGGACGGGTAGACCAACCTATGATGACATTTAAGTTACAACCTAATTTCTGAGGAATTGAGAGCAACTGTCCTTATCTTAACAAATTTTTGTAAAACTGAAAAATGCAGCCCTAAAGGCAGTTCACATTCCACCCATTCCTTTTCATCAATTCCCATACCTTCCCTATTTATCTCAAAAGGCTTGTAATCACTCCCGGAACTCTTAGTCAGACCACCCCCAATTCCTCAGACTAAAGGAAAATTTTAAATTGCAATTACCCTGAAACTCCTATGGAGAAGATAAACAAAACTTGCATTTTTTCTCTCTGTCCTTTAAAGTTATAAATTTTACCATGTCTTTAGAATGTAAACACCCCAAAAGATAAGAGCCCACAGTTGCTTGAGACTAAACTCAGCAAACTCAATTGGTAAAGCCTAAGGTTAAAGGGGGAAAAAAAAGGGAAAAAAGTTTTGTTTTAAGTGCAGGCTGCTAGAGAGGCTCTTTTTCCCCACATCTAATTCACAGCCTCCTTGTATAAGGCAAATATTTATCTTAAAAGTCTTCCCCACAAATATTAAAACAGAAACAAAAACTTTTAAGCAGGTAATCTTAACTTGTTCCGTGTGTTACAGACACAATTATTTGTAAACTAGTGAGTTTTATATTGTGGGAGATCAAGATTTGGCCACCTTGAAATATATCTCTTTACCTTGATTGTTTTCTCTGACGGACATTTGACCTCCCCCACTAACTGCCTAAAGAATTTGACATAGTAACTCCTTCCTGGAACAGATCTTCTATCTGATGGCTATAATATAATGTAAAATAGATGTTACAATAGAAAAGGCACCAACAAGCCCATCTTATCGGAAGTTCTTTCTCTCTGGCCACATTCTCTGGATGGCCCTGCGAGGAGTTGCCAGACAAACTTTTACATTTATAAGGGAAATCTCCATTTGTAAAGGTGTCTCCCTCTCTGTACTGGGAAGAGGGGGGATGACCTCATTTCTAGAAACTTATCAATGTGGAAAGTGAGGCCTTAAATCTGCATAACAAACTTACTCTTTTTTACTGTGCTTTAGTGGTAATTTCCTGTAACCGACTCCCCCCACCCCCAACATCCTCCTTTGTCTTTAGCTGAAGATGGTATTTAAGACAAGAATTTCTGCTATTGTGTTGAGAAACGCAGTGTCCCTGGTTTCTCCCATGTACACGTGTTATTAAACTTGGTATTATCTTCTCCTGCTAACCTGTCTTGTTAATTATTTGGCCAGCCACAAGAACCTTAAGGGAAACGGCAGAGGGGGATTCTCCCTCTTCCCCTGACAATATTGTACCTGATTCACGTCTGAAATTTTTAAAATAAAGAGTATAAGAACTCTGCTTGTGCTATGTATATGTACGTACGTTATAGATATAGTATTTTTGTACCTCCAGAGGGTATTAGCAAAATTCATTTCTAAAGAACTCTATTTAATTAACTTAAAATAAGCACTTATATAAATTATTTCTAAATATAATAGAAACCAATCCAAATGTTTTACAAGTTAATGTGATATAAGATAATTTTGGGTAAACAAAAGCTTGCTTAAGTTTGTTGGTTTAACTAAACCAGAAGGCATGTCTTTAGAATTATCAGCATTGGATATGATGTAAACGTGCAACTTTTACTCTACCTGGGTTATTAATTAAATAAGCTCATGTTATCTCTTTTATAAAATTTGTCAGCATAATAATAATAATTTAAGATGATGGCTAACTACTTTAATGTCTCATGAAATTTTCATGAATAATCTAAGTATGATTGTTAAGAACAAATAAATTATATAGATGTTAATTAAATAAAGGTTTTTAGGTACAATAACTATGTTTTATGGTATATGGACTCAAAAATAGCTTCCCCAGGTCTTTTTGATGGCTTAAAACTTTAGGGTTTTACTGAGGTAAAGTTAAGTGACAAAAAGTTTATTGACTATCTAGATCATCTCCAGATAAGATAAAATAATAAAACGTCAATTACTGTATAGGAGTTTATCTACTTTTGGCTTCTTATTACAGAGAAACTGAAAGATAGAGTTAGGTCTATTAATAAACATGTTTTGTACTTTATTAAAATATTGCACTCTGAAAAAAATATATTTCTAGAAATTATAAAGTGTATTCATAAATTTGCCAATATAAAGAATATGGATATAACATACAGTTCATAATTGCTTACTTCTTAGTTTCCATTACAAATTAGGGTTTCTAAGGGTTAAAATTCTAATTAACATATGTAATTAAAACTACTAAAAATAATAAAAGAAATCTCTGTATGCAAAAAAGAATAAGATTTTTTTTGGTAAAAAGAAAAAATGTATGAGAAGTGGAGATGCATTTTTTTGAGCAAAAAAATAATTTTGTCTCAAAATAAAGCTGATTATTTCTTTTAAAAAAGGCACAAACTAAAATGGACGTAGAACATTATCAAAGGTTTATAAAAAAGAATCTTTGGAAAGGGAGTTTATGTGTGGTCAAGGCTGGGGGCTGGCTAAGATTGGAATGAATTTAATTAAGTAAATGAGTTTTAATATCAAAAGTAAGCTGGTACAAAATTAAAATTTGATTTTCTCTCTATGTTAAAAAAAAACAGAGAGAGAGAAGAAAATCTTACCTTGTGTGGTCAAGTTAGCTAAATTTAAATTGTTATTTTAAGAATTTTAAAAATGAGTTTTAACATCAATAGTGTATTTATATAAAACTAGAACTTAATTTTCTTTTCATTTCTTAAGAGAACAAAATTTCTTGGAATATTGGTCTGCTTCTGATAAGAGATTATGAAAGATTTTTCCTTACCTTTTCGTGTTTCATTAGAACTATTTCCTGTGCCTTATGTTAAAAGCTGAGTCTTTCTGTTAAAAGAGCTAAAGTTTTGTGGCTGTGTAACCTTATTTGTCTTTGAAATCTTTTTGTCACTTTGGTTAAACAGATAATTAAATATTGTTTCATAATGATCTGTGATCCCATTTAGGCAAGTGTTTTAAAACTTTTTTGATATTTTTTATGAACTTCCCAAAATCAAATTGTAAATGAAGTTTTTTTGACCTCTAGCTAACTTTGGAATTTTTCAGAGGATCCTTGAAACATCTCAAAAGATTTGTTCTCTCTCCTTATAAAAAGGGAGTTATTAAACTAATCCAGCTTATTTGATATGTTAAATTACATGGGAAGCATTATCAAATAAGAAATAACATTAAGTCTTCTTTATGTTGTATCTATATAAGTATATGTTATAAGAATTCCAGAAATTATGTGAAATTTCTGGAAGTCTAATATGTCCTGGTATAAAATGTTGTTTGTCATCAAAATTGAGGCTCACACTAAATATCAGGAAAGCACCTTAGCTGACTTTCATGCAAAGGCAGCAACAACAGAATCTATGAAGGTTGTGACACATGTGGATAAAGTTCACTCTGCTTCTGCAAAAGAAAAAAAAAATTTGACCCCTCATTGTCAGACTTTTGCCATCCCTATATCTTTTTAACATGGCAAGTCTGTTTCTGAATGAGAAAAATTAAGATGAGTAAACAATAGCTGTAAATTAAACAGTAGGGGCTATGGGAAACACAAAATGGCTGGTTGGTTCTTCCCAGCTCCACAGCAAACTCCAGGTTTTCACATTCCTTCACCCACTATAGAAAAAAACATGTCTGTCCCAAGAGGCCTCAGAACTCCTGCCTCTGGGTCCTTTGCGCACCTGCAGCTGGACTTCATTCAACTGCCACTTAGTATAGGTTGTCAATATGTTCTCGTTATTATATGTATGTTTTCTGGATGGGTTGAAGCCTTCTCTTACCACAAAGCCGATGCCCTCACAATGGCAAAGAAAACTGTTAGAAAATGTGTTTCCCACTTGGGGTATACCTTCCACAATCTCCAGTGATTGAGGCACTCACCTTACTGGGCAAATCAAACAAGCCTTAACAAAAACCTTTCAAACTTCTTGGAATTACCACTGTCCCTATCACCCTAAATCATTAGGCAAAGTTGAGAGAACCAATGAAACAACTGGATTCAAGCAGAACAATAATTAATTACATGGGATCGAATGAATCGATGAGGATGATTATAATTTTTATGACTTTTTGTCTGAAATACTACTTTTTTAATGTTTTGTTTTTCCAGATTTAAGGAAATTTTTTTTTCTGTTTTCTTAAGCTGTCTATGACTTATAGCAATTTGGTAAATTATATCTTTGTAAGCAGGATTGAAACAATTATTTACCTTATCCTTCCAGAATTCGGAAACTCTCGGTGAGTATTCTTATTTTCATGACAATGTATTTATTTGCATAAGTTCAATAAGAATCTGTTCTCCTTGGAACAGGACACAATTGGAAACATTGGTTATATTACCAAGGCTTTGATTGGAATGCCATGTTTGAGAGAGACATGCATAAACTCAGATATGACCAGATAACTTGAAAGAATTAAGGTTGACTCTATGAAGCCAACAAAACCCCTTGGAAAAACAGCCTGGCATTTCACTTACAGGGTTCTCAGAAGCCTAACGAGGTGAGTAAAGAAGGTCACTTCCTGGCAGGTACAAGAACCTCAAGATATGTTGGGAGCCTCAATAAGAGAGGAATTTACCCAAATCTATAGGTATTGCAGGTGGGATATTTGGCTTGGCTTCTTTAGCCTTGAAAGCCTATTACAAGTCCAATCTGAGATGCCTTATGAAAAGTTCCAGCAAAACAAATTTAAAAGAGCCTATATAATCAATTGCTATTCTTGCTGTACTTATGTAAATAACTAAGCTAAGTTTATTGAAATTAGACTTATTTTGCAAACAAATTGGTCTTAATTTGACTATCTTTGATAAAATAAGAGTGATTTTAGAGAGAAAAATTATGTTTCAGTAGAAACTGTAATACATGCTTGTGAATATTAGAGTCTAGTGATGTTAATCTTCCTTGAAGTTTGTCATTTACCTAAAAACTGGGCTGAATCTTAAATTCTAATTTCCTCAAATATTTGGCTACAACTCTCCAAACTAACATTTCCAATTTTTTTCCCACTTTTGACTTGGAATCATTAAGAACTAAAACTGCCTTTTTCCTTGAAGCCCTGCAAATTGAAGCTGAACAACTCGATGTAAACAGAAGAGAGATCACCGCAAGAGCCCGCGGTTAAACAACCTCCCTGCCTGTTACCAAATGAGGCACTCAGAAAGTTTACTTGAACATCCAGTGACATCATCAGAGACATTTCAAACTGCAAAAGATGCTTTGACCATGACATCTAGAAATCTTCTTGATTGGCTGCCCCGTAGGCTCAGAAACTGGTTTATAGTTTGCTCCAACCATTAACCGTTGTTTTTCTTTGTTTCCATAGAAATGCCTCTATTAGATACCTGATTGCTTGCATTGTAGACCTAACTTTGTGAGCCCACCTGCATCACTGCCTCTTGAAACGAGACACAACTGTTTAACTGAACTGACCTATTTTCAAGACTAAAAGACTAATTTAGTGAAAAAATGGGACAATCTACCAACTCAACTTAATATCTGAAACTTCTGGGGAAGTGTCAGAGGAGGGAACTGTTGGGGTCCAGGACAGGCCACCCCAAAATATCCCACAATACCATATTAATTATTTAGAATTAAGGTTACTTGAGAAGCAAAAAGGACATTCTGACCCTCCTGTCTCTGTTCCCCTGAAAGCAGAAAATAAACCTCCCATGTGAAATGTGCTCTCCCTGCATCATTGTCACCAGAGCCAGGGAATTCAGGGCTGAGAAGTCTATACAAACAATCCTTGTTATTTTACTACCTGAAGCCTAAACTCTGCTTAAGTTCTTCACTAATTACGTACCTCAAAGCTAAGTTTCTTTTTCTTGTCATTCCTCAAAAATTTATTGTTTCTTTGTGTAAAAGACATATATACTGCCTGATTTGTTCACTTTCCAAGGATCACTTTTCTATGATCTCCAGTACGTACGTATTAAACTGGGTTTTTCTCCTGTTAATGTGGTCTTTTGTCAATTTTATTATTAGTCTGTTCTGTCACTTAAGTTTATTTTGTTTTCACTCTTTCTTATTTTTCCAAAATTTTTACTATTACATCTCAATCTTAAGCAAGGCATATTGCTGAAATCTATTTTTAAATGTGCAACTTTTCTGCCAAAGAAAAAGGCCATCATTGCTTTAACACACAATGCAGGGCACTGTAGAAGGTGCTGATAGGAACATAAAGAAATCCTGTCCCCCTCTGTGCCTACAGAGGTGATGGCCTTGTTTCCCAACTAGGCTGAAAGCCCAAACTGCTATGTAACATTGAAATACATAAATATTTGTCAAAAAATATTTGACTTTAAGTTATTTTAGATTATCATCAAAAAGAAAACAAAATTTATACATTTCCCCCGTTTGTGAAACCCTGGTCTAAAAAGTATGCTGCAAAATCGAGAAAGGGACAGATTGAGCCCCCTGGGGGTGATGGTTTGGAAAGGAAAGGAATTGTACCAGGTCTTTTAGCCGATTGGGGTTGGACTATGCAACAAGGACGGGCAAAAGCAGAAAATGAAGATGTGTTCTGGAAGTTTAAATAAATCAGCTTCAGTCAACAACAGGGGTAAACCAAGAGAGACTAGGCAGGCATGAAGAGTTCTAGGGCTTTGAAAAATTGGAATTTGTACTCAAATACATTTTTTTCCTCTTCTCAAAATACTCATAAGCAGGAGATATCTATATAAGATATAAGATATCTATAATAAGATATCTGTATATATGACATAATATATCTACAACATCTTATATAAGATATAATAAGATGTATCTTTATAGATATATAAGATCTCTCTCTAGATATGATATAGATACATTTTATTTAAGCATTTACAAATAAAGGTGAATAAATTGTGCACAAAGTGAGATTGTATGTGAGGAGATGTTGGGTCCTTCCAAACACTGGAGGCTGTTATGTGACAAAAAGAAGATTATGTGATAAAGTGTAGGACATTGTGATAAAGTGTAAGACATTGAGATATTCTCATTCTAAGTAGGTTATTCTTGTGTCATGTTTTCATTTGCATGACATCTTACCTAGATTCTTATTTGATCTGGCATCTGCATATACTTGTCATTTCTTTTCTTTTTTCTTTTTTTGTGAGGAAGATCAGCCCTGAGCTAACATCCATGCTAATCCTCATCTTTTTGCTGAGGAAGACTGGCTCTGAGCTAACATCTATTGCCAATCCTCCTCCTTCCCCCCCCCCGCCAAAGCCCCAGTAGATAGTTGTATGTCACACCTGCACATCCTTCTAGTTGCTGTATGCGGGACGCAGCCTCAGCTTGGCTGGAGAAGCAGTGCGTCTGTGCGCGCCTGGGATCCGAAGCCAGGCCGCCAGTAGCGGAGCGCACGCACTTAACCGCTAAGCGAGAGGGCCGGCCCCACTTGTCATTTCAATCATACTCCAAAAGTCAAAACTTTCTTCTATGGAATGATCCCTCTTCATTATAACTCAAATTATGATTTCAGTTAGTAAGGAAGGGGGTCACCTTGGGTAAGTTCTGCACTCTTCTATTGACCCAGTTCAGAAATAGAAAAAGATGCTCTTTAGTCAAGACAGCTCCAGCAACTATGATCAACTATTTTCAAAAACAACCTTCTCTTGACTGAACAATCCCCTAGGCAGCCGATGCTGCCATTTATGCAAAAGGAAGCCCCTGTTATTCTTAGTGACAGCCTAAGTGACTCCACATACAGTGGAACAAACATTTGACATTGCAATGTGAAGTCTTGATTACCTACTTGACTGGGCCAGCTGAAGACCCTGAAAATCCATCACAGTATTGTGTTAGAGCTCAATAAACCACAGAGTTAGGGTTAGTTCCTGTCCCAAGACCTATCTTTTCATTACCCAATTCCTATACAACCTGTCTCCTGCTAGATTTCTAAGGCTTTACTTGAGTAACCAAAGTGGCACCTTGTTTAGCTCAAGTTGCCAAATGACCACCATTAAAAATGTCTTGATTTATTATTTTATTTTCAATAAGAGAAAACCAAAGCTCCACACTGTTGCCTCAGTCGGTGGAACAGGTTGGAGTCAGGCAAGATTTCTCTGACTGTTCTCTGTAATAGTGTACCCCTGTGTAACTCACGCTGGGTCAACACTGGGTCGTTGTCTCCACTGCTCGCCCAGGGCAGCATGAAGCTTTCCGGACAACAAATTGCCATCGCTGTTGTGTGCCACTGGCTTCACGGAGCAGTATGCCAGAGAGATCCTCTCCCTTCTTGTGGAGCACCGTTCATAATACGACCCAAATCCAGCCTGGCCAAAACTTCGCACTGACGTCCAATGTTGGGACTCGGAACACTGTTCCGTAGAAACACGGCCTCAGGCCTTATCAAAGTGTGTCTCAACTTACAAACCAGAAACACTCCTGAAAAAATAAGGTGCGAGGAAGGACGTTTACGTGATCGGTTTCTCTACTGATACACCGTTGGCAGAAACGTCCTTGCTGAGTTTTCCCAGGTACTTCTTCTTCTTCTTTTAAAAAATGCATTAAATAAATGGGAGGTTGACGAGCAAATCTCTGCCTCGTTCTTCTGGACCGCTGTGTGGAACTCGCTGGAGGGGAGCGGAAGACCAGCAGCAGGCCCCGCCCCCGCCAGCAGGCCCCGCCCCCGCCCCACCCCCTGCCGCGGTTTACAGCAGGCCGCGCTCTGCCCCTGGCCCTGATTGGCCGGCTGCGGCCCCGCACGTCTCCCCGATTGGCTGCCGGCGCCCCACCCGCACCCGCCAGTTGGCCGCCGGGCCGTTTCCCGGGCGACGCGAGTTGTTGTGGTTTCGCGCCGCGCTGGGAGTTTGGGATTAGCCGCGGCAGCCGGCAGAGTACAGGCTCCGGCCTCCTGTGCGGCGGACAGCACCCACCGAGATCCTCCGAGTGCTAGTGAGCGAGGGGCTGAGGCCAGGGGGCGGGGCCGGGGAGGGGGGACTGTCACCCGGGACCGAGGAGCACCGGGCCGGGGCGGGACCTCGGAACCTGTTGTCCCCTGCTGGATCCCCGCTTGGATGTGCCCCTGCTGTCTACGCGGTACAGACGTGCCTCTGCTGTACATACTCCGTGTGGACCTGCCCGAGCTGAATACCAGCATGCATGTGCTCCTGCTGTATACTCGCGATTACCTGTTGTCCCGTGCTGTATACGTGCGTGGACGTGCCCCTTCTGTATACCCGGCATTAATGTACTCTGCGGTATACCGGGCGTGGATGTGCCCCTGCTGTACACCCGCGTGCGTGTGCCCTGCTGTATACTGGGCATGCATGCGCCCCTGCTGTATAACCTCGTGGGCGGGCACGCCCTTCCTTAGTAATGAGATGCCCGCATACGTGTCAGGTGCAGGCGGACAGACAAAACAGGGGCGCGGAGGTGGCCTCTGCAGCTCAGTTCCTGGCGGCGGTTCCCAGCTCAGCCCTGAAGACCCGACCCGACCTGTCATGAGGAACACGGGCCGCTACGCTCCCTGCGGTGAGTGACCACGCGGAAAGAGCGCTGTGTCTCCTCTGCTGCTGGCCGGGCTGGGAACCCAGCACCCTGCGTGGGGGGTGGGGGCGCGTGCACCCGCAGGGAGTGGGGATGAAACTAACGCATGATACCCTCAAAGAAAGCTGCACACTGCTCCTGTGCCCCAGTGTCCAAGCAAGGCTTAAACGGAAGTAAGGGGGGTGGGGGGGATTAGTCTTGTTTTTCTCTATTTTCAACAAAAGAAAACCAGGCTACCACTGTTGCCTCAGTCGTTGAAGCAATAGCATCTCTTTGAAATTTTCTCTGTAATAGTTTAGTGGTCTGTAACCTCACAGCTGTTTCCCTGAATGTTGACTTACGCATTTTCATTTTCAGCTGAGTGCCCATGTAGTCCGTTGACTACCTACTTCCTGCTCCTGATTTAGACCCCAAGCAGGTTACGTGTGTCTCCTGCTTTAAGTGAGTGGACACAGGAAACACGAGTTGGGTGCAGGTTCATGTGGCAGTGGGGCTTCTCACTTCCCAGGATTTGAAGCAGAAGGGAAGGGAGAAGACTTGGATGCTGTGGTCTGTTTTTGCCTTTGTTTGATTCCTCCCCACCTTGAGAAGGGCTGGAGAGAGAGGGTAGAGAAAAGGATCCTGGTGCTCCGCTGGCAGGGAGAGGGTGGGAGCTGGCAGGCACGCTGCAGCCCCTCACACCTGCTCCCAAGTGGAACAGAGTGTGGCCTTCACATGATCTAAATGTGCTTTTAGCCGAGAGCTCTGACTGTGACACTATTGGTGACACCAGGGCTGAGGGGTGGGGTGAGGGGCCGGTGCACAAGAAGCTTGGGGGTTTTCCTTCTCCACTGTGGGTTCTTAGCCTTCATGTGACTTCTCCGTGCCTTGGTGAGCAGCCTCCCCTACGTGAACAGTATTAAGAGATGCCGACATAAGCCAGGCACTGTTCTAAGCACTTTTATACACTAACATTTAACCTCATAGCACCCCGACGAGGTATCATTAACCCCAGTTTATAGATGAGGAAACTGAGGCACACAGAGTTTTAGGACGCTGCCTGAGGTTGCGCACCTCACAGGTGGCTCCTCTGCCCAGACTTTAAGCCCTGTTCTCTGAGGCCGAGGCAGCCCAGAGGCAGGAGCCCCTGGGGTGTGTGCGCATATGACACTGCCTTGTGGCTTGGAGACCAAAGAGCTCTCTCAGCCTGTCTCCTTATTGATAAAGGGAAGGTGCTCACGTCCTGCACCTGAGGAGGCATGGAAGCCACGTTAGAGAAATCTACACCACAGTGAGTGATCTGGTGTCATACAAAGACTCATAACTTTTGTTGTGAGTGACAAAAGCTACAAGACAATTCTCATCCCTTTAACCCTGTGTGTGTGTGTGCGGTGGTGACAGTTGATTCTCAGTGACGTAGGCCCTCACTCTGAGCTCCTTTGCACCCAGTTATGAATGGCAGATTGGATGAGAGTTCAGTGCCTGTCCGAAGCTTCCAGTAATGAGAAGTAGAAGATACACTGTTCTCTGTGGATTAATTAGTAATCAAAACACAGAAAGGAAAAATAAAGCAAGAATCGAATGCCTTCCCTCTAAAAGAGGAAATATTTGAACGGCATGTGATCAGAGCATGAAGCTCCTAAATTCATAATTCTTAAATTGATTCTCTGTGAGCATTTGCACAATTCTTTAAACCTTTTCCAATGGTTTTTTTCCTCCTTTTCAAAACTGTATAATGTTGATTCAGCTAATTACTGTCCACTAGGTATTTAAAAGATTTGTTGTGTTAAATATTCATTTTTATATGGTAAACCCAGTTTTAGTTCTAAGTAGAGCTTGGATGTCTAAGCTTTTAGCTTTGGAGGAAAGATTACCTCTTGCACATGGGACTCGTGTGTGTTTACACAAATTGATCTCTTCAGCACCGTTTTCCTGGGCCCCTACTGTATTCGTCAGGGTTCTCCAGAGCAACAGGACCAACAGGATGTTGTGAGGGCTGCCATGTATGAGCTGGAAAAAAGGTTTTCACCCACGATCCTCAACTGGCCCTTAATTGAAGTATATTTTATTTATGCGCCAGCCTGCTAATTGCCTCCCTCTGTGCACTTGGCTCTCCTCCTCTCTTCCTCTCCATGGTTGCAGACTTTCAGCTGGGCATGGCAGTTTATCCAAGGCTGTCTTGTCTCATATAGTATCTGCACGTGGACCTCACTGTATGTATATGTATATGTATATCTATATCTGAGATTTATTTATTTTAAGGAATTGGCTCATGCAGTTGTGGAGGCTGGCAAGTCTGAAATCTGCAGGGCAGTCTTTTAGGCTGGAGACCCAGGGAAGGGTTGATGCTGCAGTTTTGAGTCCAAAGGCTGTCAGGAGGCAGAATTCCTTCCTCCTCTGAGGACCTCAGTCTTTTCTCTAAAGTCCTTGAACTGATTGGATGAGGCCCACCCACATTATGGGGGTGATCTGCTTTACTCAGTCTACTGATTTGACTGTTAATCTCATCTAAATAATACTTTCACAGCAACGTCTAGACTCATGTTTGACTAAATATATGGGCATCATGGCTCAGCCAAGTTGACATGTAAAATTACTCATCACACCAGCTGTGGGGCAGGTTCTCTGTTAGACCTGAATGTCATGCATTTGCAACCACCAGTTCTAGTAACTGCTTTTAAATGCACAAGTCACTTGTGCCATGCTAATGGCATCTTTCGTATTTTACATTCTTCCTGAATTTTGTTTCCAAAGTTTTTCAATCAGCTGCGATATTTTTTCTTATATTTGGACATGCAGTTAATCAATTTCTGATGCAAAGAGTCACCTAAAACACCAATAGTGCGAATGTCCCCCGATCTCTCCCCTCTGTGGGGTCATGAGGACACACTGATAATTGCAGGTCCCTGGGCTTCTGCCGACACCTCTCACTCCTGACACGGAGTTTCATGAGTGGTCCAAGCAGCCTGCGGGGCTCTGTCCTGGGTGCTCTCAGCTCCCATGCCCACTTTGGGGGCCCCATGGCTCTGCCAAGGCCAGTTCAGGTCATTGTCCATGGCGCCTCTCTCCCTGGAGCTCAAATCAAGGTGGGGAGGAAGGGCAGACAGCAAGCTGTCCTTCCCTTTCCTCTCCTTCATCCTTCCACATGGGCGCACCCAACTTCCTCTTCATGGGACCCCAACCCTATAGAACTCACACATCCGTTATCTACACTCAGTGGGCTTCAACTTCATGGGACCCAACTTGATGTTTTGGAGGGAGCCAGACTCAGCCACCTCACGAATCTGCGGTCTGAGATAGTTTTCCATATGAGGTTGCCCTGGCCAAGGTCCTTGCCTTCCCTCCTCTCTTTTCAGCAACTCTCTAGAGCTCTGGTCACCTTTCGTTAATGATTTCTCGTGATGTCCTACTTTGGCCTCAAGCAGAAACCAGGAAAGTGTAGGGGCTTATGTGGACAGGGCTCCAGCATCTGAGAGGCGGGTCTGCCTGAATCCTGGCCCCCTGGGGTGGTGGGACAGGGGCAGTATGGGGGCTTCCAATAAGGTTGTCACAGGATGAGGCTTCCCTGACAGCGCCTCCATCCTGCCTCCTCTTGCTCTTGTCAAACGGGTAAACGTGCTCAAGAAGGCGGTTACTTCTGTGATGGAATTTATATCTTAGTGGTTTTAATCTGCTAAATTGATCAAATCTTGACCAAGATTTGGCCACATGCTCCATAGACTTGCCCATAATGTTAAGTGATTTGGCATCTTTCAGGAATGTGTATGTCCAATTTCATGGAGAATTAAAAGAAAAGAGAGAGACAGTGCAAGACACACGTGAGGGGACTCGGATACCGCACTGGGAGGCTGAAAACCCAGCAGAAGAGGCTCCACTCTCACTGCTTTGGAGCAGAGGGGCAGTCAGCGGCAAAGCAACCAGCAGGCCTCGTGGAAGGCCCTCTTCCTTCTGCTGGGATCAGTGGTGGCACGCTGGTGGGCTTTAGAGCCTTTTAATTACATAACTGGCAGGGTCATCCCACATCACAGGTGTTTAGAAGAGAGCAGTTTCTCCCTTCTGATGTCCTGTGGTGGTTTCTCCCGTGCCGATGTCCCATGGAGGGTGAGACACCCTCCCTGGCATAGCCATCATTCGGGCAGTGGACCAAACCAACCTGAACTCTGTGTGTAACAACTCCACCCTTGGCTTCCCCTCCCTAGACTGGTATTACCACCTTCCCATGCAGCAGTCCAAGAAGGCTGTGGATGCTCCACCAGCGTCCCAGATCCCAGGTCTCAGTGATCTGAGGGAACCAGCTAATGGGCACGCGCTTGGGACGCGAAGGTACTGGATCAAAGAAACAGACTCCGAGTACGTGAAGCTTGCCAAGCAAGGTGGCCGGCCTGGTGAGCACTGCGGGCACTTCCAGTGTCTTGCTTTGGGGGGGGGGAGTGATGGGTCATTTTGGTCGTCATCTCTTCCATATAGATATATTACTGTGCAGTCTATGAGTTTTGCCCGAGGCCTTTGGGAATTTAGGTTGATTGAGCCAGTTTGGGATGAGCGTACTCTTCAGGGACGTGCTACCTTTATGAGCAAGACTGAGTAGACTTTGAATTCTCAGAATTGGCTTCATAGGATTTTTCTCCTGAGTGACACCTTGGTGGCGATTCACCCCACCTCGTTTTATATCCTGATGGAGAGAGGCTCAGAAACTGTCCGCCCACCGGAGCACTGAGCTCTGCACTTCCACGGCCTTGCTCCGGGCAAGCACTTTCTCGCTAGCCTGTGCAGTGTTCGTTTCCTGCTGCTCATGCTCATTGCCCTGTCTTATGATTTAATATGTTCTAAATAATGAAGGCTACAGACTGGTTTCCCCAGTGATGTTGATGAGCATCAGACTTTTGTCCATGATTTAATCGAGAAAGTACTGCTTGCTTGTCCTAACAGAAATCGCTGACCAGAGGTTAAGGAGCTACGTCTAACACGACTTACACCAGGCTTTGTCGTAAGTGGCACTGAGAGATACTAACCTTTTTTTCTGGCTGCCATTACCCCTCAGGAGATTGTCATGGGGAACGGGGAACAAAATGGCAACGTCTGGGCTTAAACGTTAAAAAGCTCAGAAGAAACATTTGATTCACTACACGTAAGGCACGCAGACAGGACCTCTCCACGCTCCCGCCATTGGTTAGAAGGACAGCTGGCAAAATCCGAACAAGATCTGTAAATTAGATACAGGGATTGCAACAACACTAACTTCCCGACTTTGGTCATGTACTGTGATTATGTAATAACCATCTTCTCAAAACTTCCACTGGAATATAGAGGGATGAAGGGGCCTCAGGTCTGCCACATGCTCCCAAAAAACAGCAATGACAGTGACAATACTTAATGGGAGACAGAGATGGAGAGGGAGAGAATGATAGAGCAAATGTGAAATGAAATGTTAGCATTTGGGGAATCTGGGGGAAGGGTCTAGGGGAATTCATACTATTCTTGCAACTTTTCTCTAAGTCTGAAATATTTAAAAAATCAAAAGTTAAAAATTTCTTACTGATAGTAAGAAATCAGGAAATGTTGGCTACTGCCACCGCTGTTATCATCGTCACTTTGCTGTCCTTATTAGCAGGCAAAACCGGTCCTTCCCCGCTCCCTGCCTGTTGACACCCCACCAGCCCCCTAGCTGTGAAAAGGCCCTTGGAGCCAGGGGAGGGAGGGACGGAAGCTCGAGAGCAAGCGGGTAAACAGGGGCTGGAGTGAGTCTGCGAGAAGGACCCTAGTGCTCCGTGCCTCTCAGGGGGCTCCAAGGTGAGGCACTGATTACCACCCCCGCCCCACCACATGACTTAGAGGGGCCTGTGCCCCACTTATCACTGGAACCTGGAGGGCCAGCTTCCACCAGAAATGCTGTGAGGGCCAGGGACAGCCCCACGGTGGCAGAGGAGAACAGTGGGGCTGTCCTGTCTTAGGCTGCAGGGACGGCGTGGGGGTAGCTGAGAGGGGCAGCCCGCAAGCAGCCCCCTGGAGACCTGAGGAGTCTCGCCCTCACAGATGTCAGGGAGCGACACACTTCACCCAGGAATGGATGGATGATGGCATGCGCAGATGCCACCTCAGGGCGAGGGGTGGGATTGGGGTGGGGGGATTTGTGCAAGGGATGTCCTTCCTAAGCACCAAGCAGGACCCATATCTCAGCATGTGCCCAGGCCGGTGAGGACCAGGGACTGCCCTGATGTCCTGTGGCCCCCAGAGCCCAGAGGCAACCCCCAGGAGAAGTCACAGTTCCCCTCGTAAACTGTGACCGGCCTGCTAGTACTGCCCCGCGCCCGGGTCGGGGGCCCCACTCACAGTGCGTCTTTTTGGCTTTGAGATCTGCTGAAGCACTTTGCCCCCGGAACCAGGAAAGGCTCCCCGGTCACCTACTCTTTACCAGACTGGTACGTCCACCACAGCAAGCCGCCCTCGGCCGACCAGAGACAGTGAGTATCGTGCCGCATCGTACTGTTGTTCATCTTTACAGCAAAAAAAAAAGTTAGCTCAATTAGAATCTTACATATACAAAGGTATAATACTGATACCAATAGTGTAATATTGCAACTCCAGGTAGTGTTGCATAACAGCCAGCTCTTTGCGGGGTGCAGCATCAGTTGTTGGAGCCCCAGAGTTCTGGAAATCTCCATCGTGTTTGGCACTCTAGAATTGTACCTCTCGGGGCTGCTTCAAGTTTTTGTTCTCTGTACCACAGCCTCCTATAAACAACAGCTTATCCCAAAGCTTTCTTCTCACTGAAGAAGAAGGGTGCCATTCAAGGCCAGAAACACAGGAAATCCTAAATTTCTATGGTGATTACAGAGTTATGGGGAGCCACTGTCCCCCAGAATGTTTGAAATGTCTGAGAAATTCCTATGTTTGGGCATGCAGACTATAGCTTCCCAGCTGCCTGTCGTGGACCGAGCAGTAATGCGGAAAGTCACTTCAGAGCGCTTGCTTTCCCGGTTGGCTTGGAAAGCGGGCGCAGGCAGATGTGTCCCATTGTCATCAGGGTTGCTGAAGGCTCTGCCTGTGGTCACAGTGCAGTTTTGTTTTCAGGATTCTTCTTTCTCTGTTCTTTAAAACTGACACAGCTTCCCTCTGAGGGAGCCTCATCCAGAGAGAAACAGCAAGGACCAGCGGGGGGAAAGGGGGAGAGGGAAGCAGGAGGCTGGGGCACCGGCAAGAGGCTTCCGGCGACAAAAGACCAGGACCACAGGGGGATGCGTGGGCTGGGTTTCCTGTCTTTCTTGATCCTGCAGCCCATCCCACCTTACCTGAGCAGCTTGGCCACATCTGTGGCTTCTCTTCCAGAGTATTGCAGTCACCTCCCAGCCTGCATTCCCAGCCTCTGACCTCTGTTCCCTGGCCTCTCCTTGAGACCTCAGGGGCCTCCAAGCTGCCTTCTTCCAGCCCTCTGTCTCAGGGAGAGGTGGGACCCCCTTCTTTTCTCTCCCTTTCTTCATTCCCCTGCTCTGACTAGCCCAGTTCCTGCCAGGCATCGCGTCCTGGAGGACTCCAGCTTCTTCTACATCCCTCCCCCACCTCCCGCCTCCTCCCCTCCGCTCCCCTCTCTCTCTCCTGCATCCTCTCCTCCCCCCCCTCCTCCCTCCCCTCTCTATTCTTCCCTCCTCCTCTCCTCCCCCTTTCCCCTTCTCCCCGCTTCCTCCTCACTTCGCCCACTGCTGCCCCTGGCAGTGCGCCTCCTCCAGTCCCAGCCCCTCCATGCTCCAAGCCCAGCCTACTTCAGTTATCCAGTTATACTACGAAATTGAAAATCTGCTCCCCCGCCCCAGGTTTTCTTGGCCCTAACTGCTGCTAGGGTCAAGTCCCAGCCCTTAGCCTGCTTAGTAAGTCCTGCCCAACCTGGGATGCACAGGGTGGTGGGGAAATAGGAGAAAGCCCACAGGCACCCAAGACCTGTGCTCCTTAGCCCGCCCAGGCGCTTTCCACGGTCCCGGAGCTGAGGTGCCATGCTGCTCACTGCTGAGCAAGTGGCAAAGGAGGAGCAGGATGTGGGTCAGCTCTGCAGCCTCCCAGACGCTTGGTGTGGGACACATGTACCTGGTCCTCCAGGGTTGACTTCAGTGTGCTCTGCCATTCAAACCTTCTGTGCTTGTGGGTGACCTTCCTGTATACATTGTTTGTGTGGGAAAACAGGCTGGAAGTTTAAATACCCACAGTAAAAATGGCTATCTAACAGAAAACAAAAGAAGGTTATATTTATTATTGTTAAATGATCATGTGAAATGGTAAATGTTGAGGATAGCCTAGCTATTTTAAGAGGACAAAGGAGTGGATAATATCATAAAAGAAATAATTATTTTGAAATTTATTAATTCATAAATAATTCATATTATTAATTTGTAATTTAATATATCTCATTTCACTATTGTTGACACAGCCCACTTGGGTCTTCAAGCTCTGGTGTGGGAGGAGGAAAAGGACGGTGTTTACTATGTAAAAGCAGAGGAAGGGAAATGGAGGGAGGGAGGAAGGAGGAGGTGGGGAAAGAAATGAGGGAGAGAAGAAAGAAGGGGGAGGGAGGGAGGGAAGAAGGGAGGAGGGAGGGAGGGAGGCAGAGAGGGAGGGAGGAGAGATCAGGAAGTGGCATCAAGTTGGAACTCTCCATCTGTTTCTGCAGAATCCCTGCTGTCTCCATGCCAGATTACATGGTTTATGAAGAGTTTAACCCCGATCAGGCCAACGGTAACTATGAGTCCAGAAGAGGGCCATTTGACTTTGATGTGAAGACAGTTTGGCAAAGGGAGGCCGAGGAACTTGAAAAGGAGAAAAAAAAGGTGACAGGAGCCATAATAGACGCTGCGGCTCTGCTTGTCTCTCTGAATGAGTGATGTGATCCTTAGCGGGAGGTGTGTCTTGCGTTGCCCATGACACCACCATGGGTTCTGTCCTCTAAGTTTGCATCTACTGAAAGGCAAGAGGCCATGATAATAGAATCTTCCTTTGTGTTTTCATGAATGTTGACTCTATGAGGTGAGGTTACCTAAGTAAGTTTTAGCTAGTTAATGCTTATCTAGGGGAAAGCTGGCATGCCACTTCTCATTCTGCACATATAGAAAGGACATTTTATGTTTCTTTATTATCCAATTTCTGAACAGTTCCATTTTATTTAAGTATTTAAGCTAAAATTTCCCTGGAATATTCTTTATTGATAATAAAGGAAGAGAAGATGATGCTTTTCTTCTGTACAAACCCCCGGGGGTGTATTTGACCACGAAGGAGCAACTGGCTCCAAGGAGAAAGCCTTGTTAGGGGGTTTGTATTTCAAAGGAGCACTTGGGAACTCAAAAGCCACCTCTAGCTGGTGGCTTCGAGGCTGTGATAACTTGACCCCATCACCACCTGGAGCCCCGCTGCCCAGAGCTCGGCAAAGTCCGCCGGCTCCAGCACCGAGGTCTGAGGTCAGCCTTAGTCCTTGGGAGGTGGGATTCGTGAGAGAAACAGTGAGGTGCATGCGAAAAACAACAGCGGTGCTTTGATAATGAGAGCAAGACTAGACTGTCCCGACGAGGGGAGGCTGGGTGTTCCTGGCGCCGGCGCTTGTCGGTGTGGTGGATGGTCTGCGCCTGACTCCCCAGCCTGGCTTCTCAGTGTCCGAGTTTGAGGAGAAACCGTGACAGTTTATTTCAGGGACTGGAGCAGTTGAACACCACGGGGGAAATGTCAGTTGCCTGCGTCAGGCCATCTGTTTTCTTCAAGACATCCGCACCTCCACCTGTGATTCTGGCTTTGGGTTGTTTGCACAATCAATGAAATGGACTGTTTTAAGGATCTGGTCTGTTTCTTGGTGGTATGTTAGTGGCTAAGCTATCCAGCAATAAATGGGACCTTTGAGTGTTAACCACGGTCACAATGCACATCTAGAAGAACTTGAAAACGCTAAGTGCTGTACCAACCCCAAATCAAGTGGGGTTAGTTAGTAGCCATTGACAAAAGCTGTGCTGGGGGCTGAACAATCTGGGCACGTGAAGCCAGCCCGTGCCCCCCTGTGCGTACATAAGGGGGTAGGATGAAAGGAGTTGTGGTTAAAAATGTAAACACTGCCCACAGTTAAATTGAAGGAACGTGGTGCTGGCTCCCATCTAGGGGAATGAGCAGCACGTGGGGAAGGGCCCGGATTGCCCTCCTCAGGTATTTTAATCGTCACTTTGGTACACAGCTCGCCTCCCAGGAACATCAATTGCACAGGACCAGGGGGAGTTTTTTAAATTTTCCCCCCGTGTCCTGCAGGGCCTGGCACAGCTAGAGTAAGGAATTTAGCATGAACACGTGCCACACCATTAAGCTAGTAAGTCATGCAGAATTTGACAGGCCTCTTTCCCCAGCCTCTCACAGGCCTGGCTGTCCCGCCCCATGTGCACGGTGCCCTGCAACTGGGCCACAGGGAGAGGATCTGGGACACAGAGCTTCCCAGCCATGCTCTAGCCCCTCACTCGGCATGTGGCAGATGCCACAATATTTAGGGAAAAGTGTCACCAGCATTATGGGGTCTCGCTCACCTACAGGGTGATTGGGGTGGGTCTTGTCTCCTCTTTCTGAAGAGCCATCTTTTCTTCCTGTAAATGCTTGCAATACCTCCATGGGTTTTGTTTGCTTGCTTTTGTTTTTTGCTGTTTCCTTGTAGCTTTTTTTTCCTATTTTGTTATAAGACATAATTTACACAGAGGAAATTCACCTTTTACTGAGCACTGCTCTATGAGTTTTGACAAATGCATACATTGCATAACCACCACAACCATCAAGGTGCAGAGCTATTGCATCACCTCCAAATTTCCAAGCCCTTTTGTAGCCAACCCCTCCCCTCACCCTAGCCCCTGGCAAGCACTGGTCGGATTTCACTCTTTATAGTCTTTTCCCAAATATCACCTCAGTGGAACCATACTGCATATAGTCCTCATGCCTGGCCTCTCCCACGTGGCATAACAAATTGGGAGCCATCTGTTGCGGATATGTGTAGTTCCTTCCTTTGTGCTTTGGAGGAGTTTCCATTGTAAGATAGTGGTGCACTTTCTCCATTCATCCATCCATCCGTCAGTTCATGGACACTCGAGTGGCTTGTTTCCAGTGCTTGACGATTATCAATAAAGTCACCGTCACCCTTTGAAAACAGGGTTTTTGTGTGAACATAGGTAAAGACCTAGCAGTTGGATTGCTGGGTCATATGGTGTGTGTTTACCTTCACAAGAAGCTGCCACGCTGTTTTCTAGAGCGACTGCACCATTTTACACGCCCCAGCCATAGTGTAGAGAGTTCCAGTTGCTCCACGTCCTCACCAGCACTTGGTTTTGTCAGGTTTCTTTTTTTTTTGCTGAGGAAGATTGGCCCTGAGCTAACATCTGTGCCAATCTTCCTCTATTTTGTATGTGGGACGCCACCACAGCATGGCCTGATGAGTGGTGTGTAGGTCCGCGCCCGGGATCTAAACCTGTGAAGCCCAGGCCGCTGAAGCGGAGCGTGCAAACCTGACCACTACACCACCAGGCTTGCCCCTTGTCAGGTTTTTTTAAGCCGTTCTAATAGGTGCTCCTCATCATGGTTTTATTTTGTATTTCCCCAATGACTGATGGCAGGTTGAACATCTTTTCATGTTCTTTTTTGCCATTCATATATCTTCTTTGGTGAAGCATCTGTTCTAATCTTTTGCCCATTTTTTAATTGTTTGTTTTCTTATTATTGAGTTTTGAGAGTTCTTTATATATTCTGGACACAAATTCTTTCCCAGAGATGAGTTTAGCAAGTATTTTCTCTCAGTCTATAGCTTGTTTTTTTATTCTCTTAACAGTGTCTTTGAAGAACAGCAGTTCCTAATTTTGTTGAAATCTGATTCATCAATTGTTTTCCTTTATGACTTTGCTTTTGTTATTACATCTACGAAATCTTTGCCTAACCAAGGTCACACAACTTTCCTCCTGTGCCTTTGTCTAAAGGTTTTATAGTGCTCCATTCCAGACTTAGTCCCTCGCCTGCTCTGGGCCCCTCTCCCCTCTAACTCGCTCAGGGAGCTTTCTTCCTGGCGACTTTCCTTGCGGGAGTCACCTTCTCCATCACTCCTTGTGTCCGTCATCTGCCAGGCCCCGCTTTTGCTTCTGATCAGCCCTGCTCTCCTTGTCCCCTGCTGCCACCTGGCTCAGGCGTCCCTGACGTTTGGCCCGAGATCCCCCTGCCCCTCTGGTCTTTCCGCTCCGAGTCGGCCTCCACTCTCCCCCGACATCCGCCTTTCCTCCCTCGCCGCCTCACGCACAGTTCCCTCCAGCAGCACCGTCCTCTCCTGTGCACACAGGCCCATCTCAGATGCCACTCCCTCCCCTCCCATCTCTGCCTTCTTGCCTCCGGGATTTCTTAGCAGGATCAGGTTGTCTCCATCAGTCCTTCGCTGACACACACACTCGAGTGTCTGCCGTGCAGGTGTGCCAGGGCGGATGGACAGGCGGGCACGTCACCCTGGTGCAGCACTCTCTTCCCGTAGCTGGGCAGTGTGGGAGCCCATCTTCAAGGATGAGCGAAGGAGCGAAGGACAGGTCTCTAACCCCAGTGTCCTTTCCCTTTGGCTCCACGTTGGTTCCCACTTGACAGTTCAGGGTGAAGGAATTTGAGGTTCTTCCAAGACAGCCCCTCCACAGTGGCTCTGCCTCAGGGTCACACGGTGGGGGGAGCTGTCCACCTGCGGGCGGGGGCACCCTGTCCTCTCCAGAATCCCTTTAAGACCGGGTCCTCCTTTAGTATTTCACACTGTGAGTTGTTCACTGTTTTTCTTCCTGAGTAGATGCATCTTTGCTTGAATACAGCAACTGCTTTTGACTTACTGGTAGTCTCTTTTCAGAACCGCTGTGTTGGATGGGATTGTTGTTGAATTATATTTCATTGTGGCTGTTGACCAGTCAAATAATGGCCACGCTGCGAGTCCAGGCCTGGGTGGTTTGTACTTCTGCTACCGTCTGTGAGTTTTCTTCTCCTTTAGCGTCTGAGCTGCCGAACACTTTTCACTAAATCAGGGTTTTTTGTGTTTCTTCGTACAGGTGAGGCTACCAGCCATTAACTCAAAGTATCCAAGCAAAGTGGGGACTCCACTTGCCCCCAAAGACCCTGCAGGAAGTAGACTCTCCTTTCCTCCCATGTAAGTGCATGGGCAGTGCCAACACTGTCTGGATTCAGTTGGGGTTTGGTCTTTGATCTTTTGAACAAGTGACAACAGTGACAATGATGGCAACAACGTGCTATGCTAATGTCGGCCTAATGATATTCACTTCCCAGCAACACATTTCCGTAATGTGACTTTGATGTCACAACTTCCCCTGGACCAGCATACAAAGCCCTGGCCCAGCCTTGTCTACTCGCCTCCTATCCCAGTTTTCCTTCCTTCCTGATGTCTGTCTGTGCCCCTGTGGAGCACATCTGTCCCCCTTCTGTGTCTCTGCTGTGGGGTCCTGCCTTGCGGAGGCTGAACTTCTCCAACAAGCTGCCCTGCTCTCCATGAGCCTGTGTCCTGCCTGAGACCTGCCTCCTGGAACTTGTCCTCACAAAGGCTCGTCTCTTAAACTTGGGGCCACTTGTCCTTACACGTATGTGTTGCTCAGTCCTGACGTTTTCTGTCACCAAGGCCTGGACCCTGGTGTCCGCACACAGTGAGTGCTCTGGCTCTGCATTAGGCTGGAAAACCTATGAGGCGCTCTGACATTTGGTTCATCTCCAGCTGGAGAGTGAGGTCCTCAGGCCTCCTGGCTCTCGTTACCTTCCCAGAATCCTAGTTAGTGTCTGAATCAATGTCATTAATCGTCTGACTCATTCTTCACACAGCTTCTCATACATTGGGGAGAAAAACAATTAATCAGTTATATTATGTGTGAAAAAAGCCATGAGAGCAGCACGCTCAGACTGGGAGGGAGAAAAAAAATGTATATATATATATGTATATATATCTAGAGGGAGAGAGAGGGCCATTAGGAATACCTTTAACAACAGAGTGATTTGCAAGTAAGAAACCTGAGTTTCAGAGCGAACAGGTATGTCAGGTGACACGTGTTACCTGTTTGACTTCCAAGCTGATGCTGCCTCCGTTACGTCAAACTGCCCTGTCACTCTTCAACGTAGGTTACGACGAGACGTGCAAATACGCAGCAGCAGAGGGAAATGTCAGAGAGAAAGCAAAGCTGTGCAAAGAAGCAGCAGATAACTTTTAATGGGCACAAGGAAGAACTAATTAAGGAACTAATAATTTGTTAAAAAAATAATAGAGTCTGAGCACCCCATTACTACAGGGAAGGGGTGTGTTTTCTGAAGAAGGCTTCCTGAGAAATGCTAGAATTATTGTCTTTCTAATTGGCTGCCATGGAGAAAGGTTTTGGAAACTGAACTAAGCATGGTCTCACCTGTACAAGGGATGCTTGGAAATATACTTCCTTATGCTTAAAAATAGAGAGGGAGAGATTGAGATTGAGAGAGAAGGAGGGAAATAGAGAGGAAGAGAGAGAGAGAGGTGGGGGGAGAGACTGAGAGAGAGAGAGAGAGAAATATCTCCATTATGTTTTAAAGGACGATAACACATCTCATTTATTATCAGTATGTTGGCTGAGAACGCATCTGGATTATCATGAACCTTTGTACTTAAGTTTGACATTAATTTTTCTCTTTTTGAGGCCTGGTCAAAAAACCAGTTCACCCACAAACTTTTCCAAACTTATTAGCAATGGTTATAAGGATGAGTGGTTACAGCAGCGAGCTGATTCAGACAAGAGGACCCCGCAGACATGCAGAGCACCCGCATCCTCTCAGTCTGCGCAAGACCCTGAAGGGCAGCAGGAGGCAGAGCCGCGCCCAGACCCGGAGGTTCTTGGAGGCTCTGAGGAAGTTCAAGGTGAGGTGCACCCAGCAGTCCACACTCGCTGAGGTTTTCGTTCATTGAGATGGCAGCAATGGACTTTTTCTTGTCTCATTATGTATCTCATAATGAGTAATCTAGAAACCATGTAAAAAACCTACAGAAGTATTGAGGTTACAGATACACGTGAGGATAATATGTGTTTTGCTTTTTCCGTCTTTATTCAGATGAATAGCAAAAGTCATGATTTCTGTGGCTTTACTTTTTTTTTTTAATTGTCAGAAATTTTGATACTTCATTTGGTATACTGAATAAATGATCACAATTTTAGTCTCCTGGATCCACAAGATCCTGCTCCCTGCAATGCTTGACCTTCCGTGTAAGCAGTTGGTCCCCTTGAGGCAGCTTCATAAAAAGCCCTCAGTTCTTTGAAAAGAACTCACAATTCAAGCCTGAAATTATTCCATTATCAGCATTTCTTAAGCTTTATTATTAAACTCTGAATAGCTTAGAAGTTTCCCTGTAATTAGCTGTTCAAAATACTATATTAGTTTTGATTTTTAAAAGTCACAGTTACAGGTAGAATTAGTCTTCTTTTTGGCCATGCGCATCTTAAAGCCTACCGAGTATGAGGTGGAGTTCCCGTAGCTCTAGCAATTATTGACCATCTGCCTGTAGGCAACTGACTTTACTCTTGAGGCTTCATTTCTCTGATAGAGAGGAGGGAGGTGTGTTGCCTCTCTTCAAGCATCGGAAGTGTTTCATGAGATGCTTTGTAAGTGGGATCTGCTTGCGTCTCCACACCCAGCTCCTTACTCTGGTGGTGGCGCCTCCACCTGGTTAGGGGGATGTCATCAGCACCTGCTCGCTCTGCACTGTCACCAGGTTGGCCCTGGCCAGTTCTGTTAATGACTTACCCTCTCTCTCCACTGTCATGGTGGATATGTGACAAGTTCACACTCGATGTTGTTAAACAGTGCACTTTTGAACTTTACAATGGCAGTTGTGTCCTATGACATCACTTGAAGTAATACAGCCTTTTACTAATTCTTTATTAAAAGTACTAATTCTTATAATACTTAGTGTGTTTTACTAAATTGAACAACTAATGTGCTTGTTCTTTATTCCAGAGCCTTCTCCCCCAAGTGAGTATTTATAGAGAAACTGACCTGCATCCAAATATAAAAAGTGTCTTACACACAAAAAGATCGATGGACATACTTCTTAAATCTGAAGCGGAAACCTCTGGGCAGCCTGTGAGGTCCTGCTCCAAACCGCACGTATTCTAACCACAAAAGCCGGTGCCCTCTACTCTTCAAATAATCAGAGCTCTCGAAACACAATTTGGGGACAGCAAAAGAAGGACCACTTACATTATTACAAGATTATTTTATTCTTTTATGCATATTACACAAGATAAAACAAAGTTTAGTTCCATTGAGAGACATATATTGTATCACACACCATGTGAGAGATGTGGGTTTAAATAATGGAAAAGAGAGTGAAAAGGCACGGGAGGGCTCCAACTTAAAAATACAAACACAGCGGGCAGGGAGGCTCACCTACACAGGATATTGTAGGATTTTTAGCATTATTTTTCTGCATGGTCTGATGTAGATAGAATTTACTCCACTGCCAACAAAATACATAATCCAATCAAGGAACTATCATTTAACATTAGTATAAGTCCATAAACTTTCTACCAGGAAATAAATCATTGAGCGTGGTATGTAATCTCTGTGTTTAAATTAGCAGCAAGACCTGCTTCATCTCAGAGGAACGTTTTAACTGTTCAAAATTAATGAAAGACTACGTGAGCAGTATTGCCCCTGCAATCCGGAAGAATCCCCGTTTGGCTGAGGGAACCTGCTTCCTCTGGTTGTCTGGGTAGCGGAGGTGTCACTTCCCAGGTGTCACTCCCACTCTCACCAGGATTTCTGACCCTCAGCCCAGTGCTGTAGCTGACAGGGGCCACATGCTCTCCCCTTCTGTTTCCTATTTCTTCTCCTGTCTGTCTTGGCTTTTATCTTGACGAAACAATGGCCAGCCCAGAGCATGCCTTTTCCTTTCCACTGGAAAACTCTCCACTGAAGAGCCTCTTGCTGTAACTTTCTGGACTTCATCAAGGCTTCTTATTAACGCTTCTTTCCCTCTACACGACACAGGATTATTATTTTTTTCTTAGCACAATTTCTGCAGCAATTCTAGACATTTTGGGCATGCCAGAAAGCTGGCCTTTAGATAACTGGCACAGTATTGTTCTTTGAAAGAGCTGGCATTAATGAAGGTGCATAGGACTTGGTGTGCAGGGACGAGAGCCACACAGCGTCCTCTGGGGGCTGGGGAGGAGTGCGGGCGTGCTAGTCTGAGTCGCCTCCCTCCTGCCCAATCACCTCGGGAGATTCTGCTCACCCCGTCAGTTCAGCTCAGCATGCTCCTGTCAGCAGACTTTTCAACACGTAGAGGTGGGACTCATGAATTTACACGTCTCCAACGGGGCACTGTGTTCTTGTCTAGCAGTGTGTGAGTTGGAGACTGATGTTTCCGATGCATGACTTGTGCCTGCAAGTAGGACCATGTGCTAAATTTTTACGTAGACTTCAAGAATAATCCTTATAAATAGGTACAGAAATGTATGTTTTCTTTTATTTAAAATTAATAGGTTAAATTTTTTAATTTATAAAAAATGTCATCTTTATCAATGTCATTTATCAAGAAATGTCAACTCATTTCTTTACTTTGCGTTGCAGGTCCAACAGCGTCTCCACCTGTGCCAACACCAGCAGAGCTCAAATAACCTCCGATACAATATGCATTTAGGATCATTTTCTAACGGCTAACTATGATCTGACTATGTTACAGCTATATTTACGTCTCCTGTTATATTTTATTAATATAGATTCTTGTGAAATAATTTCTCTTAAAGCAGATTTGACATCATTGTTGCATAGATGGTGCAAGTGTTGGGTTTTGCTTCTTGTATTTGTCTGGGATGTTAAGCACGTGGCCTTTGAGACGTTGTGCCTTGCTGGCCTGGGATGTCCCAGTGCCTTAGAACTAACTCCTTCCTACCCATCATCAGCTGACATTACCTCCTACTGTGTCTGCCTCTGTTGGTGGCATTCCTATTGAAATCCACTGTTTAGACTCTTAACTAGAAGAAGCCCACAGCCTTTTCCATTATTTGGTCCTATAATCTTTGTAGAAATAATTTTTCTGGTACAATAAAATATTTAATTCTAGAATATTCTAATACAGTTTATATTAATAAAAAGATTAATTTATTATGCCTTGAAGTTTTAAATATTTAATATAAAAACATTGTAGCATTTGTTAGTTTAAAATTTTTGCTAATATTTTCTTCATAAACTGAAATCCATAATATTAAACATTTATTATTTTGTATCCTTTACATAAAAATATATTTTAGTATTTAACTTAGTAGTCAACAAAAATGTTTTAATAATCCCACTGAATTCTCTTGTTTTATGTATTTTATTACTGTTTATAGTAAGTAATTAGCATTAAAATGTAGTTTTATATTTTGTACATTTAATTCATTAACAAAATAAAAATTTTCTGCTGGAAGATTTTTGGAGAGCCAAACAGGGTCACAGATATTTTAATGTCTTTCTCAGGATAAACTTATCATGCACTTGCTCACCTAAAATTTAGAAATTTTAAATTAGTTCTTTGAGATACTTAATTGAGAACATGTATCTATATTGTTCGATCAAACTGATATTACTATAGAAGAATGTATACAGTGTGAAAAAGATGTGAATGGCTGTATGTATTAAATAAAAAGAATACAGCATTATAGTAAGAAGTTTATTTTTTCCCTCTTTTCTCCCTTTCCCTTCTCTTCCTCTACCTCAATTCCTACCTCATTCTCAAACACCCCACCCTAATGAAAAAATCTTCAGAAGCAGACAGTAGCAGCTTACAACTCTTTAATTCTTGTTTTAGGTTATTAGAGTAACAGAAACCTGTGGTTTAGGGAGAAGACAAAATTTGGAGTAAGGACCTGTGATCAAATCTTGGCTCCATCTTGGGCAGCCAGGGTCTGTTACTGAAAAAGCCAATCCTGCAGTTAACTTTCTGCTTGGACAAATACAACAAACATATTAGGAAAACAGAAAACTTGCAAATTCCATCCAACTGTTCTGAAGTGAATGACTTGCTTCCAAAAGATAAAACAATTACAAGATCACACTAAATACAAATTGTCAGGGGCCAGCCCCGTGGCTTAGCGGTTAAGTGTGCGAGCTCCGCTGCTGGTGACCCGGGTTCGGATCCTGGGCACGCACCGACGCACTGCTTCTCCGGCCATGCTGAGGCGGCGTCCCACATACAGCAACTAGAAGGATGTACAACTATGACATACAACTACCTACTGGGGCTTTGGGGAAAAAAAAGGAGGAGGATTGGCAATAGATGTTAGCTCAGGGCCAGTCTTCCTCAGCAAAAAAGAGGAGGATTAGCATGGATGTTAGCTCAGGGCTGATCTTCCTCACACACACAAAAAATAGTTAAAGCCAGCAAAAAAAGTGTTTAAATATGAATTTTACACTATGTGCGTACACCTACACACACACACACACACACACACACACCCTCCCAGTGTTCTGACGTTTCTGTGGAAGGCATCTGGGAGCCTTCCACAGGAGGCTTTTGGCAGCCTCAGCTCACAAAGCTTAGCTCTCAGCCCATTTTCCTCCTCTATAAAATGGAGACAATTCCTATCCAAGGGTTGTTGTGAGCACTAATCGAAGCAAAGTTCAACAATGTTCCTCACACAATCCTACAAATAATACACAGTACTCAATCATCCTCTCACTTAACTTTCAGAAAACCAGGGCTCACTTTGCTGGTTAATTTGCCCGTGAAGGGAGGCCCAGATAGATGCAGGAAAGCCAGCATCACTGAAGAAAGCTGTGATTCTGACCACTGTGAACTGGTGAAGCTTCCTTTTGTACAGAGCCCTGTGGTCTGTGTGAAATGGGCCCAGAGGCCAAGCTCTGAGGAAAATAAAGCAGAAGTTAGTGGAAAAGGGGAAAGATAAGAGAGAACAGCTTTAAGGAGGAGGATGCAGAACAATGCCAATAGCAAAAATAAGGTAAAAAGTAGAAATAACTGTTAGGAATTAGAGCAGATGACATGATGGAGGAGAATGAAGTACTCCACACCACTACAATGGGTTTAACTGGGTCCCATGGACCATCTTCAAAAATTGGCTGAACTGTGCATTAAAAAGCAGAAGAAGGCCCAGAGAGGTTCACTGGTGAATTCTACCAAACACTTAAGGAAGAAATTATACTAGTTCTCTATAATCGCTTCTAAAGGAGAGAAGCAGAGGCAACAATTCCTAACTCACTCATGAGAGCATTGTTATCTGGATACCAAAGCCAGACAAAGACATTACAAGAAAAGATTACAGATCCATATCTCTCCATGCATCTCTCATGAACATAGATGCAAAAATCCTCAATAAAATATTAGCAAACTGAATCGAAAAACGTATAAAAAGAATTATACACCATGACCAAGTGGGATTTACCCCAGGTATGTGAGGCTGTTTCAGCATTCAAAAATCAATTCATCACATCAACAGACTAAAGAGAAAAAATCACATGATCATATCAACAGCTGTAGAAAAAGCACTTGACAAAATTCAACACTCATTCATGATTAAAACTCTCAGCAAACTAGGATCGGAGGATAATTTACTCAACTTGATAAAAAACATTTACAAAACACCAACAGCTAACATCATACTTAATAGTGAGAAACTAGAAGCTTTCCTGATAAGATCAGGAACAAGGCAAGGACGTCCCCTCTCACCTCTCTTATTCAACATTGTCCAGGAAGTCCTAACTAATGCAACAAGAAAACAAAAGGAAATAGAAGGTATACAGATTGAGAAGGAAGAAATAAAATTGTTCATAGGTGACATAACTGTCTATGTAGAAAATCTGAAAGAACTGACAAAAAAACTCCTGAAACTAATAAGTGATTACAGCAAGGTTGCAGGATATAAGATTAATATACAAAAGTCAATCACTTATATACCAGCAATGAAAAGTGGCATTTGAAACTAAAAACACAGTATCATTTGTATTAGCACCCCCAAAAATGAAATGCTTAGGTAGAAATCTAACGATCTATATGAGGAAAACTATAAAACTCTGATGAAAGAAATCAACTTAACAATGGAGAGATATTCCATGTTCATGGATAGGGAGACTCAATATTGTCGAAACGTCAGTTCCTTTCAACTCGATCTGTAGACTCAATGCAGTCTCAGTCAAAATCCAAGCAAGTTATTTTGTGAATTTTGACAAACTGATTCCAATGTTTATAAGGAGAGGCAGAAAACCTAGAATAGCCAACACAATATTGAAGAAGAACAAAGTTGGAAGTCTTACACTACCTGACTTCAAGAATTAATATAAAGCTATAGTAATCAAGACAGTATGTTATTGGGGAAAGAATAGACAAATCAATTAATGGAACAGGATAGAAAGCACAGAATAGCTACAAATAAATATAGTCAACTAATTTTTGACAAAGGAGCAAAAGCAATACAATAGAGAAAAGACAGCTTTTTCAATAAATGGTGCTGGAACAACTAGACATCCACATAAAAAAAATTAATCTAGACACAGACCTTACACCTTTTACATAAATTAACTCAAAATGGATCATAGGTCTAAATGTAAAATACAAAACTATACAATTCCTAGGACATGACAGAAAAAATCTAGATGACCTTGGTTGGGTATGGTGATGATTTTTTAGATACAATACCAAAGCCATGATCCATGAAAGAAAGAATTGATAAACTGGACTTCCTCATTAAAACTAAAAACTCCCACTCTGCAAAAGACACTGTCAACAGAATAAAAGACAAGCCACAGACTGAAAGAAAATATTTGCAAAAGACAAATCTGATGAAGGACTGTTATTCAACATGTGCAAAGAACTATTAAAACTCAATAATAAGAAAACAAAAAAGAAGATATGCAGATGGAAACAAAAAAGAAGACACACAGATGGAAAATAAGCATATGAAGAGATGCTCCACATCATTTGTCATCAGGGAAATGCAAATTACAACGAGATACCACTACACACCTATTAGAATGGCCAAAATCCAGAACACTGACACCACCACATGCTGACAAGGATGTGGAGCAACAGGAACTCCCATTCAGGGCTGGTGGAAATGCAAAATGGTACAGCCTCCTTGGAAGACAGTTTGGTAGTTTCTTACAAAACTAAAGATACTTGTACTCTATGATCCAGCAACCACTTTCCATGGTATCTACCCAAAGGAGTTGAAAATTTTTGTCCACACAAAAACCTGCACATGGATGTTTACAGCAGCTTTTTTGTTTTTGTTTTTTGTGAGGAAGATCAGCCCTGAGCTAACATCCATGCTAATCCTCTTCTTTTTGCTGAGGAAGACCAGCTCAGAGCTAACATCTATTGCCAATCCTTCTCCTTTTTTTTTTTCCCCAAAGCCTCAGTAGATAGTTGTATGTCATAGTTGCACATCCTTCTTAGTTGCTGTATGTGGCACGTGGCCTCAGCATGGCCGGACAAGCAGTGCATCGGTGCACACCCGGGATCCGAACCCAGGCTGCCAGTAGCAGAGCACGTGCACTTAAACGCTAAGCCACGGAGCCGGCCCTATAGCAGCTTTATTCATAATTGCCACAACTTGGAAGCTACCAAGAAGTCCTTCAGTGGGTGAATGGATAAATAAACTGTGGTACATCCCAACAATGGAATATTACTCAGCACTAAATAAAGGTGAGCTATCAAGCCATGAAAGACATGGAGAAACCTGAAACGCATAAACCTGAAACGCATATTACTAAGTGAACAAAGCCAATCTGAAAAGGCTACTTCCCGTATGATTCCAACTCTATGACATTCTGGAAAAGGCAGAACAATGGAGGCAATAAAAAGATCAGTGATTACCAGGGCTTAGAGAGGCAGAGAGGGATGAATAGGTAGAGCACAGAGGCTTTTTAGGGCATTGAAACTACTCTGTATGATATTATAATTATGGATACATGTCATCAATCATTTGTCAAAACCCATAGAGTGTACAACACTGAGAGTGAGCCGTAATTTAAACTATGGACTTTGGGAAATTATGATGTGTCAATGTAGGTTCATTGACTGTAACAAATGTACCACTCTGGTGCAGGTATATAGATGGAGGGAAGGCTATGCACGCATGGGGGCAAGCGGTATATGGCAACTCTCTGTACTTTCTACTCAATTTTGCTTGAATCTAAAACTGCTCTAAAAGATAAAGTCTATTTAAAAATGGGGGAAAAATCAAAATAGTGCCTGTGTAGGAAAAACTTACTTCTCCTCCTGTGTCTCTCATTTACTACTGACTTCTTTACTACTCAGAACACTTCACTTCTCGTCACCAAATGTCTGGGGGTTTATCCCCCAACAAGCAATTCTCTGAGACATCAGGTGGACGACCTATAATTTAACTCAATTCTGATACTGGAGTTAACATCAGATCCCACAGGTTAAGGGCTCAGTCCCACAAGACTGCCCCCCCCCTTCAGATGCCAATCACAAGCCCAGGTTGTCACCTGTACTTCTGATTGACCAGCTATAAATTGGGGTTCCCACAACCCTCTCCTTGGGTTCAATAATTTGCTAGGATGACTCACAGAACTCAGAGAAACACATACTTTTTACCTGTTTATTATAAAAAGATATGCTAAAGGATACAGATAAACATCCAGATGGAAGAGATCCATAGGACAAAGCATGCAGGAAGGGCTGCAGAGCTTCCGTGCCCTCTCCTGGCAAATCACTCTCCCAGCACCTCCACGTGTTTACCAACTCTGAAGCTCTCTGAACCCTCTGCTTTTTGGGATTTTTACGGAGGCTTCATTATGTAGGTGTGATCGATTATTACTCCATTTCCGGCCCCTACCCCCTCTCTGGATAATAGGGGGTGGGGCTAAAAGTTTCAAGCTTCTAATCTTGGTCTTTCTGGTGACGACTCCCCACCCAGGAGCCCACCAAGAGTCCCTCATTAGAACAAAAGACACTCCTACCACCCAGGAAATCTCAAGGGATTTAGGAGCCATGTGTCAGGGACAGGGTCAAAGACCAAATATGAGAACAAAAGGTGCTCCTTGTGTTCTTATCGCTTAGGAATTTCTTTTTTATTGAGGTCACATTGTATATAAATTATATATAAATTTAAGGTGTACATCATTATATTTCGACTACTGTATAGACTGCATCATGTTCACCACAAAAAATCTAGTCACTACACAAATGTGCCCCTTTACCCCTTTTGCCCTCACCCCAACCCCCTTCCCCTTTGATAACCACCATCTGTTCTACTTATGTGTTTCTTTATCTATCTTCCACATGAGTGAAGTCATATGGTAATTGTCTTTCTCCATCTGACTTAATTCACTTAGCACAATACCCTCAAGGTCCAACCATGTTGTCGCAAATAGCACTTTTTGTCTTTTTTAAGTTGAGTAGTATTCCATTGTATATATATACCATATCTTCTTTATCCATTCATCTGTTGATGGGCACTTAGGCGCTTTCAAGTCTTGGCTATTGTGAATAATGCTGCAATGGACATGGCGGGGCATGTGTCTTTTCAAATTAGTGTTTTCATGTTCTTTGGAATAAATACCCAGAAGTGGAATATCTGGATCATATGGTATTTGTATTTTTAATTTTTTGAGAAATCTCCATACTGTTTTCCATAGTGTTTGCACCAATTTACATGCCCACCGGCAGTGTATAAGGGTTCCTTTTTCTCTACCTCCTCTCCAAAACTTGTTACTTCTTATCTTTTTAATAATAGCCATTCTGATGGATGTGAGGTGACATCTCATTGTGGTTTTGATTTGCGTTTCCTTAATAATTAGTGATGTTGAAAATCTTTTCACGTGCCTATTGGTCATCTCTATATCTTCTTTGGAAAAATGTCTGTTTATATCCTCTGCCCATTTTTTGATTGGATTGTTTGTTTTTTTGTTGTTAAGTTGTCTGAGTTCTTTATACATTTTAGATATTAACCCCTTATCAGATATATGATTTGCAAAAATTTTCTCACAGATGGTGAGTTATCTTTTCATTTTGTTGATGGTTTCTTTTGCCATGAAGAAGATTTTTAGTTTGATGTAATAATCAAAAACCTCCCAAAAAAAGTCCAGGACCAGATGGCTTCTCTGGTGAATTCTACCAAACATTCAAAGAAGATTTAATATCTATCCTTCTCAAACTCTTCCAAAAAATTGAAGAGAACAGGACACTTACTAACTCATTTTACAAGGCCAATATTACCCTGATACCAAAACCAGACAACGATAACACAAAAAAGGAAAATTACAGGTGAATATTGCTGACAAACACAGATGTAAAAATCCTAAACAAAATACTAGCAAATCAAATACAATAACACATTAAAAGGATCCTATACCACCATCAAGTGGGATTTATTCCAGGTACATAGGGATGGTTCAACATCCATAAATCAATCAATGTGATACACTACATTAACAAAATGATGAATAAAAATGACATGATCATCTCAGTAGATGCAGAGAAAGCATCTGACAAGATTCAACATCCATTTGTGATTAAAAAAAGCACCTCTCAATAAAACGGGTATAGAAGGAAAGTACCTCAATATAATAAAGGCCATATATGACAAACCCACAGCCAACATCATACTCAATGGTGAAAAACTGAAAGCCATCCCTCTAAGAACAGGAACAAGATAAAGACGCACACTCTTACCACTCTTATCTTACCTTCTTACCTTAGAAGGAAAGTACCTCAATATAATAAAGGCCATATATGACAAACCCACAGCCAACATCATACTCAATGGTGAAAAACTGAAAGCCATCCCTCTAAGAACAGGAACAAGATAAAGACGCACACTCTTACCACTCTTATTCAACATAGTATTGGAAGTCCTGGCCAGAACTGGGCAAGAAAAAAAAATAAAAGGGATCCAAATTGGAAAAGAAGAAGTAAAACTGTCACTATTTGAGGATGACATGGTTCTATATATGGAACACTATTAAGAATCCACTATTAGACCATTAGAAATAATTAACAAATACAGTAAAGTTGCAGGGTACAAAATTAACATACAGAAATCAGTTGCATTTCTATACACTAACAATGAACTAGCAGAAAGAGAAATAAAAAATACAATCCCATTTACAATCACAACAAAAAGTATAAAATACCTAGGAATAGATGTAACCAAGGAGGTGAAAGACCTATACACTAAAAACTATAAGACATTATTGAAAGAAAATGAAGAAGACATAAAGACATGGAAAGATGCTCATAGAGTGCAAGAATAAACATAGTTAAAATGTTCATATTACCTAAAGCAATCTGTAGATTCAATGCAATCCCAATCAGAATCCCAATGACATTTTTCACGGAAATAGAACAAAGAATCCTAAAACTTACATAGAACAACAAAAGACCCTGACTAGCCGAAGCAACCCTGAGAAAAAAGAACAAAGCTGGAGGTATCACATTCTCTGATTTCAAAATATACTACAAAGCTATAGTAAGCAAAACAGCATGGTACTGGCAGAAAAACAGACACACAGAACAATGGAACAGAATTGAGAGCCCAGAAATAAACCCACACATCTATGGTCAGCTATTTTTTCTCTTTTGGAGGTGATGAAAATGTTTGGAACCAGAGCAGAGATAATGGTTGCACAACATTGTCAATGTATTAAATGTCACTGAACTGTACACTTTAAAATGCTTAATTTTATGTTATATAAACTTCACCTCAGTAAAAAAAATT
Organism: Diceros bicornis minor; assembly: GCF_020826845.1. Lineage (NCBI taxonomy): Eukaryota > Metazoa > Chordata > Mammalia > Perissodactyla > Rhinocerotidae > Diceros > Diceros bicornis. The sequence goes on from NC_080780.1 coordinate 4,566,861, forward strand.
TGAACTTTATTAAAAATAAAAGAATGTATGGCATTCATTTAAAGCAGTGATCAGAGGAAAATGCATAGTTTTGAAAATTTATATATAAACAAAACAAAGACAAAAATGGAGTAAATCATCAGGTCAAAAAGTTTGACAAAGAACAATAAGGTAAATCAACAGCATAAGGAAAGAAATAAAATAATGAAAGTAAAAATTAATGAGATGGACAGTACAAAACAGTAGCTCATTAAAAAATAACAAAATAGGTCAGTATTACTAGCTAATTTAAGAGAAATGGGAAGTAAAAAAATACAAAATAAGCAATGGGAGAAATATCCACTAAAAGAGGAGAATTTTATTTTTAAATCAAAAGATCCTACTTTATGGATTTCTATGAAAATAAATCTGAAAACCTAGGTGAAATGGAATGTTCTCTAGGATAATGCTATCAGAGTTGGGATCATTAAATTTACAAGGCTTACATAAAGCAGTTTCAGTAGGAGAAGTAAAACTATTCAGGAACTACACCACAATATAAGCACCAGGCCACACTGATTTCACTGCGGAATTCTACCCAGCTTCAAAGACCACACAGTCCTAATGCTGACAAATATTCCAGACTATAGAAAATCAATGAAAATTCTTCTTACAAAACATATAAAATGTTGATTCCAAAACCTGAATATGGTATATGAGAGACAAATCATTAAGCAGTATAATTTATCAATACCAGTACAAAAATACTAAACAAAATAACAGCAACAGAATCCAACATCATTTTAAGAAAATTCTCTATTATGACCAAGTAAGATTTTTATTCCAGGAATGCAAGGTTGATTCAATATTGGGTAATCCAATAATCTTTTTTTTTTTTATTTTTTTTTATTTTTTTCCCCCCAAAGCCCCAGTAGATAGTTGTACGTCATAGCTGCACATCCTTCTAGTTGCTGTATGTGGGACACGGCCTTAGCATGGCCGGACAAGCAGTGCATCGGTGCACGCCCGGGATCCGAACCCGGGCCACAGAGCAGTGGAGCACGCCCACTTAACCGCTAAACCATGGGGCCGGCCTGGTAATCCAATAATCTAATACGCCATATTAACAGATCGAAGGATAAAAACCATATGGTTTTTTCCATAGAAAAACATTCAACAAAATTCAGCATTTGATTTGGATTTGGGGATGTGGTACAGTGCACGGCGTTGAAATTGAAGGGGAATTCGCCGGAGATCAGGTGTTTTGAGGGAACGCTTCTTTGCTCTGAGAGGCCCGTAGGAAGAGACAGTCTTTTTTCCATTAAATATTACCATATCGGCATGTGAGGCCTGGAAATTTTGCAGCCATCTTGCCGCTTTGAGAGAGACGGCCCAGGAACAAATGTCACACACGGGAGGCAGTGAAGCCCCAACATGAAAAGAACACAGGTCTTTGATAACTACCTGGAAATGCTGAATTAACCAGCCCTGGAGCCACTTTATGTTGGAATGTCACATTTTGCAAAATAATTAAGCTCCACAACATTTAACCTATTTGATCTGGGAGTTCTGTTTTTGCAGCCAAAATTACCCTGGTACTCAGTTCCTGAATAACAAACAAGTGGGTATAGCATCCTTGAGAAACAATACAAGGTTTACCCATTAAGTGTTATTTCCCTGAGTAACAACACTTGTCTACAATCTAATACACTGTCATATTCTTCTCATACAGTACTTGCATCCTTCTTTATTTTTGATTCATTCTTTGGATTACACATAATCCTTACCTATCAATAGGTTGTGTTTTAAATGATTATCAGCTAGTTGTCTGGAAGTCCTAATGCATTTTCCTACAGGAAGAAGATACTAATTGGTCATTATATTTCTAGGCTAGCCCACAGAAAGCTATTTAAAGCAAAACATGCTATAAATCTAAAATAAATATTAAACAATATTACGGTATTATCTCTTTCTTTTTTATATCCTAAAATGCTTAAACACACACACAAAATGTTAAAAATGCCAACCTCCCTCCTACACAGTATAATTAAGAAGTATTTGTGGAATGAATTTATAACATTTCAGAATACACATGCTTTTTTCTAATGTGGTACAATACTAACCATTCAACTCAAAATCAAACATGAAAAAATTTTCAATTTATCTTGACTGCTATTATGTGAGAACAAAGCAGGGAGTTCACTAGAAAAAGAAAAGATTCGCATTATTTTTTGCTCATCCCCAAAAGAAACAAATATGCACAGTCTACAAAACCTATAGCACAAAACTACCTCATTCTGTCTAGCACTCAGTTTCCTTAGCCCCACATCAGATTATCTGTGATCCCTGCATCTCTTCTTATTACCCGGTGGTCACTCTGGCTCTTGGGTGAAGACCTTGTTCTTCCAGACGAAGTCAGCCTCATCCTCACACCGGCCTTCAGATTCTCTGGGTCACTGGGGCCCTGAAGCTGGTGGGCTGGAGCCACGTCCCCCAGCATCGGGAGTCCCATACGAGGTGGGCTGGCTGGTGCAGGATCCCACAGCCGGTCTGCCTGAGGGTCCAGCGGAAGCCCTGCTCTTCAGGGGTGAGGGGTGGGAGGTGGAGGGTATTGCGGTATACACTGGTCTTTGTAGTTCCCAGTTGCCCATGTGGCTCTGGGAAGCTAAAGAGGAGACATGATAGAGGATAGGAATTAGACCTTCACACACAAAAGGAAAGGGGGGCTCAGAGCCTACCGGGGGCCCCAATTTATACCCCAGGAAGACTCAGGGATTAAGTAAGGGAGGGCGAATCACCACCTCAGGGTACCCCTCAGTTACCCTCTTCCAGGGAAGCAAACTGGGCCAGGCCAAGGGAGGAAGGCAGGTGGCCAGGAGACCCCAGCCCAGACAGCTCCTGGTTTGTAAAGATTTCTATGGTTCGTTGTTCACAAGTGCGTGTCTGAACCTCATGCTCGATGTGGAATAAGCTCTCTCCAGCCATTAGTTTATTCAGAGTTGGAAGGCACCCTTCTGCTTCCTCATGAAGCAATACCAGAAATGGCCCAGAGAAGTCACATACGTCACTCAGCTGTGTGGCTTGGCCCACAGTCTCCAACTCATCTCTAAATCAGCTCATCTGGACAACGGCATTTCCAAGTCGTCTTCCAGCTCTGAAAAAAGGGCACTGATAATCTATCAAACTGGAATGTGGGTATCTGGCTTCCCAGTGAGGGCCCAGTGGGGCCAGGAGCACCCCGCCAGGACTCCACACCAGTTTTCCAGAACCCTTCAGGGAAGATATTTATCTCCACTTTATAGTTAAAGCAGGGGTCTCAACACGTGTACCTAGGACCCCTGATACTCAACACCTGTTCAGGGGTCTGCGAGGTCCAAACTATTTTCATAATAATTTAAAGACTTTATTTGCCTTTTTCTGCATCATTCTCTCATTACGTTCAGTGCATTTTCCAGAGACTACCTGCTATGTGAGATCACAAGAGATCAAGTGCAGAAGTGGACATGAGAATCCAATCGTCTCTATTAAGCCAGATATTAAAGAAATTTGCAAAAATGTAGAAAAATGCCACTCTTCTCACTGTTTTTTTAAAAAATAGAGCTGTTTCATAAATATAGGTTATTTATACTAATGTAATGGGCTTGTCACTATTACTTTAAAATAAATATGCTAAACATGTACTAGCTTTCATTTCTATTTCATTTTTTTGGTGATGAAGATTGGCCCTGAGCTAACATCTGTGCCAATCTTCCTCTATTTTGTATGTGGGACACCGCCACAGCCTGTCTGATGAGTGGTGTAGGTCCGCGCTTAGGAACCAAACCCGCGAACTCTGGGCCAACAAAGCAGGGCACGCGAACTTAATCACTACGGCACCAGGCCGGCCCCATTAGCTTTCGTTTCTAATATGATAAGTATAAATAGCTAGTAACACACATAAACATTTCTCTGGAGTCCTCAGTGATCTTTAAGAGTGTAAAGGTGTCCTGAGGCCAAAATGTTTGAGTTACAGTAATTCAGAAAGGTTGTGACTTTCCCGCTATCACATGGCTCATGGCAGGCAGTCTGTCTGCCTCCAGAGTCTGTGTTCTTTTTTCTTCTGCTTTACTGTCTTTGAGTCTTTGCTGTATCTCATGTGATATATACACATTGAATGCCACCCATTGAAAATCCTTCCTTAGAGAACTTTTTCTCATTTGGCACAATATTTGTGCTTCAAAGGTGGACTACAAAGCACTTCTCCTTTGCACTTACCCAGAAGCTGGGACTCAAGCAGTTTACGTGGCCAGGACAGCAAGCTATCCATTTAGAAAGTTACCAAGAAAGACTGATGCCTCCAGACTAGGCAGAGGACAGTGAGCATAAATCATTTCTTCTGAGATAATCCTGCTTGAACAGCTATCTGTCGCAGGGTGAGCTGGAGGTGGGACACAGAAGATATAGGACAGAGGAGAAATAAATAGAAGAAAATAAATTTCCAAAACATTTGTCAATGCACAATGTACATTACATGCCTGTACATATGCATAGGTGTGTGATATATAATAGAAAGGTACTGCACTCATAAATTTAAAAACCAGGAATTATATTTTTATCACTGTACTTACCAATGTATCCTTCAAATTATCTTTCATTTCCACTTTTTAAAATTTTATTTTGTACCCTCTGGTATGGACTGAATGTTTGTGTCCCCCAAAATTCATACATTGAAATCCTAATCCACAATGTTAGGGTATTAGATGATGTGGTCCTTGGGAGGTGATTCAGGTTAGATGAGGTTATAAGGGCAGGCCCCAGGATGGGACTGGCACCCTTAAAAGAAGAGACAACAAAAACTTGCTCTCTCTTTCTCTCTCTCTGCCATGTGAGCACACAGTGAGAAGGCGTCTACTTGCAAACCAGGAAGAGAGACCCCTAGGCCTCTCACCAGAAGCCAACCATGCCGGCACCTCGATCTGGGACTTTCAGCCGCCAGAACAACTACTTGAGAAATCAGTGTCTGTTGTTTAAGCCTCTAGTATATGGTATTCTGTAATGGTAGCCCGTGCTGACTAAGACTCTGTGTGTGTGTGCGTGTGTGTGTGTGTGTGTGTGTGTGTGTGAGAAAGGGAGAGAGAACGGAGAAATTAGCATTGATAATATGTATAATAATATATAAATAAATTATATATTTTGCAAGGAACTGTGGGGGCTGGCTCGGCAAGCCTGTAGGGCAGTTGTCAGGAGGGGCAGACTGGAACTCTCAGGAACAGGCTAAAGCTGCTGCCCCAGTATTTCCTTCCTCAGAGAAACTTCAGTTCTGCTCTTAAGATCTTTCGATTGATAGAATCAACTGATTATCGACATTAGTCACATTTCCATGCTGGACTGCATAACTGGGGACCAGAATAACTTGTCTAGCCAGTAGTGTCCAACAAATGCCTGAGAGTTTTGTTTTCCATTTTTTCGCTTTTTAAATTTAGAAAATATCACCTATAGAATAGGACCTAAACCATAAACATACAACCCAATAAGCTATAGAATAAACCCTCTTATAATGACAACCAACGTCCAAAAACTGAACAGCACAGCCCCCAGAAGCCCCCTGGCATGCTCCGTCCTGACCAGTGAGCCTCCACTGTCCCCCAGCAATCACTCTCCTGACTTTTTGAAATTCACTTCTTGCTTGTCTTTATAATTCACCTGTCTGTTGTGAATCCTAGATGATACGCTTCAGTTTTGCTTAGTTTTTCACTTTAAATCAATGGAATCATACAGTCCTGTATGTCTTCTTGCATCCAACATTATATATGTTATTACACACACTGGTCATCGATCCATTTAATTTCTGTTATATGTGTGCTACACATTATTATATTATATGAATATATCTCTATTTCTTCATCCATTCTACTATTGTTTTCAGCTATTGGCTATAGTAAATAAAGCTTTTGAACTCTCTTAAAAACTTCTTGACCACGTGAAAACCGGTGCTCTCCAAGACCCCTCACAGCCCAAGGGGATCCTCCTACGGAGGGAGTGGAACTGTCGTGAGGGTAGTTTCAACAAGCTAGCCCCTCAGGAGAGCAGAGAGCGACAGCGAGGCGAGAAACCTCTGAGATTGGGGAGGCAAAAGTAAGTGCCCCTCCCCCACCCGGCCCTCCCAAGTGGCGCTTCAGCTCAGCCCCATCCCCAGAGGCAGTGGCCCCCAGGTGCCTGGGCCCCACCAGCAGGGGCAGCGTGACCATGTCCCACCCCCACAGGCAGCAGCCCCCAGGTGCCCAGGCCCCACCAGCAGTGGGGCGAGCCCATACCCCCACACCAGAGGCAGCGGCAGCTCAGGCCTCACCACGCCACAGACCCAGCTGCTCCACCTGGACCAAGTCATGGCCCCAGCTTCCCTGGCTCCACCGTGCCACGGCCCCACTCCTTTGGCTTGACCGACACCCCTCCCCCCTGGCTCCAGCTGCTTCAGCTTGGCCTGTGCTCAGACTCCAGCTGACTTGGCACCAGAAACATCGGCTGACTGTACTCCAGTTCCAGCTTCTTTGGCCCAGTGGCATCCTAGCTCCTCCTTCTTCAGCCCAGCGCACTCCAGTTCCAGCTTCTTTGGCCCAGCGCACTCCAGTTCCAGCTTCTTTGGCCCAGCGCACTCCAACTCCAGCTTCTTTGGCCCAGCGCACTCCAGCTCCAGCTTCTTTGGCCCAGAGCACTCCAGCTCCAGCTTCTTTGGCCCAGCGCACTCCAGTTCCAGCCTCTTTGGCCCAGCAGCACTCCAGCTCTTCCTTCTTTGGCCCAGCATGCTCCAGTTCCAGCTTCTTTGGCCCAGCGGCACTTCAGCTGCAGCTGCTTCAACCCACCCGCACCTGAGCCCCAGCTGCTTCAGCCTAGCTGTGCTCCAGTCTCAGCTGTTCCCACACTGTAGCTCCAGCTGTTCCTACGCTCCTCCCCCAGCAGCCTCCACTCACCCATGCCTCAGATCAGCCAGGGGCCCACGAGAGTGCCTGCGGATTGAGGCGGGCCAGAATACACAGCTCTTGACCCCCACCCAGCGGCAGCAAGAGGAAACTGCGACCATATATTTTCACTATGAGGAAAAGTAAGCCAACACCAACAGGCACCATACAAAAATATATTAAATCTCCAGACCAAAAGGAAAATGACAAGCACCCAGAAGTCAATCCGGAAAGCACAGAAATGTATAACCTTAATGACAGAGAATTCAAAATAGCCATCATAAAAAGCTTAATGAAATACAAGAAAACACAGACAGACAATTCAATGAAATCAGTAGTTTCTTCACAAAAGAGATTGAAATTATAAAAAAAAAAATCAGAAATCTTAGAGATGAAAAACACAATAGAGGAGATAAAGACAAATCTGGAAGCCTTAAGCATCAGAGCCAACAATATGGAGGAAAGAATTAGCAATATTGAGGACAACAACACAGAAATGCTCCAGGTGGAGGAGGAAAGAGAACTAAGACTAAAAAGAAATGAAGAGACTCTCTGAGAAATATCTGACTCCATTAGGAAATCCAACATAAGGATTATAGGTATTCCAGAGGGAGAAGAGAGGGAAAAAGGAGCAGAGAACTTGTTCAAAGAAATAATAGCTGAGAACTTCCCAAACCTGGAGAAGGAGCTGGAAACACCAGTGAATGAAATAAATAGATCTCCTAAATATATCAACATGAAAAGACCCTCTCCAAGGCATATAGTAGTAAAGCTGGCAAAAGTCAATGACAAAGAAAAAATATTAAGGGCAGCTAGACAACAAAAAAAATAATAACATACAAAGGATTTCCTATCAGGCTCTCAGCTGATTTCTCGACAGAAACTTTACAGGCTAGGAGAGAGTGGAATGATATATTCAAAATTCTGAAGGACAAAAACTTTCAGCCAAGAATACTCTATCCAGTGAAAATATCCTTCAGATATGATGGAGAAATAATAACTATCCCAGAAAAAGAAAGGCTAAGGGAGTTCGTTGCCACAAGACCCCCACTACAAGAAGTGCTCAAGAAGGCCCTCATCCCTGAGAAAAAAAAGAGAAAGGGGATTCAAAGTTTTGAACAAAGAGGAAAATAGGTCAACAAAACCAGAAAAATTGCAGTCCTCTATCAAAATAGATTAGCAAACACTTAATTATAAAACCAAAGATCAAGGGAAGGTAAGCACCAAGCATAAATATAACCTCATCATGTTAAACACGAACTCACAACACAAGAAGGAATAAGATGTGAACAATGACTTAGAAAGAGAAGAGGAAAGGGATCAAATCGACTTCGTGTAAAGGAATAAGAGGCCATCAGAAAATAGACTATCACATCCACGAGATTTTTTATACAAACCTCATGGTAACCACTCACCAAATAATCAGAACAGAATCACACACGATAAAGAAAGAGAAAACTAAGAGAGCCCCCATACAGAACTACCAAACTAAACTGGTAGTCCGAAACACACGGGACGAGAAACAAAAGAAATGAAAAAGAACTGGAAAAAGAGCGATAAAATAACAACAACAAGCCCTCATATATCAATAATTACTCTAAATATAAATGGACTGAACTCTCCAATCAAAAGACACAGAGTGGTGGGATGGATTAAAAAACAAGGCCCAACAATATGCTGCCTCCAGGAAACACATCTCAGCTCTAAAGACAAACACAGAATCAGAGTGAAAGGATGGAAGACAATAATCCAACCTAATAGCAAACAGAAGAAAGCAGGTGTTGCCATACTTATATCAGACAAAGTTGACTTCAAGATAAAACAGGTAAGGAGAGACAAAGAGGGGCAATATATAATGATAAAAGGGACAAGAAGACATATCACTTTTAAATATATATGCACCCAATACAGGAGCACCAAGGTACATACAGCAACTATTAACAAACCTAAAAGGAATATTAACAACAACACAATAATAGTAGGGGATCTTAACAACCCACTCTCATCAATGGATAGATCATCCAGACAGAAAATAAATAAAGAAATAACGGACCTAAATGAAAAACGAGATGAGATGGACTTAATAGACATATACAAAGCACTCCATCCAAACACAGCAGATTACACATTCTTCTCAAGCGCGCATGGAACATTCTCAAGAATAGACCATGTGTCGGGAAACAAGGCATGCTTATATAAATTTAAGAAGATTGAAATCATAACAAGCATCTTTTCAGACCATAATGCCATGAAGTTAGAAATCAACTACAAGGAAAAAACTGGGAAAGTGACAAAGCTGTGGAGACTCAACAACGTGCTACTAAACAACCAATGGATCATTGATGAAATTAAAGGAGAAATCAAAGCATATCTGGAGACAAATGAAAATGAAAATACACTGCACCAACTCATATGGGATGCAGCAAAAGCAGTCCTGAGAGGGAAACTCATAGCAATACATGCCCACCTTAACAAACAAGAAAAAGCCCAAACAAGCAACCTCAAACTACACCTAACAGAATTAGAAAAAGAAGAACGAACAAAGCCTAAAGTCAGCAGAAGGAGGGAAATAATAAAAATCAGAGCAGAAATAAATGAAATTGAAATTAAAAAAACAGTAGAAAGGATCAATGAAACAAAGAGCTGGTTCTTTGAGAAGATAAACAAAACTGACAAGCCCTTAGCCAGACTCACCAAGAAAAAAAGACAGAAGGCTCAAATAAATAAAATTAGAAATGAAAAAGGAGAAATTACAACAGATACCACAGAAATACAAAACATTATAAGAGAATACTATGAAAAACTATATGCCAACTCATTGGACAATCTAGAAGAAATGGATAAATTCCTAGACTTATACAACCTCCCAAAACTGAATCAAGAGGAAATAGAGAACCTGAATAGACCAATCACAAGAGACTGAAACAGTAATCAAAAACTTCCCAAAAAATAAAAGTCCAGGACCAGATGGCTTCTCTGGAGAATTTTACCAAACATTCAAAGAGGACTTAATACCTATCCTTCTCAAACTATTCCAAAAAATAGAGGAAGATGGAACACTTCCCAACACATTCTACAAGGCCAACATCACCCTGATACCAAAGCCAGGCAAAGACAATACTAAGAAAGAAAACTACAGACCAATATCCTTGATGAACATAGATGCAAAAATCCTCAACAAAATATTGGCAAACTGAAACAGCAATACATTAAAAAGATCATACACCATGATCAAGTGGGATTTATACCAGGGACACAGGGATGGTTCAACATCCGCAAATCAATCAACGTGATACACCACATTAACAAAAAGAGGAATAAAAACCGTATAATCATCTCAATAGATGCAGAGAAGGCTTTTGACAAGATCCACCAACCATTTATGGTAAAAACTCTCATCAAAATGGGTATAGAAGGAAAGTCCCTTAACATAATAAAGGCCACATATGACAAACCCACAGCCAACATCACACTCAGTGGGGAAAAACTGAAAGCCTCTGAAAACAGGGACAAGACAAGGGTGCCCACTCTTGCCACTCTTATTCAACACAGTACTGGAGGTTCTGGCCAGAGCAATTAGGCAAGAAAAAGGAACAAAAGCAATCCAAAGGTGCAATGAACAAGTGAAACTCTTGCTGTTTGCAGATGACACGATCTTATATATAGAAAACCCTAAAGAATCCATTGGTAAACTATTAGAAATAATCAACAACTACAGCCAAGTGGCAGGGTACAAAATGAATTTACAGAAATCAGTTGCATTTCTGTATACCAACAATGAACTAACAGAAAGAGAACTCAAGAAGACAATCCCATTTACAATTCCAACAAAAAGAATAAAATATCTAGGAGTAAATTTAACCAAGGAAGTGAAAGACCTATACAATGAAAATTGAAATGATTTCATTCATTGAATGAAATCAATGATGACATAAAGAAATGGAAAAATATTCCATGCACTTGGATTGGAAGAATAAACATAGTTAAAATGTCCATTTTAACTAAAGCAATCTACAGATTCAATGCAAGCCCAATCAGAATCTCAAGGACATTCTTCACAGAAATAGAACAAAGAATACTAACATTCATATGGGGCAACAAAAGACCCCGTACAGCTAAAGCAATCCTGAAAAAGAAGAACGAGGCTGGAGGCGTCATAATCCCTGACTTCAAAACATACTACAAAGCGATAGTAATTAAAACAGCAGGGTACTGGTACGAAAACAGACACACAGATCAATGGAATAGAATCAAAAGTCCAGAAATAAAACCTCATATCTATGGGCAGCCAATCTTTGACAGAGGAGCTAAGGACATACAGTGGAGAAAGGAAAGTCTCTTCAATAAATGGTGCTGGGAAAACTGGACAGCCACTTGCAAAAGAATGAAAGTGGACCATCTGCTATCGCCATACACAAAAATTAACTCAAAATGGCTCAAAGATCTGAAGGTGAGACCTGAAACTATAAAACTCCTGGGGGAAAATATAGGTAGTACACTACCCACCATCAGCCATAAAGGGATCTTTTTGAATTCCATGTCTACTCAGACAAGGGAAACAAAAGAAAAAATAAACAAGTGTGACTTCATCAGATTAAAGAGCTTCTACAAGGCAAATGAAACCAGGATCAAAATGAATAGGGAATCTACCAGCTAGGAAAAAATATTTGCAAACCATATATCTGACAAGGGATTAATCTCCACAATATATAAAGAACTCACCCAAGTGAATAACAAAAAAACAAACAACCCAATCAAAAAATGGGCAGAGGAAATGAACAGATACTTCTCCAAAGAAGATATACAGATGGCCAATGGGCACATGAAAAGATGTTCAACATCACTAATCATCAGGGAAATGCAAATCAAAACCACACTCAGATATCATCTTACACCCGTTAGAATGGCTATAATCACCAAGACAAAAACCAACAAATGCTGGAGAGGCTGTGGAGAAATGGGAATCCTAATCCACTGCTGGTGGGAATGCAAACTGGTGCAGTCTCTATGGAAAACAGTATGGAGATTCCTCAAAAAATGAAAAATAGAAATACCTTATGATCCAGCTATCCCACTACTGGGTATCTAACCAACGAACCTGAAATCAACAATCCAAAGAGGCTTATGCACCCCTATGTTCATCGCAGCATTATTCACTATAGCCAAGACATGGAAGCAACCCAAGCATCCCTCGACTGATGACTGGATAAAGAAGATGTGGTATATATATACAATGGAATACTACTCAGCCATAAAAAAGACAAAATCGTCCCATTTGCAACAACATGGATGGACCTGGAGGGTATTATGTTAAGTGAAATAAGCCAGATAGAGAAAGATAAACAGTGCATGATTTCACTCATATGTGGAAGATAAACCAACACACGGACAGATAGAACTGTTTGGTGGTTACCAAGGGCTGGGGGGTGGGGGCTAGGCACAAAGGGTGGAGGGATGCACTTATATGGTGACTGATAAACAATAATGTACAACAAAAATTTCACAATAAAAAAAAAAAACTTCTTGAAAACTTCCAAAAACTTTTTTTGGAAAAAATTTTCAAATCCTAGGATTCAAATTGCTGGTTCATGAGATAGGGATATTGTCAATTTTACTAGATAATGTCCATTTTCCAAAGTGGTTGAGCCATTTGACACTCCTACAAGCAATATAAGAGAGTTGCTCCTTATCCTAGCCGAAGCTAGATTTTGTCACACTTCTTAATTTTTGTCAACCTCTCACCCCCAATATATAAAAAATTCCTACAAAACAAAAAAGATAGACAGTCAAAAAGAAAAATAGGCAGGATTCTTAAACAAACATTTCTCAAGGATATTCAGTGATCAATAAACATGAAAAAATGCTCAACATCATTAGCCACTCAGGGAAATTTAAATTAAAGCCACATTGAGCTATAGCTGCACACACACCAGAATGGCTAAAATTTAAAAACCCCAAACAAGCAAAACCTAACCATACCTAGTGATGGGAGGCTGTGCAGCTCCTAGAACATGCCGGAGCCATTGGCAGCCTAACCTTGCCCAAGGTGAGGCACACTGTTTTGTAAATAACTGATGCTTGAAGGCCAATGTGCCTGGGAAAAGAAGGGATAAAAACTCTAACCTTTCCTGAACACCTACAGTGGCTCATGTCACACTAGATGCTTTATCCACATTTATTCATCAAATGTTCACTGTTACCTAACGAGACAGGAGCGCTATGATGATTTAACTGCACCTTTGTTGGGTGGCTATAGATTGACCTATCTCAACACAGGTATAAGGACACAGATGTATTCAACAGTCATTGTTTGAGGCACTATTATATAAATATAAAACTATTCATTTTATATTTCATTTTTTGAAACTAGAGCAAGTAAAACAAAGTCCCACCCTAGTGAAGTTTGTATTCTAGTCTGAGAGACAGATACTTTAATAAATAATGTAAATAAACATAAACTCCTTCATGATGAGTCCTTGGCCAGTATCAAAATGGGAGACTTCCATCCAGACAAGATGGCATAGCTTAATTTTTCCCAGCTCCTTCCCACTAAGTACAACATAAACCCTGGAAATAATTCAAGAGGCAGCCAAATCAAATCTCTGGAAAGTGGTAAGAAGGTGGTGAGCTGGTTTGGGATCCCAGAAATGGAGGACCAGCATGAGCACAGAACATCTTAGTTCCCCCTCCAACAGAGCAAGGCAACCTGGACCTTGCATTTCCCAATCCCCAGACTAGCAATGGAAGGCAGCCCAGGTGTGCTCCTTCCTCCCCTGGATGGAATGGGAGCCCCATCAAAAATATCAAGTGAGCTGAGCGTGGGGGTTTGATGGGCAGCCCCACTAACCACAAGCGACTAGAGGACACAGTTTCCTTTCTTACCAGGCCTAAGACTTCCTCTGCCACGGAGAGATTCCCAGGTGGTCAGTTGGCCACCTGGGAATCTCTGGCAAGAGAGACAACATGTAACGCACAGGAAGGAAAGAACAGAGAAGCAGGAACAAGAAATAGTCAAAGCAAACAGAACACAAACGATAAAATGGTGGACTCATCACTAACATATCAATAATTACCTTAAACATAAATTATCTAAATATACTGATCAAAAGACAGAGATTGGCAGAGTGGGAAAAAAGACAAAAAAACAAAAATGTCACAGCCCAACTACATGCTGTTTGTAAGAAACTCATTTCAAATTCAACACAAGTATGAAAACACAACACATCAAAATATGTGGTAGGCAGCTAAAGCAGCACTAAGAGGGAAATTGTGGCATTAAATGCCTACATCAGAAACAACAAGAGGCCTCAAATCTATCATTCAAGTTCCCATCTCAAGAACTAAAGAAGAATAGCAAAATAAGCCCAGAACAAGCATAAGGAAGGAAATAATAAAGATCAGAGCAGAAATCAATAAAATTGAAAAGAGGAAAACAATAGAGGAAATCAATGCAAGAAAAAGCTTGTTCTTTAAAAAAAAAAAAACAATGAAATCCACAAACTTCTAGCAAGACCCATAAGAATAAGAAGAAAGAAGATATAAATCATCCAGTATGGATGGAATAGGGGACATCACAACAAATCTTGCAGCCTTTAGAAAGATGACAAGAAAACACTAGGAACAACTTCCCCTCATAAATTTACCAGTTGATAAGAAATAGATCAATTCTTCAAAAACCACAAACTACCCAAACTCAACCAGGATGAAACGGACAGCTTGAATAGTTCTACAACCACTAAAAAAAACTGAAGTAATAACTAAAAAGCTCCTAAAAAAGAAATCTCCAGGCCTAAATGGTTTCACTGGAGAATTCTACCAAATGTTTAGAAACTTGACACTAATATTACACAATCTTTTCCTGAAAATAGAAGAGAGAACACTTTCCAACTTATTTTATGAGGCCAGTATTACCGATATCAAAATAAGAAAAAGACAGTATAGAAAAAAAAATTATAGACCAATCTGTCATGAATTCAGACACAAAAATCTTCAACAAAATATTAGCAAACAGAATCCAATGTATAAAAAGAATTACATACTATTACCAAGTGGGATTTATCACGGATATGCAGGGTGGTTCAACATTCAAAAATCAATGAATGTAATCTACCATATAAACATGTTAAAGAAGAAAAATCATATGATCCTATGAATTGACACAGAGCATTTGGCAAAATTTAGCACCCGTTCATGACAAAAACTCAGCAAAGTAGAAACAGTGGGGGACTACCTCAACTTGATAAAGAGCATCTACAAAAAAACCCTATAGTCAACATCATAGGTAGTCATGAAAGATTGAATGCTGTTTTCCTCCTATGATCAGGAACAAGGTAAGGATGCCCAGCCTCATCACTTTTATTCAACATAGTACTGGAAGACCTAGCCACTGCCACAAGGCAAGAAAACAGCATACAAGGCATACAAGTCAGAAAGGAAGAAATAAAACTGTCTCTATTTGTAAATGACATGATTGTCTATGTAGGATATCCCAAAGAATCTCAAAAAAAACCCCTCCTAGAACTAATAAATGAGTCTAGCAAGATTGCAGGATAAAAGATCAATACATAGAAATCAATCACATTTCTACTTATGAACACGCAGAAACTGATGTTAAAAACACAACGCCGTTACAATTACTCCAGAGATAATGGAATACGTCGGCATACCGGTAACAAAACAGAACCAGGATCTGTGTGCTGAAAATTACAAAATGCTGATGAAAGAAATCAGAACAGACCTGCATGAGCAGAGACACACCTTGTGTTCATGCATCAGAAGGCTCAACATAATGAAGATGTCATTTCATCAACTCAACTCCAAATACAAGTAGGAAAAATGGGGATTATAGCTAAGGAGCAGTGTGGGGTCAGTGGATGGAAAAATACTAAGAGGAAACATCAAGGGTAGAGGGATTCTGGCTAAATCAACTTAGAAGGATTCTTGTTGAGGGCAGGCCAGGGTGATATGATATCGAGGTGGGGAGTGAGGAATTTGATCAGAAATTGAGGATGATCAGATACCAAGTGTCTTTGTTTGGGTTGCTATACCAGAAGTAACACACTGGGTGACTTACAAATAACAGACATTCACTTCTTACAGGTCTGGAGGCTGTAAGTCTAAGACCAGGGAGCCAGCATGGTCGAGTTCTAGTGAGAACCCTCTCCTGGGTTGCACACGGCCGCTTTCTTGTTATATCCTTACATGGTGGTGAGAGAGAGGAAGCAAGATCTCTTGTGACCCTTATAAGGGCACTAATTCGATTCACAGGACCCCACCTTCATGAGTTCACCTAATCCTAAGCACCTCCCAAAGGCCCCACCTCCTAACACCATCACATTGGGAGACAGGTCTTCAACATATGAATTTTGGGGACATAAATATTCAGTCCATAAGACCAAGGGTGGGGAATATTTGCTAAACTGACTCAGCAGGATTCTTGCTAAAATTGGGCTAAGCAGGCAGAGCCCAAGGTAGGGACCGGTCAGAAGGGAGACTCAAGAAGCTGACTCAAGTTTGGTCAAGGAGAGACTCTGTGTCAGGACCCAAATGATCTATAGGGTTAAGGCATTGCCTATCAATATCCCAGTATGTTTTTGCAGACAAAAAATTTATATGGAATAAAATTTATATGGAAAGGCACAGGCCTTAGAACAGCTAAAACAATCTTAACAAAGAAGAATAAGTAGGAAAATTATTCTACTCAATATTAAAGTCTACTATGTCATTACAGTAATCAGTGCAACATTGATGCATAGATGACAAGAGCAGAATAGAAAACCCAAAAATACCACACAAATATGCTCAACTAACTTTTGACAAAGATGGAAAAGCAATTCAAAGAAGGAAAGATAGCATTTTCAACAAATGGTGCTGAGCCATTGGACATCTATAGGTAAAAAAAAAACAAAAACAGAAAAACTTTACTAAACCATCACACCTAAAAACAGAACATGAACTTGTAAGTGAACATAAGTGAGGCCATCTTGTTATGCTAAATGACTCCAGCCCCTCCTCTATGTGACTACTCGGTGCTCTGCGTACTCTAAAATAATTCACATGCTCTCCTGATTTATGGCCTCTGCTTACCTATGTACTCCCCTATAGCTTGATAAATTAAAACTTTGTTCTATGAGTTTCTCTCCAGGAACAGGCTGACCACAGGTGGGAAACACACCTACAAGATATTCATCATCACTGACAGAAGAAAAGAACAATGAAACAGTCCATCATGCTTGAAGGCCGACATTTCTTTTCTTTTACAGCTGGGCACACGACCAACTTTTATTTATTTATTTTTTATTATTTATTTTTTTTGTGAGGGAGATCAGCCCTGAGCTAACATCCATGCTAATCCTCCTCTTTTTGCTGGGGAAGACCGGCTCAGAGCTAACATCTATTGCCAATCCTCCTCCTTTGTTTTCCCCAAAGCCCCAGTAGATAGTTGTATGTCATAGTTGTACATCCTTCTAGTTGCTGTATGTGGGACACTGCCTCAGCATGGCCGGAGAAGCAGTGTCAGTGCGCGACTGGCATTCGAACCCGGGCCGCCAGTAGCGGAGCGCGCGCACTCCACCGCTAAGCCACCGGGCCGGCCCCTGAAGACCAACATTTCTAAACCCCCTCCTTACTGCCCATTTTCCCTACATAATTACCTCAAGATTCTGCACTTGCAGATGGGTTTTTTGAGACATTACTCACCCGTCTCCTGGTTATGCCGGCTAATTGAATTACAGCTTCCTTTCTTGAGCCCTAACTCTTTGTGATTGATTGCTCAGATCATGGCCAGCAGAGCGAGCCCATTGCTCGGTAACAAATTTAGACGTAAAACATAAAACTATAAGACTTTTAGAAAAAAACACAGGAGAAAATCCTCAGGACATAGGGGGAGGCAAAGAGTTTTTAGACTTGACAAAAAAGCATGATCTATAAAAGGGAAAATTGATAAACTGATCTCATCAAAATTTAAAACACTTTTTCCCTGTGAAAGCTCAGATGAAGAGGATAAATAGACAAGCTACAGACTGGGAGAAAATATTTGCAAACAATATATCCAACAAAGAACTTGTATCTAGAATATACAAAGAACTTTCAAATCTCAACAAGAAAAGCAAAACACCAAACAATCCAATTAGCGAATGGGGAAAAGACACGAACAGATATTTCACCAAAGAGCACATCCAGATGTCGACAAGCACATTAAAAGATGCTCAACATCACAAGCCATCACGGAAGTGCAGCTCAAAACCACAATGAGATATCAGTGCACCATGATCAGAACGGATGAAATGAAAAAGAATGACATCAACTACTGGGGAGGATTTGGAGAAACTGGATCTCGCATTCACTGCTTGTGAATGTAAACTATTACAGCCACTCTGGGAAACCGTTTGGCAGTCTCTTGTAAAATTAAACATGCAATTACCATACAACCCAGCAACTGCATTCTTGGCATTTATCCCAGAGAAATGAAAACTTATACTTGTATGTGTAATTGCATAGTAGCGTTACTCTTAACAGCCTAAAACCAGAAACAGTCTAGGTGTCTTTCAGCAGGTGAATGGTTAAGCAAACTGAGGCACATCCACACCATGGAACACTGCACGCAACAAAAAATAACAACTACTGATAATACACAACGAGGACAAATCTCCAGGGAATTCTGCAGTGGAAAAAGCCAGTGGCCAAAGGTTAGATACAGTATGTTGCCACGTATATAACATTTTTGAAGTGACAAATTTTAGAAATGGAGGACAAATTAGTGGATGCCAGGGCTTAGGGGTGGAGGTGTATAGGAGAGCTGGGAGGGAGGTGGGAGTGGGCCATCCAAGGGTGACATGGAGGTCCATGGGGTGACGGACCACTCAGTATCTTGACTGTGGTGGTATCAGGCCCATGACAACGCTGTATAGAACTAAACAGGAAAATGAGTCCAAAAACCCCGAGGAAATTCGAAGAGCACTGGTGGGTTGTGTTAATGTCACGCCCTGGCTGTGACACCCTGCTGCAGTTCCCCAACACGTTCTCATGGGGGAAACCAGGTAAAAGCAACAAGAGATCCCTTTGTATGACTTCTTACAACTTGTCTTAGTCCCTTCAGGCTGCTGTAACAAAATACCACAGGCTGGGACGCTTATAAACAGACACTTATTTGTCACAGTTCTGGAGGCTGGAAGTCCAAGATCAGGGTGCCGGCAGACTCCGTGTCTGGTGAGGCCCACTCCTGGTTCATAATTGATCATCTTCTTGCTGTGTCCTCATGTGGTGGATGGGATGAGGGAGCTCTCTGGGGTCTTTTTACAAGGGCACTAATCCCATCGTGAGCCCTCATGACCTAACAACCTCTCAAAGGCCCCACCTCCTAAGACCATAACCTTGGAGTTAGGATTTCAACACATTAACAGGGTTGGGGGGGCACATTCAGATCCTAGTAAACATCATAATAGACACTCATCTCAATAAAACTTCACAATTTCCTCAATAAAAACTCAATAAAAAAATCACAGTGGGGCGATGGTCTAGAATTTCAGGGGTGGGGCACTGGGAGGTGACTGGGGTCAGGGAAGGTTCTCTTGGAAATGACCTTTTAGTTGAGAGCCAACTGAGGGCTGAAGAGACGGCTGTGGCAGAGTAAGCAAACACCACGGGGGACAGGAGGCGAGTTCAGAGAACTGACACAAATGGAGGGGCAGCCAGCAGGAGGGCACTGAGGTGATCTGTATACACTTAACCCTCGAGTGGCTCCCACCAAGTGCTTTTCAGTTTCCTAAACTGGTTTCCTACTGCACTTGCAGAAAATGACGGGCAGCTTCCTCAGTTTACACCAACACACCTTTGAGGGTTATCTGTGACAATCTAACCTGAATTTTTAAAAAAGCAGCAATAAAAGAGGTGTCTCAGGATACTGAATGGTTCTAGAGGGTGAGTGAGAGTTGGAAGTATACTGTAATCTGACAAGCAACTGTCTACTATATGTATTGTACTACTAATCTGTATACTAATTATAACACATTTTTGTATCCCATCTGACCTTGACCCTCCTATAGAACAGGCATCAGTCCCATCTCACAAACGGAGCTCCGATGGGCTCCAGTAACTTGCAGAAGTCAACAGCTAGCACGAGCACGGCCCAATGACACCAGCGTAACTTCACAGGAGGGAAAAGTCACTATGGGCTGTAGAGTACACTGAACACCAATTAAGAAATTAACTATTACTTCCTGGTGGAATGGTGAACTTCCCTGTGAGATAATGGTTTAGAATGAAAGCAATCAAGTAGAAGGGCGTATAGAAAACTGAGTGCAGACAGAGCCGTGTGGCAGGAAGGGGTGGGGTGACACTGCGGAGCCCTCGTTTGCCCTCTGCATTTGGTGTCTCAGATTGGACAGTCCCCGATGCCCTGCGCTTTCCTGCTGGGAAGGAATGCCAGCAGCAGTTCTCGGACAGGTGAAGACTGAGAGGGCAAGAGCACGGCGGCGGTGGCGTCCATCAGGTGCCTGGGGCCACTTATAAACGTTCTGGTGGGTGGTCCTAGAACACTGTGTGTGACACAAAGGTACCTGCCCTCCCACAAGTGAGGCGAGGATGCTTTTCTCCTCCACTCTGTCTCATCAACAATCAAAACGCTGTGTGACCACTACATTGTTTCATGACCTCCTCTTGGGGCCGGCGAGCTATCTGGAAAACACTGTTCTTCCAAGTTTCTACCCTCTCTCTGAACGGTGTTCAGGAAAGCGGGAGAGCTGCTGGGATGGAAAGGGAAGGGCAACTGGCACCTGGAACTGGGGGTGAGCGCGCCAAAGTGGTGAAGAAGCCTCAGTTAACCATGCTAAACTAGCGCAGCTTTGGGAGAATTCGAGTGGTTTGGCGTTACTCCCGGGTTCTGGCGAGCGGACAGGAGTGGGTGTCATTGTTTGGTGTGGTCAGGCCTTCACAGAGTGACTGATTTCCTGAGCCACCCCTCAGGCCACTGCCCCTCTTTGAAAGAGGTGGGGCTGGCCTGGCGGTGTGAGGACTGTGTCCCTTGGCTTTTCTGTCTGTAACAGGTTTACAAATGGCTGGACACAATTTCACTTCCAGCCTGTAACATTTGCAAGGTTTTAACTTGACAAATAAGTCTGCGGTATTTGATTCTCCAGTTCACATGCAGCCTTTTGGAAATGAAAGTGTAGGGGAGGAAGACATATCCTCTACCCTTTCCAGGGCCTTTCGGCTGGGCTATGAATTAAAATGACATGAGACAGACTAAGAGGAGAAAATCAAACACAGCTTTATAACATGTATACACGGGAGAGACTCAGGAAAAACTGGGTAACTCAACAAAATGGGGGAGGCTCTCATCTTAAATACCATCTTCAGCTAAAGACAAAGGAGATGTGGTGGGTAGAGGTTTGGGACTTCAAAGGGGAGGAAGGCAATTCACAGGCAGATGGAAAAGCAAATGTTTGGTAAACAGCACTTTGATAAGAACAGCCTTAGCAAGGACTCTCCCAGTCTAAGGAAACCCCGAGAGTTATCCATGGTGAAGGCCTGTCCCCCAGGCCTTCACCTTAAATTCTTTTAGGCAGTTAGGGGGAAGGCCAAAGTTTCTTTCAGAGTCTTGTTTTTAAAAATAATCAAGCCAAGGCAAAGAGACACATTTTAGGGTAGCCAATTCTGATCCCCCACAAAAGAAAAACGGTCCTAACCTCCCAGAGGTCACCGGCCACTGCTGTCCACCTCCCTCGAGGTTCTCAGGCACCCAGCCCCTTGGTGCAGGCTGTATACGCAGGGTGCGTGCGGACAGCCGGGACAGGTGACTCGAGCAGTGGCTGGAAGCAGTTCCCCGGTCTCAGCTGGTGACTCTGAATGGATGAGTCATTTCCTCTCCCTGGGCCAGCGTCTCCTGGCTTTCCCCAAGCTACTGAGGAGCTCCCGGGGCTAGGAAGGTCCCAAAGGAGAAACCGAGGCTGGCGAGATCAAGGGAACCACAGCTGACACGGCCCAGCCCCATTCCTGACGCCCGCCAGGGCTGACTGCACGTGGTTTCCCTCCGGCAGTTTCTCTGGGCTGGTCCCTCTCGCGCTCTCGCTGGGGTCCCCTCACACAGACCTGGGCTCCTGCACTAGCGGGCTGACCTTGGGCGGTCAGAGTCTCTTGCCCGCACGTCTCCTCTGCTGTGGGTCCAGGGGGAAAACACTAGGTAAGAGTTCCTCGTCGTAGGAGCGGCTTAACTAGTAACAGGGAAGCGGCTGGGTAGTCACCACGCCCGCGGCTCCAGAGGGGGAAACAATAGCGGGCGGAGGTGGGCGGACAGCCTTCCGGGACCTGGGGGGCGGGGGCGGGGGCGCGGCCAGCCCAGCCGGCGGGCGGACGGACAGGCGGGGCGGGGCTCGGCGGTGACCCCTGGGGAGCGGCGCGCAGACTTTGATCCGAAACTCACGTTGCTCCTCGTTGCCTTCTCGAACGAGTCGGGCGCGCTGGAGAGCCGCCCCTTCCTCGGCCCCCAGGCGAGGTGTTTGTCTCCGGCGGCGCTGAGCTAGCGTGTGTGGCGCGGTGAGTGGTCCGCGGCCAGCGTTCTTCTTTCGGGAACCTTTTACCTGCCGGTGAGGTGGCTGAGGCTCGCGTAGACCCGGGCTACTAGCTGGAAGGATGTGCGGGGGCGGGGCGGGGGCCCGGGGAAGGTGCGTGCGGAGGGGACCACACGGAGAGGGCGCGCGCAGGGCCCGGGAGGGTGCGGGCGCTCAGAGGAGGGTGAGCGCGGGCGAGCGCGCGGGGAGGAGGGTGCGAGCGAGGAGGATGAGCAGGGTGCGTTGGGAGCGGGCTGTGTGGGGAGCCAGGCCAGGAAGGTGCGCGGGGAGGATGTGCCGGCAGGAGGGTGCGCTTCGAGGATGTGCGGGGAGCGGTGCCGGGAGGGTGCGCGCCGGGAGGGTGCTCTTCCTCCCATCCGCCGACCGCCGGCCTCTCTCGCGCGCCCCGCCACCGGCGGCGCGCGGCGGTGTGTCTGTCCGTATCCCGGCGAGGATCCACCGGGTGGAGGCGATGCGATGGGGGCGGAGCAGGGCAGGTTCAGCTCCCCCCGCCAAGCAGGGACCGGCGCTTCCCCGCAGCCCAAACCCTGGTGGAGAAGGGGTGCGGGAACAGCTAGAACTCCCCTTTTCATGGGGGAAGGAATAAAATTACATTTTGAAGAACGTTATTGAAGCTTCGGAGTTCAAATGGGCTCAAGTATAGGCTAAGCCAACATTTAACAAAGTGTTGTAATATGACACGAATAGAAATTGCACTGGGGGCGGGCCCTCTTACACTTCTTGTGTATGGCAAGCTGTCCTTGGACCTGGAAGAGTCCAGAGAGGAGAACCTCATGCATCTGGTCTCCCTTCCAGGTCGGGGCTTGGCGAGTGACTCAGGGTCACTGGCAGCCTTCCTGGCCAGCCTGGGACTGGCTTTAGGATTTCATCTCCTGGATGCAGAATGTGCCCCACTTTCCTGTTCTTAGTGCATCTCTGCTCATGCTCTGTACCCCTCAAATCCAACTGTGCTGGAATCATGCGTTGGGGAGGAAAAACTGCTATCCTCTTAGGTTAAATTCTTGGGGGACTGCAAATTAAAATGACAAGAGACAGATTAGCAAGAGAAAAGACAGAATTTGGAGGGAGTTCACAGAAAAATGTGAGTCCTGGAGGTGGTTAGAATTTGGGGTTTATAAATCATCTTAATAGGGGACGGGGAGGGGCAGAGGGGCACTTCTGAGAGAATAAATGACTTCTTAGAAGGAGGAGCACTTATGGAAACACAAAGGACTTTGGAAAGATAAATGAACCCTTAGAGAGGAGATGAGAGATGACAGTGACAATGTCTATTTGTTTCTTTTCAGAGAAGAAAATATTAGAGTTGCTTCCTACAAGGAGGGGATTCATGACATTTGAGTTCTTTTTGGAGGCTCTGCTTTTAGGCAGATAAGGGATTTCAGGAATTCAAATGTCTTCAGCTCAGAATAATTGTTATGCAACAGTGGCTTATTCTGTATCCCTTCACAAGGATCTAACATGAAGATCTCTGACTGTCAGTTCGTTGCTTCCAACCTTTCAGAGGCACCCAGTGACATGATGCTCAGGTATTTTATGGTGACACACACTGCTTGAGCATTTGGCCCCTGCCCATTCCCCTGATTCCATCTCCCTGAGCTGAGCTGGCTGAGTGGTTTCTCTGTCTGCTCCAGTGCTGCTTTCCTACACATCTTATGTGGTTTCATGTCTCCTTGCAGTAAATACTGTTAGTCCTATCTTCTCTCTACCACGTCTTTTCCTGGCTATTCCTAGTCAGGAATCATTAAGAACCAACCCATTACTCATGTTGAATGAAAGCAACCTCCCGGGTGCTCTTTGCACCTTCCTGGGCTCTCTGCTTTAGCTGGCCTGCAATGGAGTTCACTCTTGGCTGGCTGCCTTTGTTACAGTGAACTCTAGCTTCTCAGTGTCCTTGATCTTTCTCATCTCTCTTCATATCACACCCACCATAGCAGGTGCTTTTACAGTAGCCAGATTCTAAACTGAACAGGTATACCACGAGGGTCTGGGATAGTTACCTGTTAGTGATTTCACAAGTTACTTAAATGAGTAACGCATGCAATGCTTAGCACTTTCTGCTATCTTACAGATACTTATTGCTTTTTCTATTTATGTTAATAAAAAGATGAAAGATTTTACCCCAGTGAACTAAGCACTAGGCAAGCTCCAGAATTCCCCCTGCTATTGCAGTACCAGCCATAGCTCTTGCAAGATGAGGAGGGAGGAGGCAGGACCAGGTTGCACCTTGCTTGGGGTGAATAGCGCTGTCGTAGGCTAATTCAGTGACTGGGTTTGGCAAGTTGACTTTTCAGCTGCGCTGGAAACGAGAAGTGGAAGCTGCACCAGGGTTCCATCTGAGATTGTTACCGCACAGGGATGCTCATAAAAAGCCAATTATTATGGCATCAGCTTTTGAGAAAAGAAAAGGCTTTATTGTGAGGTCCACCAGCAAGGAGACCAGGGGCAAAGCTCTCAAATCTGTCCTGCCCGATGCACGGTTTGGGGCGAAGTTTAAGAGGTTAGGGAGAACATGCTGGTACTCAGAAATGCTGGTGGGGCAGGTTTTAATTGGAGAGCTTTAAACATTTATGGTAACGTGTGGAAGGGGCTTTAACACTGGATCTTCCTAGACAGCGGACCCCTCACTTCAGATAAGAGTCCGACTTTTTAAGTTCTGGTCGTGTCCTGGTCCTTTGGTTCTGAAGAGAGTGAGAATCTTTGGTTCTGGTATCATTTCAGGTCACGATTTTCTCCACTGTGCGTGTTCTGGCTACGTGACTTGCAAATTTTTTTGGTCACTGCTTCTGAAAAAAACCTCTTAATAACTCTGTTGATAAGATGGGGTCAGTTCGAGCTGGTCCTAGTGGGCCTGTGGTTACAAGATGATGCCGAGGCTGCAAGTCCATTTTACAACGTCAAGCACATAGCCTTAGGAAATGCATTCCACATACCATCTGTTGGAGGAAAAAGATCCAGGGTATGCAATAACTTTAATTCAGTAAAACAATTTAAAAAGAAGTTGTCAGAAATATTTCCTGAATTCTATGAATGACCTCTCCTAGTTAAACTGCACAAGGGTAGTGCTTGAGAATCCCTATCCCGTGTCCTCAGCATGCAGAAGCCAGGCCAGCTGAGTAGCCAGGCAGTCCCTCAGGTGTTCCCTCCTGTGGCTGAGACAGGGCCTTGAGGAGGCCTTTTGTCTGGGCCTTAAGTTGTCACCTGGAGTTGAGTGGACGGCAGTGGACCCTGGGGACTGGGACTCCTCTCCTTTTCTTCACTAAACCCTTTTGGGCCAAACTTTGACCTCAGTTGTACAGGGACTGCAACAGTCACTGGATTTATTTCCTGATTCCTTTGAAGTTTGGAGAAAATGCAGCCTTATTCACTTTTTTTTAACTTGAAAACTTCTTTTGAAATTCAAACATAGCACTGTGTCCCTGAATTGTTATTACTTCATTCTGAATTATCACCCGAGTGTCCTTTTACCAGAGTGAATACCCGCTCTCCTCCCACTGTCCGGCCCTCACCTGGGGGTTGGGGGGATGGCAGGGGGTGGTGCGGGGTAGGGGGCCACACCCTGTGAGAGTAACCTGCCGCAAGGGTGGACTGGCTTTTGTTCCCACCCTCTGCTCCAACTGGCCTAAGGGGAGACACTTCCTTCACCTCCTCAGTGGGTGGGTGGGGTGACCATATGATTTATCCTTCACACCCAGATCTTTTGAGAGTGAATTGCGGTTCTGATAGTTATGCCAGGACTCCCAAGGCAAACCTGCATGCGTGATCACTCCACCTACAGACATCCTAAGTTATTTAACAGAGAACTTTGCAAAAGAGCATTGCAAAAGTCTGTGGTGTTCTTTGCACACAGTTGGTTGAATAAAACCTCACCGAGTGCAGGGTTGGGGCGTGGAGAGGAGTAAGTTTTGGGGAGGCTCAGAGCGTGGAGGGGAGCACCTGCAAGCACCAAGAGTGCTGGAGTAAACAGGTCCGGGAGCAGACTCAGGAAGGAGCACGAGGTAAAGGACTGGGCAGGGAGCTGGATCCTCTGTTACAGGGGCAAGAAAAGCAGCAAGGTCTGGAGTAACACTTTCTCTGCAGGGCAGACGCCTTCTCTGCAGCCTGGTTCCCTTTTCTGGAAAATAGGGCTTGGATTCTCTGGTGAGCGTTCTGGGGAGTACCGTGCATTCTCTGATTCAGCTGCTGCACGCCCAGAAGGCGCCCCTAGTTCTTCCTCTTTCTAGCTCCCCACCCCCAAAGGAAGAAAGGGCCGCCTGGCAGGTACATATTGCTGGGGGAGGAACGTTGCCTGTCCCACAGAAACTGGCCCTGGAGACCATGACTCTGCATGACCCCAGGCACTGTTTCTTTTCTCAGTGGTGAAGTGAGAGCCCAGCAAGGAGGGCTGTGAGCTGGCTGCCCAGGAAGGTGAGTCTGCACATAGAATATGCAGCCCACTCCGCATGACCTTGTCAGGGCTAGGAGAGGTGGGACCTCAGGGAGAGCTCAGAGCCAGGGACTGCAGGGTGCTGCTGCTCACGGTTGTGTTTCCTGAAAACCAGACTTCTTCAGAAGCTGGGATGTCTTTGTAAATCTGTTTGATGGATGCTGAAGGCAAATTATGACCTAAGATTTTGATCACTGATTAAAATTCCAGTTTGTTTTCCCCACACCACCAAGCAGTTCTCCTTTACCAGCTGAGTGTCCTACAATTCAACTCAATTCTGACCCTGTTTACCTGGGGATAGCATCAGATCCCACAGCTTAAGGCTTCTGTCCCACAGGACTGCTCTCCCCACTTCACACTCACACTCCAGTCGAAGTCCAGATTGTCGCCTGTGCTTCTGACCCACCTGCTGTAGATCAGAGTTCCCTTGACCCCCTCTTGGGGTTTGATTAATTTGCTAGAGTGTCTCACAGAACTCAGAAACATTTTATTTACTAGATTACCGGTTTATTATAAAAGGCTATAACTCAGGAACAGCCAGATGGTGGAGATGCATAGGGTAAGGTATGGGGAAAGGGCGAGGAGCTTCCATGCCCTCTCCAGGCGCCACTCTTCACAAATCTCCACGTGTTCACCAACCTGAAAGCTCTCTAAACCCCGTCCTTTTGGGTTTTTTGGAGGCTTCATTACAGAGGCATGATTGATTAAATCATTGGCCATTGGTGATCAAGTCAACCTCCAGCCCCTCTCCCCTCCCCGGAGGTCAGGGGGTGGGACTGAAAGTTCCAACCTTCTAATCACCTGGTGGGTTCCCTTGGCAACCAGCCCCCATCCGAAGTGCTTTCCAAGGTGCCTCATTAACATAACAAAAGACACTTTAAATCACTCTCAACACTTAGGAAATTCCCTGGGTTTTGGAAGCATGAGCCAGAAAGGGACTAAGACCAAATATATATTTAATCACAATATCACAGACCAGAAGTCTATGACCCAGGGTCCCTCCATCAGGCATCATGGGGAACCACTGCCCTTAAGGCCCCCAGCTCCCCGCTCCTCCCCTTTGCCTGCGTTTGACCTGTGGCCCTGGTGGTGTGGGGTGAGGGCCAGTACCTCTTTTGAACTTCATTGCCTTCCTCAGCTCTCCTTAGCTGGACTGAGAGAGGCTGGCATTTCCAAAGAGGTGTCTATAAATGCCTAGGGAAGACAAAGCCCAGTGAAGAGAGACAAGGCAACAAATGCAGGCAAGTTTTTCCTACAATTGTAACCGAGCAAAGGGCTTGCTCTGCTCAGGGCAATCCAGTGCCAATCAATTGCAAACAAGTCAGTGGTTGAGAAAGGAAAGTTTATATGATTAGCCAGCACAATCAGAAGATGGTAAACTAGTGTCCTAAAAAGCCATCTTAAAGTCATACAGAATATATAGGGGAAATGGGTAGGGAAGGAGGGGGTTTAGGGACACCCACCATTCGGTGTGACGAACTTCAAAGTGCCACATCATCTCTTTCTTCTGTCATTCAGGATGGGTACCGATGCAGAGTTTTTCTTTCTGGAGGTCGTCATGTTCCTGGGGAACTCGGAAAATAAAGTCATCATCTTATGATAGCAGGAGTCATAATAGTAGCAGATCATGTATTTTGTAAAAGTGACAGGTGCTTAATCATCTAGGCTACGTGTAGGCTAGAATGTATTCTCAGAGACTAGTGAGTCAGAGTCAGAGTCACAATATTGCTTCCTTTCCCTAAGATGGCTTCCATCATGCTAACTTAAGATCTAGCTGTTACACAAACTCACTTCTTATAATATTCTCTGGTTTTCAGAATTTGCTAAAAATGGTCAGTATTTAACTGTGGTAATAAGAGTTATAAATCCCTTTCTCCAACAGGGGCCTTTGGAGTTTTATTTGGTGGGCTCTAGTTTTTTCATAGGTGTCTTGTGAGACACCAGGTCGAGAACCTGTCCTGGGAGTAATGGGCTGGCTGTATGCCGCAGACTCCACTCATCCTGGTTGCCAAACCCTGGCTTCACTTTCCTGTCTGTAAAGTGGACCGTGCCCTTCCCACCAGGCCTGGGGGAACTGGGAACCTGGCAGGTGCAAGGCTCTTGGGGACTCGAACGAGTTCACCAGCAGGTGCTCTAGCTCAGCTCTGCCCTTCTCCACAAGGAGACGTGGTCTTAGGTCAGTGTTCTGATTGCGGAGCCCCAGTAAAATCACTGCGGTTATGCCTGTGTGGTTTTTCCTGCCTCTGGCTTTGGAGTGCTGGCAGGGCAGAGGGTTGAGTCATACCTGCCTCAGGTCCCTCTCCTTTCCAAGGCATGTCCCTGAGAGCTGGAGCCTTTACCCTGATTTTTGCCTCTCACCTGAGCTGTCCTGGAGACATGACGGAGGACAGTTAAGATTCTAGAAGGGTGGGGCAGCCGGGCTGGTCTATCGGGTCAAGGCGGTCTTGGCTGGGAAGCCTGGAAGTGAGGAGAGGTTTTCTACCGAAGTATGAGATGCCAGCCCCCTTTGGCTTTTGGCCCATTTTTGCTAGCTCCTCTCTGAAATTAGCAACCCTCTGACTCAGACGTTTACATACATACCTGTGATGTAAATTCGTAAGGACTTCCACTTGGCTGCACTGACCTTCCGCAGGTTAGCGTGGCCTCGCTGTCAGGGTGACCTTGGTTCTACTGGGGGATTCACTAGTGTTAAATTAATTAAACACGGAGGCCACTAGACTGAGGGGGCTTTAATGCCGAGGCAGCCTGTGTTAGCAAACCAAAATCTGAGCCTGTGAATGCCTCAAGGTTACAAAATCAAAACGCTGAGGACAGCCAGCCTCAAATAGTCATCGAGGCTTCAAGCTGCAGCCCATCAGTGGTTTCCTCGGTTTGCTTCCGCGCCTTCTCTCTGTCTCTCTGCAGCTCCCTTCGGAGGAGCGCTCCGGGCCACTGTCCCATTAGACTGATTTGTGCTCCGATGAACTCTTAACATCTTTAATATGCTTCAGTTTGTTTTTGAACACTGTTTTGTGTTGTTTTCTCCTAGGGTCCTGCCTCAGCTGGGAGAATGGCCTCTTCAGGGGAACTTGAAAATCACAAGTAAGGTTCCGACCGCCTGTGGCTGGGCTGGGTTTTGGGTTCATCGAAATTACTTTGTGCCACAGTTTTCTGAGAGCTGACATGTGTGAACACATCTTATTCTTGTGGCAGAGCCCGAGGCCTGGAGGGGTAAGACGGGGTAGGCTCCTCATCGAGATGGCTAACAGGCTCCGGCACCGGGGCCTAGCTCTCAGCCCTTGGACTGTGTCCTCCCGGACGAGTGACGCCCGGGCGCAGACGTGTGCCCGGTGGGGTTCATCTTACTCCTGACCACTCTCCCGAAACACAGTCCCCTGCTTCTCTCTCGGCTCTTTCTTGGTTCTGAATCTTAAATACTTTCCTTGTTTCTTTGCAGGTTTTCCTAATTTTGGTTTGTTCTTCTCAGGGCCTCTCTTTTATGTTTGTTTTTACATTGCTGGAAAAGCAAGAATTTCTTATCTTCATCCCGATTCCTACGTGGACATTAAGTCTACTGATTTTTCTTGTTTCCTCCCCACCCACTGGGAGATCCTGTGAGTCACGCTGCAGTGGCCTCTCTCTGCTGGCCTCTGACCTGGACAGTGCCCTGCGTTGTGTATGGCCCCCTGGAGCCCTCGCCATGGGCTCCTTGGTTCCCTCCTGGGAGGTTTCTCAGGAGTTCCTCTGTGACCTCCTGAGGCCTCTCTGGAGCCTCTCACAGGGTGGTCACTGTCTAGGTCGTAATTCCACATGGACACCTGTCCCCCTCCTTCCTTCTCCGTGGGTTCTGAGGTCTGTCTTCATGTTTTGGGCTGCCGTCTCTGCATCACGTGCAGAGAAAACTTTTCAATTGAACTACTAGTCTCCCTGGTGCTTCAGTCGTTGACAGCCACAGATGCCCGGGCCCAAATTCCTGAGGCCCCTCAGGCTGAGGACCTCAGGGGCTGGTGGAGGGGCCGGGGTGGTTGAAATGAAGGCTGAGAAAGGAGGCTTGGACATCAAGTGCCATGTGTGAGACTCAGCTGGAGAGCTACTCCTTCTCTTCGCTTAGTAGTGATTTTACGCTCCCTCAATAGTTTTACTGTCGTGTGTGTCAGCCTCTTATTAAGATGCGGCTATGAACGTTTAAAATGGGGATTCTGATAGAACCTAACTTCTGCATCGGTTGTGAGCATTAACTAAATTATTATGTACCAGCTATTAATAATCATTTCTACCACAAAGTCAAATGCCTTCCATCTTACTAATCTTTGTATTCCTCACGCCCAGGGCAGGGCCTGACATGTGGCTGGTGTTAGATTCAGCTGAGGTTCCCCGAGCTCTCCCTTATTCCCTGCCCAGGACCCCCTCCTCATCTCTTCTAGTCCACCTGAGTACCTGGCCTAGGACACCTGGGCCAGTTTGTATAACAGTCCGTAGTGTTTTCTCTTCCCTGCTGGTAAACTCCTGGAATCAGAAGCCAGTTTTTGTTCATTTTTCATCTCACATGTTTCTTTTACATTGTAGGTGCTCAATGAATATTTGTTAAATCACTAAAGTGACAAAGTAAGATAAATTCACTTGAAATTGTGTGTGGACTAGAGAAATCATTTTGTAAGTAATATGTCTTTGACTTATTTTAAAATCCTTTAAAAAATAAGTTTGAGAGCTAGCCCTGACAGCCTAGTGGTTCAAGTTCGGTGCTCACTGCTTCCACGGCCAAGGTTCACTTCTCAGTTGCGGAACCACACCACCCATCTGTCAGTTGCCATGCTGTGGCAGTGGCTCACATAGATGAACTAGAACGAATTATGACTAGCATATACAACCATGTGTGGGGAAGAAAAAAAGAGGAAGATTGGCAAGAGATGTTAGCTCAGGGCAAATCTTTCCCAGCAAAGAAAAAAAAAAATTTAGGGCCGGCCTGGTGGCACAAGTGTTTAAGTGCGTGTGCTCCACTGCAGTGGCCCGGGGTTCGCTGGTTCACATCGTGGGTGGACACTGACGCACCGCTTGTCAAGCTATGCTGTGGCGGCATCCCATATAAAGTGGAGGAAGGTGGGCATGGATGTTAGCCCAGGGCCAGTCTTCCTCAGCAAAAAAAGAGGAGGATTGGCAGATGTTAGCTCAGGGCCGATCTTCCTCACCAAAAAAAAAAAAAAAAAAAATTAAGTTTGAGCATGTTCCCGTTCATTATGGTTCGTGTCCAGTTTATGTATTTTAAAATCGTTGTTGGTCTTCACAGTTACACACTATTTCCTTCTCCTCCTCTTCCTGGAATCAAAGAGACAAGGAAAGGTTTCTATTTTGAAGTATGTGACAACGTCTTAATCACATCCTGTTTCGTCAGTTCTGTCGCTGGTTAGCCCTTCCTTCTATTTGGTACTCTGCGTGTTCATAGCATCCTGAAGGAGAATAGGAAACGTAACTACATTAAACGCAATTGTCATTAAAGGAGCTTCAGATGCTGTGGCTGTGTTACGATGTCAGAATTTCAGCTTGGCATAGAGATCAAAAAGACTTTTTGGGAAAATTTAGGTATTGTCCTAACTACGCATGCTCCTGGATTTCGTCCCCTGAAAAGTGGCCTGCCCACCCCAGGAGAGTAAAGCAAACCTGAATCTGGAAAGCCAGGTGGCCTAGAAGGGCTGGTCGGGGGTTAGGGGCAGAAAGCTGTGGCTCTGTGCCTTGGGCAGGTTGCTTGTCCTTGCTGAGTGAGGTTTGCAGCATCTCTGCCCTGGGTGCAGGAATGTGAGCAGCCCTCAGCACAGTCCATAAATGATGCTGCTTTATGGATCGGCCCAGAGATGTCTGAAATCTAACACTTGCCCGTGACAGTCAACCAGCACCCTCCTCTTTATAAAAAGATCCTTCTGTCTGTCTTTAATATTTTGTGCTTATCCTTTCTATATCAGCCTTTTGAAAATATTCGAGTATGAGTTAATTTGGAGGCCATTCTAGGGAAATAGGATGGGAAATTTGAGAAACATGAAAGGAAGAAGCAACGGGATATAGAAGAGAGAGAGAACCCAGAGCTCTCCAAGTCTGGAGCCTGGGTGTCTGTTGTTGATGCCCAGTGCCAGACAGAACAGAGAATAGATGAAATAAAACAGGGGACAGATAAAATGGCAGATAAGATAGATGAGACAGGGAAGGGCCATTTCACCCTTGTTTTGCTTATCTGCTGCATGCTTGTGCTGCAGAGATTCAGAGATAAATAAGACACAGTCACCGTCGCCAGAAGATTTTTGTTACACAAGATAATTAAAATTATTACATTAATTATATAGATAATTATTATAAGAAGGTATAGGTAAGGTATAATGAGCATCATCTGGAGAGAGAACTGGAGAATGGACAAGATCTCGGAGGAGAGAACATCCCTGTGCCTGGAGGGCAGAGCAGAGGGCACCTCAGTTAGGGGCAGGAGACAGACGAGGACCAGCACTGGGGCAGAGAGTCACTGGGACAGTGTCGCCAGGGGAAGACAGGCTTTCAATACAAGTGAAAACTAGTGAGGAGTATTTAATCTTAAAGAAAGACCCAGGAAGGGGCCTGCCTCATGGCTTAGCGCTCCGCTACTGGCGGCCCGGGTTCAGATCCCAGGCATGCATCGATGCATCGCTTGTCTAGCCATGCTGAGGCGGTGTCCCACATACAGCAACAAGAAGGATGTGCAACTATGACATACAACTATCTACTGGGGCCTTGGGGAGAGAAAAGGGAAAAAAAGGAGGAGAATTGGCGATAGATGTTAGCTCAGGGCTGATCTTCCTCAGCAAAAAGAGGAGGATTGGCATGGACATGAGCTCAGGGCTGATCTTCCTCACCAAAAAAAAAAAAAAAAGAAAGACCCAGGAAAATGAGCAGTAAGAAAACATGTCGTTAATGGAAACTCCAGGGAGCGGAGATTTGGCTCGGTTGGTGGGAATGAGTTGAGCACGAGCAAGCAAGTAGAGGCAGGAAGTTCCAACAGCATAGCTGGTGTCTCCAGCAATCCATGTGGTGCATAATAATGTTGCCTCTTGGGAATTTGAAAGACAGTGGAAAGGACAGGTAGAAGTGGTGGGCAGACGTCACTTATATTGTCTAAAACATTCATGGCGGGCGACCCGGCTACTCACTACAAACACCAGCTCTGAGACCACTGGTGATTTAGCACAGGGTCCCCGTGTGCATCTTTGTTCTTGGCTGTCTTTTCACGCTGGGCCCTCTAATTTTCTCCCTCGGTTTTAACTATCACCCAGTTGCAGTGACACCAAGATGCAGATAGACAACTTCCTTTTATCAGCTCAAACGAAAAGGAAGCCCAACTTCCTTTTAGACACCTCCACACCTCAAACAGTGCCTTCAAAGGTGACCCCATATCTTACCTCTGAACTTAAATTTACACCACATGGATTCCCTCACTTTGGTGACCCCACTGTTATAAAAGCCAGAAATCTTGGACTCATTTTAGACTCTCTTTATCCCACAGATACAGTCAATGTGACCTGTAAGTTCAGTCGATTTTTAGCTCCTGAAGGATTCCTTTCCACTGATCCCCAGCACCTTGGTGCAAGCCCTCCTTTTGCCTGCTCGGAAGCTTGGGCTAGACATATCCAGGGTTTCCAGGCGTTGAGCCAACACACTGGTCAGCCTTTCATAGGCTCTCTAGGAGTGATAGTTCTAGAATGTGTATCTGCTTACCTTTCACTGACTTCTATCCCAAGTCCAAGCATGGCATCTAAGCTCCTCTGAATCAGTCTTGACCAGCTCCACTGCACCTGCACTTACTGTTCTGTTCTGTTGATACAGAACACACCAAACACCCCATTCCATCAGGTACCCCTGCCTTGGTGCATATTGTCCCTTTATCTGGAGTGGCCTTCCCATTTTGTATCCGCCGTGAGGAATCTTGCACATCCCTCTAAACCAGTGGTGAGAAGGGGCCAGAGAGTAACTACCTTCTGCTTTGGGGCCATTAGATCTCTCTCACAAATCCTCAGTTCTGCCGGTGTAGCCGTAGCACAGAAGCAGCCACATATAACACGTGAACGAATGAGCATGGCTGTGTCCCAACAAAACCCCAAAGAGCCAGTGGGCTGGCTGTGTCCTGCGGGCTGCAGTGACCGAGCTCTGCTCTGGACTCAGTCAGATACTGTCTTTCCTGCATGCTGCGCCTTCTCTGTCTCACAGTAGTTAACACTGTACAGTAATTGTTTTGCTTACATCTGTTTTTCTTACTCGATTTTGAGCATAATGGAGTCAGGAACTGTGTTAGAGTGATCTCTTAGGTCTGACCGAGTGACCAGAGCAGAGCAGGTACTCGGTGCAGGCATTAGCTCATGACTGAGTTACTAATAGTTTAGATAACTTGTTTTCCTGGGAGGTAATCTGTTATCACACCCAAAACAATGATAAATAAATAAAAATAAAATTGGCATTATAGCTATTCAGAGCATCTGTTTGGTAGAGAAATGTATATTGTCAGTTGGATTTTGAGATATTAGACATACCTGCCGAACACTGGTACCCCCTAGGAAGAGGCCACTACCTTAGAGACTTGAGTCACAGTGAAGCATCTCCCCACACAGAATGGCAGGAGTTCTGCCGTGTATTGACTTGATGGGCTACGTTTAAACAGGAGTGAGAACGTGCAAACTGGCCCGTGTAAAGTCATGTGATGATATTCCAGATCACAGGCCGCTGAGACTTTCATCTCTTGCATCTTTTTTTCTTTCTTTCAGAGTTAGATTGAGGAGGAAACATGATCAGTGGGTTCTGGGGCAGAAAGTCAGACTGAGGAGGAAGAAAAAGAAGGTCCTGATCGCTCTGAGCCAAGGATCCATGTCTATCTCCCTCTGTGCCCCTGGCACCTGGCAGGCCTGGGTTTCCTGCTGGGCAGTGCACCTGTCTGTGGGAGTCAGGAGGGCACAGACGTCAAAGGCGTGTTTAGGGTTTGCTCTAAGGGATTTGTCTGGTGAAGATGCAATCTAGACTTAGGCGTCTAGTTTTGTAAATAAAGTTTCACTGTAACACAACCACACTCATTTGGTTGTTGTCTATGACCACTTTCATGTGACAGCAGCAGAGTTGAGAAGTTGTGACAGAGCCCATGTGGCCTGTAAAGCCAAAAATACTTACTGTCTGGATTTTTATGTTGGAAAGTTTGCTGACCCTTATACTAGGCCAGCAGCATGCTGTCCGGTAGAAACAATTATGTGAGCCACACGACTTTCTAGTAACCATATTGGAAGAAACCAAAATGAAAAGGTGTCTTATCTCCTCACTCCCATTGGACATTGTACAGGAGAAGTGCTGGCTAGTGCAACAAGACAAGAAAAAGAAATACAAGGTTATCTCTTGTAAGATTGGAAAGGTTATCTCTGGGTGGGAGAATTAGAGGAATTTTTTCTTCTATTTCTGTCCATATTTCCTATGGTGAACATATTAATTTTACAGTCAAGTTTATGTGTTGAATGAACGTGAGGTGGGTCACAACTGGGTATACTCTCGATAAGGGGTGATGTAGCATTTGTTCTTTGTACTTTTTTGTGCTCTTCTGAGTTCTTTCTGATCACCCTCCAAACAGGGGCCCTGGGTATGAAGAGGGGTATTGAGGGGAAGGAGAAGGGGGAAGAATGGAGACAGGGAAGTGGGAGGCTTTGCCATGCTAGGGTATCTTATGCTACCCACCGTGTGCTGCATGCATCTCACTGACAGAGGGCACTTCTGTAATCATGTCGGCCGCTGGACACTGGTGTTCCGTAAACTTTCTGCTTTCCTTTTTTGTAACAGTGACTGCTTCGTAAAACTTTGCAATCCACATGTAGCAACCATGAAAGAAGATGTTCTCTACCATTTCAACCTCAGCACCACCACACATGATTTCCCAGCTATGTTTGGAGACGTGAAGGTAAAAAGCAGGACTTTCGATTCTGTCTTGGGATTTGTCTTGAGATCAACCTGCTTGTAGGTGATACAGGTAGATTTCCTCCCCGAGACTGAGGTGACGGAGGACAGGTTCATGAAGTAACATGCTTATCAGAGTTTTGTAAATTGTTCCTTTTCAAGTACGTAAATCAGCAAGTAAAAATTATCGTTTAAGTACAGCCATATTGGTTCCTAGTTAATCTCTTACAAATTTAGTATATAATGGAAACAGTATAAAATAAATTTGCTAATGCTTCATTGAGAGAAAAGGAAAAGGGAGATACAGAACATTTTCTAGAGGAGCAAGGGATACTAAGTAGGAATAATGATGTTGTGTCTGTTGTTTGTAATTAAGATGCGTATTGATACTATTTAATTGCCTTTAATGGCTTATTTTGCTGAATGCAGCTTCCAGTGCATTTTCTCTACAAAGTCTTAAGTTCCTGTGTTCTGATTTGTCCTTGCACAGGACTTTTAAAATGTCTAATCCTGTGGGTAAAGATGGACTGATGTTTAGAATTCAAATCAAAACAAACAAGTGACACTGGAGTCCCTTGCGGCTACATGGGATCATCATATCCCACGGGAGTTGTGTCCCATCAGCCACTGTGGTCTTTTGTGGTGTTCAACTGTGGGACGACTTTCCATGTGTCCTGAATTGATTCAATTTTCATTCTTCCATGAAGTTTAACTATAATTTTTTCTAGGCTTATAGAAATTTTCTTTTTTGTGTTTAGAAACTAATAATTATTTGATCATCAGACTCCTTAAAACTGGCTTATTTTCTTGTTTTCTTATATAAGACAAAATGAAAAGTAAGTTTTCATATACGGTGCTTTGCAGATTAAAGGTTTTACTTCTCTGAGAGCCACCCACCCCCCAAAGCTACGACTTCTCAAGCCCCCATTGGGCCCCTGGCTCTTTCCATGCGTTGACCATTTGGCCCTCGGATGGCCAGGTGAGAGGCGGCGGTTAGAGGCCCATTTTACAGATGGGCTGTGGGGCCCTGGGGGCATAGTGAGGAGCCTGCACCCTCTTACTGCAAACCCAGGCTCCTTCCCGTACAGCGAGCTGCTGTCCACATATGGACGGAGACCGGGCAGGCATGGAACCTGGAATTACTTTCCTAGAGAGAGCGAGGGTCTGGTTTTCCTGCATTTTGTGGAGCCGGTTGCTCTGCACTGCCGGGGCCTCTTGCACTGGGTGGTGATTTCATGAACCGGGGATTCTCAAACTCGAGTGAGCATCAGAATCACCAGGAGGGTTACACTGCTGGCTGCCCAGACACAGCAAGTCCAGGCTAGGACCAGGGAGCTGGAATTTCTAGCAAGTTCTAGGAGATGCTGATGTTGCTGGTCAGGACCCCCCTTGAAGACCTTCCGTGTAGACCGTGTGCTGCACCTGCACTGATGGGGACTCTGCTCTCTGTCTGCAGTTTGTGTGTGTTGGGGGAAGCCCTTCCCGGATGAAAGCCTTCATCAGATACGTGGCCTCAGAGCTGGGCCTTGACCGCCCAGGAGTGGACTATCCCAACATCTGTGCAGGGACGGACCGCTACGCCATGTTTAAAGCGGGACCTGTGCTGTCTGTCAGTGTGAGTACCTGCTGCTCGTGGGGGCTCGGTGCTCGGGCTCTGCAAGCTCCCCGCCCGCCCTCCACACACATAGACCAGGTGTTTACTCCATCAGGCTGGGACCAAGGTGAGCCCGCAGCTGGGCTGCAGAGATGGTGGGGCCCAGGCTCCAGCCCTCCAGGCCCAGCCTCTAGGAGAGACCACACGCAAATGCAAACATATGTCCACATACACCCAGCTGTATACACACGGTGAAGGTCTCAGGGTGGAGACATGGGAGGAGGTGAGCTGCCTGGACCAAGGCCGTGAGGAGGGCCACAGCCAGGTACCAGGCCTAGGTCCTCTCTGCCACCTCACAGTGAGTTACTTCATACTCACTGATTTAGCAATGAGTGGACACAGAAATGTTTGATGTTCCATGAAAAAAACCTTCTCGTTTTCTAGTTTTGGTTGCTAGAGAGTTAAGGCTATCCCTGTGGTTGAGATGAGTACTCCTCTCTCTCTGGTCAGCTGAGACATCTGGTAGCATCAGCCATCCAGAACACACCAGTGAGTCAAGATGTTATTCAGTCCAGATAATTCATGGAAGCATAAATTATGCAAGACACCGCAATAAACACATTCTCAAAGGAATGCTTCTGCCTTAGGAGCAGCACCTGGAAGTGCTGAGGGCATCCCAGAAGGGGTATCGTGGAAGATGTGGCACTGGGAGGGCCTCTAAAGAAGGGCAGGAGGCGAGGGGTAGAGAGACTCCAATGGGAGGAAATGGCACA
Organism: Diceros bicornis minor; assembly: GCF_020826845.1. Lineage (NCBI taxonomy): Eukaryota > Metazoa > Chordata > Mammalia > Perissodactyla > Rhinocerotidae > Diceros > Diceros bicornis. The sequence goes on from NC_080780.1 coordinate 4,606,022, forward strand.
GGCAGAACCAGGAAGCATCAGTGTCCAGGGGCCTGAGAGACAGCCACTTACTTAGTTTGGCTGAAGCAGAGAGTGAATGGAGAAAAGTGAAAACAGCTAGAACTCCAACAGGTGTGTGTGGGGTGGGCATTTGTGCAGGGCTTCCAGTGCCAGTGGGGCTGTTTGTTACCTAGCAGTAGCAGGCTGTGGCATGGTTACCTAGCAGTAGCAGGCTGTGGCTTCCATGCTGACCCTCCAGTCCTCAGCTGCTACCTGTTTCCCAGGATGTGTGGATCAAAGGGGGCCATCTATTCAACAGCTTCGTGCAAACCTTCACACTTCCCAAAGTGTTAATAGTTTTAAATTTACGTTTTGAAGTATATCTGCTGTTGCTGCCAGTTTGAAATGCGCCACAGAACACTCAAAGGCACCACCTCAGGCTTAACCTTGGTGTTTCTTCCTGGTTCCAGCACGGTATGGGTATTCCTTCCATTGCAATCATGCTGCACGAGCTCATCAAGCTGCTGTACCATGCCCGGTGCTCCGGCGTCACCATCATCCGCATCGGCACCTCTGGTGGGATAGGTAAGTGTGCGGAGGGTCCTCTGTCTGTGGCGAGCCTTGAGTGGACGAGGACCTGGAGCCACCTTGCAGCAGGCCAGTGTGGGGCGGGCTTGAGCGCTAAGATCTTCTTCCTTGGCTTTGTTCCAGGAAGCTCATGAGCAGGAGGCATGAAAAGAAGGTTGTTTTGTTATTTTTTTTGTTCAGCCCGTTCTCCCAGCCTGCACCCCAGGAATGTTAGTGGAGAGCCCCAGGCCGTGCGTATGCAGAAGCGCGTCCTTTGGGTTATACCCTGTGCCTTCTCGTTGCTCGATCATCTCTCTTATTCTTTCTAATCCCCTTCTTCTTTGCTTTTCTCCTTTCCTTTGCTCACCTCTCCTCCCTATTCCTGCAAGGATTTGAAGCACCTTGTGAGAAAACCGTCAGGAAAGTCAAAGGGGAAGAGAGAGATGGAAAACAAAATTGAGATAAGTGTCCTTAAGTTACCTAAAAAGTCCCCAGCCCTCAACGTGGTTTTGTTTGATTTTGTTTAAACACCACAAAGACAGCAAAGAAAGAATAGGATGCAAGGAGAAAGCAAAATGCTGAAAGTTGTGTTGGGTTTTAAGCCAAAGTTTGTTTGGCAAATTCGTCTTAGATGAGTTGTCCTCCTCTGTCCAATTCTGTGCCAGTCTTTCTGCTGAAAACTGGGTCCTGGCAATTCTCGCTCCCACCCGGGAGCTTGGAGCTGCCGGAAGGCACCTGCAGTAGCCTCGCTGTTACCGGCCCAGCCTGTCCATTTGTTTCTGACCGTCTGGGCCTGGCCTCTCCTGGATTTATAGTAATTCTCAAATTTAGGTTTTCTGACCATGAGAGGGGATTGCTGTAGACCCCAAATCTTCTGGATGCATTATCTGGTTTTCTCATTTCCTTATACTGACAAATTGATATGCAGAATCTGTGTTTGCAGATTATAATTCAATGTTTAAAGAAGTTGTTCTCGGGAAAACATACCAATGCCCATGAGCTGTCTGGGTCCTGCAGGCTTGATCTCTGATGCCATTGACCAGATAGATACTTACAGCTGTGCACTCATGCCAGCGTCTGCCAAGAACTCGAGCAAATCGTTCCTGAGTTCTTGCTTTGGAGGGATTTTTAAAATAGGTGATCAGAGAGAGTTCTGGAGGGAGTGGTGTAGATTTTGTCTCCTGCAGTTGCCCCATAAAAATGGACAGATCAGTTAGAGAGCCAAACCCTAGATCCCCAGACAAGATTGATGACCAAGTGTGACACAGTGTCCCCACAAATCCCAAAATAGGAATGGTGGGTGGGTGGGTGGTATGGGCACCCGCTCGAGAGGAAGCATGGGGTGGCTACAGGTTTCTGAGAACAGAGCAATCCCCAAATAGCCACCAGGTACTTCTGGGAAAGTGCAGGACCTGTGTTAGGAGCAGCAGCTGACACTGGGAGGGGGTTTGCATGCTCTGATTTGAGGGTGATGCTAACATCTGAAGGGGCTTGAACTTTCTGGGCCCTATGAACTCATGAAAGCTGTCAGCCCGAGCTTTCTTCCAGGTCCAGCCTCAGTGTGGGAAGAACCTGCTAAGAGCAGAGTTTGAGTTGACCAGACAGGGACCAAAATGGCAAGAGAGAAAATCCAGACACACATTCACAGGAGAGCAAAGCAGAGCCAGGTCTTAGTGCTCTGCCACATTCCTACGTCTCCCTGGAGCCGCCTGGGGCTCCAGGACAGATCTCCTGACTTCTTCCTCCTTCCTATATGTTTAGGAAAACCAGGTTCACGTTAAAATAAGTATCAAGAAAGGCTCATGGTCAAATCCCATACAAAGTTATTACAAGACCAAAGAATAAGGAGCAGAACAATGTCCCCACAAACATGAACGTACCTGGGAAGGGATGCCCGGGCCCCAGTAAGGCATCAGTCCCAGAGGAAGATACGATTGGTCAGGAGTCGGTAATTGTTGGAGCTGGGTTTGGGTGTGTGGGGGTTCATTATACTATTCTTGTCTACTTTTGTATTTACTTGAAATCTTAAATAATTAAAAGGTACAAAACAGGGACCAATTAAACACATCCTGGTAATGGAGTGCCCGACAGTTACAAATGGCGAGTACGGGAAGGCGTAAAACACTTAGCACAAGATGGGCAGGTTCCTGGCAATTTCTGCTTTCTTCTTTGTACTTTTCTCTTCTGTATTTTCTGCAATGTTTATGCATTAATTACTTTTATCATCAGAAGAAAACATTTGATGCAGGAAATGGATCCTTACCTATTTCTCTTTAGAACGTTACTGATGCTTCAGTATTTTGGTGCGTAGATGGATCATTTTCCTTTCTGCATATGCTTTGCTGTGCCCCTTTCCGCCCCCAGTGGCCGTGACGTCTACTTCTTCCTTCAGGTCTGGAGCCTGGCTCTGTGGTCATTACTCGGCAGGCAGTGGATGCCTGCTTCAAGCCGGAGTTCGAGCAGGTGGTCTTGGGGAAGCGAGTTGTTCGGAGCACGGACCTGGATGAGCAGCTTGCGCAGGAGCTGATGGAGTGGTCCACAGACCTGAGTGAATTCACCACGGTCGTGGGAAACACCATGTGTACCCTAGACTTCTATGAAGGTGAGAGGGATGGGCGTGGCCTCCCAGTGGTGGGCTGGTCTCCTGCATGGGGCTCTCCCTATCGCCCCTGGCTCTTCTCTCGTCAACATTTCCACAGTGGTGGTAACACTCTGCTTCTGAGCGGGCGGTTTGGGCTCCAGGGCAGGCAGGGCCTGGAGGGATCAAAAGTGTCCCTGTGTCCTGGTGGGTAACATGGTGTTGGCATGCGGAAGGAACTACTATGTGCGTGTGGTGCGTGCACCCAAGTCAACGTTGGCGCATCTCCACGTGTCTGCAGGGCAAGGCCGTCTGGACGGTGCTCTCTGCTCCTACACGGAGAAGGACAAGCAGGAGTATTTGCGGGCGGCCTACGCGGCCGGCGTCCGGAACATTGAGATGGAGTCCTCAGTCTTTGCTGCCATGTGCAGCGCGTGTGGCCTCCGAGGTAGGTGGGCATTTGGTCGCCGCAGTCCTCTTCCCTTCCTCCGCCCTACTGGCTCAGCCTCCACGCTCTCCTCCGGATCCTCCTCCTGGGCCCCCCACCAGCACCTGCCTTCTGCCCACCCCACCCCCAAGGCGTGTTTCTGGACGGGGTGCATCCCTCACCCCTGTGCTCTGACCACCTTTGATTGTCATGCGGTCAAATGCAGGATTGTGAGTGTCTCTGCCATGACTCGCATGCCGCTAAGTGGGATGAGAAGGATGCTCGAAAGACCCGCCTCAGCTCAGGTCAGGTTTTGCTGCCAACCCTGCAGTGAAGCTGGCTTTCAGAGCTCTCTGGATTTTTGATTTGGGGTTAATCCTCCCCTGAGTTCCTAGAAGGCCCAGCTCTGCCTTCTAGAATTCCTGCCTCCTGGAAGACCTTCTAAGCCTTTCTGTGTTTTCCATCTACCAACACACCACTGTTGGCCCCTTCTCCTGAGCCGACAGCAGAAGCAGAAGTGACACCTCGTCTGTCTCGGTGAACTAAACTGGAAATCCGGTCTTTGTGTTGACGTGGCCTTTCTCTTTGCAGCGGCTGTGGTGTGTGTCACTCTCCTCAACCGCCTGAAAGGGGACCAGATCAGCAGCCCTCACGAGGTGCTGGCCGAGTACCAGCAGCGGCCTCAGCGCCTCGTGGGCTACTTCATCAAGAAGTGCCTCTCGATGGCCTGAAGTCCCCTAAGTCTCGAAGATGAGGTCATAGTTGCTGCAAATAAAATCATTGTCAAAATCTCCTTTTGTGTGACTTCGTGCACACTTTATGTAAGAATTTGGGGAATTGGGTTGCATTTCAGAGGCAAAGAATCCTGCATTAACTGCACAGGAAATTTTTTTTTAAAGCCCTATTGGAACATTTTCAACGACATTAGCCTGATTTGGGTTTTCTTTAAGAACATTCCTCTGAATATTTAAAGGTTTTCTCAGGAAAATTTTCAGACTTTTACAGTCTACTAGTCGTCAGATTTCACATCACTAAGCAAGAAATCTGATTATAGTGCCAGAAAAATCATTTCCTGATATATTTTTAGAATTCTGTACACCACGTATAATGAGAGACTACTGAAAACCAAAGAAGCAGATATCAGGAGTTGGAGAAGTAAATGCACACGTGAATATGCATATATACATACACAATTCCCCAGTTACATTCAGCCACATTTCAGGAACCTCCTACATCAGCCTAGTCACATTGCATTGATTCCCTGTCTGTTCTCCACCATGCTAGCTAGATGGATTTGGGTCCACCTCCCTGTGGATGGGAATGATGCAGCTCTGTGTCTAAGACAGGCTGTTCCGCCTGTCTGCCCACAGCTCGCTGGCCTCAGGTCCACTCACCCCTGGCCTTGCACTGCTCCTGCAGGCTGCACTCCTGGCTACTGTCTTCCTTATCTTGCTTCTGGGGTCATTCATGCAGTGGGCCCAGCTGGGAGACTGGGGGGTGCGGAAGGGAGAATCCAGGGTCCTCGCCTGTCTCAGGTGAGTCTGGCAGTAACCACCTCTGGGTTGTCCTCAGGTCCCCCCAGCCCAGTGGTGGTTGAGTCTTGGGGCGTTGCTGACTCCTGGGTTTCTGCAGTTGACTCGTTAACACTTATACATCAGTGTGGCCAATTCCCAGTATTCGATTGTTTTAAAGGCTTTGAGGTAGGTTGTTGCTGACAGCACACTGAGGCATGCACTCATGCTGCTCAGCTCTGCGTGGCCGTGAGTTATGTGACTTTGCAGGATGTGAGGAAGCATGTTGGAACCATGGTATTGATGTATGTGTGTAGTCCCCTTCCCAGATATTCTAAGATTCACCCCAAATTGATGGTTGCTAATCAGGTCATTCAGGATGCACTGAGCCAGTGCACTCTTTCCGATGCTGAGAGCCAGACACCCTCCCCTCCCATCTTCTCATGCGCTGGAGGCTGTAGTATGGACTCTCCGTGGAGAATGTATCATTTGAAGCTTCTCCCTGGGCACCCCCAAGTGGTTATTTGCTGCACCTCGAATGTAAGGCTGTCCAAGAGGAAGCAGCTAGAGGGCAGGGGTCCAACTGGAGCCCCCAGGGAGGCTGGCAGGTTCTGGAACGTGCGTGTCCTGTGGCGTTTGGCGGGCTTTAACCCTAGCACATGCTGCAGGAGCCAGACTTCTGCCTCTGTCCCCAGACTATTGTCGCTGTGCTCCTGCCTGCTCCCAAAATCCTGAATGCCACAGACTTCAACTGGATGTCACCCGGCCCCTCTGGGTGCACATCTGCCCGTCAGACAAACCTCTGCTCACACCCTCAGTGGGTAAGTCTCCCTGCGGAAGTCCGGCCTCACTGAGCTGGCTGGACATGTGGCTTCTGCAGCCCACGTGTCCTGGCTGGGAGCCAGTGTGCTGTAGACAGTGGGTCACTCCTGTGTGTGTTGTTGCCAGGTCCCAGGCTGGGCTGAGGATGCAGACGGGGCCTATTGCTCCAGCCCACTGGGGACTCGCAGGCTGGTCCTTCTTTTACCCCACCCATGCAAGTGTGGCTGATGGGGTCCCCCGCCACTTAGGAAGACATCTGCAAAAGCAGAGACAGCACAGGAACTGGGCAGTTAATAGCAGTTAAGGCTGTTAGCAGCAAGAGAAGGGCTGGTTCCCTGTAGGTGCTGTCTCTGCGGTGCCTGCAAGTCTCCTGGCTGGCTGTCCTCTACCCCATCCGCTGCCGGGGGCCATCCTCTGGGGCAAGGAGAGGTACCACGACTCCTATTGAGATTCTTTCCTCAGATGCTGAGGCCTCGCGCAGGTGCCCAGTGGACCTGTGCCGCCTTCTGCTGGCCGCGGGTGGGAGGGCATGTCACAGGGTTGTGAGGGTATGTGAGAGCCCAGACCAGTGCCCAACATGCAGGGAACACCAGCTGAATGAAGTTAATTGTTCTGATGCGGAAAAAATCATGATTATATTTCTACCATGACAACTGAGCTCCGTGGGTTTAGTTTGGTTCCCAAGGTGACTCCAAAGCTGACATTGAAAACGTCCTCAAACACGTGTTACCAAGATTCCCCCCAGATGCCCCCAAAGACCTGATCCCTCCCTCTCCCTACACGCCCACCCCTCACTGGGTGTCGTGGCCTGGTCCCCGGGTCTCGTCCTTCATTTCCGGCCCTGACAATGAGCAGGAATAGAATGACACCAACACAGTCCACTCTTGGTGCTTTCAGCGAGTCAGAGAGAATTAGGGACATAATCCAGTTGTTCTGATGGACCTAATCACCCCAGATTTCAAAAACCAGTGTCAACCATTTCACTGCATGTTTTCTTCTGGTGTGATCCTGAAGTGAAGGGCTAAACACGGTTCCAAACTTTAATAATCGTCAAGCACTTTGTAAATTGGGAAGCAAGGAAGTCGCTGGTGGGTTCGAGAGTTCACACGTGAAGCTGGTGGCGCTCTCCTGGAGAGAGCTCACACTTGGATGCAGAGTCCCGGAGGAGGTAGCCTGTCACCTCTGACTGCTGACGCACCACCAGCTGCCTCTCCAGTCCAGTCTCATCACACTGATAACAATGTCACCCTGACCAGAAGCAGAGAGAAGGATGGTTTGTTTTTATAAATGGCATTGGGGATTATGAAATATTTTAGAATAGTCACCATGTGTCTCCTATACCTTCATCATTAACCGTAGCATTAACTCATGGTTTCAAGCCAGGCGTCTGTCTCCTGGGATCCAGTCTCTGGGACCCATGGCTTGGAGAGGATGTGCTCAGGGGCCACTGGAGACGTGCACAAACATGTCCTCCATAGAAAAGCCTGGGGCCCCCAAATTTCCACATGCGGGGGAATGGATGCATCCAGTTTGGTGTACTAAGATGACGCAGTCAGTGAAAATAAATGCACTGCAGCTTCACCCATCAGTGCAGAAAGAGCTCACAGATATAATTTTATGTGAAAAAAGCAAATTATAGAATAATACGTACATCATGATTTCTTTTATATAAAGTTTGAAAACAGGCAAAACTAAAGGACATCTTGTTAAGGAATGCATACATGGTGTGATAAGAGCTAGGGGAAAAAACACCAAGGATTGAGCACCCCCAAATTCAGGGCCGTGGTTGCCTCTGTGGGGGAGGGGCGGGTGCATTTGGAGGTGCACGTGGGGACCCCAAGAGCGAGATGCTGTTTTCTGAGCTGGACTTTGGCTGTTTGGGTCTGTTGTTTCCTCTGCACCTCACTCATATGCTTTAAATGCTCTGATAGAGATTGAATGGTTAATAAAATATAACCTAATTAGTCACAACCCGGATTTAGGCTGTAGTTATAGAGTAAGGAAACATTACCACTGTGCCTGCTGCCCCCAAAATATTTTTTCAATTAACGAATCTATGGAGAGGTGTTTCTGACCAACTTTCATGTAGTAGGATCAGCTCTGCAGATGTGAGCTGTTACCAATAACTATTTTACGAAGTAATTACTATGTGTTAGGCACCTATGTAGAACTATCTGAATTCTCCTGTCTAACCCTCATCAACTCTTATTAGCCTCAAATCCCAGATGGCGACACTGAAGCACAGGACGGCTGATGACTTGGTTCAGGGCCTGCATGAGGATGTGGACTGTACCGGAGTGGCGTGTTCTTTGCACATGCACCTGTACATGCACTCACACACACACACGCACATAGAAGTTGACTTACTAGGAAAAGAATAGCACTCAGTTCTCTACCCTTCCAGGGGAAGGAGAATGTAGGCAGGAATCCCAGTCCTCTTGGGTCATGATGGCGTGGTCACTGCTGCAGGGCCAGGCATGAGTTCTCATTTCAGTCTCCTCCAGAGAGTTTTGTTAAAATAATTTTAAAAGGTGAAGTCATGATGATCATTCAGATATAAATGAACATGTGTGTTGTGGAAATAAAATGATCCCGCCAAGGAAAGACCCTCCTGCTCCAGGGTACGAGAGAGCACGACTTGTCATCGGGACGTTTATCACCCTGCACGCATGTAAGGCGAGGCCAGGGACTGTGGTGTGCAGACAGAATCTCATCCGAATGTGCGCGGGAAAGTGGGGGAGATCAGTGAGAGCTTCCCTCCTCTCGCTGAGCGGTGAGTGTATGCCCCCTGAGGGGCTTCTGAGCTGTTCTGGGGTATGTGTTCCCAGTTCCAGGGCCAGAAGGCTCTTTATCTTGCGTCGTAAAATCAAATGGTCCAGACTCTTACTTGCTGATTGTGTTTTCAAGGAGCTACAGGTCCCTGTAGACCGCATAGGTCCCATAGACCCCATAGTTGTTGTAGATCAAGGGCCCTGTAGACAGCACAGGTCCTGTAGACCCCATAGGTCCTGGTGGATCACAAACTCCGTGTGGACAGCACAGGTCCTGTAGACAGCACAGGACAGATCCTTGTAGTCCACAGTAAGATGTAGCCTTTTTTCCAGGCGCAGCAGGAAGTCAGCTCAACAAATCTACTTGGGCTCTCCGAGGATGGTGTTGCCATCCCAGTTTGTAGATGGTAAGACAGATGCCCAGAGGTGCCGGGCTTGGAGGAGCAGGGATTTTAGTGGTATATTGAGGGCAGTGCTTGAGACGCCGACTTCTGAGCCACTGAAGGTATTATTTCCCAAACTCAACTTTTTTTCCTGGCATCTCTTAATCCCTAGTTTATACAGCCCCAACTCACCAGGAATAACTTTCTCTTATTTAGGTTCCTGCTGAATGCCTTTTCAAATGTAACCACAACAAGAGACTACGAACCCCAAACGAGCCCACAGTTCTGGAAACACTGACATGACAGCACCGTGGAGAAGCTCTGGGAGTTCTGAAGAGGCCTGCTTGACTCGTTTTAGCCCCAGCCAGGAGGGACAGTGCTTACATCACAGTTGGTGTTAGCACTTCTTATCCACCCTCTCATGGCACAGCGTACACATACAGATGTGCGGGGACCTGGGGCAGATGTTTACTGGAATTTACTCACCTGTGACATTAGAATAGTGACCTCCTGTCTTGGTTGTGAGGGTTTCGAGGAGCGACAGGTCAAGAGCCCCTCCTAGTAGCTCAGTGTAGGACGTACTCGGTTTAATATTCGTGTCTGCTCTGCTTCTCCTGCGATGTTATGCTCCTCCAATCACCTTCACATATGGAAACGAGGGGGTGACCTTTGTGATTACTGGGGTGCTGAGATGGTGTGGTTGACCTGCCTTCTGAGGTTCTCCCTCCATTGTTGTGGCGGCTGTTAGCTTGCTTTGGTCTCCGCTCTGCTCCACACCCTGAGGCAATGGAGTGGAGCAGCCCTGTTCCACTGCCCCGCCGCCCGAGGTCTGGTGTAGGAGTCGGAGGAGTACAGGGTGTCTGTGAAGACACGGATTCCCTGTGATGGGTGCCGACCATAAGTTTAGGGCCGAAGGGATTTCCAGCCTCCTGGGAGGTGACATGACTTGCCTAAAGCCATATGATTAAAAAAGTCACAATGGAAACAGTATGGAGATCCCTCAAAAAATTACACATGGAATTACCGTATGATCCAGCAATTCCACTTCTGAGTATTTGCACAAAAGAATTGAAAGCAGGAACTTGAATGAATATTTGTACACCTGTGTTCTCAGCAGTGTTATTCACAATAGCCAAAAGGTGGAATCAGCCCAAATGTCCAGCAACAGATGAATGGATAAACAAAATGTGGTAATTGCATACAGTGGAGTATTATTCAGCTTTAAAAAGGGAGGAGGGGCCGGCCCGGTGGCACAAGCGGTTAAGTGTGTGCGCTCTGCTGTGCCGGCCCGGGGTCCGCCGGTTCGGATCCCGGGCACGCACTGATGCACCACTTGTTAAGCCATGCTGTGGAGGCGTCCCATATAAAGTAGAGGAAGATGGGCACAGATGTTAGCCCAGGGCCAATCTTCCTCAGCAAAAAAAAAAAAAAGAGGATTGGCATTGGACGTTAGCTCAGGGCTGGTCCTCCTCACAAAAAAAAAAAAGTGAGGAAATTTTGATACATGCTACAACACGGGTGAAACTTGAGGACGTGGTGCTGAGTGAAATAAGCTATTTACAAAAGGGCAAATACATGTGATTTCCACTTATATGAGGTCTCTAGTGCAGTCAGATTCATAAAAACAGAAAGTAGCACAGTGGTTACTGGGGCTGGGGAGGTGGGAATGGGGGGTGGTTGTTTAATAGGTATAGAGTTTCAGTCTGGGAAGATAGAAACATTGTGGAGATGAATGGTGGTGAAGGTTCATAGCAGAATGAATGTACTTAATCCACTAACTGTACACTTAAAAGTGCTTAAAATGGTATGTTTCATGTTCTGTATATTTTACCACAATAAAAAAAATGTAGGGGCCAGCCCAGTGGCTTAGTGGTTAAGTTCTCACACTGTGCTGTGGCAGCCCAGGGTTCGTGGGTTCGGATCCCGGGCGTGGACCTACACACCGCTCATCAAGCCATGCTGTGGCGGCGTTCCACATACAAAATAGAGGAAGATGGGCATGGATGTCAGCTCAGGGACAATCTTCCTCAAGCAAAAAGAGGAAGATTGGCAACAGATGTTAGCTCAGGGACAATCTTCCTCACAGAAACAAAATGTAAAAAAATTTAACAAAAAAGTCACAAAGCTGAGATTGGACCCAAGGTCTTCAAACTGCCAGGCTTTTCCCATAACTCCACACAGTCTGCAGAGATTCAAGTCTCTGGGTCACCTTCTCCCATGACCTCTGATCCCTGACCAGTCAGCTGGTTCTTTTTCTGGTGTCGGTCCAGCCTGCACTGGAGTCCCAGTTTGCAGCTGAAGGACTGGACCTTACACTGGCAGTTGGCTGAGTTAAATAATAAAACCACCCACCCACTGGTCAACCCACAACCTTGTTCAAACAGATAACTTTCTCTAACCCAACTGAGGAATGTCAGTGATTTCCCGGGGTGTGTAGAAGGAGACAGAGGGAAAGTGAAAACACTCAGCACACAAAGCACTGAGTAAATGATGCATTTCGAATCCACTAATAATAAAATCAGTTAGCATGCAGCTGTCCCACCATGCTTTGCTCCAGGATCCCTATGTATCTGATGTAATCCTATAACCCCGCCTCCAGGAAGCAGTTTCTTCACTAGGTCGACCTTCTGTTTCCTCATATTTTTTTAAATTGAAGTATAACTGACATACAGTATCCTATTAGTTTCAGGTGTACACCATAGTGATTCAATATTTATATCCCTTACAAAATGATCACCATGGTAAGTTGGTAAGTCTAGTTACCATCTGTCACCATACAAAGTTATTACAATATTATCGACTATATTCCCTATGCTGTACGTTACATCCCTATGACTTATTTATTTTATAACTAGAAGTTTGTACCTCTTAATCCCCTTGACCTACTTCACCCACCACCACCCCTCCTCCCTCTGGTAGCCGCCAGTTTGTTTCCTGTATCTATGAGTCTGTTTCTGTTTTGTTTTGTTTATTCATTTGTTTTGAAGTCAGGATAAGTGATCAGATCCTTCCTCACAAAGTAGTTGTGGGTCCTTGTGATGGTTAACTTTATGTGTCGACTTGGCTAGACCATGGTGCCCAGCTGTTGGTCAAACACCAGTCTAGATGTCCCTGTGGAGGTGTTTTGTACGTGTGGTTAACGTTTCAGTCAGTTGACTGTAAGTAAAGCAGATTACTCTCGAGAATGTGGGTGGGCTTCATCCAATCAGTTGAGGTTTCCTGGAGAGGAAGGAATTCTGCCTCAAGACTGCAATGTAGAAGTCCTGCCCGAGTTTCTCGCCTGTTGGCCTGCCTTATGGATTTCAGACATGCCAGCCTCCCAATTCTGTGAGCCAATGTCTCCTCTTGGTTCTGTTTCTCTGGAGAACACTGATGGACGTGCAGTGGTCTCAGGGCGCCCAGCGCCATGCAGGCTTGGCTGTGCGTGGGGGCCACCTGGCTCTGCTGAGGCCTGAGGATGAGGGGCTGTGGCTGCCAGGTCAAAGTCTTGCTGCTTTCTCTGCAGAGGATAAAGAGAGTTGTTAGCCACTAGAAAGCCGGTGAGATTCTAAGGGGGCACCAAGCTTCCACATTTTTCTTGGTATTAGCAGGAAAGAGCTCTTAGTCAGTGTCCCCCAGGCAATGCTGGATAAAATGCAGAGCAATTCAGTGATGAACTGGTGGCCCATCGGGAAGAGGACCTACTGACTGCTCTCTGGGGCCAGGTCTACCATTCTACCCTCCCTCCCGGCCCAGGCCACAGCCCAGGATGTCCGGTGCCACCAGGGGTGCTGGCTCAGACAAGGTGGAAAAGGTCCTCCAGTCTCACACTGAAACAAACAGGCTGCACATCTTCATGTGGGTGGGTATTGCTTGGTGCCAAAGCTGGGCCCGGGCCCTCCCCACACCAGCAGCCTGTGTTTGGACCAGGTGCCATGTTGCTATGAGTTCTGAGAAAGGAGTCCACTCCCACCCACCTCTGACATTGATGGTCACTGTCAGCCAAATGTCCCCAATGAACCCCAACCCCCAGCCCTGAGACACCTTTCCCAGCAGAATAGCGCTGGTCACAGTCCTCCTGCTGTGAACCCGGGAGTGGGGGGTAGGGGAGGTGAGAGGGTGCTCAGAAGGCCCTGTGCTCAAAAGGGAGAAGCTTGGTTCAATGCTTTGTTCCCACTGACTGGAAGTCCTTAATAATTTTTGAGCAAGGGCCTCACATTTTAACAGTGCACTGGGCCCCACCAATGGGAAGTCTCTTTGTCCCCTCCTTCTCTGCTCCCCCTCCACCTCGTCCCTCCTCATCTTCCCTCCTTCTTTATCTCAAAGGAGAGAAAAGTGGACTGTTCATGTTTTCTTTTTTTCCCTCTGCCTAGGGCACAGAAGAATTTAAGAAAGAAATTATGTAGTAGATAGCTTGGCACAGAGTAGGTTAAATAAGGAAGTTTTAGACCAGGTGAAGCAAAGAGGAAATAATGTTATTATATTAATCTGAGTCTACTGAACATCAGGTACTATTTTTGGATTTTTATTTTTATTTTTTGAGGAAGATTAGCCCTGAGCTAATATCTGTTGCCAATCTTCCTCTTTTTCTTTTTCCTCCCCACAGCCCCAGTACATAGTTATATATCCTGGTTGTAGGTCCTTCTAGTTCCTCTATGTGGGACAGCACCTCAGCATGGCCTGATGAACAGTGAGTAGGTCTGCGCCCAGGATCCGATCCGGCGAACCCCGGGCCGTAAAGCAGAACGCATGAATTTAACTGCTACGCCACTGGGCCTGCCCCTATTTTTGGATTTTTAAAATGACACGATTTCTTTTAATTGTCCTTACTTCTCTCAAAACCTTCTGATGTAGGTATTCTCTTTTGCATTTTACAGATGAGGAAACTGAGGCCCAGGATTGGGAGTTGCCAAGGGGTTGCAAGGTGACTATCAGGTTAGGTCTGGGCCTTTCTGTTTGAAAAACTCTGGTCAGTTCCCCTCTGACAGGCCACAGACTAAGGGATTCGGAGATGACCTCTCTCTTCTGGCTCAGGCTAGTTTATGGACCTGCTATTTTCACGTTGTCGTCTTTTTCAAGGCGTGAAACAGGTTTATTGATCCTGTAGAGGGCTCAAGTCCCCAGATGTCTTAGTCTGACTTCCCAGAGAGAACCCAAGAGGAAACACAGCAGAGTTACATTTCTAGAAGATGTGCTATCTTCTGTGTATCCAGACAGTACATGTTTATCCTGTGAACTCCAGCGAACGAGCTATCCTAAACTGTGAGTGTGTCTGGAGATTCAGTTCTTTCCTGGGAGACATCATGATGTCTTCAGAGGCAACGAGAACCTGAAAGCTAGACTCTCAAGCTGACTTTGCTCTGGCCAAGGATGACCCCGCCAGTCTCCTTCTCTCCCAGCTGCACTTTCCCCATCGTGCAAATAGGAGAGTTACAGAAAATTTTCAGAAAAAGATTAAATCATGACTCTCCCACAGACACGAAAATAAACGTGTTAAAGATTTTGTCTTACTCATGTGAGGGGCCTAGACAGATGTTCTCATGAGTTCAAGTAGAACTGAAAAAAGCACACACTTATCTGGATTGCTGAGGGATGTTGAAATAAATGCATTGCAAATGGAGGTGCAACTGATTTTTCGCGGAGGGAGGAGTGGGGAGAGGTTACTCAAAATCTCTACCAGGCGGGTGGGCTGTGTGTGCCGTCAGTTACCTAGAACAGATCACCTGGGCGGGTGTGCTGCAGACAGCGTGCGGTTCTCTATGGAAACACAATATTGTTTTCTGCAGAAGAAAACCTGTTTCCTGTTCATCGAGTGAGAAATGTGTCAGAGAGAGAACAAGACTTTCGACTTGGACAAGTGGCTCCTGTTATTAGCTCTTCGTGCCGCTGACCAGTGGTGAGACCTCGGGCAAGTGGCGCCCTCTCTCTGAGCCCCAGTGACCTCCTGTGGAAAGTGGGGATTCATGGAGCAGCAGGTGGCATGGAGCTGACTTTTAATAAATAGGAGCTATTGGCATTGGCAATATTAATTACTTTTCCACTGCATGTTAAGACATGTTTATTAAGTAACGCATAGGAGCCAGGCCCTGGGCTAGCTTTCTTTTCTTGTGTACTTTTTTAATTGTGGTAAAATACACATAACACAATATTTATCATTTTAATTGTTTATACCTGTACAATCCAGTGGTATTAAATACTCTCGCAGTGTTGTGTAACCATCACCACTATCTATACCCAAAACTTTTTCATCATCCCCAATATAAGCTCTGCATAGATTAAAACATAGCTCTCCTTTCCCTTTTCCCCAACTGTGGGTAACCTCTAACTTGCTTTCTGTCTCTACAAATTTGCCTATTCTAGGTACCTCATATAAGTGGAATCATACAATATTTGTTCTTTTTTATTTGGTTTATTTCACATTGTTTTAAAGATCTATTCATACAATAGCGTATATCAAAATCTCATTCCTTTAAGGCTGAATAATATTCTATCGTATGTATATACCACATTTCTTTATCCAGTCATCTATTGATGGACACTTGGGTTGTTTCCACCTTTTGCACAATTCACATTGTTGTGAATAATGTTGCTATGAACATGGGTGTGCAAATATCTGTTCCAGTCCCTGCTTTCAATGTTTGTGGGCATATATTGAGCAGTGGAATTGCTGGGTCATATGGTAGTTCTATGTTTCACTTTTCGAGGAACCACATTGGCGTTATTTTTATCTATATGCAGGAATGCACTTAGAAAACCAAGGGGCAATTAAGTTGACCTTTCTTTGCATGCTTGCTGTATATCTTTACTCACACCAGGCCACTTCTGGAGTGGTGAGGCTACTTAGCATGAATAAAGCCTTAACACAATCCCTAAGAAAGAGTTTGAAAGATCCAACTCTAGTATGTCACAGTCCAGATGGGTAACAAAACATTAGCACTCTTGTGGCTTTTGTTTCCAAGCTGAACTTGGACCTCGTGGAGGCTGGAAGCTGCAGCTTTCACTGTTGACAGTCGCCCAGGCTGTTAAAAGCAAAAGGCCATGGGAAAACATGGCCACTACAGGCTTGACTACCATCTATTAAATTGTCACATTAATCTATAGCTATATTTCAGAGATGATTGGGAACTTAGCTTAAATCTGGTGTTGGCGAGCTGCCTCCATAGGACATGTAACAAGATGAGTTGGCAAATGCAGTTTCTGAAAGTGATAGTTGGTCCTATGATGCAAAAAGCTGACAGCTGACATGATGGTAAATATGCAACAGTGAGGATCTTGGGATGCTTGAAACATTGTCGAGAGAAATTGATAAGGTTTTGTGGAAGATGCCACATAGTGTAAGCTGTCCCTATAATGATATGTTATGCCCACACCATTCTGGGAAACATATTTTATATATTGAGAGGAACGTACATGGCAGAGTAAATGATGTTAAAGAAAAAATTATTCATGATACTTTTTAAATCGGTAAGGCAGACTTTATCCAGCACTGTTGTGATAGGTGTAAGAACTAGTTCAATGGGACTTTGCAGTAGGGGAGAGAGGTTGGACTCATCTCTGAATACAGCAAAGAAAAGGGGGATTTATAGGCAAGGAGCAGGGTGGGGGAGGAGTCGGTAGATGGGAAATTACTAAGAGGGTGTACTACTCAGGATTGTCCAGAGAAACAGAGCCAAGAGGTTATACATATAGGTATAGGTAAGAGGAGATTCATTATAGGAATTGACTCATACAGTTATGGAGGCTGAGAAGTCCCACAGTCTGCCATGTGCAAGGTGGAGAACCAAGAAAGCTGATGGTGTCATTCAGTCTGAGTTCGAAGGTCTGAGAACCAAGAGCTCTCATGTCTGAGGGCAGGAGAAGATGGCCGTCCCAGCTCAAGAAGAGAGAGGAAATTTGCCCTTCCTTCACCTTTTTGTTCTATTAGGGCCCCCAATGAATTGGGTGATGTCTGGCCATGTTGGTGAGGGTGGATCTTCTTTACTCAGTCTACTGACTCAAATCTAATGGATTTCAGAAGCTAATCTCTTCCAGAAACACCTTCACAGACACACCCAGAAATAATGTTTCACCAACTATCTCAGCATTCCTTAGCCCAGTGAAATTGACACCTAAAATTAACCATCACAGAGGGTAGTTCTTGCTAAAGGAGCCTAGCAGGATTCTTGCTGAGGGCAGGCCAGGAGGATCAGCTATTACCAGGAGAATGGTGGGGGATGAGGAATTTGGTCAAATATTCAGGATAATCAGATTTGAGGGTAGGAGGTTCTGGCTAAACTGATTTGATAGGATTCTTGCTAAAACTGGGCGCTTGAGGACATGCTCAAGGATGGGGCCTCGGTGGGCTCAGAGGAGCCTGTCTAGAGTTTGGTCAAGGAGAGAGTCTTTGTTGATGATAATCACTTACAGTGTTGGTGGCATCATTTTCTAACAAATTTACTTTCTGGATGTTAATTGTTGATTAATAAGCTATTAGGTCATGACAGGTTTTTCATTGACCTTTTCTAATGGCCAAAGTAGAGGGGCCTTACCTCAAAAAAGACCGAATTTGCTCAGGGTAAGTTGATGCAGTGTGGGTCAGGTGGGGACCTTGCATTTGCATGCTGCAGGTTACTTCGTTCAAAGTCTAAGTCACCAGCCTGTCACCCATCCGCCCTTCAGGAAGCATTGGGGGCTTGACACTTTCTCCTTGAAGTTCCGGGGTCTAGCCTGGCTAAGACCCACAGTTGGCCTCCTGACTCCCACCTGGAACATTTTACATAGTGAGAGGTCACCAAACAAGCAGGATCCCATGCAGAACCCTGGGTGGGAGAGAGCTGGGGTAGATGCAGCTAAGTTTACGGAGAGAACAACACAGCCTAAGAGGAGACAGGTGGAGAGGACTTGATAGAGACCAACCTGTCAGAAACAAGGGCAACTGGCAAACCAGGTCTGACTGATGAGGGCCTCCACGCTGGCCCAGAGCCTCCCCTGTAGGAACCAGAACGAATTGATAAAGGGAAGGCAAAGCTTCCTTGGGGTTCAGATTTTACAATGATCTAAATGTAGAACCTTTGCTAAGGGCCTGTGACCTTAATTTAATGAAAGTTAAAGTTAAAGCACAAACTTTTAAGATCTCTATTATAATAATTGCTTCTAGGGATCTGGAAGTACTGTTCCTTCTGAAAAACACATATGTAGGGACTCTATTGTTTTCTTGGATTCTTCCCTCGCATCCTTAAGCAGATATCTTCATAGATCAAGCTTGACTGGACCACGAGGGAGCAAGAAGGGAAGATCCTGACCAGTCTCTTCCAAGAGTCTCTGCTGGTCATTGGTTTCTGAGGAACTTCCAACACCACTGCTGTTTGGGAAACTTACAAATTTAAACAGGTGTCTCTACTCCAGCACTTGCTAGAAATTTTCATCTGTGAAACTGAAATTGAAATTGAGACCTGGAAGATCATCAGGGCATTGGTATGAAAAAAAAATCTGGATATTTGATTCTAAGACTAGCTCAATACAAAAATTGTTAAAAGAAAAGTAGTTTTAGCTTACGTCCCCAGAACTCTAGTGTAGGTAGAAAATTTGATACAGGCTCAAGACAAGGTTGACATAAGGGAAGCCATACTGTAGAAAAGAAAAACCCTATTGTAACTTTGAATGACCTCTGACAAACTAACCCAGCTGGATATGCACCCTCCAGAAGATCTAACTGCTCTGTAGATTTTACGACCCCTGCTTGTGCACGTACCTCCCAGCTGTGATAAGACGATAACTTTATTCTTTTGAGTTCCTTAGGAATGTGAAGACCCACGAACAGAGGGTCTATGCTGATAGCCACTATCAATGAAAACTGAAAGATCTGGTGTGGCGACTCCCAGTCTGTAACACCAGAAGGTCAACATTCCTAATGCCCTCCCCTATAACCCACCGGCCTGTATAACTGCTATAAAATTTTGTGCCCCCTTGACATGTTTTTTTTTTTTTTTTTCCAGACAGTAGTCGGCTATCTTCCCTCTTGCTAGCAAGCTGTAATAAAAAGTCCTTTCATTCCTACCACCTTGCCTCTTCACTATTGGCATGTCTTGTGGCAAGCAGAAGACCCCCTTTGAGCAGTAACAGGGCTTTAACACCAGATCTTCCTAGACAGTGGACCACTTGCTTCTGAAGAAAGTCTGGCCTTCCAGGTCCTGTCATGCCCCAGTCCTTTGGTTCTGTGGGACGAAGAATCTTTGGTTCTAGGGGTTATTTCAGGTGAAAATTTTCTCCTCTGCCCATGCTTCAGCTACATGACTTGCAGTTTTGGCTTGCTGCCCCTTCAAGGCGATTTTAACATTCTGTTGAACAGACAGGATCAGTTTAAACTGGCCCTGTGGTTACACCTCTTTGGCATAAGGATTATTTTAAGCTAATTATTTCTTGAGAAAGGCACCAGAGAAGCTCTGAAAACAGAGTAGAAGTTCCTCTTTTGTCAGGGAACTTTATGTTGGTAAAGGAACTCTCCATTTGTAAGGGTGTCTCCCTCTTCACCAGGAAGAGGAGGATGACTAAATCACAAGAGACTCTTATCGATGGAGAAGGCATTTCAATCTGCATAACACCCTTGTCCTCGTGTACCCAGCTTTGCCTGTCACCCCCAGACCTGGCCTCCCCCACACCCTTCTCTCTCTTGTCTTTAGCTGAAGATAGTGTTCAAGCCTGAGTTCTAAGTCTTCTCTTCCTCATTTTCCCTGGGTCTCTCCCATGTGTACACGAGGTATACATGTTAAGAAACTATTTGGTTTTCTCTTTGACAAGAGATTTTCACATATTGAGGTATATGGGGTAACTATTTGGGTTCAAAACTGATTTGGCTTGAACTAAAGAAGCCTGACTTATGGCCTATCAAACATACATTGTACATTTGCTTAACCATTGAAGTAAAGAATGCACTCTCTTAAGATAAGAATGCATACTTCCCCTCCTATGCCTTATTGGTAACGCCGGGATTAGTCCCTTTCCCTACATCAGGGTCATGTTGAACTGCTAATTTGCAATAGAATACATCTTGGAAACTTTGATGAGTATGTATCCTGAGTATGTTTAATGTATGTTCTTTGTTCTAAAAATATATAAGACTGTACTGAAAACCATGCTTCTCTGGAATGCTTTCTAAGGCCTTCCCCGGGTTATAATCCTCACTCTGGCTCAAGTAAAATTCACCTTACTTCTCTTATCTGTAAAATGGTTATTGGTTATTTTTCATCCACATCTTGTTAATCTGTCTTTTGTTACAGGAACCCCAGCGGAGAACTAAAAATGTAGAGAGAACATTATTTCCTCTTCTTCTACATCTCATTATTTACAAAATATGAGTTTAACTTTTAATGAACAAGTTAAATTGCAATGCATGTTATAGTGGGGAAAAAATCCAATCACTTGGGGTATATAACAAAAACTTAAATCTCTCTTCATTCCAGAGGCGGGAGTTGGGGTTTTCTGAGTTACCTGTCCAGTAATACTACCTGCAGAGTCTTGCCTATAAGTGCAAAGAATTATTTTAAACACAAATGAGAACTGTCAGGGAAGAGAGAGAATCCCCCTCTGCCCTTTCCCTCGAGGTTCTTATGGCTGGCCAAATAATTAAAAGACAGGTTAGCAGGAGAAAATAATACCAAGTTTAATAACATGTATACATGGGAGAAACTAGGGAAACTGAGTTTCTCAACAAAATGGCAGAGATTCTCATCTTAAATGATATTTCAGCTAAAGACAAAGGAGGATGTTGGAGGTGGGGAGGGAGACAGAAGGGAGACAGAAATTACAGTAATCAAGGGTATGTAGATTTAAGTCCTCTCCTTCCATACTGCACAAATAAGCCCATCCCCCGCTTCCCAATACAGAGAGGGAGATACCTTTACAAATGGAGATTTCCCTTATAAATGTAAATGTTTGTCTGGCAAGTCTTTGCAGGGACACCTAGAGAATGTGGCCTGAGAGAGACAGAATTTTTGATAGGATGGGCTTGTTGGTGCCTTTCCTATTGTAACATCTATTTTATAGTACATTACAGCCATCATATGATATTGGCTCCTTCCTGAAACATGTCTTCTATGTTAAATTCTTTAGGCAGTTTGGGGGAGGTCAAATGTCCATCAGAGAAAATAATCAAGGTAGAGAGACATATTTCAGGGTAGCCAATTTTGATAACCCACAGAACATGCAATATAGCATGTAATACCTAATTTTTCTTTTGCTTTACTAGCATACAGACAGGATTTTTAAAAAAATATGTGATGAACTGTTTCATTATAGTAGGTGAAATTATGAGGTCTTTATAGACTTGAGAATTTCATTTACTTGTAAAGATGGCAGTTTATGGAAAACAAAATAACTGCCTATACTCCTATTGATGTTTTGGTAAGTCAGGTT
This sequence comes from Diceros bicornis minor, assembly GCF_020826845.1. Classification (NCBI taxonomy): domain Eukaryota; kingdom Metazoa; phylum Chordata; class Mammalia; order Perissodactyla; family Rhinocerotidae; genus Diceros; species Diceros bicornis. Next base: position 4,627,429 of record NC_080780.1, read on the forward strand.
TGAGAGAACAAAAACTCTGTAGCCATTACAAAGCCACACATAAATTATTGTGCCAAAGAACAGCCCTTAGAGGTCCTTGACAGACCTACAGACTGAGTTTACCTGTCTGGTAGGACAAATGGGAAAGAGCACACACAGAGCCTGATACACGCTGGGCCTTGTGCTTCCCTCTTCACATATGTAGTCAGATGGTAACATTTTATTTTTTATTCCAAGTCTCTTTTTGAAAATGAGACTGCATTATTATTATTTATGCTTAGGGCAAAAGGTGAGACCTCAAGGGCCTCTAAGTGTGGGTGGCCCTGTTCTTCTTCAGGTTGGGGACTTTGTGGGTTGGTCCAGAGAGAGAAGGAGGAGGATGGAGGGAGGAGGAAGAGAGAGAGATGTGGGAGTAGGATGGTGAGATGGCCGTAGGTTGTTCACTCTGTTTCACTTTTCTTCCTGACCCCCCCTAATCTTAAATTTAGTTACTGAACCAAATGAAAATCTTGGGCAGGAGAGCATTTGTGGGAAACAGGGAGCGGGGCTGGGCTGCAAGTCTGATTTCCCAACAGGCTGATCCCAGGTAGGGTGGAGGATGAGGGACACGGAGCCCTGGGACCCTCTGTCCACTGCTGTGGACCCTCCCCATGCTTTAGCGGGGTAGATGGGGGCCAGTGGAAACCCACCTGATTGGCAAGGAGGCACTGAGCTGACAGCTGGCTGGCACACGTCTCCATACAGGAGCCCTGTGGATTTCCCATGTGGACACTGGTACTCACAGAAGTTTGGTGACCTGTGCAGGACTCCAGGAGGTAGTGTGGTATCTTCACAAAGGGAGAAGACTTGCGTTCAAGAGAGAGACAGCCACATCATCTATAAAGTGGGAAGCTGCTTCTATGGCTGCTGCTACCTGAGGATCAAAATGTGTGTAAATGTGCTTGCAAATGCTCAAAATCATTTGTTTTTAATGATAATGTTATCTTTTCCCCTAATTAGTCTTATTTGACTTTAAGCAAGCTACTAAGTGTTTTGTATTTGAGGTTTTATTCTCCAAAAGTCATGTAGATATATACGTGTGTTTATATGTGTTTATCATACATTATACTGATATAAAGAATGTGCGATATACAATTTATGAATAATAATAAAATATGCAATAGTCTATATTGTAAATTTCATATAGCCAATTGATTCTCACAGAATGCTTTCACAGATTTTTGCTGAAATCTTGGCCATCCTATGGCTGCAATCCAACCCTGGCTTGACAACTGGAGTTGCATCCCAATCTGCTAAGTTTTTCTTAATAAAATTATTATTTTTAAATCTGATATGAGATCTACTGGTAAATGGTTTCTAATCCTGAGTTATATTGATTAAACTGAAACATCTTTCATTTTCAGCACCACATATATTGGAACTCCACTCATTCATCAATAACATGAGCTATTTCATTGCTAGATCAGATAATAGTTTTCAAATACTTGAAGAATATTTTCTCAAGTTTTTCATGCTATTCATGATATAACAGCTACAGACATGACACACTTTTAAGTTTAATCTGTATTATTAGCATTTTCCCTATCATTTTCTTAAGTCTAGATAATCAACAATACAATAAATCAAGTCCCAATTATAGTGTTTGCCAATCTCCATGGTGTAAATACTCCCACCACGTTCCATTACAAGCTACCAACATTATGTCACTAAACATATGGATGGGTTTGGGATGAGATTGGACAGTGGCATATTTATATCATACAGATTCAATAGACATAAATAACTTCAAGAGCATAAAAGCGGTAAAATGTAAATTGTGATATAATGAGTTTTGAGTTTTTAATCAAAGTGAATTTACACAATCGCTTGGGGATTTGTTTCTGGTAGAGTTGCAAAAAGTTTTCGTCCAGTGGGAGCACTAACACCGAAGGCTACAGTTTACAGCCCTGTAGGGCATTAACCAGTTTTATATCTAACCCAGCAATCCTGACCTCCTGAAATCTCTTTGAAGCAGTTGCGACATTTTACTGGTTCCCTCCTTAATTAATGGATTGAGTGAGGTCTTTGACAAATGTTCATTCTACATATGCAGGAAAGTCATAGTTTTACCTTTTTGATTGAAAGTTATATTTTAACAACATGCTTTGAAGTTCAGAAATTTTCAAATTTTAGAAAGGTAGTATGGTGCATACATAGTACACATGGTGAGGTCTGGGGTAGCATCTTATAACCAAATATGAGCAAACCATACAACATTCACATGAAGGGGAGAAATAAAGACTACACAGCCTCATGTTACTTTTGGTCAGTGTTACTGGCTAGCAAAGGGGGTGCCACAAATTTATTCTTAGAAAATTGGTTTTCCATGATATTTGAATTTCAGAATTTTAGTTAATACATTGTGGACCTGTAAATATAATATGCTTCTAACAGTGCTTGGCACATGGTCAGTATCTACTTTCTGACAACTCTCCAACACCAATGGGGTGTCCTACAATTCAATTCAATTCTGACACTAACTACCTGGAGCTATGTCAGATCCCACAAGTTAAAGGGCAAGGGCTTGTCTTGACAACACTGCACTTACTTCAGATGCCAGCTGCAAGTGGAGTCCTCAGGCTACCACACCTCAAATTTGGGGCTTCCCATAACCCCCTCAGGTTTGATAATTTGTTAGAATGACTCACAGAACTCGGGAGAATGCTATACTCATGATTACCATTTTATCGTAAAGGTTATAAGTGAAGAGCCAGAAGGACATGACTAGGAGGGTCCCCAGTGCAGGAGTTTTTGTCCCCTCTGAGTCAGCGGGAGCCTCCTTCCAGGTACATCCATATATGCATCAACCAGAAAGCTCCCTCAGGGCTGGTGTCCAGTTTTTTTTTTTTTTCCCTAAATCAAATTTTCATTATCTAGACATGATTGAATAAATCATCGGCCACACAATTGAACTCAATCTCCAGTTCCTCTGACCTTCCTGGATGTCAGAGTGGGAGAGCTGATCATCCAACCCTCTAATTACTAGGTTGGTTCTCCTGGGACCAGCCCCATCCTGCAGCTATCTAGGGGGTCCACCATGAGTCATCTCACTGGCATAAACTCAAATATGATAAAAGGGGTTCTTTATTGTATAGTTAGCTGTAACAAAATACCACAGAGCAGGGGGCTTAAAGTATAGGAATTTTTTTCTTGCAGTTCTGGAGGTTAGAAGTCCAAGATCAAGGTGTCTGCTGGTTTGATTCCCTGATGAGGACCCTCTTCTTAGCTTGCAGACTGCCTCCTTCTTACTGTGTCTTCATATGGAGGCCGGGGTAGGGGTGTGGGGGAAGAAAGGGAGCTCTGGTCTCCTCCTTTTCTTGTAAGGACACTAATCCTATCATGAGGGATCCACCTTCATAACCTCACCCAACCCTAATCACCTCCCAAAGGCCCCACCTCCCAATACCATCACACTGAGGGTTAGGGTTTCAATATATGAATTTTAGAGGGACACAAACATTCAGTCCACAACAGTTGTAAATAACGAAAGACAGTCATATCACTCTGGAAATTCCAAGCGTTTTTGAAGTTCTGTGCCAGAAACCAGAACAAAGACCAGATACATTTTCTTATTTTACCACAATGCCACATAGGTTTATAATGTTGCAAAGCCTAAGTATCCTTAAGGCAGTGGCCTTTGAGTTTTTTCATCATGTATTCCTGAAAATAATTTTGAAAATGTGTGTACCCTCTGGTAAAATTTTAAACTGATATCTAGCTTTTATCATCAGTTTAGTAAAGGCAAAGGATGTGATTTCTGGGCTATTTATTACACCTTTGCTTTAAATATATTCCACCAGACCTCAGAGCTGAAAATTTAGTTCATTTAATTTTCAGATATGTGTCATACACTCTAAATGACAAAACTCATCCTCATTGTCAAATCAGTCATTGTAGACTTTCTATCAGAAAAATAAATTGATTCTTTTCAAATCTATTCACATTTCTATTTGAATAGAAATCTATTTCAAATTCTATTCAAATAAATGTGTTAATATTCATTGGCGTGTAATCTTTTCAGTTCTGAATACTTATCGTCAGATGAATGGATGCGCAGACAGACAAGGAGAGGTGAATACGGCTCTCAGGCCTCCAGCCTTTGTCACCTGGAAGAAGTGAAGTACTCAACGCTTCATTATTTCTTATCCAAACTCTCTCGACTTTTCAGTCTCTGGATGCTCCCTCAGGAGCTGTTACATGTTCTCACTTTGTCCCTAGATTTGGCCCCAGAAGTTCTTACACCAAAGGGCAATGTGCTGTTATAACATTGGGACGGCTGGGCGTACACTTCTTATTTGGTTGAGTGTGAGAGGGGCATCTTCATGTACCCCAGAGGCACGTGTACCCCAGTGTGACAATCACAGCTCTGAAGGCATGGGCCGTATTGTATGTCTTGAGACTTGCTGCCCTCTGACTGTCTTGTTCTCAGGGGACTGCTGTGGCTCCTATGGTCGGAGGGGTGGCGGAGTAGGCACGTGGCACTGCTTTCATTTTGCAGTTCCCAATGGAGCAGCTTCTGTGATCTCTAGGGAAAGGAGCTCTTGCTCAAACCGTGGGCCCACTCTGCTGTGGCACAGGTCACGGGCCGGGGTGAACAGCCCACCTGAGATGGCTGTGGACACCACCAGCAGTGGTGATCATCCACGTCGTGGCGTTTGGAGTGAGAAGACATGTGCTCTCCCAGTTCTGTCGCTTTGCTATCTGAAACCATGTAGCATCTAGTCATGACTGTATCTCTAAGGTGAACTTCCTTACCTGTGAAATAAGGACAGTCAGGCGGCCTACCAGCACTGTAGTGTTAGAATTAAATGGGGTAATGTGTCTGAGAATGTTTTGAAAACTGTAAAGTATTGAAGAAATGCTAGATGTTAATTTTACAAGTCCTCAGAGAATGAGTTGGCTAAACTGCTGGCCTCCTCAATCCTGTAATTTCCCCACCTGTTAAGTGATAGCTACAGGGATGTCGAGAGCTTTCATACTGTGGTTTTGTTTCTTTCCTTCCTTCCTTTCTTTTTGTCGTATTGGACGATAACGTTATCTTGGTGACATTTAAAGCCATATCTTTAAAAAAATTTAAGAATCAGTAAGTTATGTCTGTAAAATGCCTCTAAAATGAATTGTACTGTTTAAAAATTGCTAAAAACTCCAATAGCATTCAGTCTAGAAAACATTTTGCAAAACTGGAAGGATTTTTCTCATTTTCTCATGTAATAAAAAGCCAAAAGAATTCACTTTGCACTTAATTAAGATTTGAGTTGAAATCTACTATAGAGCCAGAATACAGAATAGAATATTAAAAAAAGAACAATCTGTTGCTGAGAAGTGGAGGAAAAAGAGGAAATTTGTCACTAAGCGAACTGTGTGAAATCTGCAGTGATGCGGTAACGGAAGGCGCCACCTTAATGAGCTCCTAATTTCTCTTTAGACAAGTGAGGAAATCAAGGAAAAGCTTGTTTGAACCAACAGCGAAACCAATTCTGTTATTTCAAAAGATGGTTTTCAGCTTCCGTGACATAAGATCAGAAAGCCACCTGGAGACTCAAGTCAGGTATTTGATCAGCTGTCCCCCAGCGGATGGCAGCACAGTTTATTCATTTCACATTTTCCTTGGAGCAGATCGCCTATGACTAATGGGCCGGTGCCTGCCTATTACCTAGCTGTTTGCTAAAATCATCAATCCTCGGATCCTTAGCAATCATTAGCAGACTGGGGTGTCAGAGGCTGATAGGGAAGTTGTGCAGAGGGCCTGGGGGGAAGTGTGAGTAGTGTCAGAAGTCAGAGTTCGCATTATCATCTGCTCCTTCCTACTGAATGAGCTCAGGTCTGAGAGCTCCCGTTTACCTGAGATTTTATGGACTGGGAAAATGTCTCTGCCCTCTCTGAGTCACAGGAGATAATGGAATAAAAGGGGTTTGTAGACTGTTAAGCGCTTGACAAATGGAAGCCCACTCAGAACTTCCACTGACTGCTGTGGAGGGGCACCTCCCTTCCCCTGCTCTGTGGTCTAGTGGCACGCTGCACATTCCTCTATTAGAGGTTACCACACTATACTGTAATTATTGAAGCCTCCCCTTGAGGGGGAACCAGGCTCCCCTTTATAACCAGTGTTCAGCAGGGTGCTCGCCATGTGAGAATCTTGCAGTAATAGTTTGCCGAATGAGTAGGAGCAGGTAATTCCCGGGATTTAGCTGCAGGACACTTCTATTTCATATTACAAAAATGAACTCTGTTATTGCCAGTCCCTAAATAACCATGATCTGGATGGCTTGCTTAGTGATCATTTTGTTCGTCTGAGAATTGCTTATCATCTGGCACAAAGGACATTGTCCTGGGGGGAGGGCATTCAGTGCAGGAAGGAAATGATTCCAGGATGTTTTTTGCCATTGGGAATGAGTTGCCTCAAATCACATAGGGATCAGGTGTGTTCCCTTCGAGAAGTGTGGCTGCCCTGCAGGTGAGCTCAAATCCATTTAGGAAACAGGAAAAAAACCACAGCAATTAGCCCAAAACAGTGGTTCTCCATCGGTGGTCCTAAACTATCAACATGAGCATCACTTGAGAACTTGTTAAAATGCAAATCCTCGGGCCCCAGACCAACTAAATTAGAAAATCTTTGGGTGGGACCTACAATCGATGGCTTAATAGCCTCTCCGGGTGATTCTGATACACACTCATGTCTGAGAACAACATCCGAAGCCGAGGAGAATCCACTTAGTTGTCTGTTAATGAAGACGTTCTCACCACCTCACTTGGGATGCTGTCATCTCCAGGTAACTGTCCCATCCTCTGTTGTTCACTACCTCACGGTACAAGTTGTCCAGGTGGACTGTGGGTCCAGGAGCAGTGTCCCTTATTTGACAGGGCCTCAATGGCACTTCTCTGTGGTTCTCTCCACCCTGCTCTCCTTTGTGGGTTGGCTTCATTTTTGTGTCAGTAGTAAGATGACTATGGTGTTTACAAGTGTCACATCCAAAATCAAGCCCATCTCATCTGGTGTCCTCTTCTCAAGCCAGGAAAACCTTCAGTGAAGCTGCAGCAGAACACCTATCCCCAAATGTCTTATTGGTGAGCACCGCATCCCATGAGACCCTGTACCAACCCTTTGGGAAAGGGATGAGACTGCAGAGACAGGTCAATTGAGTTCTGCTTCTGAAGCTGGGGATTGGGTTCTTCTCTTTGCATCCCATGTGGCAAGACTGGCCACCAGAATAGAATAAGACTAGAGCTCTGCCAGCTGGTCATTCGTTGTTGGGTTTTTTGGTTGTTTTTTTTTCACATATAATGCAATGAACTTTTTTTTGATGTACAGTTCCATGACTTTTTAAGACATTTTATTTTGAAGTAAGTGCAGATACATAGGAAGTTGCAAAGACAGTACAGAGAGATCCCATGTAACCCTCACCCAGTTTCCTCCAGTGGTTATGTCGTATGTAACTATAGCATAACACCAAAATCAGAAAATTGGCATTGGCATGGTGCATGTGTATGATTCTGTGCTATTGTATCATGTGTGTGGATTCATGTAACCGCAGTTGATATACAGGACTGTTCTATCCCCAGAAAGATTTCCCTTGGGTCACCCTTGTGTGGTCATATCCAACCCCGTCCCCCACCACTAATATGTTCTCCATCTTTATGACTGTCATTTTTCACTCAGGATAAAATCCTCGTGATTCATGCAGGTTATTACCTGTATCAGTGGTAACATTTTTTCTCCTTGCTGAGTAGCATCCGTGCTCTGGATGTACAACAGTGTTTAACCATTCAGCTATTAAAGGACATTTTGGTTGTTACCAGTTTTGAACTGTTATGAATAAAGCTACTATGAACATTCATGTACAGCATTTTGTGTGAACATAAGCTTTTGTTTCTCTAGGATAAATGCCCAGGGTTATATGGTAAGTGCATGTTTAATTTTTTAAGAAACTACTAAACTATTTTGGTGGCCCATTTTGCCATCCCACCAGCAATATATGAGTGGTCCAATTTCTCCACATCCTTGCCAGCATTTGATATTTTCATGAATTTTAATTTTAGCTGTTCTAAAGATGCATAGTGGTATCTCATCTTGGTCTTAATTTGCATTTCCCTGATGGTTAGTGACATTAGACGTTTTTTCATGGTCTTATTTGATATCTGTATATCCTCCTCAGAGAAATGTCTGTTCATATCTTTTGCTCATTTCCTAATTGGATCTTTTTTTATTGTTGAGTTTTGATAGTTCTTTACATATTCTAAATATGAGTCTTTTGTCAGCTATGTGGTTTACAAATATTTTTTCCCCAGCCTGTGACTTGTCTTTTCATTCTCTTAACAGTGTTTTCACAGAGCAAAAGTTTTTAATTTTGATAAAGCCCAGTTATACATTTTTTCCTTTCATGGATTGTTATTTCGTATTGCATCTTGGTATTCTTCAAATTTTTACTTCCTATATCAATTTCTTTTCCTTTCTTTCTGTCACACCAATGATATGAGTGTTGGAACTTCTGATATTGTTTCACAATCCCTGAGGCTCTGATTATTTTTTCAACCTTTTTCCTTCTGTAGTTCAGATTGGATAACTTTTATTGCTCTATCTCCAAGTTTGCTGACTCTTTCATCTTTCACATTCATTCTGCTTTTGAGCCTCTCCAATGAATTTTTATTATTTTATATTTAAGTTCTAAAATTTCTCATTTGGTTCTTTTTTATAGCTACTAATTCTTTGCTGAGAATATCCATCTTTCAATTCTTTCAAGAATTTTTGCCCTTACTTAACAGAGCATGGTTATAATAATTACTTTCAAATGTTTATTTAGTAATTCCAACATCTGGGTCACCTTGAGGTTGCCATCTGTTGATTGCCTTTTCCCTTGTGAGTTTTTTTTTTTAAGGCTTTTCTGGTTCTTATATATGTTGAGAATTGTGGATTCTATCCTGGACATTTTGAATACAATGTTACAAGACTTTTGGTCCTATTAAAATCTTCTGGGGAATGTTGGTTTGTTTTGTTTTGTCTTGTTTCAGCAGGCAATCTGAACCACCCGGTTAGGTTCACGCTGCAAGTCTTGACCCACCTTCTCGGGCTTTTCATCCAATGTCAATTTAATTTTCAAAGGCTTTGCAGTGCTATTCTGGTCTACTTCATATGTGTGCCACCCAGGGACCAGTCTGGGTCCTGGGTAGTGTTTACTTTGTAGTTCAGTTCTCAAGGTCTTTGCTATGTTGATTCTTGTCTGTTCCATGCATGCATAGCTCAGGGGGATCCCAAGACTTCATACACAGATCTAAAGGATCCTCTTCTCTGGCCCCCATCTGCTCTATGATGTTCCCCACACACAGCGGTTCCCATGGTTACCCTTCCCTGGTGCCCTGGTTAGAAAGCTGGTGCTGTAGCCTCCCTGTGCTACTGCACATTTCCCACAACAGAGAACCAAGCCTGTGGAGCTACTGCCACTACTCATCACTGCTGGGACCTGGATTTGTTATGGGGTGCACCAGAGCTAGTTTCAGAAGACTTGGTAGGGCTACACACCATAGGGTCCCTTGTAGGTCCTCTGGCTACTGTAAGAGGTTCTTTTCCCATCTGTTTTTGTTCACACTTCCAGGATTTGCGCTGCCCTAAACTCTGTCAGACAATACAGAAGAAACGAAAAAACCCCCAAAACAAAAAGGAAACTCACTGCCATATGGGTCATTGTTCGAGTTTCATTTCTCTACCCAGTTTCTCTGCTTTCATTTACTTTTCAGCGTTCTCCAACAGTTGCTTTTTATATTCTGTCCAGAGGTTTTAGTTGCAATCAATCAGAGAGAGAGGGTGGAATGTGCTTAATCCATCCTAACTAGAATCCGAAACCTAAGCTTTGGTTTTTAAGCAAAAAGGTCATGACCCAGATGTAAGACAGAATAATTTGGAGGAATAGCCATCAATTATTTTTGTTTGATTTCTCTTCTAAGAGTCTAGATAAAGTCATCTGACATAAGTGGATGGGATTATTGGGGAAAACTGAATGGCAAGATTCTTTTTTTTTTTTTTTGTAAGGAAGATCAGCCCTGAGCTAACATCCATGCCAATCCTCCTCTTTTTTGCTGAGGAAGACTGGCCCCGAGCTAACATCTATTGCCAATCCTCCTCCTTTTTTTTCCCCTTTTTCTCCCCAAAGCCCCAGTAGATAGTTGTATGTCATAGTTGCACATCCTTCTAGTTGCTGAATGTGGGACGCCTCTTCAGCATGGCCCGACAAGCGGTGCGTCGGTGTGCATCCGGGATCCGAACCCGGGCCGCCAGTAGCGGAGCGCACGCCCTTAACCACTAAGCCACGGGGCCCGCCCCCTGGCAAGATTCTTTGAGAGGGGACCCTGTATCCCTCCTGTTTTTCCTGCCACGTTATCTCCAACGTGAGGCTGGGACAACACAACCCAAAATAGCAACTGGGGTCTGGGTATATAGGAGGCTGGTGCCCAACTACCACCTGAAGCCGTGGGAGGTGGAGCCTTCCAGAGAACCGGCGCCCTCATGGCACGAGAGTGGTAGAGTGGAGATGGCGTGGGGCGCTGAGGCAGAGAGGACGGACGGAGTTAGCCCAGTGAGTTACTCAGGGGCCCAGACAGATGTGAGAGAATAGCTACGTGTTTTCTGTGCCCCTGAGAGGGGCTGGAAGCTAAAGGAGACAGAGGTCGTGGACAGGATGAGAGGACACAGCCACAGATGGCCTGGTGGGCGGGGATGGGAGATCAAATTAGAGTGCAGGCGCTGCCGCAGAGTCCAGCGGAGAGGCGTGGTGATGCTGCGGATTGCTCAGGGCACTCCGTCATCAGGAAGGTTGGGGAGGGAAGAGATTAGACCCGTGGATGATTGGGAGCTACTGGTGCACGAGTGGTGTTAAAAACCATGAGTCCGGCTGAGACCACCTAGAGGGCTGGCGTGCACAGAGATCAGAGGGTGAAGAGTGAGCCCTGGGGCACTCGGATGTGCAGAGGATGGAAGCGTGAGGAGGTATGGGCAGCGGAGACTGAAAAGGATGGGCCAGTGAGGTGGGAGAAGAAGTGAGAGAGAGGAGAGAGGGGTGAGGAAGGAGTGTGTATGGCGTCAAACACCACTGCCAGGGCCACGCAGGAGGAGCGCTTGCTCAGTCTGGCCGTTAGATTTGGAAACACGGAGCATGGAGGTCACAGAGGAAACATCAGTGGAGGGTGAGAACAAAAGCCGTATTGCAATGGTTCTAAGACAGATGGGAGGGGAAGTTGCGGAGATAGTGTCAGGAACCCTTCAGAAGAGTTTTGATATCAATAAACAAAGGTATGGCTCAGCGGCTGGAGGAACCGTGTTTGTTGAATGGCATCTGTCCTAGCACATGTGTGCTAACGGGAATGGTCCATGAGCGAGTGGGAATCTGATGATACTGCAGAGGGCCTAGATGCAGCCAGTGTATTCGCAGAGGGCTGCCCTTGTGTGAGAGCAATGGGGCCAATGCCCCTGTCAGGACAGGCAGAGTGTCTGAAGAAAGACGGGGCAGGCCGGTCCATTTGCTGGGGGACTGTGAAAGCTTTCTTCTGACTGCCTCTGTTTCCTCAGTGAATTTCTAAGCCTCAGTGTCCACATCTATGAAATGAAAGGAATAATACCTGCCTACTTGATTGGTTTGTGAGGATCACAGGGAATGCATTCAGATATAGTTTGAAAATCACAAGACATCGTACATATATGATTATTGTTATGCACCCTGGAAAACTTGTTCTCTCTCTTTGGATATGAATGCTTCCTTCCTGAGGTCCTCAGCATTTTAGAATGTTGGTTTTGGGATCATCAGTCCTCACCTGGACTGCGATCTTTGCATCCTATTGCTAACTTGAATTTTGGATCTTGCATTTGATTCTGCTGTCCTGTGCTTCCAGATTAGAACTAGACTCTCTGGTCTTGGAGTAAACAGAAATTACATTTCATGTTTTCACCTGGAGAAATGCAATCCAGCTCAAATGGAAGGTACAAGAAGCGGGATTTAGGCCTCAGATTGTCCAGAGAGGATTAAAATGAAACTATTACTCACAGCCCTTAAATCTAGGTCGCAGGTTTTGGCAACTCTCCTCTCACTATTGCTAGTAGATTTGAGGGGATTTCTTTTTAATTTTCTTGGTTCAGTGGGCACCAGATAATATTAGAAGATGAAAACCATGTGTTCCTATAATTTATTGTCTTTGAACAAATATCTTTTAGATATTAGTTGGAATTATGGTTTTCTATTAGAGCAAGAAGAGAAACTAATTCAGATTCATGAGAAATTATTGAAATTAGCAAGATAGAATTTCAGTATCAGAGAAAAGTAAATTATTTAAATTACCCATGAGGTTATTATTTTTCAAGATTTATAAATTACAATCAAATAAGAAACAATTGGGTCATGAAAGTTCTTTAAACTATGAAACTTCTAATTGCTTATTGACCCTAATTTTAATAAAGCTTTTAAACAGAGACAAAGAAGCAATTTTACCTGAAAATCCTGAATAATTTACATTATAACTTTCAAATTACATCACCATAATCTTCCAAAGTGACCAGCCAAGTGTCTGTATGATGGTCTCCCAACTTCCAGCTCACGGCACGCTCATCCGAGAGTGTGGTGGTTCTTTGGGAACCGGTCAGCTCTGGTGGAAGCAAGTTATGTTTGAAGCTTGGTCCATTCAAGCAGTGCTGGACTGAAGTGTAGCTGGGAAAGAGATGGGGTTGGTTTCCAGCCCTCCGAGAGCCTTGTTCTTCGTGCCTTTCTGTTCTGGTTCAGCCTTCCTTCCCTCCCCTGGGTGTACTTGGCCTCCTATCCACCTTGCTGAGGAATCAAACCTTAATTCAAAAGATCAAGTTGAGTAGCACAGGGGTGAACTGATGGGGGTTGGGGTGAGAGTGGCAAAGAGCAGACACTGGGAGCAAGTCCTGTGAACAATTATAAGCCAAATATTATTTTTATAAGTGATATGAGATGTCTTATGACAAAGGACCAGTAGACATGGAATTCTGGTTTGCAATGATTGATGCGTCAGGCATGTAGTCTGCCCTGCACAGATCATTCATGAGCCTGTAGTCAATAGGGAGGGACCAGTTCTCCTCTGGGGAAGCTTCAGTGTGAGAGATCATCTCTGGGAAGTTCCATTCTCAGGATCCTTTTATACAAAAACCTATCTGCTGACTCCGTGGTTTCCTCGGTGCCTTCCAGGGTCAAAGAAACTCCCCCATCTGGGTGAGGTGTAAGCATTAGCCTTAAATTCCCCAGCCAGGGCCGGCCCCGTGGCTTAGTGATTAAGTGCGCGCGCTCCGCTGCTGGCAGCCCGGGTTCGGATACCGGGCGCGCACTGACGCACCGCTTCTCCGGCCATGCTGAGGCCGCGTCCCACATACAGCAACTAGAAGGATGTGCAGCTATGACATACAACTATCTACTGGGGCTTTGGGGGAAAAAAAATAAATAAATAACATTATTAAAAAAAAAAAAAAAAAATTCCCCAGCCAGTGGCAACTGCAGGTACACAAAGGCAAATTTAGCTTTCCAAGCCCCCTTTGTAAACCCTCCGTATTAGTTTCCTAGGGCTGCCATAACAAAATACCACAGGCTGGGTGGCTTAAACAACAGACATTTATTTTCCCACAGTTCCAGAGGCTGGAAATCCAAGATGAAAGTATCAGCAGAGTTGGTTTCTGGCGAGGCCTATCTTCCTGGCTTGTAGATGGCTGCCTTCTTGCTGTGTCCTCACATGGTCTTTCCTCTGTGAGACATTTATTTTCCCACAGTTCCAGAGGCTGGAAATCCAAGATGAAAGTATCAGCAGAGTTGGTTTCTGGCGAGGCCTATCTTCCTGGCTTGTAGATGGCTGCCTTCTTGCTGTGTCCTCACATGGTCTTTCCTCTGTGAGAGCATGAAGAGAGTGCGAGGTCTGATGTCTCCTCCCTTCCTATAAGGACATCAGTCCTACTGGATTAGGGCCCCACTCTTATGACTTCATTTATCCTTCATTACCTCCCCAAAGGCCCCATCTCCAAATACAGTCACATTGGGGATTAAGGCTTCAACATAGGAATTTTGGGGGAACACAATTCAGTACATAACATCCTCCTTTTCTTCATCGACTCTCTTTATGATAACAGGTTTTATAGTAAATTTCCCATTTATTAATCACTGTTGAGCCAACAAACCTTCACTTTTGTGCAAATAATAAAAGAAAGACTGATTAGCTTGTTCTCGTGGTTTTTTCCTTTAATTGCCATGGTGACATTTGAACTTTTATGGTTCCCTTTGTATGTGTCAACACTGAATAGAGAGATGTGGAACAGGTGCTTGTCCGGTAAGCTGGCTGGCATCATGGAGGCTGGCAAGAGGCAAGTTGATCTTGGTGCGGGAGGATCTGGGAGCAGGCAGCATGAGGGGAACCCCAGCGTGTTAATTTCATTTTCATAGCAGCCACGTTTGAGCAGCCCTTATGCCAGGGCTATATTAGGTGCTCTCTCTTGTTTCATCCCTGGTGTTCACCTCACAGTTGTGCTGGTTAGAACCAGGAGGCCATGGCTGGCCAAAGTCACACAGCTAATTAACTTCAGGCTGGACCTGGAATTCCTGCCTGGCTGACTCCAGTGTCAGAATCGGACTTTTCTTGGAAATCCAACCACTGCCTGGCGCCCCTACCCCAACACCTGCGCCCCTTCACCAGCGGCGGCTCCTCCCCCGTCTCTCTTTCTGTTAATGATGTCACCATTCCTTCCTTTGTGGGTACTTTGTCCACATCCCATGCCCCTGCTGGAGGTCCTCATTGTCGTGCTGGCCTCACTGCCTCTGAGTTGTGTTCAAGGGGGGTGGATGGCTGGGATGGTTCTTTACGGAGGAAGAGAGGGAGAGCAAGCAGGGGCTCCCGGATTCCCCACTGCCCAATTTCTGTTCTTTCTCAGCCACTCATGCCGGTGAAGCTTCTGAGTGAAATGGAGAGAGAGAGGGGGAGAGGTTCTCCCCCTGTGACAATGACAGACTGGCCTCAAACCCTGGGGCAGCCACTCCCTTGGGAGTTGGTTTTTATGGACCATTTGGCAGACTCTGTATCCATCAGGGACAGTAAAAAATTCCAAATCATACTGAACATTAAAAAGAGGAAATTTCATGTGGGACACTAGTTGTATAGGTGAGGGAAGAGCTGAGAAGCCAAACAGGTGATGGTGAGGCAACTCCAAGATTAGTGGCAGCAAGAAGCCACTGTGTCCTCAGGCTGGAGGAGCTCAGGCAGGAGGCTGGAGAACCCAGGGTCACTGATGGGAGCTGGACCCCATTAGGGGAGAGGGGAGGGGAGAGGGAAGGGAGAGGAGTGAGCCTCCATAGAGAACTCTGCACACCAGCCATTTTAATGAATGCCCACGCCTTAGTGGCTCAGTGCAGGGACGTTTGTCTCTCACTCACTGAGCATTCCACGGAACGCTCCTTGCTTAGGGAGCTTTGCCATGTATGGGGGTACCTGGTCCGGGTTCTTTCCATCTTTTCATCCCACTCTCCCCTAGGGCCTTTGCGGGAGAGGGAGGAGACGCATACCTGACTTGGAGAACCTGAACTTGGAAGTGACAAACGCTACTCCCCTCCCCTTCTGTGGCAAGAGGTGTGGGGTGGGCCTGGGAAGTCCTGTGGGACACCCACCTCTCAGCAGCCACTCTGCACTGTGGAAGAGGGTGCCACCGCAGACAGTGGCTATCTCTGCCTCACGGGCTCAGATCCTTCATTCTTTTGCTCACCACATTAAAACTTACTCTGCATCCCTCCTGTCCCCCAACCAATCCTATTTTACTATTATTATTTACAACTATGCCTTCTTCAGGGTTCTTTGGGATCCTAAGGGAAGGGAAAGGAGAGAGGTGGGTTAGAGACAGAGCTGTGTTGGTTCGAAACCTCAGGTGTTCCTGGGGAGAAATCTGAAACTGGCCCCCATATGCAGAGGGCGGGGAGAGATTGAAGAAAGAGGAAGACACTCCAGGTCGGTAGGTGGCAGGTTTCATAAGCAGGGGAACTTACATACGAGGCTCGTCTTGGGAGACCACAAGACAAGTAGATCTGCACACTCACCTGCCAAATCTTAAGAGTTTATATAAATGCCTTAACAGGGTTCAGTCATGTATACCATCCAGATGGTCTCAACAACACGTTCCTGTCTCAAGGCTGTGTCTTGAAGCAGCTCCTAGTGTGGAGATGGTGGGCAGAACACACATTCCAAGGACAGAGGAGGAGGTGAGGAGCCTCTGATTGCTCCGGTCCAGCACTTGGGTCAATTGGCGGTCATGTCCTCTCATGACCTCCTCCAATCAGCTGCCTGCTAGGCCTGCGTGCAGGTTTGTATGTGCACGTGCACATGGGAGGGATGCCTTCATCATTGCGGGGAGCAGGAAGGACACGGGATGGCCCTTGGGAATAGACCATTTCCAGTTGTCAGTGATAAGTATGTGAGTAAGCACGTGAGTCACTGGGGAGGAGACGTTTGTACTGGCTCTTCTTTAGAACTTTAGTGCTACTGTCTAATTTCCATGAGAATGATGTTGTGGCAATTTGTAGCTAATGTACTTTTTAGCTAAGACAACGTGAAGAACAAATGTGTTCAGAAGTGTCAGGTTCCAAAGTGCAGACCCCGGGGCACCACAGGCTTAGGCTACAGTGAGCTTGGCCAAATAGCTGAGAGGAGATAAGTGCTGAAATTCACTTAAAAAATAATTTACTGAGGTGAAATTCACATAACAGAAAATGAACCATTCTAAAATGCACATCCAGTACATTCACAATGTTGTGCAACCACCACCTCTACCTAGTTCCAAAAACACTTCCTTCACTCCAGAGGAAAACTCCAGACCCGTTGAACAGTTTCCCCTCCTTCCTCTTCCTCAGCCCCTGGCAACCACCAGTCTGCCTTCTGTCTCTAGGAATTTACCTATTCTGGACATTTCTTATGAACAGCATCATACAATACGTGGCCTTTTGTGTCTGGCTTTTCTTTTAGTATAGGGTCTTCTAGATTCATCCATGTTGTAGCATGTATCAGAATTTCCTTCCTTTTTATGGCTGAATACTATTCCACTGTGTGTATTTACCCCACTTTGTTTATCCCTTCATCTGTTGGTGACACTTGGATTGTTTCCACCTTTAATGATTGTTGTTAGTGCTGCTGTGAACACAGGTGTACGTGCACTTGTTTGAGTCCCTGTTTTGAATTCTTTTGGGTATATACCTAGGTGTGGAATTGCAGAGTCATATGGCAATTCTATGTTTAACTAAAATTCACTTTTTTTTTTTTTTTTTTGTGAGGAGGACCAGCCCTGAGCTAACATCCAATGCCAATCCTCCTCTTTTTTTTTTTTTTTTTTTTGCTGAGGAAGACTGGCCCTGGGCTAACATCCGTGCCCATCTTCCTCTACTTTATATGGGACGCCGCCACAGCGTGGCTTGACAAGCGGTGCGTCGGTGCGCGCCCGGGATCCGAACCGGCGAACCCCGGGGCCGCCGCAGCGGAGCGTGAGCACCTAACCGCCTGCACCACCGGGCCGGCCCCTAAAATTCACTTTTTGAATCTTGGAAAACCGCTGTGGTTAGCAACCTCATCCTCACTGGCACAGTTGTGACGTGAATACTCCACTCAAGGCATTGTTCTGTGAAAGCAATGGAGGGAATCATGTACATGTATGCCAAAACCTGCTTCTACGAAAATAAAAGGGGGAAGACCCTATGTTTAGGGGCTTTTCCTTGTACTAGAGTTTTAAAAAATAATGACAATCCCCTGTGATGTAAAGTGTTGTGAGCATTATCTACAAAGGGGACCAGGGTGGCAGCCCTGAGAAGACAGGATGGGGCTTTGAGGAGGTGAAGGCCAATGGAAGATGCGGCCTGGGCATCAGGCCAACCCGCACGTGTGCACCGGGCCCCATCTGCCAGGGAACGGCCTTCACTCTATGGGACGAATAATAGAACACACTTTTAAAATGATTTTCTTTTAAACAATAGGTTTACAGTATAATTGAGTCAATTCTTCTGCTGAAGCCAGTGTCCCTGTTTCCTGTTGCAAAAGCCATTGATAAGGCCTTCAGAGCTTGTGAAAACTGCTTTATGAAATGGAAGACCACAGAGTCGGGTTGCCTGACATCTCTCTGACCACAGTTGGGGGCAACAGGAACCTGGGAGCCTAGGCCTCCAGGACGGTGGAGCAATCGCTGCCCAACTGAATCCATCACGCCCGTTAAAAAGAATCCACCAGGGCCCACAGTCACCCACATGTGCTGATTCCTGCCGCCCTCCAGGAGGCGCCGAGAGCCCCCACCGTGGCTGCTCAGGGCGCTTTGCCGCTGGCCTTTCCCTCCAGGAAGCAGTGATACATTACAGATGGGAGGGTGGCTGACTGTTGTCTTACCTTGTCATCCCTGATCTACTCACAGAACCTGGGGACAGGCTGACCACCCTCCCTGCTCTGCCTGCTGCACTCCTCTCTGCTCTCTGGAGCATGATCCCAACCCTTTGGGGGAAACGGGTGAAAGAGGGGTTTTACGGGGATGTGGCAGCACAGCGACCTTGAACTTGAACCACCCTCCTTCCACCCCCCCACCCCCGCCCCGGAGACCAACACTGCTTCCATCTCTTTTCCCTCTGATTCTCTGCCACCCAACCTCTGAAATGGAAAATGTTTTGGTAAATTCGTGCGATAGCTGAGGTTTCAGGAGAGGGCAGGAACAATTCCATCCAATTAACATCAAGGGAAAAGGGGGATCAGGGCTAAATGTGACTGCACGCAACGGTTGTGTGTGTTCTTGGAAATGTGTGTGCCCGGGAAAGGGCCTGGAGGCTGCCTCCTGTAACCCAACCCTCCAGAACACTGGACAGCTGGTGAAAAGGTACAATTTCTCCACAGATGCAGAACAAGAGGGACATTCGATGCCCGCCTTGTTCAGTCACCAGTAATCTGTCTTGCATCACTCACTTTTGTTGGGATTGACTAATACGCACCATGCCTTGGCCCAGACCGGTGGATATAAACCCAGTGCTTTAGGCTGGCTTCCTGACCACAGCAGGAGCACGGGCATGGGGCGGGCTCGGCGCCAGTTCAGAGCCCTGCTCTGGAAGAACTGGCTCTGCAGACTCCGGCACCCGGTGAGTGAGTGCTGCGTGTTCCCAAACGAGAGGAACATGCAGGTGAGGTCTGTGAGGTCAGAGATGGGGGCTGATCTGGCCTGCCCTCCCCTCCCCGCAGGGAATGAGAGAAGGTTGGATTAGTGGAAGTCAGAACCTGCCCTAAGGGCCAAAGCAGCTGAACCATCACGAGCAGCGCGAAATTGAGGCTGCAGCATCTTGTCAAGAAAGGGCTCATTTAGAAAAACTCTAAAAGAAAGGTGGAATTTGAACTATAATTGGTGTTTTTGGCATCTGTTGTAAAAACTAGAATGTGAACCCTCTGGTTGAAGGGACAAGGCACAAAATTCATTTAATGTGTAAATAGTATATTACAGGTACCAACCCCAAAGCATGAGGCTGCAGCGTATGTAACCAGAGCTGGCATGACGCGTTGAAGTGTTACTCTTGCTGTCAGATTTTAGCATTAATTCACAGCTTTTTGGAACTGTATCCAAATTACATTGCAAGGTTCTCCTGAATAGATTGGAATTGCTCAAACCAAATTTGTGTTAATGCTACGTAAAACCCTGTAAGTGTGTGTTTTAATGAAGTAGAAATCAATTGCTTATTATTATAATTAACTATCCTTTATTTCTAATGCTGCTAGATTAAAATTAACACCTGTAAATGCCATTTTCAGTAGACGTAGATCTACAGTAATGTCTACATCATTTCTGATTTTAAGGTCCACACTTAGCATATGGGGTTTTTCTGCTGAAAAATTCTTCTGTTTGAAGAAATTCAATAATTGGCATTGAATTTCATTTCACCAAATTCTCATACCCAGAATATTCATTCTCTCTTCTTCAAAATAAGATGAATGTTAAAGGAGATGTTTTCTTTCTCATGAGAACATCTTCAGGATTAGAACAATTTCAGTTAGAAATTTGCAGGAAAGTCAGGAACTAACAAGTGAGACTTCTACTCTATCAATTGTTGGTGTCTGCGTAGGTGTTTTTCAATTTACGAACAGCCTATTTTATTGACACATAGTTTGTTTTGGGGAACTAATAAGCCTGTTTTGCTATGAAAGAATGTTACAGGTGGAAATTAGTTTCCCAGGCACCATTCTTTCGGCTTCTGTGTATCAGCTCATTTAAACTTCAAAACAGCTAGTGAGGCAGATACCAGGACTGTCTACCTTTCATTATTGGACACTTGAGTTGTTTAAACACTTTCATGATTATTAATGCTGCTAAGATAAACATCCTCATCAGAAATATTTTATTCGTTTATTTATTTGATGACCACTTATTTAAATCCTGCAGCCCATCATTCGTTGCCTCATTTTTCTCTTTAGTATTTATCACCTTATAACATATTGCAGATTTACTTATTTGTTAATTTCCTCTGGAGCTTACATTTGGTTGTCAGACCCATGAGAACAGGGAGGTTTTTCTGATTTGTTCACCAATGTATTCCCCAGCACCCAGAACAGTGCCTGGCACGCAATCGATGTTCAATAAATATTTGTTGAATGAGTGACGGAAGGAAGGAATACAATATTTATTGCATCTCTGCTATGTGCTAGAGGCTAGGTAATCCAGGCCATTGTGTGTCCTGCCCTCAAAGAGCTGTAGCTGGGGACAGAGAAAGCAATGGGAGAGACAATTACGTATTTAATGAGTCTACTTCTGGTGATATATCCTACAGAAGTCCCTGCACAAGTGGGAAATGATGATTGTGCAGGGTTATTCATTGCAGCACTGCTTATAATAGCACGAGAGGAGAAGCAGCACGTGGCGTTTGGTGCAGAGACGTGAGGGCCAGCCCCTGACTGGGTCCACACTCCAGCTCTGCCACTAACCTGTTTACTTGTTCAGGCAAATGTCTTAGCTTGGTTTTCCTCCACGTAAAATGAGATTGTTTGTAAGGAGTAAATGAGTTAGTGCTGTAATGTGCTTGCAAAAGTGCCCAGCATATGAGTGGGACCTGCTTTCTTATTTGTCAGGGTACACAGATGGTAGAAACGGGTGGCCTCTGGCATGGGTAGGACACAACCTCACGGAGTGTGAGGAGAAGAGAGAGGGCACGAGGATGACTCGAGGCTTCTGCTCACACAAGTGGGTTAGAATGGAGCCCCGGGATGAAATGTGACTACATTCACATCTCTTCATGCCAGTGCATTGGAAATATTGAGGCCAGGCCCCTCTGGGTGAATGTCTTTACACTGACCTATTTTTCACAGCTTCCTCCTGTTCTCCAAAGATAATCTGCAAATTCTTTGTTTTTGCATAGCTGCTTCCTGAGTATGGAACTGGAGTGATGGCATAAACTGTGGGATAACCAATCTGACTGAGATTAAACGGCCACAAATAAATATTTATTTAGTGAATAAGAATCGGGCACTGTTTGTGAGATGAATATATTATTGAAGGAAACTTGACTGTTTTTTATATTTACTTAAAAAACTTCATTTTATTATAATTTATTATAGTTCTTTTAGAAAATATTTTATTATGGACATTTCAAAAAGAGAGAAATAAAAAACATAGTATAGAATGGATGAATAGCATTCATCATACTTACCTTCGTACTTAGCTTTATAGATTGTTGAAATTCTACTGTTCTTGGAAAAATTTGTTTAAATGGAAGAATATTTTTGTAACTTTTAATACCACTTATTTTTTTCTTCTTGATTTTTATTTATTGCACAAACAGCACCGTAACAATCAGGATAACTTTAAAAATTGTCTGAAGTTCCATTATCCTAATGTGTCTGCTACTTTTATGGTCTTTTCTTGTCATTAGGCATGTGTAATGCAATATTTTTACACAATTAAAATCATAGCTTTTTGCTTCTTTTTTTCACTTAACCTTGAAGCCCAACATTTTAAAAGTTACTGTTTGGTCTTCATATTTAATGGTTTTGTTATGTGATAGTTCATTAGCTGGATGAACTAGATTCTTCCTAGTTCTTACTATAGTGAATAACATCTTTATGTGTGAAGGATGCATCTCCTGCTGCGTTCGGGCAGGTTGAGACGAGTGGACGGTGCCCCCAAGAGCATCCACATGGGCTGTTCCTGAGCAACCTCATCAACAGTGGCAAATATCCACAGACCATGAGTCATGCTTCTCCACATGAATTTATATACTCATTTCTATATTTCACTATAACTCTAAATCAATCTGATTCATTGCTTTTCATGTTAATAATTTAATAACAACAACAAGAAAAAATAATATAAGCCAAGCGTCTGCTGCGTGGATGTCTCCTAGTTCCGCACTCTTTTGGGATTTCCTGTGTTTTGATATTGAAGAGAAAGGCTGACCCATAGCCTGCATACTGTGGATGGCGTAGTTCCTCCAATCCACCCCTCGGATCACATAGCAGAGTCTGTTCTCTGGGTCACAGTTGCCTCCAATCTCCTGCATGTGTTGAAATCTTCCTCTCCGTTCTGCATCTCACCTCTTGTGACTGCCCCTCCCGCCCCCCAGTTGGACAGGGCTCTATTTCCTTACTCCAGTAATGAAAGGGAATGCAAGGCTTTTGGGTTTGGTGAACTTTTACTGAAGCCTTGGGCTAGTGGAGGAGGATGGAGCATAGTTTAATACAAGGATATCATTGTCCTCAAAACCTGTAGTGGACTCCCAACTGTGGGTTGCAGGGGGCTGATGGAAATAACAAAACTCTACTGGCCACCATTTTATTAGGAACACACTCCTGCCTCTTGACATCATACCCCAGATCCCTCCTCACACATAAAGCACTGTATTCTCGCTTTCAAGGGACACAGGGGTGACATGCACATTTTCTCTTAGACAGACACAAGACTTATAGTGTCCTCACCAGGGCTTCTCCTTCTGGCCTGGCTCCTAGGAAGCCCTTGAGGCTGTCTTAGCTCCACACTGGTGGGCTCTCCACTCAGCACAAAGCCAAGTTCAAATCCATTCCCATTTCCTTTAGAGAAACCCCAGTTAGCCCACCCTACCCAGGCTGCATCCCATACTTTGTATCTACCTCCTGCCATCTACTTTAGTGCCTGGTCCTTAAGACACCACCTGGGAAACCACTTCTCTGCTCTTTAACATGTAAAGAACAAATTCTCAAGCTAAGCTCCAACTACCTCAAACTTCAGAGCTTTTGTGTGTATATGTCTGTGTGTTTTCCTTTTATAAAACAAAACCTCTCACATTTCTTCAAGATTTTTGTCCACCACTGAATTCAGATGCTAAAAGCCCAACTTGATGTTAAAAAATAATTTTCTTTTGGAAATAATTCTCATACAGGCCACAATTTCTGTTTTTTTCTGAAATTGCAAAAAATGATAGATATCAAACCCCAGAAGTAAAGTAGATCTTATTTCTTTTGGAAATTGTTTAGGTCTTAGAGGTTGATTTTTGCTGGTTTTGTATAATTAGAAGTTATCAATTATTTGTTGTCAGCTTTACCATGAAGGTCTGTTAAGGGTGTTAGCAGGAATTGGGAGGTCAAAGGTCAGGAGCCTGATCTCTCTGATAGGCTGGTTGGAAGAAAGGAACCATCATTCCTGACAAGATGCTACAGTTCTTGTATATTTTTAAAAAATAGCAGAATAGTTTTATATTGGAGAAAACTAGAAAGTTCAGAAGTTCAAACATTAACTATATTAACAGACTGATGTTGGAAATACTGCTGAAGGGGTTAAGGGGATAAAGAGTTGTAAGTGGTTTTATGAATAAAAAAGATTAAAAAAAGGTCACTGACATGGAATGTTAGTGCTGAAAGGGGTGGCTGAGATTCATTTACCAATGTTTGCAATAGGGGTGCATCAGCGCCCACCCTTAGAGAGTGTATCAGTCAGCTCGGGCTGCCGTAACAAATGCCACAGACCGGATGGCTTAAACAACACACGTTTATTCTCTCACAGCTCTGGAGTCTAGAAGTCTGAAATTAAGGTGGCAGCAGGGTTGGTTCCTTCTGAGGCCTCTCTCCTTGGCTGTGAATGGCCGTATCCTCCCTTGTCTTCACTTTGCCTTCCCTCTATATTTATCTGTGTCCAAATTTCTCTTTTTTCTTTCTTCTTATGCTTAATTTTACTCAACTATCTGGGGAAAATGCATTCTTTTTATATTAAAAGAAACAGATTATTATAGAGAAGAATGAAAAACTTGCATTGTTTTTAAAAGAAAAAACAGGCAACTTCCAGGGCCTCAAGTTTCTCCTTTTTATAAGTGCACAGTCATCTTGGATTAGGGGCCCACCCTACTCCAGTATGCCCTCATCTCAGCTTAACTAACTATATCTGCCACAGCCCTATTTCCAGATAGGTCACATGCTGAGGTACTGGGGGTTAGGACTTTAAAATGTGAACTTTAGGGGAAGACAATTCAGCCACTAACAGAGTGTTAACAGGACCCAGCCTGGGGCTCTACCATGTTAGCCCAGTGAGACAAACCCTTGCCTTGGATTGCTTGAGACTTTTAAACAGCATAGCGCTCCTAGAGGACTTGGGCCTCAGGTGTCACACACACACCCACCCACTCACCCAGGGAGAAATATGTTGCTTAACCCACTTAAGTCAAAGAAAGGAAATTCTTCAGAACAAGCCCTCCCTAAGAACATGCTTACATTCTCTACTTGGCATGGAGTGAATTACAACAGGCCACCGCCACACATCCTTCCTCTCCCAGGATGTGAGGCTCGGCTGCAGCTTCAGGGCATTCTCAGGGCTCTGAGGGAGGGCCTGCCCAAGGCGCCAGGGAGGCCAAGTGGCCCCACTTGGCCTCTGCTGTCATGCCAGGCTAACTCCTGGCTGACTGTCTCCCAAGTTGCACAACCAGGAGCACTCTAAGGCCAGTGGTCTGTATTCCACTTAAATGTTTGTGGTCCACTTCAGTGCAGGACTGGCCGAATGATGCTGAACTTCCCAGGCACAGGGAAGTCCACCATGGTAGGGCCCAAGGGGTGCTCACACTCTGGCGTGCTCCACTGGTCTCTCTATCAATGTCAGAGTCCCAGAACCTCTGGTCTCAGTTGGCTCTGGCCCCTCAGAAAGCCCTCAGCGTGTTCTCATGGAGGACCTGGGTCATGTGAGCCAGGTACATGAGCAGCAGCTTGGCCCCGCTCAAACCCTGTGGTGCTTCCAGCACAGGCTGAAGGACAGAGCCTGCTGGCCCTTGCTTGCCTCCAGATGACAGTCATGGCAGCCGTCAGCCTGGCTCTCCCTGTCATGCGTGTGCTTAACAGAAGCTGACAGTGAGTGTAGCACTCCTGTGGTCAGAGATCCCTGGGGTCAGGGCATCCTCACTGAACAGCCAGTCAGACGTAAAGCCCGGGGGAGCTCCTGAGCGGTGACCTGCCAGCCAGCGTGCTTTCTGCTCCACCTCTGAGCAGTGATCCCCCAGGAGACCTCTACCCACACACCCACACACCCATAGAGCCCACACCTGGCACTGCTGAGCAAGATGGGAAGTATGAGGAGACAGCATCCTCAGGGGAGCTGGGGGAGCCTTGCGCTATTCTCAGTGTTTCCAACAGTTATGGGGAAATTGCACATTTCCCTGCTAAGACCACGTGGACAGCTTACATGGCCCGCTTCTTTCCCTCTGGCTGGCATTGTATCTCAGCGCAGGTGTCCACGGCCTCATGAGAGCTCCCAGGGGCTCCTAGTAAAATTCAGAAACAATCCAGCTTCTGTTTGGCTAGGTAAGAAGATGAAGTTGATCATCTTCCTACTGGTCATTACCTCTGGAGGCCACGGGGTACTTGAGGCTGGCTGGGCTGCCCTAGACCCCGGGGAAAAACTGGCCTGGTCGCTGAAGGTCATTCAGGTGTGTCTCCGTTTGCTCAGAGCAGCGGTCGAGGAAAAGTGGTTCAGAAATGGCATTACCGAAGAGCAAACATCCTTTTGTACCTCTCGAGTGTGGGGCAGGCATGCACTAGGCTACGCTGGGTTTGTTTGCTTTTTTCCCCAGTCATAAGCAGAGGATCAGCAGTGGCCTTTCCTTTCATTTTGACTGATTTTACTTTGCTTTATTCCTTTAACTTTAGCATCATTTTCCTCCCTGCTCCCTCTCAAAGCACCAGTGATTAAATAAACAACCAAACAGAAACAGCTTTGAGGGGTGGCAGGGAAACTCCTACAAAGAAAGTGGCTTACTCAGAGCTCTGTTCAGCTGTAAGCCTCCCTTTCGTCCTGCATCACTGCCTGAGTCTAAGAACAGAAGAATATCCAGTCTTTTAAAGGTGTGGGAAACCCACTGGATTTCAAAAACTTCCAATTTCTCGATTCCCAATTTGATTGCTTGTCAGGGTGAAAAGAAAAAACATCCCTCTTGGCATTGCTCTTCTGCTGGAGTTGTTACTAGCATATTGGAGGGAGAATCACGAGGTCATCAAAAGGCTGGGTCTGGAGGATTTTATTTAGGGTGGTGGATTTGTGTGTCTCTGCAAGAAAAACCCCAAGCGACCAAAAACCAAAAAACAAAGACCTCTTTTTTTCCTGAGAGGCACTTCCTTTATACTCGGGAATGGGGGTCTCTTTGGGAACCCCTGTGTGCCCCTGGTTTAGTTATTTACTTTGGTCAGAAAGGCCTGGATTTTTCAATTACAAGAAAGATTAAAAAACCTCCTAGTACAATAACTCCTAGTTACGATAACTGGTAGTAACAACAACTAGTAACAATAACCCCAGACACCAGAGGCAAAGACGACCTCAAGTCTTGTTTTATGAGATTATATTGGAGGCCCGAGGCTGTCTCCTGAGGAACCATCTAGAATAAAGAGCACATTCATTTCGCCAACCCGGGGCCCTGGGGGCGACTTTGCAAGGAGGCTTTTGTCTGAGATCAGCTCTGCGTTTTTCACTCAGTGTGCACGCTCTGCTCACCCCGCTTTGCACCACTGGGGGTGTTTCCTTCCTGGCCGGGCCGCTGCGGCTGCATCAGCACTTACCTGAGGGAGGGATCCCACCATGCCCAGTCCCAGCCTGGTTCATCCAGGCGGCTGGGGCTTGTCCCCGGGCGTGCTCACAGGCACCTGTCATTCTTCAGGTATGAAGCTGGAGCTCCTGGCAGAGTCTGACCTGTGTACCCTAGAGCCCCCCGTGGGAAAATAACCATTCTTCAGGGAGGGAACAGGTAAGGAGGCGTGGTGCCTGTGGGTTCATCTTGACCTTTGTTCCAGACTTATGGATCCCACCTGAGTGTGGGCGAGGGGGCTGCTACAGATGACGGAACATGCAAGTGCAAATAGTGCTGTGCTGGGACCTCGGCGAGCCCAGGAGCGCGGAGTCTCTCCTTTGCCCCACCTCCTTTCATTTGTACTTTGATCACGCCTGCCAAGCTGTGTGGTGGCAGCGGCGTCTCTCCCAGAAGACATCAGCTTCTTCAGACCGGGATCCCAGTGTTGCTTGGTCTTCCCCACACCCCTGCCTGGCAGGACTTCTCATTCCCATTTCACAGATGAAGGAAACTGAGACCAGGGCAGGCACAGGACTTGCCCGGGTTCACTGGAGGGGAAGCGAGGGAGCCTGCACTGGCACATGTCTGCCTGGTCTGGACCACCCCTGTTCAGAACCCCATGGCTCTCTCTCCCACTTCCCTCCAGTGAACAGCTCTGAAAAGACACGCGTTGAATTTATTTGTTGCAGGCTAGCGTGGGTGACTGGGACAAGGTAGGAAACTCTCTCTTGTCCGTGCTAGGGGTGGGTTTGGTGGTCTCCACAGCCCTAACTGGGTCACTGTCCTGTCAGGAACTGCTGGAGCTGATGCTGTCTCTAGCACAGCCTTGAACTCTGCCGACAGTGCAGGCTGGTGTGGGCCGTGTCCGTCCTGCACACAGGCAGGACTGAGGCATTTCTGTTGTGGGGACTTGCTTGTTTCCAGCGGTGTCGTGCGTATGCCAACATTCTACTCTTTTGAGATATTATCTCAAATTATGTTGTATGAAACATTACCTTAATGCTGGGCCTACTGGCCTGCTTAAAACATAATAGTCCTAGAATAAATCCTAACTAGTAATAAGGCTGGGCAAAAGGGAACTCAAATCACTATCCATCTCCATGGTCCGTGCTACCTGTCGGCCAGCTTCTTTTCAGAAGGGATGTATAAGTCACGTGATGCCAACTGGTGTGTCCAGTGGTATGTTCTCCTGGCTTTGTGGTCTGTGTGCACGTGTGTGGTCTGTACTTGCAAATTTAGTACATGTGCAATGGCACATTAAGGTTATTTAATTTTCTATTTTGAGGGGTTAGTGTAAGAAGGAATTTTTTTATATGCATTTTCCATATATAAATCATTCGTCAAATTCTTTTCCAATTTCATAGTTAGAGGCCTGGTGATTTTCTCTTGCTGTGTGGTTGTTAGGACCTTGCCACATGTATTACAAGTACTTCTCCAGTTAGTTACTGTCCTTTCTTGTTTGTTTCCTTATTTTTATTGTTCAAATCTAATTTGCATGTTATAATATCATCTTTTTCTTTTCTTTGAAATATGTCTTTTATTATTTCAAAACTTCATTCATCCATAGGCTTGATCAGTATTTTACTTTCTTCTACTTTTTCTAGAATTAAATTTATTCTGTTTCAGACTTCCATCTACTTCCAGTTAAGGCTTCAGTTTATCTTTGTAAAAATATCCAAATTCAGGTGGCCTGACACCATTGTTGAATTCTTCTTCCCTGCCTCCTTGTACTGAAAGGTTATTTTGTCATATAGGTTGATAACATTGTAGAGTCTATTTTTGGGCCTCCCATGCTATTTCATTGAACTACATTTCTGATTCTGCACCAGTTTCATTTTTAAAAAACATTGATACTTTATAATATGCTCTAATATTTTGTAGGGTTATAATCTTTCATAGCTCTTCTTTTTATTTCAGAATTTTCTTTGCTTTTGGAATATATTTGCTTACCAATTATATTTTAGAATCATTTTTTTTTTGAGGAAGATTGGCCTTGAGTTAACATCTGTTGCCAATCTTCCCCCTTTGTTCCTTTTCTCTCCCCAAAGCCCCAGTACACAGTTGTATATCCTAGTTGTACCTCCCTCTAGTTCTTCTATGTGGGATGCCGCCTCAGCCTGGCTTGATGAGTGGTGCGTAGGTCCATGCCCAGGATCTGAAAGGGTGAACCCCAGGCCGCTGAAGCAGAGGGCGCGAACTTAATCACTATCCCACATACAAAATAGAGGAAGATTGGCACAGATGTTAGCTGAGGGCTAATCTTCCTCAGCAAAAAGAGGAGGATTGCCAATGGATGTTAGCTCAGAGCCAGTCTTCCTCACAAAAAAACAAACAAACAAACAAAATCATTCCAGTTGGTATTTTGATTAGAATTGTGTTCAATGTGAGTGGGAACTCGTCTCAGTTCTCACCGCACGCCCTGCAGTCATCTTGGACGATCGTATACCCTGTCGGGGGAGCAGGCAGTCCCTGGATGTGTGTGTCCTTGACCTTCTCATCACCCCTGACCTCAGCCTCCTTTCGGCTGTAGCTTTCTGTGTGCTCCCTGGACTTAGCTATGGCAGGAAACAATGTCGAAATCACTTTTTTTGGTATGTATTTTAGACACTTGCCCAATTGTTTCCGTGGAAACATCCTTTGTGTTGGAATCTTTGTATCAAAAAGTCTGCACATTTGCAGTGTCGAAACATACTGCTCACTGACTTCCAGAAAGGTTGTACCAGCCTGCCTCTCCTACCAGCGTTCCTATTTAACTTGGATAATTTGACTTCTTGTCTCCTTTGAATCCTTGAGGGAAGAAATTGTTCCTCATTCATCTTTATAACTCACTCCAAAGTCTCTCACACAGTGCTGGAAAGAGTAAGTGCTACAAGAATGTTTAATGAATGAATGTGGAAAGAAAAGCAATTGTTTTTCAATATAAAGCTAAAAAACAAAACCAAAAAATAAATAAGGAAAGAGAGAGAATTTGTTCATTTCTCAGTACCCAACTCAGTAGCCAACATAAAAGTTTGCAAAAAGGCCTCTTAGGAAGGGAATTTGGGGTCTGATGGAGATTTTGGAAGTCCCAGCTCGTGCCGCAGTGAATTGTAGGCAGATCAGCTGTGCCGACTGTTGCTTTTGGTTTCGACTCATGCTCTGTTTGAACCCATTTTTCTAGCATCATTTTACAGCGGGGACCTCATAATACTTCTGGGAAAGTCTCCTCTTCTGAGAGACTGGCACCCAGAGGCCCGAGCACCCAAAAGAGACACAATAGAATTTCATGCTTACTACAAAACGCTTTGTTTCCATGGACAAGGGCAACAGACTAATTATATGCTTCACTTCAGCTTCCTTGATATCCTAAACTTGTTATGATGTTTTCCTCCTCTCCCAGACCATGAGATCTCGTGACTAGCTTCTCCCTCTGAGGAGCCCTCTTTCCTTCTCAGTTCATCTATAATTTTAGTTTTTGTACTGAAGACTTTTATTCTTTGTGGTTTTCGGTTGTAACCAAAACCACATACATGCTGCCCGAGAAACATGAAGGATTTAAAAGTGGGTTTAAACTCAGTCTGTAAGATGTTTTGTTCAAGTGAGACGGAAAATTACTTATTTACTCTGCAGGCCTGAGATTCAGTCCAGCTTCCATCACAAGCTAGCTCAAGGATGCAGGGCAAAATTATGATTTTGGTTTCCAATGTGTAAGACTGGCACACTATTTCTACTTCACTCGTTGTGGGGAGGATGAAATAATGGATGAACAAGAGCTTGTAAATGCTCTAAGGGTACGCACATGAACAGTCTGAGGACAGGGCTGGGTCGCCTTTGTCTTCTTCACATCTGCATCCCCAGAAGAACCTCATTCATGGGATGTATGAGGCTCTGCTTCATTTGCTTTCACAAGTACATCCATCCTCCCAGGCAGGCACGTGGTCAAGTGTGTTCACTACTGTTTCCCCACTGCCTGACACATGGTACACACCTCCTGATGAATGAATGAATGAATGAATGAATAGACTTGTTTTGATTGCTTCTGTATACCACAATTTACTGATCTATTCTATTTTTTTTTCCTTGACTTCCATTTTTTTTTTCCATTGACAAATAATGCTGTTGTAAGCAGTCTTGAGCACACCTCTTGGTTCACGTGTGTAATACCTTCTCAACAACTATTAGGTTATTTTTTTATAGGTTAACACCAGTCAAATATAGATAAATTAATATGTTTCAATCTATTACATAGTTGTTGAATTATTGGGTTATAGAATTTGCACATCTTCAGCTTTACTAATATTGTCAGGCTGCTTTCTAAAGTTCCTGTTGATCTGCATCCTCACCAATACTTGGAGTTGTCAGACCTTCTACTTTTTCCCAAACTGGTAGATGTAAAATGGTATCTCATGGGGTTTACTTAGTACCTTCCTGGGTACTACTGAGATTGGGCGTCTGTTCATCTTTTTATGAGGTGTTCATAGTTTGCTCTCATCTGCTCATATCTTTTGACTGTTTTCTATGGGATAATCGTCTTCCCATTGATTTGCATGTGTATATATTCTGAATACTACGTTGTCAGTTACATATGTTGAAATAGATTCTTCAGGTCTGTGACTGACCTCACTTTTAAAACAGCTTTTCTGAATTACAGAGATTTTAATTTTAATACGGCTTAATTTTCCTTTGTGGTTTATGTTTTTTGTGCCTCGTTTAAGACACACAAAACATGAAGAAGATACTCTATGTTTTCTTGTAAACATTTTAAAAGTTTCTTTTTTTTGCATTTAGAGTTTTGTATATGATGAATGGTTAGGATCTAGTCCCTCCCTGCCTCCTCCCCCTACTCTGAGGATAACCAATTGTGCGGCACAATTTGTTGACTAGCAAGTTTTTCTCCCATTGATCCACTGATCACCTTTTTCCTACGTCAAGTTTTCAAACATGCAAACCTCTGTTCCCAGGCTTTCTTGCCATCCCATAGGTCGGTTTCGGTATTATTGAACTAATAGCATGCTGTCTTACTTGCCGTAATCTTATAAAAAATTGTGATATGTGGGAGGACAAATTCTTTCAACATGTTGGTGAAAATTGTCTTGGATATTTTTTGATCTTTGTTCTCCCAAATACATTCTAGAACCAGATTATTAAATTTGACAACAACAGCAAAATCAAAATAAAACAAACAAAAACTTGTTGGAATTCCATTGAACCTATAGATCAATTTGGGTAGAATTAACATCTTTATGATATTGTCATTTCTCGTGCATTAACAGTGTTCATCTTTTTAGGCTGTCTTTGACGTCTTTCAATAAAGTTTCATAATTTTCTTCTTGAAGTAATTGCACATATTTTAGTTAGATTTTTTCCCTTCCTTTTTGTTGATAATGTAAATGGTATTTTATTTAAAAAATACATTTTCTTACTGATGTATAGAATTATTGTGAGGTAAGCATTGAATTCTTCTCCTATGAAAGTAAATTTGGAATTTTCTTTTCTGTAGTTCTATCAATTGTTGCTTTATATATTTTGAGTATATTTATTATGTATACAAATGCGTAGAATTATTATGTCTTCCTATTGTCACTTCTTTTGTTATGTAGTGGTCCTCTCTATATCTAACAATGTTCTTTGTCTTAAAGTCTCTTTTGTCTCATATTAACATAGCTAATTTTTAAATACTTACCTAGTATATCTTTTTCATCTTCTTATTTTCAACCAGTCTGTGTCCTTATATTTTATCTATTCTTTTTTTTTTTTTTTGTGAGGAAGATCATCCCTGAGCTAACATCCAATGCCAATCCTCCTCTTTTTTTTTCTGAGGAAGATTGGCCCTGAGCTAACATCCACGCCTATCTTCCTCTACTTTATGTGGGATACCACCACAGCATGGCTTGACAAGTGGTGCATCTGTGCGCGCTCAGGATCCGTCCGAACCTGCGAACCCCGGGCTGCCAAAGCAAAGCACGTGCACTTAACCACTGCACCACTGGGCTGGCCCCTATTTTATCTATTCTAAATAGCATACAGTTTTTTCTTTTTTAAATCAAGCCTGAAAATCTTTGTCTTTCAAGTAGTGAGTTTAATCCAAGCATTTATTGATATCTAAGCGTATTACTTGAAAGTTTCTTTAGTGGAGGTCTCTAGTTGGATAACTTGGTTTCTGATTATCTGAGAATTTTCTTTTACTGTTATTCTTGAGAGAGAATTTTCCTGGGTACATAATTCTAGATTGACAGTATTTCTTCAAGCAATCTAAAGATATTTAATTATCTTTTGGTTTCTTGCTATTGATGAGTCCTTGGTAAGTCTAATGAGTCCTTTGAGGTAGTATGTCTTTATTTCTCGAATTGCTTTTGAGATCTCTTTGATTTAGTTGTGCTGAAGATTTTAATGTGGATTTATCTTTTCTGGTATATGTTGTATTTCCTTGATCAGTGAATCTGTGTCTTTCCTATGTTCTGAAAAATTCTCAGCCCGTGGTTGTTTAAATATTGCCTCACCTGCTTTTTCTCCATTCTCCTTGAGGAGAACTCTCCCCTTTATAATTGAATCTTACACGTAAAGATTCAGCTCATGACTTCTTTCTTCTTTTTAGTTTATTTTTTTGGTCATTCCCCTTCTCCCAGCCCTTTGGAGATTTCTTTTACTTACTGTAAGACCAACAATGCAACAAAAACTATACTCTTTTAGCAGGAATTCTCCTGTTGTTTCTAGTTAGCATCATACTGGAAGCAGAAATGATATTATTGGATTTTAAATTTTGTCCCATTTTCATTTTGGCTGGATTTCATTGCCAAGGGTGTTTTTTCCCCCTCAGGGTTCCTGGTTAATAAATTATCTGTGCTCTTATATGATTGAGAATACATGTATTTTGGTTTTTATTAAGGGCCATTTTTGCTGAGTATGATATTTTTATTGCACTTTTTTCTCTTAGAACTTTGTAAATATTGATGCGTTGGCATCTAACATTGAATATTTTGAGGATACATTTGAGGCCAGGCTGATTTTCTTTTCCCTCCTGTGTGGATACCTGCAGTATTCTTCCTTCATCTTTGAGGTTCAATAGCCTTAGTTCAACTACAGCTTATTTTTTTCTGAAATATGGCATACTTTTTCAGTCTTCAGATAAAGTCTTCTCTATTTCAGGGAAATTCTCCTGTGTTATATCTTTGAGCATATTTTTGTTACATTTGTTGGATTCTCTACTTCAGGGATGTCAATTATCCTTAAGTTGCATAGTCTTTGTTTTTCAAATACATTACCTTTGCTGTGTTGTTATTTTTGTCTTTAAAAATATTTTTAAATCATCACTGTTGTTATGTCAAGCTGTTTCTCTAATGCAGAAGTTCCAATTTAACCAGAGTCTATTCTCTTTTTGTGGTTTCTGAATCATTTAGAATTCCACAGTGAATTTTTTTGTTATTTTTTTTCCCTTAGATCTACACCCTCTCTTTTCATTTATTTACCATCTTTTTTGGAGTTCTTGTTTTCTCAATGTTTGTTCTTATTAAATTGTTCTTCTTTCTGAAACAATTGTAAAGAAATTCCTTTGAGTTGTTTCTTTTATTTGAGTTGTTTCTTTTCCAGTCACGTTCTGTGACTTTCTTTTGCTTGCTTTTTTTGTTTGTTTCCCTCCAGAATGTTTACATAAGTGTTTTGCTCTTTCTTTTAATCTGATTCATATTTGGGCAGCTCAGTTCAGGTATTATATTTGTTCTTGACTCTCTTTTCAATAAATCTGAGACCAGTTTGATTTCTCCTTCAAACTCTACTGTGATCTCTGAGTGTATCCTATATGTGCCAACTTTCTATTGCCAGAGGGATGGTTGGGATGATAGTGGAGATGAGGTGCAATCATTAATAGACCAGCTGGGCTCTGCGCTCTCCTTTGAAATCTTGTTAAATGTTTTATACCATAGTCGCTCCATCCAGTTGGGGAAATTCTCCAAATTTGGATTCTTCTCACTTTTTTCTTTTTGGTGAGGAAGATTAGCCTTGAACTAACACCTGTTGCCAATCTTCCTCTTTTTGCTTGAGGAAGAGTGGCCCTGAACTAACACCTGGGCCCATTTTCCTCTATTTTGTATGTGGGTCACTGCCACAGCATGGCTTGAGTGATGTAGGTATGTGCCCAGGATCTGAATCCGTGAACCAGGCTGCTGAAGTGGAGTGTGCCAAAGTTAACCACTATGCCACCGGGGCCAGCCCCCTTCTCGCTTTTTTATGTGTAGTCCTGGAAGCTTCAGAGAAGCAGAGAACAGAGTCAGCCTCTTTGTTCACTTTCCAGATTTCATTTGATCACTTCCCTCAGCAATTTCCCAAACTCGTTTTTCAGAAGAAGGAGATAAAGAGACTCCCTCAGAGTGCTTATCTCACAGATGTGGTGTTGGGGAGAGTCGCCGGGATTATGAGGGTACGTCATTATGGCTCTGGAGATTCTGAGCTGAGCCATGGTGGGTTTGTTTTCTGCTCTGGACACTTGTTTCTTGACATTTTTGTAGCTTTTTGTGTTAGGTAAAGACAAGTTGTCTCTTTCTCTCTTCTAACTTCTTTTCTTTTCTTTTTTCCCCTTGTTTTGTCTGGGAAAAGAAAACGTCTGTGAGGAGGTTTCAATATGTCCTTTTACCCAGGGGTCCACATGTGTATATATGTTTATAGGTATGTATTGTTAAGTTCTCCCCAAATGCCATTGAATCTCAGCTGTCCTGAGGAAACCGGGGAAAGAGCATCCACGAAAGTCATGGTGGGAGACACTGTGCAATGTGAAATTCGTGGGTGTAGGACTGGGCACTTTTGCCATCTTCTGGTGGGAGCTTCCCTCCTGGACCCTTCGCTGGAAGAGAAGGCATTGTGGCTGTCTGGAAGGGTGGGCTGCTGTTTTGTAAGCACTAATAGGTTTACCAGATGATTATTTTTCTCGAGAGCAGAGCCTCCAACAGTGTCTACTCCTGGCTATCTTTGGACAGCACTAACACCAGTTTTTGCTTGGCCCCCTTCCCAGTGTTGAGAAGTCACTTCTGGTGGGCCTGGGGTACGGGAGACATAAGGAAGCACAAAAATTCAGAAAGAATTCCCATTTAACAGGGATAAGATTTAAAATGTTAAGTAAGATTCAAGGATAATAATGACACATGAGAAAAAAACATGATACAAAATGTGGTGAGAAAGAGAAGGCTGCTTTTGTATTCCTGCAGAGAAAGAGCCTCACAAGAGGAGGTGATTCACTCACTCACAATGGGCAGTGACACAGCAGAACCGGGTGTTTCGATACTTATTTTTGAACTGAGTAATTTCAAATTGGAAACAATGGAAGATTATCCTACTGCTGCTTTTCAGAGGAGTGAGTGATTGGCTTGTAAATAAAAAACTGAGATCTTTTTGGGTTTAATTGGAGTTCTATTTTTATTTCAAGATCTTCAGAGAAACGTCTCCATTATAAGACGCAGAGTTTTATTTTTTTAACGATATTATTTCCATTTGAAATTAGAGATTTGCCATTGGTTTTTATGACTGGACTGATACATATTTATAATTTTGCAGTTGTCACTGATGATTTTAATTTGGCCTTGACAACGTCCTTTAAATTATGGTGGTCTTTATGTGTAGGGAAAAAAAATCCAGATGCTATAAATAAAAAGATTGATAAATGGATTGCATAAGAGATTTTGACAATAAAAAGGCAAATAAAACTTTGGAGAAAATATTTGCAATACCTAAAGCCAAGAAAAGCTTAATTAAGGAATTCTTTAATTAAAAAGTTAAAATTCTTAATTGAATTCTTTAATTAAAATAAAAGACAGGAAATGATTTGCACACCGGAAAAAACAAAACAAAACATTTTAATAGAAAAATGGGTACAGGGAAGAATAGGGAATTAATAGATTAGGAATTATTATATACTTAACTTATGAAAAATGCTTGATCTTAATAATTAAAGAAATGCTATTATTATTTTTTTGCATATCAGTTTGACAAAACTGACAAAAATTTAAGTTTGTTAATCTTGGGTGCTATTGAGAGTGTGATCGGAATGAATAATGATTGGTCTAGCTTTTATTGAGGGCATTTTGATTCTATCTATCCAAATTAAAAATCTAAATTAAAATCATATACACTTTGACTCAGTCATCTCATTTTGCAATGCTATCTCAGGTACACTTACAAAAGTCAGCCAAACATGTACAGAAAACTCATGATAGCACTGGCCCCAACAGAAAACCTTGGCAAATTTCCATAATTAGGTGATTGGGTAAATAAGTTAAATTTTACAGTCTCTCTAAATTCTATAGTCTTTAAAAATAATGAGGCAGATCTATAACTGCAGATAGGAAAAACTGTTTCCAAAAACATTAAGTATGCTTATATATATATATATATAATATATATATACTTAATATAATAATAATAATTATTATATTATTATAATTATCGTTATATTATTATAATAAATAACTTAATATATATAATAAGCATACTTAATATATATATATACATTTTAAATGAATTAAGAAAACTGTTAAGATAATTTATCCTTTGGGAGAGTGTATTCGTTCTATACTTTTTGAATTTCCAGAGCATATGCATATTTATTTTTTTATAATATCAAAAGTTGTTACAGGGGCTGGCCCCTTTGCGTAGTGTGGTTAAGTGCGCATGCTCTGCTGCTGGCGGCCCAGGTTCGGATCCCAGGCACGCACTGATGTACCACTTGTCAAGCCATGCTGTGGTGGCGTCCCATATGAAGTAGAGGAAGATGGACATGGATGTTAGCCCAGGGCCAGTCTTCCTCAGCAAAAAGAGGAGGATTGGCCTGGATGTTAGCTCAGGGCTGATCTTCTTCACACACACAAAAAGAAGTTGTTACAAGTTGTGGGTCTATAAACAATCTTCTGTTTTCTTTATACCTCTTTGTCTTAAAAAATGGCTTCCAGATGTTATTAAAAATTAAAAAAACCAAAAAATTAAGTATATATTTATTCTTCTTAATGGTATCAAGTCATTATTTAATTTGAGGTATATTTTCTATTTTGCACATTTATATTCAGCCAGGATTAATTATGGAATCTCCCCCTACCACATCCCTACCCCCATACTTCCAGAAATGATTAATTTGTTACAAAGAATGAACAAAATGACTTAAACGAATTGTGGTCTTCTGGGAGTTCCTGATCTTTCTTTCTGGTTTAATTATGATCCCTTGAGCCAGGGGTGAGCTCTGCTAACTTGTTCTCTGTTATCAGGATGTATGATATTGGGTTTCAGCACTTAGACAGCTGTTCATAATGATACACTTTCTGGCACGAGGAATACTTCCTCATGGACTAGTTCAAAGAGCGTGGATTCTTTTCTTTAATTACACGAGGAATCGAAACATTCTTTTTCACCTGTGTTTTGTTTTTAGGCATTCAGGACACATACATACACTCACCTGGTCACATTTAGCATGTCTAGTAGTTTCCCCTGTAAGCATCTTCCCTGTAAACATCTTTGCTGTAAGCACTTTTAACACAAACATTTTTGCCACATAATTGGACATAAGGCAATTTTGCCATAAAAGATAAAATAACTGGTTGATAAATAGGACAGTGTAAAAATAAGAGAGTGTAAAGATACAGATAAAGGTACAAATAAGAGAGTGTCAGGGCTGGCCTGGTGGTGCAAGCAGTTAAGTGTGCACGCTCTGCTGCGGCAGCCCGGGGTTTGCTGGTTCGGATCCCGGGCGCACACCGATGCACCGCTTGTCAAGCCATGCTGTGGCGGCATCCCATATAAAGTGGAGGAAGATGGGCATGGATGTTAGCCCAGGGCCAGTCTTCCTCAGCAAAAAAAAAAAAAAAAAAAAGAGGAGGATTGGCAGATGTTAGCTCAGGGCCGATCTTCCTCACAAAAAAAAAAAAAGAGAGAGTGTCAAGCCAGATTACATACTATGCTAGAGAGTGGTACCATATCAGTTTGCAAATCCTTTGGTGAGCACAGTCTTTTCTCCCACATTTTCCTTCCAATGCAATACAAAGCTCAGTTACAAATATGCATCCCAGTATTTGCAAACGGATACCTCTCTTAATGAAGGAAAAATTCTAGCAAATTCTAGAAAATGCGAGGTAGATGCTGAAAGAGGAGACGAGTCAACAAGCGAAAAAATGTGTAATACTGTAAATGAAAGACTTCAAAGCCAAGTGCTTAGGCACAATCCAAAAAATAAAATCAGTTATTTGGGAGATATTGCCATGAATCCACACTTTTATATTTTAAATGTATTCAAAAATTTTGCATTTTCATTTTTTGCAATAAAGTCTTTTAATTTTGTTATTAATTTTTTATGTTTCACTATGTCTTTTCTAATGTCCCTCTTTTGTTTTCTGGGATTTTATCTTTTATGGCAAAATTGCCTTACTGCCAATTAGTTATGTGGCGAAAATGCTTGCGGCAAAGGTGCTGACGGCGAAACCACCTAGAACACACGTTCAGGTCTGTTTGCTGGACCCATGGGAGGATCGGGACAGGCGGGTGGTGGCTGTGGCAGTTCAAAGAGTGAAGGAGCTCAAGTGATAGAAGTTCCTTTTAGTTCAAAGTGTTACAACTTGGAGTCTGAGACAGTAAGACACCCTCTTTCGTGTTGACTGAGTGTCCTCAACTTCTCCACCTGCAGATTTTTAAGTTTCTTTGTGCCTTATTGAAGGCCTGCCTACTTTGTGTCTGGCTATAAGCTTTTGTATTTGTAAAATGGCATGAGCAGAAGTCAATAGAATAACATTATCCACCGTAAAAACGCATGAAGAATAATGACAATAAAAATAATCTTACAGGGCCCAGCCCCGTGGTGCAGTGGTTAAGTTTGGTGCACTCTGCTTTGGGGGCCCAGGTTCGCAAGTTTGGATCCTGGGCGCAGACCCGCACCACTTGTTGGCAGTGCTGTGGCAGCAACCCACATACAAAGTAGAGGAAGACTGGCACAGATGTTGGCTCAGGGCGAATCTTCCTCAACAACAGTAAAAATCTTATAAAAAATGAGAATTTTCTATTAATTAATTTTTCATTGGGCTATACCTTGGGTCTTTCTTTCCCAAATTATTAAATTCCATGTATCAATGGCAGCTCCTTTTCTTTTGACTCTGAAAATTCAGGGTTATGCAAATTATTGCAGTCCTTATGAGGAGCTCTTTTGTAGTCTGTGTCAAGAGATTTGACTCCAGTAATCTGAGTTTTAGGAGTTTGTTCCAATCTCAAGAAAGTAATTCAATGGAAAAATTATCTAGACACAAAAAGTATTTACTGATAGAAGAATGTGAATTATGGTATATCCATGTGGTCAGAATGTTATGCAACCAGTAAGATGATAGTCATGAACCTCTTGTGGTAACAGTAGAAACATTCAGCGAATGAAGGTAAATGTGTGCCATGACCCACTCTAGGAAAATATCTATTTGGAAGGAAAAGTCAGGAATGTTAAATAGTTGGAGTATAAGAAATATGGATGAAGTTATTTATTTAATTTCTTTCATGCCCTAAAGTCTGCAATAAATTAAAACGTGGAGAAAAAGGAAAGCAGCGGAAGCCAGGTCTGGTGGGAAAAGTGCAAGGAGCTGACACAGTTGTGAATCTGCATACGGTGACAAGTGAACTGGGGCCTTCTCCATGGGTCCCTGCCTCAAGTGATTGTTCTCAGAGACATGTAGTAGGATGACAATGATCTCCTTTGAAAGAGGCCTGGTCTGGCCTGTATACCATCCTTCAAGAGACAGAGATATCTGTAATGCAATTTATTCAAGCAACGTTTCTTTTTTGACAATTTCTCCAGGTCCTTTCCCTCGCTGAATTCTTCTGGCCGTGTATCCTGTTCATGATTCTGACAGTACTTCGTTTTCAAGAACCTCCCAGACATAGAGACAATTGTAAGTTGCACTTTTATCACACGTTTTGAATTATAAACCTCTGAAGGAAAAATGCAGCACTCTTTCCTCTGTTCTTTGTAAACTCTGAATTCTGAGTGGAGTGAATGGATAGGGGTCTATTGTAATATCACAATAGCTATATTTCTGGAGTGTGCGCCAGTGAGCATCAATTTAGTTTCTTTTTTTCTCTTAAGAATGATATTCACACACGTTTGCTTAATCTAGCAGATAGATTTATCCTTCTAAAGAAACTGTCTCAATTTGGGCATAGGTATACAAGCCATTATAAATATAGACAGAGTAGAAAAAGAGATAAAAGGTGGGAGATGCATTTCACAGTTTACCAACATGATGCTGACGGTGGTGATGGTGGTGGTGGTGGTGGTGGTGATAGTGATGGTGAAGATGATGATGTTGGTGATGGTGATGATGATGGAGATGATGGCACTGATGAAGATGATCATGGCGGTGGTGATGCACCGATAAACCATTTTTGATAACTTCCTTCTGCTCCAGGAGCTTTATCAGAAAGAGTACTTTGTTTATCTGGTTTGAAACCTCAACAGTATCACTCTTTGAGAAATGATGGTCTGGTTTCTTTCTATCAGACTTATACCACTTGAAATATGGATATGTGATTAACTCTGAAAATGTTACATGAATAAAGGATTATAAAGGGATGGTAAAATAGTATGTCACTATCCAAAATAGTGACG
Organism: Diceros bicornis minor; assembly: GCF_020826845.1. NCBI lineage: Eukaryota > Metazoa > Chordata > Mammalia > Perissodactyla > Rhinocerotidae > Diceros > Diceros bicornis. The sequence continues at coordinate 4,669,057 of NC_080780.1, forward strand.
TAATTTATTCATTCACTCAGCAAATATGTATTGAGTGCCTTCTGTGTCCCAGGCCTTGCTGAGGATACAGTGGTGGACAAGGTATTTTCCCTGCCCTTACAGAACTCACTGTAGGGCCAGACTATTACAATACAGTCGGAAAAGGGTCGTGATGGGATTCTGTACAGGGGCCATGTAAGCACACAGGATAGGTGACCAATCCATTCTAGAAAAAAGCTTCTGAGGATTTGGCAACGTGAAACTTTGTCAGAATAAAGGAGTGCAGGGGAGGAATGGTCTAGGCGGGGCCGACAGCATGGGGAAAAGTGGAACTAAAAGGAGTTCATTATAACTAAGACTCAAAGGCGTGACTGGAGGAGTAAGCAGGTCAGATCAATAAAGGACCCTGTACCATGTTGGCAATGGTGACCTCCTAAAGAGCACTGAGGAGCCACTGAAAGGTTTCGGGCAAGGTCATAATCAGATGAGTGTGTACATGCCGGTAGAGGTTGAATTTGAGATGGGGGATCAACACTGGAGAACACGAGGAAGAAGTCGTGGTGCTCTTGAGTGACCAGGCAAGATACGGTCATGGCCTGAAGCAGGAGGAGGACGGGTTCCAAAGATAGGAAGAAGGTAGGCCTGACAGGAAGCACCACTGGCTGGATGTCAAGAGGATAGGAGGGCCTCCAACTAGGACAGCTGGGTGGAGAGTGCACCGTCGCTGAACTGAAGAGGCTCAGGAGTGCGGGATTTAGGGGCGCTGCGTTCAGTGTGGCCGTGCTGAATGTGAGGGGCCCATCCATGAGACTGCCTGAGTGAGCTGCCCACTCAGTCAGATTTATGAGTCTTGAGCTCACTCGAGTTTGGAAGTAGATGAGGTCACATAGAAGGAGAAGCACCCAGGACAAAGCCCTCAAGAAGAGTACATTTGAGCGACAGCAAGAAGGGTCAATAAGGAGCAGCCAGACGCTGCTGGGGGAAGGTCATGAAGAGAATACAGAGTCTGTCTGGGCAGCATTTTGAGAAGGAGGCACGGCAAAGAGTGACAGATGTTGTTGCCATGTGGGTAGGAGAGGAGCTGACACGTTCCCATTAGATTTAGGGTGGTGGTGCCATTGCTTAGGGTGGTTCAGTGAGGGAGGTAGGACATGGAGAGGCCAGACTGCATTGACATGAAGAGTGAAGTGGAGGGGACATGGTAGAATAACTGCCTTACTCTACAGGAGAAACAAGACAGGGACACTGCCAGAGGGTGAAATAGCGGGTGGGAGCTTTCACGTCGCAACTGGACTGAGGGAAAGGCCCAGGTCAACAGTGGCTAACAAAAAATTGTAAATAGTTTAGTTGTAAATAATAGACCATGAAGTCTAAGTGCAATGTGGTCCTACTGCAGTACCATATGGGAAAAGCATCTTATAATGTTCCTTATCCTAAAAGTTTACACTCATTCCTGAAGCATTTATCCAGTTCTCATTTGTATCAGAAGTACAATCCGACAAAGAAGCAGCTTAGGGAAATCCTAGAAGTGTTTTTCAGAGGTTGAGCAGATAAGCATTCTTAGGGAAGAGAACGCTTTGTCAGAGTCTCAAAGGGGTCTAGGAGCCAAAATCATTTAAGGACCGCACTTTGAAGCTCCATCTTGCCACCTACCAGCTGTGTGGGCCCAGGCAAGGGGCTTAACCTTTGTGAGTCTCTTTTCTGTAAAGGGAGCTAATTTTACCTGCCTCCAGGGCTGCAGCAAGGACTCTGTGAGAAAGCCAGTCACGAGCATGCGCCCAGCATAGGAGGGCCTGGCACAGAGCAGATGACCAACAAATGTCTGTTCCCCTCCTTCACTCTCCCCCTGTCCTGGGGTGGCCTGATGTTACCACGTCTGGTCTTTAGTCTTGGAGACAAAGCGCATCCAGGACTTGAATTCTCAATATCTGACCCACTGAACACCCCACTATAGTGACCACCATTCTTGACATGTTCCTGAGGGAGATGGGACACAGAAACCCAGGAAATGCACTAGGGAAATGCACCTATCATTACTAGCTGGGATATGACCCCAAATCCTTCTATGGTCTCCTACCCTAGTGCACTGGGCCATGTGTTAACTAAGAACTTCATTTGCCACTTTAGCTTAAAAGCCTATTCATTTATCTTTTATTCCTCCATTTGATCCTTCGTCCATTCATCAAACATTTAGTGACTATCTCTCTATGCAGAGCATTGTGCTGAACACTGGATGTAGTGGATCTCCAAGTCTAGACCAAACTAGACTCGAGGGGAAAGTCTTTCACCAAGGTTTTATAAGCTACAACACGCTAGAGTAGTAACTTCCAAGTTGCCTGCAGTTGTCAGCATCCCAACTATTCTTGTCCATCTGGCAGCGTGAAGACAGATAGGGAGGGGGCATGTGCGAACAGCACTTTATGGAGGGAGGTGGCTTATTGTAGCAGCACTTGTCCTGAAAAATCTTGGATCTTATCCAGTTTCCCTAAACTTCTTTGCATTATGTGATCTTTAGCAACTACACTTAAACATTTAAGAATCCAATGTGTGGACTTGACATTTTTGCCAAAACCAAAAACTCCTAAATTTTTATATGAGATGGGAAGAAGTATCCATTCTTATTCTTCCTTCCCATGGCTCGTTTACAGAGGGCTGTGTCTGGAGGCATGGCGGTGTAACAGAGGTATCGCCACTGCCCGAGCAGGGAGGAGAGCGAATCATGTGGCCGTGGCTACACAGAGCCGTTCTGCCTTGAAGCATGAGTGCAGACCCTGGGGGAAAGGTGTTAGATGTAAAAGGTTTCTTTCTTTCCTTTTTTTTTTTTTTCTTTTTGGTTTGAGTGCTCAGATCTCCTTTAAATTAATAAGAAGGTTAATAATATAATAAGATGATATTACATATTACTATGCTAACTCACTAGGTATGCCATTTCTGGTAGCAGTTGTAAGGACTCATTTCTTCCTTGCATCTATATCCAGGTTATTTGCAACCCCGGGATCTGCCCAGCCGGGGCGTTTTCCCCTTTGTCCAAAGCCTTCTTTGCAACACCGGGTCGAGGTGCAGGAACATAAGCTATGCAGGATCAACGGAGCACCATTTTCGGTAAGAGAAACAAAAACATCCTTTTCAGAATTCATGGGAAGCTGGTCAATAGAACAGGCGTGATGCTTTTAGGATAGCCTCAATAATTTGGGACCGGTCAGAGATCATGAGAAGTGCAGAATTTAAAGTTACCAAAAAATGGGCCGGCCTGTGGCTTAGCGGTTAAGTGCGTGCCCTCCGCTACTGGCCGCCTGGGTTCGGATCCCTGGCGCGCCCCGACGCACCGCTTCTCCGGCCATGCTGAGGCCGCATCCCACATACAGCAACTAGAAGGATGTGCAACTATGACATACAACTATCTACTGGGGCTTTGGGGAAAAAAAAAAGAAGCAGGATTGGCAATAGATGTTAGCTCAGAGCCGGTCTTCCTCAGCAAAAAGAGGAGAATTAGCACGGATGTTAGCTCAGGGCTGATCTTCCTCACAATAAATAAATAAATAAATAAATAAATAAATAAATAAATAAAGTTACCAAAAAATCATTCAGACACACATGATCATGTCTCCAAGTAGCAGCTAGTTTCTGGTAGGAGGTCTTTCCACTGCTGTTGTAAGAATCACAAAGTGATTACTGATTAGCAAATGCCATTTGCATGTAATCGTTTGTTTTCTGTATGTTAAAACTCTGACTTCAAAATTACTTGCTTAGTCAACTATTCGTTTTGGTGCCAAATGCCATCAAAACAAGTGTTTGTTTGAGCCACCCGTTGGGGTTGTCCTGCTACGCTATTTTTGGCCAGCATCCTGTTCAAAGCTGAGATCAAATGAAAACAGTGGTCATTCACCTCTTTCTTCTCCTAACTCTGACTCTCTTGATACGAATCCATGCCTGTGGTGTCAATTAGCATTGAAGACCAAAAAGAGGAAAAGCAGGAGGTATTTCATTTGAAAAGAGTCATAATAAAGGGGATTAATTTAGAGGATCCTGAATGTTCTGGAAGCTTCTCTCAGTGGATTTAGGAATAAACAGGAGTGACTGATTTATGGTGATAGATTGAATTTATCAGGTGTGAATGATCTGGGATTTGTTTCATCTATACTTCCTGGCATTGAACAATCTAAGACATTTAAATGTAAAGCATATTAAAATATACGATCTTTATGTTTTAACTTGAAGTTACAAGAAAAAAATGAAAAGTTTCCAGATAATTTTGGACACATCTGGTATGATATTTATAAATAATGCTTACATTTTTTTTGAGATAGGTAACATAAATGTGTAATATAAAGAAAATTACTTGGAAATAGTCTAAAATCATAACCTTAAAATATTTGATGATCTTTCTATGTGTGTGGAAAAAGAAAGTATATAAAACTCTGTCTTTCTGGGAAGATTAGAAGATTGGAAGATTAAGGCTTCCCAGCATTTCCATTTCAGGTCTTTCTTGTATTTCTTCCTTACTCAGAATTGGAAATTTAAATGATGTAGAAGCAGAAAAAGTTGGGCTCTGCACCAAACAATACTGGCCCTGTTCCTTTTTAGTTCTGTGAATCTGTGCAAAGTACTTGCCCTTTTTGAATCTTAGTTTCTCACTTATCTCCTTCAAGTGTCATGGGTGGTAAAGACAAAATATGTAAAGCATCTAGCATAATACGTGGCACAGAAGCACTCCACTGAGGGGTGTTAATGCTAACAAATTCTTACATTCTAATGTAACAATAATGAAATATTTTTCCACATCAGGAAATAAGTCCGTCCTTTTTCTCCATCCTCCTCCACTTCAACACCCTCACTTCAATATCTGAGGCTCTGGGATTATAACACCCCTGGGGAGAGAGCTCCACACCATACCTGAGAACGATAGTCTGTGTCGTGACATCAACATCAGGAAGCCTTTGACTCTGGTAATCAGGAATGAAATGCCTCCCGCGTCTAGCAGTGCCTCAGGCCGAGGAATGAGAAATCCAAAATGAAACAGAGAAAGAAAATGTCAGGAAGGAGGAAGGAAGGGAGAGTGAGAAAGAGGGACCAGGGAGAGCAAAGAGGCACAAGGTGAAGCTCCCTCTGGCTTCAGACTTGGCCGCTCCACTGAGTATTTCTTGTTTGTTTTGCTATTGGTTCCGATATGAATTCAGTTGACCCTCAAGGCCATAAATAAATATTCACTTCTGATTACTTTGCTGTAACTGTCTCAGTACAAATATCTGAAAGAGAAAGTTTCATTTCAAGTCTATTTAGACATTGTCCTGGTTAATTTAGTTTGTAAATTTCCAAGACCTTTATAATTCCCTGGGAAAAATTCACTTTGGGCAGAAATCCCAAATTTCATCTGATCTAGGTTATGATTATAAAAATCGACTTCCTTATTCCTGGCTCTGTTACAGGGCTTCCCCTTAGCTCTAACAAGAAGACTTCAGAGCAAAAACATGAATCATTACTGACAGCAGATTAAGTGGATATTCTCACACAGTGAGAAGGAATCATTCCTATTTTGTTTGAGGTAAAGCTAACAACTCCCAAAATGTTCTCTTTATAATTATTCCCCATTATTTCCTACTATTCTCACTTCACTATCATCAATGTTTTTATTTTTTTTTCATTCTGTGGGGGATCAGAATTGACCACCCCAAAATGTGTCTCAACTTTGGCTTGATTATTATTATTATTATTTTTTGTGAGGAAGATCAGCCCTGAGCTAACATCTGTTGCCAATCCTCCTCTTTTTGCTGAGGAAGATTGGCCCTGGGCTAACATCTGTGCCCATCTTTCTCTACTTTATATGGGATGCTGCCACAGCATGGCTTGACAAGTGGTGCGTCGGTGCGCACCCGGGATCAGAACCTGCGCACCCCATGCCGCCCAAGTGGAGCACGTGCACTTAACCGCTTGCGCCACCGGGCCAGCCCTTTGGCTTGATTATTTTTAAGAACAAAAGACTCTAAAAGAAACTTTGACCTTCCCCCTAACTACCTAAAAGAATTTAAAACAGAAGGGCCTGTTCCAGGAAGGAGCTAATACCATAAGATAACTGTAATGTAATGTAAAATGTGTCTCAGGTCACATTGTCTATAGTTGGCCCATTTGCATTTCCATCTCCGTGTAAATTGCCTTCTTCCCCCTTGAAGTCTCAAACCACTACCCCAACACCCTCCTTTGTCGTTAGCTGAAAATGGTATTTAAGGTGGCGGCTTTGACCGTTCTGAGAGTTACTCAGCTTTCCTCGGTTTTTCCCAGGTATACATGTTATAAAGCTTTGTTTGATTTTCTCCTGTTATTCTGTCTCATGTCAGTTTAATTCTTAGACCAGCCAGAAGGACCTAGAGGTTAGAGGAATTGTCTTCCTCCCCTACAGTTTTCAAATATGCTCAGATCCCTTGTCTACTGTCTCCACCTCCTTCTCACTGACTGCCTGCTTCTCAGTCTTATTCGCTCAGTGCCTGCTGCTGTCTCACCTCTCAGACTCTTGGCTTGCTTTTCACTCTTTAGACACTCTTTAGAGTCTCTTCCAAACTTTATAGTCTCTGTTTTATCATTTTCTCTATTCCAGGATCCAGCTCCTTTCCAAGTAGCTGAATCCTCTTCCTCCATCCAAAGCAGCTAAGAATTTGATCCTTGTTTCTTAAAAGACTATTCTGACATGGGGGAGTACGGACACTAGAGGCAGAATTAAGAAGGATCTTTTCTGTGTTCATTGTGCCATTCCTACCCCTTGGGACCCTTCTATGATTGTCAGTACCCCCCTCGCCTTCCTCAGCATCTTCAGCCTTTCTCTTATTAATGTCTCCACCCTCCAGCCTTCCCACAGACAGACTGCTTCCCTGGTGGTCACAGGTCCCTCCTCCTGATGAAACTCCACGGCCTCGGAGCAGCTTTTTCCTGGCCTCTCCATGGAATGTGGTGTTAGAAGGCATTCCTTCTCGACATCCTCTCTTGCCTGGACTTGTTCCGCCAGACCGGGGGTTCCCGTGGTTTATTCTGTTTCGGTTTCTTCTCTGCCTCCTCCGACCCCTCCTGGCCTTGGAAAAGAAGGCGGCACAGTTAGGGTGTTCAGAGATGGTGTGCCCTCAGTACCACCTTCTTGGTGACATTGGAGCTTTAGGAAAATAGAAGTATTTCCTTACACACCCAGTTGGAGGGTCTGGCCTGCTGCACTGATTGACGCTTGGCCCTGACTCTAGCTTAGTCACTGGGTTTTGCCCCCCTCCCTTTTTCTGCGTAGCTTTCTCTCTAAGAAGCCACTGAGGAAAGACAATTTTGCATGGTCCTGGGGTTTATTTCTAGGCCCCTGTTAGTAGTTTAGTGAAGAGCTGGCTCACGGGTATGAGTGATGCACAGCAGGAAGATACCAGCCACTGAGCCCAGAGGCTCCCCCTCTCTGACTTGGCCACTTCCCAGAGGAGGAAGTGCTCCCTATCACAGTCACCAAATGTTCCTGTCTACCCGCATGCAGTGTACAGCATTATAGGGCTGGTCCCCCTGGAGTACTCTAGTGCCCAGCCTGAGCTGCCTCATGGTGGAATATAAGAACTTGGGGAGTCACGTGTGTTCTGCTATTTTTTATTTGTAAATTTCTCCCCCAGTAAAATTTGTTTTATATTTACACTGTGTTTATTATTTTAGTTTTGTTTAAGAAAGTCTTCCCTATTTTAGGTCACAAAGATAATGTCCTACATTATCTTCTAAAAGTATTATAGTTTTTCCTTTCACAATGTAGAGGAGGAAGGCATATTCCTCTACCCTCTAGGTTCTTCTGGCTGATCTAAGAATTAAATTGACATGAGACAGAATAATAGGAGGAAAACAAACAAATTTAATAACATGTATACTTGGAAGAAACTCAGGAAAACTGAGTAACTCACCAAAGTGACTGAAGCCACCATCTGAAATACTGTATTCAGGTAAAGAGAAAAGAGGATGTTGGGGGTAGTTGTTTGGGACTTCAATGGGGAGGAAGGCAATTCATATGGAGATGGAAAAGCCAATGTTTGCCATACCTTACAAAGACAATGGAACATGAAGAGGACTTTGATCAAATGGGTCTTGCTAGGTTCCTCCCTGTCTACCACACCTAGTTCATATTATACTATAGTTATCTACGGTGATAGCTCCTTCCTGGAACAGGCCTTCCATCGTAAATTTTTTTAGGTAGAAAGAAGGTCAAAGTTTCTTCCTGAGTCTTTTGTTCTTAAAAATAATCAAGCTAAAGAGACACATTTTTGGGGTGGCAAGTTCAGATCCCCCACAACATATAAGTCTTGAATTCATCTGGGCTTTATGTCTATGTCTAATGATGGTCCCATTACAAGCTTCCATTTGAATAAGCAGTTGTTTTAGTTTCACTCATTAAGCAGTTCATCCATTTTCCACTGATCTGCAGTCCCACTCTGACATAACGTAAGCTCTCACATGTGCCATGTCTGTTTCTGACTTCAGGGGTCCATCAAGCCATCCCTGACCTTTACCTCAGTATCTTTCTTACTGTAGCTTCCTAATGTCTTGATGTGTGATAGAGCAAATATGCCTACTTTGCTTTTGTCTTTTAGGGAAGTCTTTGTTCTTCCATATAAATTTTACAAACTTGTTGTCAACGTCAATGAAAAAACTCTAATGGGATTTTAATTGGAGTTGCATCAAATCCCATGACTATGATACATCATGTAATTTTTAGGTCTTCCTTAGTGTCTTTCAGCATAACTTTATGATATTTTTCTGTAGAGGTCATGCATATCTCTTGTTAACTTTTTTCTAGTCACTTTATGTTTTTTGTTGCTACTGTAAACAGTATCTTTTAAAAGTTATGCTATGTCACTTATTATTCCTCAAGTTATGGAAATACAATTAATCTTCAAAAATCAACTTTATTGATCTATACAATAATATTCAAAGTACATTTCAGTGAATTTTGACGTGTTTATGCACCTTGATAACCACCACAATGATCAAGATACAGAACATTTCCATTATCTCTCCAAATTCCTTGTGCTCCATCCCAGTCCAACCTACCCCACTCCCACCCCACTTCTAGACCCAGGCAACACTGCTTTCTGTCCTGTAGATTAGATTTATGTTTGTCTTTTACAGAATTTCATATACAAGATCTGTCTTTGGTGTCTGGCTTCTTTCACTCAGTAGAATGTTTTGAGATTTATCCATGTTTTGTATGTATCAGTAATTCCTTACTTTTTTAATTGCAAAGTGGTATTCTATTGTGTAGATATGCCTCAATTTGTTTATCCCTTCACCACTCGTTGCTGGTCATTTGGGTTATTTCCAGTTTTGGCTATTTATAAATAAAGCTGCTATGAACATTAAAAAATAAGTCTGTGTGTAGACAGACATATTCATATTTCATGGGTAAATACCCAGGAATGGAATTGTTTAGTGTATGTTTAGCTGTATAATAATATTTCCAGACTGTTTTCCAAAGTGGTTCTACAATTTTGCAATCTTCCCATCAAAGTATGAGAGTTCTGTTTGCTCTGCATCCTTGCCAACACTTGGTATTGTGCTTGCCTCAGCCATTCTAATGGTTGTGTCATGTTATCTGATTGTAGTTTTCATCTGCATTTTCTTAATCATGAATGATGATGAGCATCGTTTCACGTGTTTATTGGCCGTTTGAATTTTTTGTGTGTGAAGTGATTGTTCAAATCTTTTTATAATTAATTTTTAAATATTTAACTTTTGGTTTTATTGAATTCTTAGGGTTCTTTACATATTCTGGTTACAAGTCTTTTATCAGAAATATGTATTGTGAATATTTTCTTCCAGTTTGTGACCTTTCTTTTGAGGAGCAGAGGTTTTTCCAGTTTCCAAATACAATTTATCAATTTTTTTATTTTGGTTTGTGCTTTTAGAATTTTGCTCTAACAAAGAAATATTTGCCTAACTGAGGATCATTAAGATTTCCTCCGACAGTTTCTTTTAGAACTTGTATAGTTTTAGCTTTTGTTCAGAGGTACAATCCATTTTGAGTTAATTTTTGTATATGATGTGAGGTAAGTGTTGAGGTTTATCTTCTTACATATGAATATCCAGTTATTCTAGTACCATTTGTTGAAAAGATTATCCTAGGCCCATTAAACTCTGTTGGCATCTTTATTGAAAACCTGATAATAATAAAGAAACTTTATTGATCTGATAATAATATGAAGGTCTGTTTTTGGATTCTCCTATTTCATTGATCTTTATGACTATCTGTAGGCCAATATTCTCAATAACTATAGCTTTAGAGAAAGTCTTGACAGCAGGTACTATAAGTTCTTCAATTTTGTTCTTTTTTCCAAAATTATTTTAGCTCTTTTAGGTCCTTTGGATTGCCTTATAAAATTTAAAATTAGCTTGTTTATTTCTACAAAAAAGCCTGTTGGGATTTTGATTGGGGTTACGTTTTTAAAAACCTTATAGGGATTTAATTCACGTACCATAAAATTGACCCATTTAAAGCATGCAATTCAATAGTTTTTAGTATATTAACAGAGTTATGCAACCATCATCACAATCAATTTTAGAAAATTTTCATCATCTCTTAAAGAAAACCTGTATTCATTAGCATTCACTCTCCATTTTTTCCTGATCTCCCCTATTTCTAGCCTAGGCGTCCACTAACCTACTTTTTGTCTCTATAGCTTTGACTGTTCTGGACATTATAGAAATGAAATTACACAACTTGTGAGTTTTTTTATAACTGTCTTCTTTCACTTTGCATAATGTCTTGAAGGTTCATTCATGTTATAGCATGTGTCAGTACTTCATTCTTTTGAATAAATTAATCAATTGATTATGAATACGCATACACAATTTTTTGTATGGATATGTGATTTCATTTCTCTAGAGTATATGCTAGGTCATACAGTAACTCAATGCTTAATATTTTAAGGAACTGTCAGGCTGTTTTCCAAAGTGGCTCCACCATTTTACCCTCTCACCAGCAGTGTATGAGGGTTTAATTTCTCCACATTCGCACCAATACTTACATTTCTGTCTTTTAGGTTATAGCCATCCAGTTGGATGTGGAGTGGTATTTCATTGTGGTTTTGATTTACATTTTCCTAATGGTTAATGATGTTGACAATCTTTTCATGTGTTTCTTGGCCATTTATATATCTTCTTTGGAGAAATGTTTATTCAAATCCTTTTTGCCCATTTTTAATTGGATTATCTGTCTTTTTATTATTGAGTTATAAGAGTCCTTTATGTATTCTGGATACAAGTCCTTATCAGATACGTGATTTGCACATATTTTTTCTCCATTTTGTTAGTGGTCTTTCCACTTTCTTAATTGTACTCTTTGAAGCAAAGAGTTTTTAATTTTGATGAAATCCTACTTACCTATTTTTTCTTTCATTGCTTGTGGTTTTGGTGTCATATCTAAAAAGCTTTACCTGACACATGATGGTGAAGATTTACTCCTATATTTTCTTCTAAGAGCTTTATAGTTTTAGCTCCTACATTTTGGTCTATGATCCATTTTGTGTTGACTTTTCGTATGGTGTGAGGAAGCGGTCCAACTTCATTCTTTTGCCTGTCCAGTTTTCCCAGGGTATTACATTTAATCTATAGATTAGTCGTGAAAGAATTGATACCTTGACAACATGAGTCTTCTAATCCATGAGCATGATATCTCTATTTGTTTAAGTTTTCTTGAATTTCTCTTTGTAGTTTTCAGTTTGATACACATTTTGTTAAATGTATTCCTAAGTATTCATGTTTTTTGATATTGTTTTTAAATTAAAAATTTTAAAATATCAGTTCTAGTGGCTTTCTAATATATCCCTTAGGACTTTTTACTTACATGATCATGTCATCTGGAAATACAGTTTTGCTTTATTGTTTCTTACCTGGATGCTTTCATTTCTTTTGTTTACAGTTTAATGTGTCTTTTCTTTACTTCTTTATGTTCAACCATAGATCATTGATTTTTAGACCTTTTCTAATATAAAGATTAAAAGCCTTATAATTCTTTCTGAGTACTGCTTTACTGCATCTCACAAATTTTGATATGCTGTATTTTCATTTGTATTAAGTTCAGAATATTAACTGATTTCCACTGTGGGTTCTTCTTTGACTCTGGGTTATTTGTAGATCAGATGTTTAATTTTTAAATATTTGAAGATTTTCTTGAAATCTTTTTATTACTAATTTATACTTGATTCTACTCTGGTCAGGGAACTCTATGTGATTTAGGTCTTAAATTTGTTGAGGCTTGTTTTATGGCCCTAGCACATAGTCTCCTTTGATGAATATTTAATGTGTTTCTGAGGAAACTGCTTTCTGCTGTGGTTGAGTAGAGTGTTGCTTAAGTCTTGAATATCTTTACTGATTTACTGTCTACTTGTTCTATAAATAATCAAGAAAGGAATTGAAATCTCCAATCATAATTGTGAAGTTTTTTATTTTTCTTTTCAGTTCTATTGTTTTTGCTTCTTTCACTTTGAAGCTCTGGTATTAGTGCATATACATTAGGATTGTTAAATCTTCTTCATTAACTCGTTTATCATGATATAGTGATATACAATTATATATTATATATTATACATATAACACATTGTATTATATATGCAATATATCATGTAATAAATGATACATAATGTATAATTACATTACATTATAATGTAATTTTATAATTATGTATTATAATATTACATACATTATATAACATATTACATTATAATACATAGTATATAATATATAATGATATATAATCTCTTTATCTTTGGTTATATTCCATGTTTTGAAGTCTACTTTGTTTGGTACTTATATAGACACTATAGCTTTCTTTTGATTAGTGTTTCATGGTATATCTTTTTCCATCTTTTTACTTTTAGGCTATCTGTGTCTTTATATTTAAAATTTAGATAGCATATAGTTGATTCTTGCTTTATCATCCAGTCTAACAATGTTTACCTTTTAAGGTATAGACATTTATATTTAATATGTTGGATTTATGTATTGCCACTTGTTTGCAACTTATGCCATCTCTTCTTTACTCCTATTTTTCTCTTTATTTCCTTTGTTTATGGAAATTGAATGTTTTTTATTATTTCATTTTTCTTTACTATTGAATTATTAACTGTATCTTTTTGTTGTATTTTTCTAATGGTTAATAGTGTACATGTATCTGGGGAGTGATTCCTGGAGGAAGCAGAACTGCAAATCAAGAGATAAATACATTTTTGATTTTGATGGCCTTTTCCAGATGCTCCTTTATGGGATTGTAATTTTCTACATTCTGTCTTCCAAAATATGAGGATATCTCTTTTCTCAGTGAGGCCAATAGAGGGTCTTGTTGAACTCTCAGATTTCTGCCAATTTCTTGATGAGAAATGATATCTCAGTGCAGTTTTAATTGCATTTTCTTATTATAGAGGACATTGAACCTATTTTTATATCTCTAAGTACAATTTATAGTTATTTTCCTGTGAAATATTTATTCATGTCCTTTGTCCATTTTTCTCCTGCTCATTATTTTTCTTCTTGATTTCTAGAGGCTCTTTACATATTAAGGAGTTAAACCCTTTGTCTGTGATATAAGTTGTAAATATTCTTTCCTGAGTTTGTCATTTATTTTTTGACTTTGTTTAATTTTTAACTTTCATTTTGAAATAATTATAGACTCAAAGGAAGTTGCAAAATAGTACATCAAGTCCAGCTTCCTCAAATAGTGACATCTTATATAACTGTATTACAATATCAAAATCAGGAAATTGATTAGTAGAAGACTGTTAAGTAGACTACAGATCTTGTTCTGTTTTCATCAGCTTTTACATGCACTCATTTGTGTGTGTGTGTGTGTGTATTACCGTGCAATTTGATCTCTTGTATAGGTTCATGTAACCACCACTGCAATCAATATATATCTTGATTACACAATCATTATCAATATCTTGAATCTATTTGATCAACACAAAGAAACTCCTTCATGCTGTTCCTGATCATCACACTCACCCCTCTAGCTTGTCCCCAGCAACCACTAATCTGTTCTATGTCTTTGTAGTTTTGTCATTTTGAGATATAACTACATATAATTTATGCTGTATATAATTATATAAATTTAATTATATAGAATGTACCCGTATGAGATTGGCTTGTTTTTTTCCACTAAGCATAATGCTTTTAAAATCCATCCATTTTGTTGCACATGCCAACTGTTCATTCTTCTTATTGCTGAATAGGATTCCAGTTTATGTTTTAATAGAAATTCTTTTTAAAAATTATTTTATTGGCAGTTTTTAAATAGCTGAAAATTGTTCTGTGTCAGTGAGAAACTAAGGCCAATAAACAGAAATTTCTTATACCCAGAGCAAAAGCTGTCCAATGTTGGTAGAGCAATCTCTTTCCATTGATATTTTAGAAGAGATTTATGAAATGGTTAGAATTTGAATAACTGGAGGTTTTCTAACTGTGTTTCTTAGAGGCCCTCACTTATCACTTGGGGTCTCTTTTCCTCATGGCAAGACGGACTATGGAGTGACACCTGCCCTCTTCAGCTCCTCTTTCCCAGCTAACCCTGAAAGCAGGCACAGGGCTCTTCATTTTGAGGACCAGGCTGGAAATCTTTGGTGAGAAGCAAGCAGGGGGAACCAAGAGTGTGTTGGAGGCAGAGATTCTGAAATCCCATTAAATACTTACAACCAATGTATCCAGTCTGGAGTTTGGATTATTTTTTAATAAACCTAAAGAAAGTCCCAAAGAATTCTTGCTCTCCTTCTTTCCTCAACTGAGAATTTCTCAAACTTTCCCTCTTCTTTAGACCCCAGACTTACTACTAGATTCAAAAGCAACTTCACCCTTGAAGGCTTTCCTTGCAAGCACCTGCCCTGAGTTAGAGGTGGACAGTGAGCATAGGGTCAGCCCCTGGCTGGCCTTACTCACAGCAAGGCAACTGACCTCCAGATATCTCCCCGCTGGCCCCCAGGAAAGGGAGTAGTATGTAAGTCACCCGAAACAGCCTTCCTAGGAGAATTATTTTTGCCTTTAGATCTAGTTGTCTTGAGAAATAATTCTTATTCTGTAAAAACTTGTCTTATTTGTAAACTAATAAGAAAAATTAGCACAAATTGTTGTAGAAACAATAATCCTATTTATTGCTTTACCTTGCTTGCTTCTTCCTGCAGCTCTTATGCTGAAAATGTGTCTATTCCAGCATTAGCTGTATTGTTACTAACTTTTATTCTGATTTACAGAGAGCTGGGTGCTGCACTCTGTGCCAAGAATTTGCATAGATTTCCCCCTGCTGACCCTCCACCAACCTTATTAGGTGGATAATATTTTGATCCTATTTTAAAGATGATTCTCTGAGACAGACATTGTTTGAGAAACATTTTGACTCCAGGGGAACCCTCACTGGCTCTCAGTTCCCTCATCTGCAAACTGAGGGGTGGGCCTGAGCAATTCCTCCCACTTGTGATGTCCTCATGTCCTTCACTGGAATCGCGTGGGCGTTGTGGCTAGATGCAACATTTGGTTCCTGGCCCTTTGAGACAGTGGTTTCACTACTAGTCTGAGGGCTAAGAAAGAAATTCAGTCACCTGCTAAGTAGCCTTGTCTTGTGCCCTCCCCCTTCAAATCTCCTTTGTTGCCCTCTTCTCTTCACAACTCTTTTCATTCCTGGCAAGGTCAAATGTTACATGATAAAAGACCAAAGAAAGAAACGGCCGCAGGAAGGAGGAAATTGCTCTCCACCCAAATCCTATTACAGTACTGGGATTTCCCTGGGCTCGGAAATTCTCTTTCACACACACACAAATCAATATTTAATCCAGGATGTTCTATGTATTTTTTCTGCTATAAACATTTCTCATGTTAGTCATAGTTCTTAATCTGGTCTTAAGGACAAATTGAGGTACTTGTGAAATACTAATTAGAAAGGAACATAAAACCAGTTCACTGTTACAGGGAAACTCACCTTGGATTACATCAGTCTCTATAATCTGATAACTCCCAGGAGAGTCCCACGTGGGGGGTGAGGCAGGAGAGCTTGCATCACGGTCCACAGCTTCCGGAGGCCATTTTTATCCTTTAATTCGAGGTCACAGCAGAAGTAATAACCGATTTCTCTTTGTGCTTTTGGAATTCTGACCCACTCAAGGTGAAGGCTACACTTTAAAAGGTGAGATTTCCTTCGAGTGTAACAGAAGGTGATGGAGCCAGCACTCGGCTACCTGGGCCCGGACCTGCCACTGCACCTTCGGTGCCCCTGCTTTTAGCAAATTCACTTTGATTCTCAGGGCCTCATTTTTCATCTCTAGTGTTCTGTGACCTGAAAGACGTTGAATTTATTTTATTCATCACTCAACGTTTGTTGAACCCACTCTGACTTCATTATAGGATGTGAAAATTAAACAGTGATGTTTGTGGGAGGGATCATGCAAGCTCTGTAATTATTTCGTGGTAGATTTACCTGTTGACAACTGTTACCTCATGTTCACAATGTTCTATAATTTGTAAAATAAAGGAATTGGGATTTTAAAAAATCTAATAGGTTCTGCAACTTTCTAATGAGAAAAATTTGCCCCATTTTACTTTTATTTCCTCTTGGATATACTAAAAGTAATTGGACATCTAGTTACTTTAACAAGCTTTCAGGAACTTGTGAAATGATTTCCTATTTTATTTTAAATCAGTAGTTTCCTACTGATTAAAAATAAATTCCTTCTGAATTTGAGATTAGACGTAGACAGTGCTGATTTCAAAGGTCATGAGAATGTGTTCTCTTGTTTACTAGTAAAAAAATAGTTTTTTCTCCTATACGTGATATATATATATGAAGTTAAGGATAATATAGCAATTTTATCATCATTTTCAAATTAGAATTATGTATTGTGCATTTTCCCATGCCTTGAGGTTAGTCTGTGGATCAGAACCACTAGGAGGTGTGGGTTAAAATGCAGATTCCTGGGCAGTCTCTAGACAACGGATGGGAGGTGACCCAGAGTCTGTATTTTAACAAGCTCCCTCGGTGGTCCATCAGCACAGTCAAGTCTGACCACCTCTGCAGGAGTTGATTTCTAGGAGCCGCATTTTTAAAGACAAAGGAAATCCTTTCAAAAACGTATGCTGTTATGCATTTAACTATTCTCCTATAATTGCATATCTATATTGTTCCTGTATTTTTCTCTTTTGGATTGTTGCTCTGATAGATGTCGTTTATACATTTTACATCTACTATTATCTTCTAGGAATAAAATTACTCAAAGCTAAAAAAAAATTAAAGGCAAATAAAAAAAACTGGGCAAGATATTGCTTATAAATGTGACAAAGGGATACTATGTTTAAAACATAAAGAAGACAATGAACAGCCCAATAGAAAACCAGACAAAGGCCCTGAGTATCCACAGTCCTCCTTCCTGCATCCAGACCCCATGTCAAGGTCTCTGACTTCTCTCCTTGGTGTCCAGTGGGCATCCCGAACTTGGGTGTCACTGATGCCTCCACAGCTGTCCTTCTCTCATGAGGAGGAGGTGCCACCTTCCACCGCTACCTTGGAAATCCTCCAAGCTGCCCTCTCCCTAAAGCCCCCTGTCCTCATGGTACCCATGATTTGTTCTAATCAATTGTGTAAGACGTGCAGACATGGAAATGACATCTATGAGGCCCCTGCTGTCTCTAGGAATTGGGTTGCCCCAGGACAGCTCCCTCCAGGATCAGCGGTCAGCAAGGCCCAGATATCAAAGTGTTACCTGGTAGAGATCCAATGCCTGATATACACAGAAGCCAATACCATGGCACCAGCTTTTGAGAAAAGTAAAGATTTTATTGTGAGGTCTACCAGCAAGGAGACAGTAGGCAAGGCTCTTAAGTCTGTCTCCCTGATCCAGGGTTCGGAGTGAAATTTAAGGAGTTAGAGCTACTAAGCTGTGGCTGAGCCCATGTAAGCTGATTGGCTACTCTCAAATCAGTAATCAAGCTATTGGGCTGCTGGAAGCCTAATTTTCCTTATTGAAGGCCAGGGTCAGCCTGGTGCTATTGGTTCCCGCCTTGCACATGCGCAGTGCTGTCTCTGTTCTTGAACAAGGTTTGATTCACCAACAACCTGTTTGAAGGGAGCCAAACTAGTCTAAGCTGGGCAAGGTTTTATGTGCTGTTTCAAAAGTCTCAGAATACAGAAAATAAAAGACATAGTTAACACACCCCACGTTCAGTTCATGAAAGTTCCTCTCAGTTCACTTCTAGAATGGACTCAAGTCTATCCACTTCCTCTTTCTCCAAAGCCTTTCTCCAAAGCCAGGTGGTCCCTGGTGAAGCCTGTCCCAGCTGCCCATTGCTCTTGGTGTCCAAGCACAGTCCTTCCCATGACTGACTGGGCTCTGTGTCCTGTGGCCACTCCCCACACCACACGAGTCTCTCTCTCCCTCTCTCTCTCTCCCTCTCTTTCCTTCTCTCTCCTTTTCTTCTCTCTCTCCCTTTCTCTCTCTCTTTCCCTCCCTCTCTGTGCGTATCTGTCTTTCTCACTCCAGCTCCCCCCACCTCTGGGCCTTTGCATGTGCTCCCTCTAACCAGCCCACATCCCGCACCCCACACTTCTTCCCATTGCCCCACCATTTTGTTTTTCAGGTTTCAACCCAGCATGGCTGCCTCTCAGGCCTTCCATGTGCACCTTCTCTACAACAGACTTTTCCACTCACTCCTCTCTCATCACCCAGTTGGTTTTCCTGGTAGCATTTACCTCAACCCACAGTTATGAGGCATATCTGTTCACTTATCCCCTTTCTCCTCTGTTTGCAGGGACAGGGTCTGTTCTGTTCACTGGTATGTTTATTCCCAGCACCTTGCACAGGGTGTGTTGAATGACATATGTTGAGTCAGTGAAAAAAAATGAAATGACTAACAAACACAAAATAGTTGAGCTTTACAGATAATAAAGAGATTGAGAACAATTTTCTAATTTTAAATTGGCAGAGGTTTTTTTCAGTGATAATTTCCATTCTGACGGAGGGTCAAGTAAAATGGGCTCTTAAGGGCAGTTGGTGGAAACATAAATTGGGACAAGTTTAGTTGGAAACACTCTGCCATCGGGTATCAAGAATCTTAAAATCCCTGAGGAAATGTGTTCCTGGAAAAGAGTTCTACTTGTGGTATTTATTCCATTTACTTGAAGTTCTTCTAGGTTCCAAACCGCAGCTGGCCGTCACAAGAAGCTCAATGACCTGGCCTTCTTAAAAGAGATGCAGGACCTTGCTGAAGAAATTAATGAAATGATGGACAAGGCAAAAAACTTGCAAAAACTTTGGGTGGAAAGATCCAAGACTCCAGGCAAGTGAACCTGTCCTAACTGTCAACCTGGACACAGGCCAGGTGGGGCCCCAGGGGCTGTGAGGACCCAAAATGTCTTTAAAATCCTATTCACAGGTTAGCATCCTTACTGCACTAGGCTGTCATTGTGGACCTTAGAATAAGGGGCCCCCTCCATGGGTAAGGCCCAGCCACTGGGGTGAGTTGTGAAGGTGGGGCAGATTTCCACCACCTCCCTGGGAGGGCACCTTGGGCACGGCCTTCAGAGGGGCTGCAGCCCATGCTTGCTTTATCTCCCAGGGTCCGCTTTGACGTCTCCTTCTATTTCTTCTGTTGCTACCTCCCTTTCTCACTCCCTCTTCCTCTGTTTTTAAAATCTGTCCCCACGTTATACATGCACATGCACACACACACACACACACACACACACACACACACACTCCTGATTCCTTTCCTCCTTCTGGTGGATTTGGGTTTGTCTTTCTGTATTAGTAACACTTTAATTCTGGTCTTGATGATTAGCTTGCTTTCATGACAAACTTTTTAGATTGTTGGGGCTGATTATTTCTGTTCATTATGAAGCATGTCCACATTCTAAGAAGCTTCAACTCTTCTTTGTAAATATCTGGTAAAGAAAGTTAGAATGGATGTAGGTCTTAGCGAGCTTGGTTTACAAATGGAGAAGCTTGGACCTCGGTGGGGGGCTGCTACTTACCTGTCTTCACATGGCCGGATCATTGCCCAAACTGAGTCTACAAACTGGGCTACAGTGATCTGCCCTTTTTTTTTTTGTAAACACTATCGCATCCATAACTGCCACATAAAATACAGGGTATTCAGTTAAATTTGAATTCAGGTAAACAACAAATAACTTTTTACTATAAGTATGTCCCAAATATTACATACTTATAGTAAAAAATATTATTCATTGTTTAGCTAAAATTCAAATTGAACTGGACATCTTGTGTTTTTATTTGCTAAATCTGGCGGCCCTAAGTCCCCACCTCAAATTTTTCTTTTCATGTACATATTTTTCTCTTCTTGGAGTATATACAAGAAAATGGAATGAAAAATTTGGCAAAAAAATGAATAATGAGCTTGTAGGGGAGGAAGAAATTTTGCTCTGACCTTGTAGGTTCTTCTGGCTGGTCTAAGAATTAAATTGACATGAGACAGAATAACAGGAGAAAATTGAACAAATTTTAATATCATGTTTCTATGGGAGGAACCCAGAAAAACTGAATAACTCACCAAAATGGACAAAGCCACCACCTTAAATACCATCTTCAGCTAAAGACAAAGTAGGATGTTGGGGGTAGTGGTTTGGGACTTCAAAGGGTAGGAAGGCAATTCACATAGAGATGGAAAAGCAAATGTTTGGTAAGAAATATTTGCCATGCTTTGCAGAGACAATGGGACATGGAAAGGATTTTGATCAAACGGGTCTTGTTAGGTTCCTCCCTGTCTACCACACCTAGTTCATATTATACTATAGTTATCTACGGTGATAGCTCCTTCCTGGAACAAGCCTTCTATCTTAAATTCTTTTAGGTAGTTAGAAGGAAGGTCAAAGTTTCTTCCTGAGTCTTTTGTTCTTAAAAATAATCAAGCTAAAGAGACACATTTTTGGGGCAGCAAATTCTGTTCCCATACAAGCTCCTCAGAGGAGGTAACATGATGTGTTATTTCTGAAAGAAAACAGCACCTTTGTCCAGGGTGGGGCAAGGCAGGCAGATTTCACAATGGACCCAAATGCATCAACAAAAGACCAGAATAGCTTCAAACACCAGGTGGTGGAGTTCTCATATTAGGTGCTATTATGGGATCATTCTACTTTCACAAAATTTGTTTTTCAGATGAGGTCTTCAACATTCTATTAAAAGGAGAACTAATTTTTTTTTTAGGTGAAGTCTTCATTTGATTTTCGGTTTGCTACTACTATTTGAGCCATTTCCCATGGTATATGTATAAAAGAAAACCTTTTTCTCTACTCACAACACTTCTGACAGTAAATGTGTGGGATTTCTACACTGAGCAATTTTCCAGTTTTCTGTAGACACCCACTGGGTGTCCTACAATTTAATTGAGTTCTGTCTCTAATTTCCCAGAGTGAGCGCAGAGCCCCCCAGGTTAAGGGCTCAGTCCCATGAGATTGTCCCCACTTCAGACGCCAATTGCAAATAGTGGGTTACTAGGGTACCCACACTTCTGTCCAACTCGGCTACAAATTTGTGTTTCTCACAACCCATTCCTTAAGTTGCATAATTCGTTAGAAAAAATCATAGAACTCGGGGAAACACTTTACTTACTGGTTTATTATAAACGATATTATAAAGAATACGATATATTATAAAGAACAGCCAGATGAAGAAGTACGTAGGAGGAGGTTTGGAATGGTCCCAAGCACAGGAGCTTCTGTCCCTGTGGGAGCTGGGGTGTGCCACCCTCCTGGCATGTAGATGTATTCACAAACTAGAAGCTTTCTGAACCCCATCATTTAGCATTTTGATGGAGGTTCCATTAGGTAGACATGATTGGTTAAGTGATTGGCTATTGGTGATTAACTCAATCTCTAGCCCCTCTCGCCTCCATGGAGGTCAGGGGCCGGGCAATGGGGCTGAAAGTTCCAACCCTCTAACCCTGCATTGGTCTTTCTGGCCACAAGCCCCCATCCTGAAGCTATCTTGGGACCCCAGCACCTGTCATCTCATTACCATACAAAGAGACACTCTTATCCCTCCAGAGATTCAGAGAGGGTTAGAAGCTCTTGTGTCAGGAACCAGAGGCTGAGATCAGATATTATAACAAGAGATACTCTTAGCACTGCCAACACTCAGGAAATTATGAGGGTTTTAAGGACTCTGTGTCAGGAACCAGGGGGCAGGGGCCACATATATATTTCTTATTATGTCGCAATGAATATAATCTGAAAAATCATAATTTTACTTTTCTTTCCCTCTTCAACTTTTTTCCTTTTTTATTTTTCTTTATTTTTCCTTCACTTTCTCTGTCCTGTCCTGAATGTTCATGATGCCTGTAGAATTACAGATTGATAAGACAATAAATACTTTTTGGCAGATTATTGGATTTGGTCTACCAGTCAAATTGTTTTTCAGAAATTTATTTAATATCAATGTATTTTGGAAATCAAAAGTGACCGTTTCCTTCAGGTTTATTCTTCAGTTTGGGTGTAATCTTTTGGGCCAGGATTCTGTGATGGTTCATTGGATTTTAGAACTAAAACAGGTGCTCAGCAAACTCTTTCTGATTCCTGACTGAACTAATATCTCTGAAATCTTCTTTATTGTAGATTCTTCTTATGGTTCCAGTTTTTTAACAGTAAGTATCTTAAAAAAAGTTTGAAACTCAATCTTCAGGGACTAATTATTTAATTACAAAACACTGGTTTTAAATTTAATAATTTGTTCAAACTCTTCTTTCTAATGATTTGATTTTTGAAAACACTATGTAGAAGCTGTGTTTGAGACAGCCAGAATTGCTCATGAGGTGGATTGAAAGACAAGTTTTAATTTTCTCGAGTAAAGGCTCTGGGTCTAGAAGAAGCAGAAGGTGGACGTTGAGGCCCGAGGCTGGTGGGTGACCCAGAGTGAGTGGCTTTATAAGACGGGCTTGAAGTCCATCTGATCTCATTAGGTCTGAGGTTCATGTGTTTGGCACGTAGCTTTGACTCGCTTTAGGCACATAGCCTTCAATTCAGGCACTAGTTATCAACAGGGAGACATTTTGCTCTCCATGGGACATTTGACAATGTCTGGACACATTTTTGGTTGTCACACTTGGGGTGGGGCACGACTGGCTTCCACTGGGTGGAGGCCAGAGACGCCACTAACCGTCCTGTAATGCACAGAGCAGCCCAATTATCTGATGTGCTGATGCTGAGAAACACCAAGCTAAGGTGGGAATCTCATCCATATTGGAAATTCTTCCCCTTGCTCAGACTGCCCCAGCAGCCTGAGTACACAGGCTTTGTCAGCAACATTGTGCTGACGGTGGCACATGTGCCTGGAGCTGTCTAGTTCTAAGAAGGATTTAGATAGTTTAAAAAATAATATGTATGTGGTGAAACCATTAGGAGAAAAGTAAAAGAACCAGGGCCAACTAATGAATTGGAATATGGAGTAGGATCGTCAGTGTGTCCATCTAATAATTATATCAGCCAAGTAGAATCATGGAAAAGATGGTGACTGAACACCCATCTTAACTTTGAGCGTTCTGATGTACCAGGTCAAAAGGAAAATATTGTGGGTCACACATGTTGAGTGTTACAAATAACTGAAGGACTTAAAATTAAAAATAGAATAAAGTACCATTTTCAATGATTAAATCAGCATTTTTTAAAGAAAATTATGATACTCAGTGCTTGTGATGTTGCAGTCCTTTGGTATAATCATACATGGTTTGTGGCAATAAAAATTAATACGATAACTTTGGAAAAGCAACTTGATATCTCCTGTCTCAGTAATTTTTCTCACAATTTACCTTATTTATAATGCAAAAGAAATAAAAAGCTATATGTCTGTATAAAGATGTTCATTTATAATAACAGATAACTTTAACATTCAAAAGTAGGTTAGGTAAATGTTGATAACCTAACGTAATACAGTCACTTAATAAATATGGCACATGGAAAATGATTATGTTATTATGTCAAGTGTAAAAAGCAAAGGACAGCATCATATTTACAGTATGACTAAGACGTACTAGAATTTAGGCACATGCACAATGAACTGAAGAAGAGTGGCCACGGGAGAGCAGTCTTTTTTATGATGAAAGAATTCTAGGTAAATTTTCCATTATACAGAATTCTGGTAATGATGTTATACTGTTTGGTTTTTATTTAGAGTGAAATGGTCATTCGACTATTCTGAGCAGAGAAATGACGAGACCTGAATTATGTTTTCAGAGGATCTTTTTGGCTATTGTGCTGAGCATAGACTGGTGGGAGCCTGGGTGGGATTGTGAGGCCAGTTAGGTCATCAATACACTCAGCCCAACAATGGGTGATGGTGGCATGGAGAAGCAAGGTAGTGACAGAGGTAGGGAGAAACGGTGGAATTCACGACGTATTCTGAAGGTAGAACCAGTTGAATCTGTTGATAAATATGATGAAGGTTATAAGAGAAAGGCAGGAGTCATGGATGACTCTTAAGTGTTTTCACCTTATCAATAGAAATATGCAGTGGCCATTCACTGAGGTGGGGGAAAGATTGGAGCAGGTTTTTCTTCCATGTGTGTGGGAGGTGGCAGGGTGGGGATGGGGGGAATAAGGAGTCTGATTTGGGGCCATGTGAATAAGACATCCCAGGGACCTGTCAAGGAGACAGTGGGAGACACCAGTTTGGGGTTGAGGCAAATGGTCTTGGCTGGATATGTACATTTGGAAGGTGCTGGGGCATAGATGATATCTAAAGGTGATCAAGGGAGAGAATGTAGACAGAGGAAAGAAAGGCGGAGGGCTCAACACTGTGCACTCACATTCAGAAAAGCAGCAAAGACGGCTGAGAAGGCATGTCAGACAAGCAGGGAGCAGCAGAGTGGGGTGTCACGGAAGCCAAGGGAAGCTGTTTTCAAGGGGAAGGGATGATCCTCTGTCTCACATGCTGCTGGTAGATCAAGCAAGAAGAAGACGGAGACGTGGCGCCTGGAAGTAGCAGCATTCAGGTCATTGGTGATGTGGCAAGAAGGGCTTTGGTGGAGTGACAAGGATGAAAGCCTGAGCTATGGGGTGCTGCGGATGCCTTGACACCCTGTTCACATCCCCTTGGCCCTCTAATTTCATCCCCTCTAAGGTGGGAGGTTCCCTGAGAGCTCAGGCTCTCGGTCATAGCATCCCCCATCAGGCGCATACTGAGAGTATTTTGCTGTTTGCAACTGCTCCTTCTCTGAAGAAAGCTCTGCCTGAGAGGACTGGGGCATTAATGTGCCCGAGCAACTCATACTGAAAGTCCTTGTCCTGGAAAACACCTCAGTCCTGGGAAATCTGGGAAGGTTGGTCACCTTACCCCCAGCAATGGTCAAATCTGGGCAGCATCTTGTAGTTCTTGAGGGACTCTGAGGATTCAAGACAGCATGGTCTACATAGGACCTGATATCACATCTTGAATTGGCTTTTCTTCTTTCCTATCTCTTTCTTCCCACTACCTCACCCCCTCTTCTGGGATCATCTCCCGGACAAGCTACCTGCACACAAGGCCTTGTCTCAGGGGAACCTAAACCAGGAAGGAGATATAGACCTTCCATCTATCCTTCCTTCCTTCCTTCCTTCCTTCCTTCCTTCCTTCCTTCCTTCCTTCCTTCCTTCCTTCCTCCCTTCCTTCCTTGCTCCCTCCCTCCCTCCCTCCATCCCTTTTGAGATATTATAACTGTTTTACATTGTAGGTTTTTCTTCTTCAACTTTTCGTTTTCATCATAATTTCAGGCTTATAGAAAAGTTGTAGGAATAGTACAAAGAATTACCACGTCTTTTACTCAGATTCCCCAAACGATAGCATTTTCATCACCTTTATTTAATTCTTCTCTCTGTGTATCTATATTTATATCTCTATCATATTTCTGAAGTGTTGGAGAATAAATTAGACATGGTAACTCATTATCCCTAAATACTTCAGTGTATACTTCTCATACATAACCACAGTATAACTATTAAAATCAGGAAATTAGCACTAATATAATACTATCATTTAACATACAGACCTTTTCCAGATTTGTCACTTGTCCTATAATGTTCTTAATAGCAAAAGAAAATCCTGGATCAGGTGTTGCATTCAGTTGTCCTCTCTCTTTAGTCGCCTTTATTCTGGAACATTCTCAGTCTTTCTTTGTCTTCATTTCATCAACATTTTTGGAGGGGGTCACTTATCTTGCAGACTGTCTCCCAATTTTGGGGTTGTCTGATATCTCCTCGTGGTTGGGTTTGGGATTACGTATTTATGGCAGGAACAGATTGTGCTTTATAGATGACAGCGTGCTGATGGGAATGAACCTACAGAAAGGAAAAGAGAGAGGGATCATTGGAGTGGTGCCCTTGGGTGAGTGGGAGGGCAGCAGAGCTGGAGCGTGGGTTGAGGGTTTGGCACCAGTAGGTCTTGGGAACTATACAAGCCCAGATGTAGGTAGGTTGGGAGACCCATATGGTTGTGTGAGGAAATTCTCTCTGAGTATTTCCACTTCTCAGAGAAATAGGAAGCAAGTAGATAGCTAAAAGTGATGGCAGAGGACAAGGAGTTTAGAGATTTAAAGGGAGAAAAGGCACAGAAGAACTTCTAGGAGAGTGGGGAAGAAAATGGACAAGGAAGATACATTACAGTTGTAAGATGAAGCTGAGCTCTGCACACGGAAGGCAAGTGGGCATGAAGACAGCCTGGGAGAGTCGGCACCACTGTGTAGCTTTCTACAGCCAGATTCAGCTACAAGGGCGAGGGTATGGATTAGGCAGAGTGTTGACTTTAACTGGGGTTGGATATTTTGCAAGGGAGTGTACGGTGATGTAAGAGAGGAGAGTTGAGTGGTTATTCAAGGGAAAGATTGTTGTCATAGACCAAGGACATGAGGGCGATGAGGAGAAGAAGGAGAGGTGGCTGTGAAACCATGGCAGGGTTGGTGGGTGTGGGTCCTGGTAGGGCTGAGTTGGTGTTGGAGGGAAGGAGCTGGAGTTATTAGTTAGAGAGTGAGGAGCATGAAGTTGGTTATTGGTAATGAAAAGGTCAAGATTTTGACCATGGGAATGGGTGATTCAAGTAGGTAGCAGAAAACATTGGATGAAGGGGCTCAAGTAACAGAGGCAATTTGAAGGATCACATAGCAGATGTTGAAGTCTCTAAGAATCATGAAAGGAATTATGTTGGAGCGGGTTGCAGTGGGTCAGAAGCCAAAATCCTCAATAAATGTCAGGAAGTGGCCCTAGGGGCTTCTGGAACTGCCTCTTCATTCCTGCTGAGGGTGGTGTGGAGGCAGAGGGAGCCATGTCCTCTATGGAGTAGCTGGAGACCTGAAGCGTGTTTATTTAAAATAACCACAGCACTGTATCTAATCTGAAGGAAAGATGGTATAGCTTTTCTGAGTGACACGAAATGCTGCACTCAGCTTTATTGAAGGAATGGGAACTAGATTGAGAGAAGAGAGCTAGCAATTGTGGGGCTCAGAGCACAGATGTGTAGGCTAGTTCTCGTTGGGATGTTGTTGAGAGTCTGGGTGTAATGTCACCCAGAGGGAGCGTGGGGACTCAGGGATGTGCTGGAGACTCACATTCATTCTGTTTTTCACTTTGCCATTCTTCGTGTATAGTGTGAAAAACTCAAGCTTCTAGAATAATCTGAAGGTTCTGTGCCACGTACTAGGCTCAAAAAGGTGCCTTCTAACCAAGCCATCAATGCTTAGTTAAAATTTGGGGTTTCTTTCTGATTTTCCCATACAGTCCTTTTCTCTGCTCCTTTTAGTACTGCCCTAGTATTCAAACCTTTCTTGCTTTGCTATTTTTAAAGCAACTGCTTTATGGCTTTAATGAAATGGATTCTATCACCACTTTCCCTACACCTTTGCCTGAGGAGAAAGTTCTTCTACCTATTAGAATGAACATCTTTACTTCTTTCCCTTGGTCTCATTTTTTACTCAGGAAAAAGAAATCTGGTCTGTAGTTTCTTATTCCATGACTGTTGTTGGCAAAATATTGTTTTACCCATAGTTTTTTATTTACCTTCCTCCATACTAGGATTCTATTGGTTGTGCCATCAAAAACAGCTCTTGGGGTGGTGGAAGACAGGGAGTTAGGGATTTTTGTGTGGAGGAAGTATAATATTCAACTATTTACACTGTGTATCAGTTATGATTGGATTCCCCTGCAATAACAGGAAAACCTATACTAACAGTAGGTGTTTTATTTTTATTCAGATTTGTACTCATCATTTATTTCTAAGATCTTTCTCAAAATCTTAGAAATTGGTACAGCTTGTTATAAAAACAGACCGCTATTTCTCTTTCTCTGTCCATACTTTCACAACATTAAAAAAAACCCAACCTAACAGAATAATTTTTAAAAATTATTTTATTGACGTCATATTGACTTACAACATTGTGTAAATTTCAGGTGTACATCACTATATTTCAGTTTCTGTATAGACTGCATCATGTTCACCACGAACAGTTCAGTTTTTATCCGTCACCATATATATGTGCCCCTCTAGCCCTTTTGCCCTCCCCCCACCCCATTCTCCTCTCGTAACCACTAATCTATTCTCCTTATCTATGTGTTTGTTTATCTCCCACATATGAGCGAGATCATATGGGGTTTATCTTTCTCTGTCTGACTTATTTCCCTCAGCATAATACCCTCAAGGTAGATCCGTGTAGTCACAAATGGCACAATTTTGTCTTTTTTATGGCTGAGTAGTATTCCATTATGTCTGTGTATATATATATATATTACATCTTCTTTATCCATTCCTCTGTTGATGGGCACTTGGGTTGCTTCCATGTCATGGCTATTGTGAATAATGCCACAATACATAGGGGTGCATATATCTTTTTGAATTATTGATTTCATGTTCTTTGGATGAATACCCAGTAGTAGAATAGCTGGATCATATGGTATTTCTATCTTTAATTTTTTGAGAAATCTCCATACTCTTTTCCATAGTGGCCGCACGAGTTTGCTTTCCCACCAGCAATGTAAGAGAGTTCCCTTTTCTCCACATCCTCTCCAGCACCTGTTATTTCTTGTCTTGTTAATTATAGCCATTCTGACGGGTGTGAGGTGATATCTCATTGTAGTTTTGATTTGCATTTCCCTAACAGTTAGTGATGTTGAATATCTTTTCATGCCTGTTGGCCATCTGTATATCTTCTTTGGAAAAATGTCTATTCATATCCTCTGCCCATTTTTTGATCGGGTTGTTCATTTTTTTGTTGTTGAGTTGTATGAGTTCTTTATATATTTTGGAAATTAACCCCTTGTTGGATATATGATTTGCAAATATATTCTCCAAGTTGGTGAATAATTTTTAAATCTTGTCTATTCAAAATAGTGACATCTCAGGCACAAGTCTCTGCCCCCAGAGGTTCCACATTCTTGCCCCTTTGTGGCAGTACCCTCCCCCACCCCGCAATCATTTTATTGATTAACAAAACTAAAGAGGAAAACTCTTGGTATTTTTTTTATCAGGTGGATCTCAATAAGACCGAGGAGGTGATATCAAAATTAGAAAGCCTTCACCAGCAGCCCCACATCTGGAATTTTCTACTTTTACTGCCGAGACTATATGCAGGCAATGTCCACGTTGAAGATGGCAT
Source organism: Diceros bicornis minor (assembly GCF_020826845.1). Taxonomy (NCBI): domain Eukaryota; kingdom Metazoa; phylum Chordata; class Mammalia; order Perissodactyla; family Rhinocerotidae; genus Diceros; species Diceros bicornis. The sequence goes on from NC_080780.1 coordinate 4,698,616, forward strand.
ACGTGGTGGACAACACCTTCTCCAGGCAGTTTTGAAGTGAGTTAAAAAGAAAAATATAACCAATTATAAATGTGTTGGTTTTTCCTCCTCACTTTTTAATGGGAAAATATATATTTCTGAGTAATTTTTCTATACAAGAAAAAAATTCAGAATAATGTCACCCTGAAATGGCTAGAGCTATTGCATCTCCATGCCTGTCCGTTGTCTACCTGTATAAATATTTTACATAAATGTAGTAATGTTTTTCAGAGCATATTCTCCCCGATTTAAACAATTTAACATTACATCAGCCTTTCATATGTTCCAATAGTCTTCAAATGATCATTTCTAATGGCTACAGAATATTCCATTTTGGTAAGGTATCATATACCATAATTTCCTTGATCATTTATAATCGGACTTTTGGTTGTTTGTAAGTTTTTCATTATTGGAGATGTGACATGAACATTATAATTTTAACTAATTTCTTAATAAATGATGCTGCAATTGCCCAAAATATCATCCAGAGCTGAAAAGCTCTGTTCTTTCCATTGTGTAACTCAGTGAGTTGAGCACTGGTCTCTTATTATGGATCTGATCCGATGTTACCTGGAGGTTACCTTTGAGTGGATCCCTTCTCATGGTGGGTTCCCCATGTTTTAATAACGTGGTCTTTTTCCCCCGCCAGTTGAATTCTTTTGTGTAAACCTACTGTATAAGTACGGTATTTTATTAGCAAAAGATTATATTCTTTTCAGATTTTTAGCTTTTACTTATTTTATCTGCCATCAGTGAGAACAATCAGCATTGGCCTTAGACCAGGACTAGAGGGTCCCTGCCCCAAAGAGGGACCCCTCTCTGGCCTTTGGCAAGCTGTGCCTCTGCTCATGGCTCAGGAAGCCCAGGAGGCCAAGAGGATTTGCCCACAGAATGCCCTCACCCTGGAGCTCCCTGCCCTGATGGCCAGAGCCCTCTTGCCGAGCCGCGTGGGCCTCTTCCCTGCTACCCCGCGCTGAGGGCAGCTCCCACCACTGGAGTGTGCACCCTGAGGCCCAGGGTGGTCCAGCTGTTGGCAGGAGGGTGGGGCGGAGGGTGTGGATGGTGCTTGGATGTGCAGGATGGAGTGTCCACATGTGTGCACACGAGGCCCCTTGAGGTACAGGTGGAGTGGGGGACAAGTGGGGGAGGAGCGAGCTGAGGGGACAGGCGCGGGTCCTCCCAAACCCCTACATTCTGGTGGACAACTCTGAGGATCAGAAGATTCCAGATTTGAACATGGCTTTCCAAGCTCTTATGAAGGTGTATTTGTCAATGTAGGAGAATGGAACTTATTTTGACAGTTTGTTGGTTTACTTGAGCACAGTGGGGGTGCTTCCCTTGGTGGTCTTGCCCTAAGCCCTGAGCTTGTGTGCAGTGGGCAGTGAGAGCACGAGGGCTCTTTGGAGAGACAAAGTTTGAAATTAGAAGATGTTGATGACAGTTGTTGAACCTTTATTTCTATATTTTGCTTGGGTGACATGATATAAAGAAAATTTGCATTCACAGAGATAAGTATTTGCATGTGGAGCCAGTTTGCAGTGATATATCTTGTACTCTTGGGATACTCATCGATACGCAAGGGGCCATGAGAGATTTTCCTTAACAAGAAGCTAGGAAAATAACCGGTTTTGAAGCACGACTTATGTATTGTTGGTCTTGTGTTGCTAACATTTAGATATATTCTCACTTCAGTTGAATAGATTTTCTAATTTACAAGTTTGATTATGATTATTTATAAAATAAAATATTGATATTTAAAAAACAAAATTAACATTATAAACATGTAGACTCCCCAAAGCCCCTTGTTCCGTGAAACAATTCGAAAACCACTGATTGAACCCTGACGTACTCAGATCCATGGGTTAAGACAGAGTGGGGGATTGGGGTATGTGACATTCTACTAGGCTGCCCTGCAAATATTAAACCGGGCATCTGAACGTGAAGCAGCCAGGCTGAGTGCTCTTTTGCTCTTCTGAGACGACAGCACTTTGCATCCTGGCTGGCCTCGTCAGCTGCCCGAGTGATCGTAAGAAAGCACTTACCTCTTATGTTTAGTTCCTAGTCTGGGGAGTGAGGGTTACATTGAAAGCCACGGTGAATGCTGACACGTAAATCGCTCAACCATGTCTTGCACGGGAACGGGGCCTGGTGGGTGTAGGTAAGTAAATCTGGATCGATGCTACTTGTTTTGCTAACTTGCATTGCTCTGCTTTTGTTTTGGTTCTAGTTCCTTAACATCTCTAGAAGATTTAGATTGGCTGCCACTCAATCACAGCGTTTCCAGGGTTTCTGAAATCGTGCTGAATGTGAGCATTTCGACGCTGGCACTTCTGCAAGAGCATGGTGTAACAGCCACTGGTATGGCAAACTTAAAGCTCTTGTGATATTTCAAATGTTTTACTACTTAAATTTATTGACAGCCACCATAGAGCTAAAATGTTTTTCAAAGAGATGATTTAAGTAAAATATCAAATGCAAAAAAGAGTCAGTTGTTTCTGTTAATTAAAGGGAGAAGTAGACTGAAAATTTGGAACTCAAACCTGAATTTGATTTTCTAACATTGCTGAAATTCTGCAGTCATTGCTAATAATGTTATTTTTAATTAAAAAATAACTGATTATAAAATTCTTGGACTTGTCTTCTAAGGATAGACCTATCGCAAGTTCTCTGATTTTAATCTTTCCTCTCTCCTGAGCTTCTATTAGGAAGAAATATTTGAAAAACAGTAAGGCCAGTGAGAGGAGGCAGATTAATATGGATTTGTAAAGCCTACTAACTGAATAGACAGCCCTTCCATTGGGGAGGGTGGCATTATTTGGCTCTATTCTTGACCCGAGGTATTCTTTCTTTCTTTTTTCATTGAATATTCATTTTATTTTATTTTATTTTTTTGACAAAGTTGTGTATATTTAAAGTGTAAAATGTGATGATTTGATATACATATACATTGTGGAATGATTACCATGATCAAATTAATTAACACATCCATCACCTCACATAGTTACTTTTTGGGGGGTGATAGTGTATAAGATGTCTTAGTAAATTTCAAGTATGCAATACAGTAATAATAACTATAGTTACCATGCTGTACATTAGATCTCCAGAACTTATTCATCTTATAACTGAAAGTTTGTACTCTTTGACCAGTATCTCTCCATTTTCCCCACTCCCAGCCCCTGGCAACCACCATTATACTCTCTGTTTCAGGGTATTATTTTGTGAACAGTCAACTGGGCCTGAACATTTTATTTTTATTTCTCTCCTTCTCTCTTTCTCTGTCTCTTTCTGTAAGAGAAATATAGGGAGAGAACAGTGGAGTTAGAATTCATCCGTCCGTCCACCCATCCATCCACCCATCCACCCATCCATCCATCTACCCACCTGTCCACCCAACTGCTCATCTACCCACTCATCCATCCATCCATCCATCCGCCCACTCACCCGTCCATTCATTTACTCATTCTCTCATTCAGTAAACACTTATTGAGCACTTTCTCTGAGATAAACACTGTTCCAAACAGTGGAAATGAAAACCTGAATAAGACAGGGTTCTAGCTCTCAGGGAAGTCATGTTTAGTAAAGGATGGAGATGTGTCAGTAAAGAAAAAACGCAAGCCACAGTGTAGGGATCGGGCATCTTTCTCAGGAAAAGCTTCAAGGAGAAGTTTTGAAGGATGAGTTGGAGTTCATCAGAGACCAGGGAGCACTGCCAGGAAGAGGAACAGTGGGTGTGAAGTTTCAGGGCTTGAGAGGGCCCGTGTGTCTGACATTCAGTGTGTCTGGGGTATAGTGGGCAATGGCAGGTAATGGAAGTAATCCAGAAAGAGAGCCCAGGCCAGACCATAGAAGGATGCTGGAGCAGCAGAATTAGATCTGTACTGTAGGAAGATACTCCTGGGGCAGGTGTCAGGGGGTGAATTAGAGGCAGGCAAGCCCAGGGTCAGGAGCCCCAGGATTACGTTGTCTCCATCTGCCACTTACGCTCAAGATCTCAGTCTCCTGGCCTATATAATGAGATGGTTACATACAGAGATTTCTCTGATTCCTTCCGGATTTTTCCTGCTCCACGAAACAACCTAACACGACATCCTGCATCACCTCCAATCCCACCCCAGGTTCTTCCTGTTTCTGGTGACTCAGTGTAGGGAGGACCCCTATAGACAAGAAGAGTTTGTGCGCTCTGCAAGAGGGAAACCAGGTCGTTAATATTTAGCCTGCTTCTCCTGTAGGTTAATTCCAGCAGGCGCTGCTATTCCTCATGCTCAGAACAGACCCCAGAGGTGGAGTGGGAGACACATCAAATACCTCATTGAAATCTTCCCAGTGACCTCATTTTAACAAACACATTAGGAAGCTCAAGTTTTTGTACATCATCCAAATTATAACAATCAACTTACCTTATAGTTGGAAATATAATTATCATTAAGAATGTAATTAAAATAAGCTATTTTCTATTAATTTGCCAGTGAATCAGAGCTAAGGAATACTATTACAAAACATACTTCTAGATGCAACTAAAAGTTGTCTTCATTTCTGTTATCTCCAAGAAAAATTCTTTTGCCCAATAAGCAGATCACAGTGTGTGAAGAGACAGGGACAGGCCCTGTCAGTGGCTTTGGGCTAATGAACCAGTCATGTTATTGACTGAAATTGTTAATCCACGTCTTCTGAACTCTGTCATTCAGAAATGAGCTTCAGAACTCAAGGTGTCTTTCACTTTTTTAGAATGATTTTAAAGTTTTATACCCATTCATTGACTGATGTTACTATCTATTTTCCCCACTCCTTTCTAGAATTCTGTGAATAATTCTAGTACGTTCTGAGAGCAGTAGAGGTTAGTGGTTACAACTCAGGCTGGGAATCAGAGCTGCTGGGTTTGAATCACGACTTGATCTAGAAGTGTGACCTTAAGTGACTCTCAATGTCTGCTTCCTTCTCCCCCAAAAAGGGCATAATTACTGCACCTACCTGTCGTGTTGTTAGAGGACTCGCTGAGACCTGGCATGGGAAATGCCTGGCCTAGGGGCTGGTACCTCTTCGATACATGATAAATGCTAGTTTAAATCTCAGAATCAGTCTTTTCCCCTGGATATCATGCAAAGACAACCAGACTGGAAGCGAGGAGTATTGGATTCTCGGGTCCGCCCTATCTTCAATATCTTCCTGAAGTTGCCTGACTGGGCTCTTTTTTCTAAGTGGCAGGACTGTACCTTTTCTGTTGACCCACAGCGTTAATTTAAGGTGCCATGAGATCACGCTTGTGAAAATGGTTTTGCGGTGCTTGGCACATGTAGGCACTCAGCGATGGTTGTTAAATCATGTTCTAAAACCATCTAGTCTCTGGGTTTTCAGATGAAGGTTCACCTTGGAATTTATATGCTCTCATGTTTGCGATTGCTGGGCCACACTTGCCAGAGATTTTGTCAAACCTTGGGGGTCTCGGAATTACATTTTGGGTGTGCCACTTATGGGTGGCATTGCTGGGTTATTTGGGTAGTTTATGAGTTTTATACCTTGATTAACTCTGTTAGGGAATCTTTTTTTATGACTTTAAATAGTTTTTGGAAATATAGTTTTAAAGACTCCTTACTATTTTGTGCCACAAATGTACCGTAATTTATCCTTTTCCCCCATGCTAGATGCTTAGCTACTTTTCCGTATTTAATCAGTATAAAACCAATGCAATAACGCTGCTGTAGATTACTTCTTCCTCATATATCTGATTAGATTTCTTGAGATAGATTTTTAGAAGTGAAATTATGGCTCAATGATTTGAATTTCATAAAGTTCTTGAAATATGTTGTCGGATTACCTCCTAGAATCTTTGCAGTCATTTATCTCAGGGATCATGTGCCCTCTGACCACACTCTCTGTGGCGTCCAGTATTCACTTCTGTTTGCTTCTCCTATTTGATTGTCCAAATGGCATTTGGTCTTCATTTGCCTTTCCTTTACAAGTGAAGAAGACGTCATTTTCTGAATTACTTTGGACATGTCACAACGTTGAAACGACTGACCGTATAAATCACTGGTTGTCTTGCAGAGTCAGGATACAACCTGTCCCTGCAGAAGCTGATGCCAGATCCACAGAAGGTCCAGGCTGACCTGAAATCCCAATTTGGTTTTGATGACCTTCATGCGGAACAAATCATGAATTACTCAGCTGAACTACAGGAGGTACACACGCTCAACTGCTTCTCACACTGTTGGATTTCTCCTTGATAGTGACTGTAGAACATGCCCCTGGGGCAGGGTGGGCGGTGCAATGGGAGAGGGCAGCAGGACGGCAGAGTTCTATTAAAATCTGAGCTCCTTGGACATGGCAGGCCTCTGCTATGTCTGGCTTTTCTGGAAGTGTCCCTTTCCTCTTACCTTGTCATTTTATCGCAGCCTCAAAGGCAGTTTGGAAGTCATAGTCTCTTGATTGCTCTCGGCGCTAGCAGTGGGAGCAGCCAGGTCAGGTGACGGTGTGAGATTCTGAAGACCAGAGGGCAGTTGCACGGGTCCAGATGGAGCATGAAGGGGGATGAGAGGACTGCCTTCCAGGCAGAGAGGCTTGCCGCTGGGGACGGGGAGGCAGAGGTCATAGGGGACAGCTGGCCTCACCAGATATGAGCCTCTCTCTCCAAACTGTGTAAAATGAACAGGTTGGACTAGCTGATCCCTCAAGACCCAGTTCACTGCTGCTGTTCCTGAGGATCCGGGAGGGATCCTTTACCTCACAGCTCCCTTCTGTCACTTCAGCACATTTGAGGGCGCTTCTGCTTTGCAGGGTGCAGGACCCAAGAACTGCACACCTGTCTCCCTTTGGTGCCTGGACCTGTCCTCCAGACTGTTGCTTTTGACTTTTGGGTTCCAGATCTGTGCAGTTAGTCTAGGGGTTAGAGGCTGGCCTTCCCAGGACACAGCCTGCTATCTCCTGTGCTGGCATGGTGTTTGGAAAACCCTACTGCCACGTGGGTGGTAGGCTTGGCCACAGCATAAGCAGTTCTCTGTTCTTGTCTTGCACCTGGCACAATTTTTTAACCATCTATCTCCTGTGGGACTTGGAATCATGACCCTGGCGTTTCTCATGGGCGCTGTTGTAGACGGGATACCCCAGTCAGCTGACTTGTGCTCCAGTTTTCTTCGTACTTTATGATTCTATTTTCTCATTACTGTAAAATATAGTTTGAGTTAAGCCGTATAAAACTTTTACCTTAGAAGGTATACATTTTGAAATCAGAATAAAAGGAAAATGGTCAGGAAATACCACTGAGTGTCCACAAAACTCTGTGGAAATTGCATACTGCAGGTATGAGTCTCCCGTGGCTGCTGTAACCAATCACCACCAAAGTAGTAGCCTAAAACAATACATGTTTATTATCATATGGTTCTGAAGGTCAGAAGTCCAAAATGGGTCTCCCTGGGCTAAAATCAAGGTGTCTGCATGGCCACATTCCTTCTGGAAGCTCCAAGGAGGTTCTGCTTTCTTGCCACTTCCAGCTTCTAGAGGCTGCTGCATTCTGTGGCTTGTGGCCCCTTCTCCATCCTCAAAGCCAGCAATGGCTGATTGAGTTTTTCTCACAATGCATCACTCTAACTCTTCTGCCTCCTTCTCCCACACTTAAAGAGCTTTGTGATTTCCTGCAGCTCATTTGATAGTCCAGGAGAATCTCCTCATCTCAAAATTGGCGGATTAGCAACCTGAATTCCATCTGGAAACTCAATTATCTCCTGCCATGCCACATAACATATTCATATGTTCTGCGGAATAGGGTGTGAGCATCTTTGGGGGACCATTACCTTACCTCAAGCACCATGTAAGGCCAGCATCAGCATGGGTTCCCAGGTCCTCCCCCAAGTTCTGCCTGATTTGGAAACTGCCACTCTCTGGGACCTCAGCATATGCTGCTCCTAGAATAGAGTAGTTTTTCTCTCTTCCTTTCTCCACTTCTCACTTAAAAATGGTTCTAGTCTGGAACTGGCCCAGTGGCGTAGTGGTTAAGTTCGTGGTCTCTGCTTTGGTGGCCTGGGGTTCGCGGGTTTGGATCCCAGGCGTGGACCTACGTACTGCTCATCAAGCCATGCTGTGGCAGTGTCCCATATACAAAGTAGAGGAAGATGGGCACAGATGTTAGCTCAGGGCCAATCTTCCTCACCAAAAAAAAAAAAAAAGAAAGGTTCTAGTCTCATGTCCTTGTGGAACCCTCATGACCTCACCCCTGCCTCCGTCTCTCTCCCCTGTGACCTTCTGTGATAGCACATCTCAAGAACCCGATGGCTGTGTGTCTGCCTCTTACAGACAGTGCGAGTCCTCAGGACAGGGACTGGGCCTTATTTCCCTAATAGGATACATTGTACTTGCTGACTTATTTATTTATTTTTTTTGTGAGGAAGATTAGCTCTGAGCTAACATCTGTTGCCAATCCTCTTCTTTTTGCTGAGGAAGACTGGCCCTGGGCTAACATCTGTGCCCATCTTCCTCTACTTTATATGGGACGCCGCCACAGCATAGCTTGATGAACGGCGCGTCAGTCCGCGCCAGGGATCCAAACCCACGAACCCCGGGCCGCCAACGCAGAGCGTGTGAACTCAACCGCCACGCCACTGGGCTGGCCCCTGACTTTTTTTTTTTTTTAATTAAAAGAAAAAATAAACAGAAGAAAACCCATGAAAGACCCAGTGGCTTTGTCACTTGATTGTGACAAGTGAATATTTTAAATCTGAATCCTAAAGGAAAATACAAAAGGAAAAAAGGGGGCTTTAATGCTTTTCGACCATTGTCATTGATAGAATTTCTAAAAGGTGACACCACAATTATTGTAAAACTATGTAATAGGGGAACATGGCTCATTCTAGCACAAACATAAGTATTTTTATAGACTAACGTTAGAAAAACTGCATGTGGAAGTTCATTTACAGAAGTAAAGATTTGGCTCAAAAATGTTGAACAATTTCTGACCCAGAACTCCAATTTGAATCCTTCTGACTTAATCCATCTTTGATAACTAGAAAAGAAAATGTTTCTGGCAAAGTAACGTTGTTAGTCCAACGTGTCAATTAATCTGGGCTGGCCTGTGCTTGGTTTCGGCCAGAGAATGAAAATGGACAATATTTGATTCTGCCCATGTCCTCAGCCTGGAGGAACAGCTGTTCCCACTGCTTGTGGATTCTCCTGAAAAATATAATCAATTTTTCCTTAACTCCAAAAACCTTCTCTCAAGGTACATTCACATGCATATTATAAGCAAAACTTATCAACCTGTTGCTTCTTCAATCAAGCACATGTCAGAGCTTTTCCTTTGGCAAGATGTGGTATTATTCTTAGAAGAGAAACATTCTAGGAAAAAAAGCTTGACTTCTACATATTTCTTGTATCGCTGCCAGATGCCCACACACAGTTCATTGGAGCGGATGGTGTGTTCAGTCTTGTCCCACACCTCCGAGGACGAAGCTGACAGAGAGAGTCACCCTGGAGACTGTCACCCCAGGTGGTCAGCGGCTAAAGATTACCTGGTCAATGCGGTCAGCTGGCTGCAAGTCTACGAACAGGTGCTGTCCCCAGCGAAACACCTCTGTCCTGGCGTGCGCCAGTTTTACATGTGTCCAAACCCATTCACTTTCCTCCTGCATCTTTCGTTTGATTTTGCTTGTTTTTGTTGCTTTATTTTATTTTGGTGAGAATACTTAACATAGGTTGACCCTCTTCACATATATTTAAGTGTATAGCATAGTATTGTGAACTACAGGCACCAAGCTGTACAGCAGATCTCTGGAGCTTGTTCATCGTGGTAACTGAAGCTTTGAGCCCACAAATCCATTCACTTTCCCCCCACCTCGTTCACTGTTTCACTTTACGTCCTTCCCAGGAAAGGCCTTAGGAGCCCCACATCCTGGCCATATGTGCGCCTTCTCTCATGAGCATCCATGGGCCTCAGCTCGCTGGGTCCTCGGCACAAATGTCACCAGAAAGTCCGTCTTAGACTTAAACGTGCATGAGACAATTACAAGAACTGTAATCTATTTTTGGCATGTGGGGTTTCCAGTGGGCTGCTCTGACCCCTCCTCTGGTGTTTGAATGCAGGGATTCAGCACCCTGGAGTACTTGGAGTGCCGACTGGCCTGTTCCTTCTCTTTGGTTGTGACAGGAAGTACTGTGCCCAGACAGTGACGATGACTTAAAGGGAAGCAGTGAGAAAGAAGGCTGTGGTCTGTTTCATAGGGAAGCTGGTGTGGCACCGTAGAGTGTTTCTGTACTGACGGCCTCGGAGTGTTCCCTGGCTGGTTCACAGCTTTGTGCTTTTCAGGGAGACTGTGGAGACTGGTGTGAAGCAGGGGCCAGCGTGACAATCACTCCCCATTAGCTTTATTGGGCATTACATTTCCCATCGTGTGTTTTCCTCACAGGACACACAACTTTAACTTTTTTTCCTAACATATGTCACTGATAAATGTCAAAATCTCAAATAGTGGATATTGAAAAAATGAAGATGTGATTATCTACTTGGTGGCACTAAATTTATCTGGCACTAAAATGATCAAGGAACAGTGTTGAACTGACCAGCATGGACATGGTCAGGGGGACACTTTCTTTTTGCGCGTCATTTGGGTAACATAAACTCGTGGTTAATTAAGCTTAATGAATTACTTCGCACACATAAGCATTTGCTCATCATGCATTTCCCTGCGCTTTATGTTTTGGGCAGGAGCGATCTATTTTTGTGTAATGTTGATGATAAACCACAATACTAATTGTTTTTAGTATCATCATCCCCAAGTCCATGACATAAAACAGTGTTTAGTAACTATGTATTAATGACAATATAATTTTACAATATATGAATATATCTATACTATCCCAAACATGTCAGTTTAGTTTTTAAGGTATATGTCACTTGTTTAGAAATGTATGTTATTGCTTTCTCTTTTGGGAGTGGGATGGAGGGAGGAAAGAAAGAAACAGATCCCAATTAAATAGTTGCATGCATCCATTGTTGCAATTTGTAATATTTAATATTTCTGTGTTGAAATTCAATTATAATGCAATTAACAGACATTTTGATCTGCCAACAATGTAAAAATGGGCTCTCTGTCTTCTAGAGTGGTTTATTAACGTTTTTAACTAAATACGATTATTTCTAGTTTATTAGCGTTAATAACAATGTTTTTATTTCTAAATGTGTAGGTGTTTGATCAGTGGCGAAAGGGCAGCCTACTTCAGAAGGTGCTCACAGGGACTGGTCTCAGTCTGGAGGCTCTCAGAAATCAGTTTGAGGAAGAAAGTGAGCCGTGGAATGTGGCAGAAGCTTTGCACACTACGCTTCTCCTCCTGAATGATAGCTTGGCAGATGGCCCAAGAGGCAACCAGACATCTCCGAAGATGTAAGGCACATTTTCCTGTTTGATTATTGGTTAGACTAGACAACCCTGAATTTTGAAGAGTGCGTTATGAGACTGTTAGGAATACATTCTTTAAACTTCGGCTAGACAATGAATTTCTAGTTAGCAACGGGAAAACATAAGGCTTGTATTATGGACCACAATAGAGCTTTTGCAGTCATCTGGATGCCTGCTCAGATGTTGAAAACAATCTAATGGGGGAACAATGTTTGAGAAAGTGTCAGCATTTTGGATTTTAGGTTTTATGTTTTTGACATTTGTTTAAAGATGAACAAAAACATTTTAGAGGTACTTTCATGTAAGGAACTACCTGTTTTCATATTTATTTAAAATTTTCGTATAGTTGAAATGTTTACATAAGGTCCATAGATATTTCGGAAGCGGGGTTTCTTCATTTTTAGGGTAACCAGAATTGATTTGCCAACATTATTGATTCTCTTACAATACTGGATCTTCTTCAGTAGGTGTGGCTGTTTGTAATAATGATGAATCATATTATGCTTCTGAAGTTAATGCTCTTCTTGGAAAAGAACAATAAGATTTCTCAATATCATCTCGGAAAGTTTCATTTCAAACCATCAGTCACAGAAACTCTTGCTCCCTACATGCACGAAGAGAGAATTGAGTGTCAGAACTGTATGGGACCGTATTGTGTTTTTGTGATATACATAACAAATAGTAAGTCTAAACATTTCCAACCTCTTCAAGTTTTCTTGAACCCAGTTAGGAAGCAGGATCCTGCTTTTGAAGATCCAGTTTCCCAACTTTTACTTTGCCCTGGGGCACGAGGGTGCTAGTGATGGGGACAGCAATGCAGGTCCCTCCTGGGGCCATACAAACTGTCAGAGATGGATGTTGGGAGCCAGCAACAGATGCCTCAGAACAATTAGCTGGACTAAGGGCAGGGACAAAGCAGTCCATCATCCATGAACGTCAAATGCAGGACATTGCCTTGGGGGTATTGAAAACTTTCCTTCTGGTCTGCTTGGGTTATCCATTTTAAAACTGTTTTAAGACAACGTCTCTGTTACTTAATGCACAGTAATAGAGACACCACATTAGGTCACCTTAATGATCCCACACACCTCCAACGCGTCCTGGCACTTTCGCCTGGCGTCCTGCCTATGCCGGGACAGACCAGGGCTCTGAAAGCCCCAGGAAATTCTCCCTGGCTCTTGGCTTGTTCAGGACGAGGTGAGGGACATTGGAGACCACAGCCTGCACTAAGCACCAAGAGTGCACAGCCCGAGCTTTCCCAGCCCCCACACATACTTTCTGCACACATTCAGGGTTGAGAGATGAGAGCCTTTCCCCACATGCTGTGTGCGCTGGGGGGCAGCTGGCCCTTTGAAGCTGCATTTCTACTTGCACACACTTTTGTTACAGGTAATACAAATAGCCTCCCCATGGCCGTCTCGATAATGAGCAAGTCTGTGACTGTCCAGCTCTGGCCCCTGGGTCTCTCTGGGCCTGAGCCTCCCCAGGCTGATGGCATCACTAGGTGGTCCCTAAGGCCTTTGCTGGTTGTCAAGCCCGTGGTGTGCTGGAGGCTCAACGCAGGACTCCCCAGTGGCCCTGGGTTTTACCTATAAAGAGGGAATGATCCTCCCACTGTGTGAGGCTGCAGTGGGGACTGACAGAGACCCCGTGCTGAGAACGCCCCACACTTAGTGGCTGCTCACAAACATTGGCTCCATCTCTCACCCTCTATCTCTCCTTTTAAACTCACCCCTCCATCTCGCCATCCATTCGTTATTGTTTTTGCAGATTCCCTGACTTTCCCTTCATACATTTCTTCCAGATTCTGTGATCTCTTTCGTTAATTCCACTATTTTTGCAGTAAAGCTTTCATTTTACTTTGGTGTGGAGTCCTAAGTCCCATCCCCGTAGGTATAATCTGTGTGTGGCTGCGGTTGTGGTTAGGATTCCAGTCGCTTGTCCTCTTCACTGCGACGGTCCCGTTTCCCACACTGTAGACTCACGTCTCTTCCCGGCTGCACTTCCTGGGCCTCGCCGACGGCATCCTTCTGTTTCTTTGGTTATATCTGTCAATGTCTCTACCACCTCCTTCCAGAGTTTACTTCTTGTGTGTCCACTTCAGTTTACACACCTCTTTAACTCAGGTACTCACTTGCCTTCAGCCTTCTTCAGAGACTTGTAAGATTCACACTCCCCGTTAGCAGGACACTGTACAGATTTTGTCACAAGCTCTGGGCCAGGAAACCACAGGGCTTTTTTCTCCCCTATTTCAGCCAATTGTTCACACGTTTTTCTCTTCCTAAGTCACAACGTCACTAAACAGTCCTTCCTTCTCCCACTGCTGTCTGTTCGGGCCTGTATCGCTTCCATAGTGGGTGGCTGAGTCGTGAGAGCTCTTCACCCGGGTTCCAGGGGATAGCGCGGATCTTGATGGGGTGAGAACTCGGGGGTGCCCCGGGCCCCTCAGCAAGGCCTTACCCTGCGACATGCACGTCACAGCTGTGGAGGTGTCGTCTCAGTGTCCCCTGGCTATGCCCTGTCCTTACATGTCAGAGCTTGAGGAGACCAGGCAGCAGATCTAGGTTTCAAGCCACACAGTGCATCTTTTTTCCCTGGGGGGAGAATAAAATAAAGTACAGCCATCTCTTTACCACTTTTCTATTTGTTTTCGAGAGTCACTCCACATCCCCCTCGGGGTGACTCAGAGTCTGAGGAACGAGTAAGCTGACCCCACTTCATCTGGTCAGAACCCAGTTCTAGAAGCCGCACCTCTGGCTGCAGGAGTCTGGCCAGAGCCAGAAAGCCCAAGCGCATAATGGGGATGGAGCGGCCGCTCTGCCTTTTGGGGGGGTGAGGGCGTGGGTGCCACCTCCTGCCGGCTACATCTTGTAGGACTCTCTCTGCACCCTCTGCAGCAGTCAGATCCATCAGCACACCAGCTAGAGAAGAGCAGCAACTATTTATCAAACCCAGGACTACTGAAATGCTATGGAGAGACCAATCAGGGTGGGGCAGGAGTCCAGACCAAGGCTAGGAGGTCCAGCCTGCAACACGGCTCCAGCCTGTGGGCACTTTGCTTGGGCTCCGGTAGCAACCTCCCCTTCTGTTTTTCTCCCCTTCTGTTTTTCTCTCCTCCTAGCTTACCTTCTTTTCCTGGGTTGAGGATTCTGTGTGCTTGTACAGAGGCTTAGAGAGTCTGGATTTACCAGCTCTGGGGCACTTCTGCCCCCATGGTGTGACCCACATCTGGCTCTTCGAGCTCTCACATTTGATTCTGATTTCAATTTCCTCTCATTCTCAGAGTCACTTTCTTTCCAGTTGCTCTTCTGGGTTGCTTCCTCTATCCTCCCGAGTAAGACGTCCTCCTCCTTTACAGGCTGAAGCCCACAGGAGGAGCATCCCTCAAGCCCTCCCTCTGTCTCCGCAGCAGACACTCAGGCAGGAAGGTGGCTGCAGCTCCCGCTGGGTGTGCTAGAAGTATTTCCCCAGTGACTTTCCTCTTGGCTTCCCAGGGCAACGTGGAGTCTCTGCAGCTGGCCCAGCTTGGAAGCTCCTTATGTGTCTGCGAGACGTCTGGACCCTGTTTGCCTTATTCCCCTGGGCTGTAGGTATCCAGCTGCCTGGTTGGTTGTCCTTCCTGGATCACTGAGAGTCTGACAAATGCTCTTAGTTCTCCCTCTCTGGGACCACTTAGATGGGTCCCATACTCCACCACACACCATCTCGACGTTCTGAAACTCTTCTTAAAATATTTTTCAGCACCTGATAACTGGAGGCTTTATGGCAAATATTTTTATTTTTTTGTTGTTGTTCTTTTTGTGGTAGTTTTTTAAATTTTTTATCTTATTGTGGTAACGTTGTTTTATAACATTGTATAAATTTCAGGTGTACATCATTATATTTCTACTTCTGCATAGATTACATCATGTTCACCACCCAAAGACTAATTACAATCTGTCACCACACACATGTGCCTAATCACACCTTTCACCCCCCACCCTCCCCCCTTCCGCTCTAGTAATCACCAATCCAATCTGTCTCTATGTGTTTGTTTGTTGTTGTTTTTATCTTCCACTTAACAAGTGAGATCATACAGTATTTGACCTTCTGCCTCTGGCTTATTTCACTTAGCGTAATACCCTCAATGTCCATCCATGTTGTCACAAATGGCTGGATTTCATTGTTTCTTGTGGCTGAGTAGTATTCCATTGTGTATATATACCACATCTTCTTTATCCATTCGTCCCTTGATGGGCACTTAGGTTGCTTCCAAGTCTTGGCTATTATGAATAACGCTGCAGTGAACACAAGGGTGCATGTATCTTTACACATTGGTGTTTTCAAGTTCTTTGGATAAATACTCAGCAGTGGAATAGCTGGATCGTATGGTAGTTCTATCCTTGATTTTTTGAGGACTCTCCATACTGTTTTCCATGGTGGCTGCACCAGTTTGCACTCCCACCAGCAGTGTATGAGAGTTTCCTTCTCTTCACATCCTCTCCAACACATGTTGTTTCCTGTCTTGTTAATTATAGCCATTCTGACAGATGTGAGGTGATAGCTCATTGCAGTTTTGATTTGCATTTCCTTGGTAGTTAATGATGTTGAACATCCTTTCATGTGCATGGCAAATATTTTTAAATCTCACCTGGAACTTTATCCTAACCCTCACCTCTTTTACATGCTACTAGCAATATACTTTCCTGTTATTGGGTAAAGAGAATGTTTAGTCCACATTCGGTACCTAAAAGAATCCCCAGATCCCGGATTCAAGCAATACAATCTGTCCAGAACCTGGTTATATGTATGAGTAGTGAAGTGGGACTTTCGGTCTATGAAGGCACTTCCAAAGGAGTGGAACATTTTCCTGGGAATGGAGTTTTCATTTCCCTAGGTAGCGCATTGAACTGCTTTCCGTTTTATTTCATTTATTTTTGCCTTCAGATTACTGCATCTACAGAAATTGCAGAGTGTTCTTCGAAACCTGCCCCAGTGGCCTGCTCTGAAGACATTGCTTCAGCTTGATGGCACTCTAAGGAATGCGATGGCCCAGAATTTACATTTTGTCCAAGGTAAACTAGCTCTGGTGTTGTCACCAACTCACAAGGAGCAAATGTTTGGCAAATTTGGAGATGTTATGCTGAGGTTGCATATCAATATATATGCTTTGCTATGGTACCCCTGGGGAGTTTTAAATACGGCACACCAAGGCTGAGTACATAATGCTGTCACAGTCAAGAGTGCATCCTTCTGTCCACTGTCGACCCACACTGGGCTGTGACAGGCGATTTCCTAGGACCACGGGTTGACCTTCACATTCACACCAGCATCCGTGGTGCTCAGGTTGGAAAGGGACCACAGTCATCCTCGTTCTGTTTCCTCTCCTGCTCCTCGGCGTCGGACAGGGAGAGCATGTTCCTCCTCGTTCGCAGGATGCCCTTCTTTGAACTTCCACTGACTGTGGTGGTGTTACTCCTCTGCCTTCCTCAGAGGTGGCCAAGTTTGCACCAGGTAGGCTGGAGGCTTCTTACTCTCTGACGGTGGAGAGAGAAGGAAAGAAGAGGGCTGTTGCTTTTGAAATAAAACTCTCCTGTAACTATGACTCCATCCTCGTGTGTCTTCAGAAAGGGTGAAATGTTATTGCAGTGATTTTTCTCAGTTTTCCTCTCTTGGGACCATAATAAAATGTATGATTCCGGGTTGCTAAAGTGCGTGTTTTCAGGGTTCAGTTTATTGATTCATGGCCATGTGTAGACGTCTAGCTTGGAGTAGCCTGCCTTAGTGAAGAATAATAAACCAGTCTGTCAATCTTGCAGAAATCCTCCTTCGCCTGGAGACATCAGCTAATGACTCTACACTGGGTGGACCCGGCCAATGGAAACTGGAAAAGGACATGTTCTTTTGGGAGTTAAAGCAGGTAAAGTGCAGCATAGGATTAAAAATAAACGATTTTGAGAAAACATCCAAGGAGCTCACGCAATATTCAGTTTTGCTGCTGTTGTGAATCGTGCTAGCAAAATAAAGAGAACGATAGGCAAGTTTCCGAAGAACTTTATGTTTTATTTTAAAATTTTGATTGCCTCTGATTTCTGTTTGTAGTTCTCTAGCCCTTGGAGAGGATGTCTAAGCCTCTCTAAGTGTTACCTCCTTCCCACTCTCATATGTCTTTTAGTTGTTGATGAAGAATGCTACTGACCTGTGCCTCGGTGGATGCTTGTCTGAGAGAGAGGCCCTCCTGCATCCTGGGAACTCCAGCATCTGCAAGGGCCTCTGGGGACTCATGTGTCATCACAACTCCTCCAGTGAGACCAGTGCTTTAAACAACCTACTTGGCTCAGTAAAGGAGGCTGTAAGTATGCACCATCTGATCTCTTCCAAGAGCACCAGTGGGCTCGTTTTCAAGGTTATGCTAGTATTTAACCTGGGATTCTGCAAGGCAGGTGTTGACATCTGCGGATTCCAGCTGCGCCTGGATTCCATCCCTCCTGTCTGACCACCGTAGGAGGTTGTGAGCCACGCATCCAGCCAAATCTACTTGACATTAAACAGGTTTCCCCCCCACAGTTTCAAACTGTGTCACTCTGGTTTTGGGTTCCCTGTCCTACTCCAATTCTAGCTGCAAATGCTAAGAAGTGGGGAGGAATATCTTTGGTGATCAGTCAGCTTGGAGCAAAGCTGTCGCTTCTAGCGGCCAGAGGCATTGAAAGGCGTGTTCTTCTCATGTCCCTGCCCTGGACACAGGGCTGCCTTTGCTGAGCACTCAGGACTGCAATTATTAGTAAAGATGATTATGTCAAGTTTAGCCCATATTTTTCTTACTGAGCACCAAAAATTATAACATTTACCTTTTTGTAGTTCATTTTTTCTCAGAATTACCTGTTGCATTTTTAATCTTCTTCCTTATATACCATGAAATAAAACCAATGAAATAATGAAACTAGTGAACCGAAAACTATGTCAAAGCAAAAAGAAAACTGAGATAGTACTGTGTACCTAGTTTAATCCAATCAATGCTTTCTTAGCACCTGCTCTGTCATGATGGTATGCTGGATGTGAAGACACTGTCCTGCCTGAGAAGGGCAGACAACCACTGGGCATGGAGTACAGCTTCTGGAAGTCTTCCCAAATGAGTCGATAGACCTTAAACCGTGTACACAATTTAGAAGCAATTAGAAATTGGGAGAGGATTCTAGGCAAAGGGGAAGTGTATGTGAAGGGACACAGGCATGAGAAACCATTACCTGTTTGCACAGTTGCTTTTCTGCTCTTGGTTTGTAAGCTCTTTCCTGGCTGAAAGCCCACCCCAAATTTCTTTGTATCTATAAAGCCTAGTCATAGCGCCCCACAGAGCAGGGACCCAGCAGGACCTGCTGGTGGCGTGAGTGTATTTACAGGCTATATATATATGAGGTAGCCTTTCCGATGGGGCTTGGGTTGTTTGTCACTAACAGACACCCCAAAGCTCAGTGGCTTAAAGCAAAATACATTTTATGATCTCTCATGGCTCTGCTGGGCTGTTCTTCTGAGGTCTTACTGGACATCGCTTAAGTAGATGCAGTCAGATGGTGGTGGGAGCCGGAGTCCGGATGCTCAGCTGGGATACCAGGGTGACTGGACCTTTCTCCTCTTGAGTCTCAGGGTCTCTCTTCTACTTGTGGCCTCTCCTCGTGGTCTCCCAGCAGGGTAGCCAGTCTTCTCATGTGGCAGTTGGTGGGATACCAGGCAGGAGAGAGGGAGTGGGAGCTGCTGCTCCTCAGGAAGGGTAGGACTGGAACGGGCACATGTGGCATCTGCTGCATTTTGTTGGCTGTCGGTCACAGCCCAGCCTAGATTAACTGTGGGAGGGGAAGCCCAAGAGAGTGACTATCAGGAGGTCTGGTCCACTGGGGGCTTTTCAGGGGACTAGCCAACACAGACGGGTTTGACATGTGGTTCCCTGCTGCTCCATTACTGGATGAGGCTTTATTTTGGGTCTATTCACTTGAACACTATTAAAGACTCAAGTCTGGGACTATCACTTAGGCTCTCACAATATAACAGGGCACGGTCTTTGATGCACAGTTCAAGAGGACAGCTTGTGAAGTGAGAGTAGATAAAGGCTGCATTGCAGGTACCCACATTTTAATTGCTTTATATATTACAAGCAATGTTCTCATCTCTTGATAAGGATCATCTTTTGCAAGAGGTCATTACTGGGCACACAAATATGCCAGTTTCGATACCTGAAGGATATTTGGGCTGGCAGGAACTGGAGACACAGCTGTTGGCAGTGAGCCTTTCCTGTACTCGGCTCTTCGGGCTGCTGGGAGCTGACGTCTCACCTGGAAATAGTGACTTTCCTTGTGACTGTAAAGACCAGCTTGTCTCCACAGTGTAAGTTGTGTTTGATGGAAAACTTCTGAATAATTGGAGACCAAAATGATTCCAACTTCTCCTTCTACTCAAGCTACAGATCAACATAGTATATTCTATTTCTAATGAATAGAATAGAGAGATGTTTAATTTTTTTATTTTAAAAAAAAGATTAACCTATTTGGCACTATTGGAAAGCATCTAAAAATACAAAATATTAAACAGTTCCTTTGAAGTTTAACCATTGGCTTAATCTTCCACAAGAAATCTAGGACCCTTGTTAGTCCAAGGTGTGGATAAGTTTGAGATTCTTGTTTATTGCATTACTTGGAATTCTTGCATTAACTACCAATGGGTGGTTTCTATTGGGAACTGTGTTTCTCCAGAAAATTTGCTTTTATTTTATGACTTCGTGAATTATATGTGTGATTAATTTCCATTCTTCTTGGCTGCTAGGAAGTTCATAGTCAAATATATCAAATAGGGAATTATTTTCCTTAGCTTCAATGCTCATTTCATATTATAGCCTTTAATTTTCCACTTTCTTCTCTCTTGATTTGTTGTGTCTTATATTTTATGTATTCCTATGAGCAGTTTTCTTTCATTTTTTTTTAAATCAGGTGGGGAATTCTTTGTTTAACAAATACATATTAAGGAAACTATTTCAAAGATTCTAATTTCCAACATACACGGACTGCCAGGCACTTGTGTATATTTGTATTTAGATGAATTTGTAATGATCTGTCTTTTGGAAAACCATTATTAAATTTTAGTTTTCTCTGGACTCTTTTTGACTGCAGGATATTTCATACACTGGAAAAAGCACAGTCATCCCTGGAACAGACACACTACTGGAAAGCCTTCATGAGATTTGTCAGGAAGACTTGTGAAATGGCTCGACATGTGAATATGCAAGAAAGTTTCCAGAATAGTCTGTCTGGTAAGGCAATGGTCTTAACTACAGGAATGTGGGGGTTTTTCCCCTTTAATGTGGCAAGACGGCTTCCTAAGAGACAGGCTATTTTAGCAAAGGGGAGCTTAAAACGGAGGCTCACCAAGCACAATTTGCCACTGTGGTCACCACGTTAAGTTTACTCCCATCAATTATGACAAGGCTGACTAGAGGTCCTAGTTTGACTGGGCCAGATTATCCCAGCACAGTGTCTAACAGTGACCACTTTTACTCTCAAAACTGTCCTGGTTCGGCTGATCAATACTTAACTGTGCAGACTAGTCGTGACTCCGCCCTGAAGAGTCCAGATGTAGGCATGTGGGGCCCTCTCCCTTCACTTAGCGTTGGGTCTGCCCTGCACACTGGGGAGGATAGCCCATGTTGAGAATATGCCCCTCTTGCTAGCCTCATGAAACCAAAAATCCCCTAAAATATGAGTTTTATACATTCACGACTGCATGACTCACGGGGAGTCATCCTGTTCCTACAAAGGCTCTCTGTTTTGAGAAGATGCTGGCAGGGTGAGGCCTGCATTTCTGACTCTTCCTGGTCTAGAGCTGGTTGTCTATTTCTATCTCTCCTTGGGAAATCACGTTCCACCCTGGTTTTCTGTGTGTTATACACGCTCTGTCACCACAGGGTGACCTTGGAACACCTGAATCTTGGACTTAGGGGGCTTGTGGCTGGGCTGAGAGTTTCCTGTCCTTTTCTGCGGCCGTGTCTATCTAATCTTCTTTCCTTCCTTCCTCCTCAAACTGCTGCTTTTAGAGGCTCTCTAAAAGCCACTCTCTGTGGTGCTTGGGGTCAAACCTACCAGCCATAAGTTGGGTCTCTCCATTTGTAGAGGTAGCCTGCCGGTTACCCTGTGAGGCTCTGCACTTTGTACAGTGTTACTGGGTGGATGGTAACTTCTCTAGCAAGTTGGCCATGTCCTCTAATGGCCATACTAATACAGTCACTGAGGTGGTGGATTTGTCTACTTTCGTTTCACTTTTATCAGTTTTGCTATATATAATTTGAGGTTATATTATTAGGTGCAAAAAGTTTAGAATCAATATATGTTCTTAGATGTACTCTTTTATCATTAAGAAATGATATTCTTTTCTTTCTGGCATTGTTTTCCCCTTAAAAATCTATATCATCTGATATTAGTATCAGTATTAATATTAGTATTAGCTGGAGTCTTCATGCTCAGCTGGAATGCCACCTTGGTTAAGTTTACTCCTAAGTATTTTGTTCTTTTTGAGGCTATTATAAATGGAATTGTCTTCTTAATTTCCTTTTCATATTATTCATTGTTTTTTGTGTGTTGATTTTGTATCCTATAGCTTTGCTGAATTTATTTATTAGTTTTAATGGTTCTTTGTGTGGAATATTTAGGATTTTCTACATATAAGACAGTGTCATCTACAAACAAGGATAATTTTACTTCTTCCTTTCCTATTTGGGTACTTTTGATTTCTTTTTCTTGCCTAATTGCTATGGCTAGGACTTTCAGGACTATGTTGAAAAGAAATAGCAAAAGTGGCATCTCTCTCTCTTTTTTTTCTGCATTTTTCCCCTTTTTTTTCTCTCCATGCTTCAGTCAAGATAGTTTTCTCTGACTTATGTTCTAGTTCACTAATTCTTTCTTAAGAATACATTTAATGTACCATTAAGCTTATTCATTGACTTCTCAATTTCAGTATTATAATATGTTCTAGAGTTTTTGACTAGTTTTTATAGTTTTTATTAAAATCTATGCCTGTTATCTCTAGTAACTTGATCTCCTGGGTGTCTTTTTCTACTGTATGTTTTTCTTCTTTTTATCATTTCTTATTTTTTTTTATATATGCTTGTTTTTGACTGCATTCCAGACGTTATGTATTAAAAAAGTGTGGAGATAATTTGATACTCTGGATGATGTTTTCATCCTTCAGACAGGCTTTTTTTTTGTTTCTCACAGGCAGTTAGACTGGTGGCATATCATCTTAATTCAGCCAGAAATTGAACCCTTTTTAAGCATCGGGTCCATGTTTGTGAGACCTGGTGTGTTTCTTGTCTGCTCTGACAACTAGGGTGTAGCCCTATAGGGTCCCAACTTGAAGCCATGGTGTTTACCAAAGGCATTTTTCCTTGGCTTCCCCTGAATTCCAGTTTCTTTCCTGGTCTTGTGAGACTGTTGGAAGCTCTGTTCACTTTCTCAGCCCCTCAGCCCTTGCTTTTGCTTTTGGAAGTAGCAATCACCTTTGGTGGAAAAGTGGCTCCAAATGCTGGGCTTCATCTCTCCTGCCTTGCCTCTTCTTCTGGATCCTGGCCCCACAAATTCTCCCTGCCTTGAAAGCTCTCTGATGCCTTTCAAACAGATTTAAAAAATATTTTGACCCCCTCTTCTAGATGTTTCTCGTAGGAGAGTTGGACTAAACAGTCTAGCCTGCCACGCGCAGAACTACCTGTTTCAGTTTAGTCTTCGAAGTGGCTGTGTCCCTAACCCAGGGAGGCCAGAGCAAGGCTTCTGTCTGTGGCTTGATGGTTAAGCCTTGACAAACTCTTACAAGATGAATAGTGAGATGGTAAAGAGCTTGGATGCTGGGGTCAACCTGATTAGTTTCACATCTTGGCTCTGCCACTAGCCAGCCATATGATTTGGAAGCTTCAGTTTCCTCATCTATAAATAGATATAATAATATGAGGATTAAACTAGTTAATACTTGAGATAGCCTGTGGAGCGTGTTAGGTGTTACATAAGTATATAATGACGAATAAATATTAATTATGCATTCCTTAGTGTGTCATGACCATATCACTTTGGGCCAAGTGCTTTAGAGAGAAAACCTGTTGCATGTTTCTACAATGTAGAAGCATGCCAACCAATGGGTGAGAGTTATGAAGTCAGAATTAGCTTTTAGATGAGAAAGAAATTTTTGTTTTTTTAAAATTTAATTTTTGTTAGTATCAAATTAATACATAGGCTAAGTTTAAAAGGTGAAATATAAGACAAAATGAAAAGCAGCAGTCCTTTGCCCCATCCCTCTCCACTCTGATTCTTCTCTTAAGAGGCAGCCTCATTCAGTTAGCACTTTGAGCTTTTCAGTTCTAAATACTATGCCTGTTCTAGTTCTTGTTTTTTTATAGTTTGCTATTATTTACTTTCAGTAAATAGCACTTTCCACTTTTCCCACTGTGGAAAGTGAGCACTACTTCTTTTATATGCCCCTCTTTTTGTTACATATTTCTCCTCCTCCATCTTACCAGTGTGGTTTTTTCACATTCTGTGAATTCAACACTAAGGGTTTAGAGAGCTACGTCGATGTGAGTAGTGTTCATATCTCAGTCGTGTGGTGAACTGATTTCATATGCTTTCTTATACATGGTTCTCTTTTTCCTGAGTTGATAATTGTCTCATAGCTTTCCTTTGGTAGTTTTCTATGCATTTAACCCAAGCTTTCAAAACCTATAAACTGTAAAATCAATATTCTAAAAAACTAGATGATCTCTAAGTGTCCTCTTTTGCCCTCTTCGCCGTTCATGCTCCAACTGTCATTTACTGGTCCTCTAGGACTGGGAATCCCTTCCTGGGAATCCCCTCACCTTCATCCTGGGCATTCCCTCACCTTCACCCTGGGGATCCCTTCTCTGCCATTCTGTGTTGTGTTGGAGTCCTGGTTCCTGAATTCTGTGTTTTCTCGGTTTACAATCTTGTTCTAGAGAAGCATGTCTTCTGGTAACTTCCTTAGAGGACACTGGAGGTAGATCTTTTTTCAGAGCTTGCATGTCTGAAAATATCTTTCCTTTACTCTTAAACTTGATTGGTAATTTAGTTGAGTATAAAAATGTAACTTTGAAATTAGTTTGCCTCCTGTCCCATATTAGGGCTAATAGATTGATCCCCTCAGTCTGTGAGTATTTTAGGCAGGACCAGAGCCTCTGAGCTTCCTGCTTTTAGCTGAGAGCCACCCTCTCTATGGACCCCAGTGTGCCTGACAACTATTTTTATTCACTATGTGTTATGGCTTGAAAATTTGAGAACTATATTTAGCTTACAGTGTTTCTGTTGATAAGCTCTTCATGTTAAGATTCCCAATCCTTTTTATGTACCCCATTTTTTCCCTTCTCACTGGTAGATTTTAGGGTTCTTTTAGTCCCAGTACTCTGAAATTTCATGAAGACTTAAGTTAGTATGGGACTTTAAAAAAATATATATTGTGTTGTGTACTCAGTGGGTCATTTCTACTTGAAAATAAGCATTTTGGGAAATATTCTTGTATCATTTCTCTGATAATTTCAAACCCTATGTTATCTCTTTTCTTTTGGGAATTCCTGGTACCCATCAGTTGAAGCTCCTGAGTGATTCTCTAACTTTATAATCTTTTAGAATATCTTCTCTTCTAATTTCTGGGATATTTCCTCAGTTTTATTTTAATAAGCTTCTATTTAATTAAAAATTTTTAATCATATTTTAAATTTCTAAGAACTTTTTTTGTTCTGAGGAGATTCATCAGAAACAGCTATCTGCTCTTATCACATCTTCTTTTATCACCCTGAGATATTCCTTTATTTTAAAATTTGTCAGCATTTTCTATTTATTCTGAGCTTTTTTTCCTGTTTGTTGTGACCTCTGATTTTTATGTGGAAAATTCCTCAGGGTCTGACAATCCTAGGTCGTCTATTCATGTCTAAGAATGAGGCGCTGAGATGCTGATGAGACGTGTGATGTGCAAAGGGCTGGCTTCTCAACAGAGGGCTTCCCTCTGGGGTTATCAGGCTGAACCAATTTTCCATGAGGGGAGCCTCAGCTGTTGGGAGAGATGCTTATCTTTCCTCTTGGGTAGGTCAATCTCTCCAAAACCTGCCAAGCAGAATTCTGCCAATTCCTGCTAACAGCACGTGGGTGGGAATGAATAGGCCTGACTGCCAGAATTCTGGGAAACAAACGAGGCAAGATGAGAACTTCACTGTTCAAAACAGAAAGGTTGAATTAATCCCTAATATTTCCAGTAATGGTGTACCATCCACACCGTCAATTGTGTCTGGTACTGCAAGGTGAGAACCAGTCTAGTTCCATTTCTCCAGCCCAGAAAACCTCTAGCCTTCTGCTGACATAGGGAAGAGGAGTTGCCCGGCTGGGCCAATGGAGAGATTGTGGGTTAGAATTTTTCCTTATTAAAGTTTTTATCCAAAACAATCTGTCTATTTTCAGCTCCACCCCTCAAACTCATATTCAGACGCTCGTCCCTACAATTCAAGACACTTTTGGGGATTCTGCAAAGAAAATCAACTTCCCTCTTTTTGACTTCAGCCTCAACTTTGCCTCTCTGCTCTGCCATATGCCCCATGCTCCTTTGCTTCCTCCTTCTCAGGGTTGATCACTCTCATCTGCTGCTGTTTCCTTTTCCATCCTTTCTATCTATGGAATTATACACCTTTTATTCTCTACTGCCTTTTTAGTGGTGTTTTGGAAATGAGTGGACATCAAAACGCATGTGTTTGATCTTTCATGTTTAACTGCAAGTCTTCAGGGAAAAGTTTTAACAGTTAAAGAATTCCAAAATCAGAATGGGCTACCTCGACAGTTTCCTGTTACTGGAGTTGGTCAAGAAGAAGCTAGATGTCTATTTCGCTAGGCTGTTGTAGAGGAAGTTCAACCATCACAAGGATGAAGACGACTTTTAACTGGAGATCCCATGGCTTGATGGAGGGTCCTAAGAGAGCCCCAGTTAGTGGGGGAGTTGGACAATCTGCGGATGGGGTATCAGCAAAGAGCGTTGTGCACAGGGCAGGTAACGACTTGAGTAGTTTACACCAGGTCTTGGAGAATGAGGAGAATTTGACAGGTAGAAACTGTGAGAGAAGAGTGTTCAAATACTTACGTGGTATAGTCCTTTCAGTCACATCAGACTCACAAATCTTTCCATACTGAACTTACGGAATATTAAAGCTTTGGGTAATGAGTGTAGTGTAAAACAATTTTGATTATCATATGGAGACATGCATAGTCACCCCTAGAGCAAGACGAATAATAACTGAGGTAAATTAGTAGACTGTGGGCCCTTTCTTGCCTGTGTTGCATGTATTATACACACCTGATTCGCTTACATCCTTGCCACTCAAAGTGTGGTCCCTGGACCAGCAGCATCGGCATCATCTGAGAGCTTGCTAGAAGTGCAGAACCTTGGCCCCATCTCAGACCTACTGAATCAGAACATGCATTTCAAGAAGACACCCAGGGGCAGGTCTGGTGGCGTAGTGGTTAAGTTCGAGTGCTCTGCTTTGGTGGCCCGGGGTTCACAGGGCGCAGACCTATGCACCGCTCACCAAGCCGTGCTGTGGCAGCATCCCATGTACAAAATAGAGGAAGATGGGCACAGATGTTAGTTCAGGGCCTGTCTACCTCACCAAAAAAAAAGAAAAAGAAAAAAACAAGAGGACACCCAGATGATTTCTAAGCATAAGAAAGTTTGAGAAGCTCTGGTTTACATGAAGAATAACAGAACAAGCCTGTTGATAGGCATCCAACTTTAGGTTATACACTCTGTATTTCCCTTTCTCCTTTAAGAAAAAAAGCAAAACCAATTGCACATGGTAGGAATGTGGTATAATAGAGACATTAATTAAGTATTCTAGTAAATGGATTCTGCTGTATTATTTAAATTATGGAGTGTAGTTTTATCATGCAGATAATGCTTGGACTAGAGTGGTATATTGGTATGGGTTTTGGAGGCAGATGGACTTGGGAGCAAACATTGCCTCTGAGACAGATTTTATTGAGCAAGTTACTGGGCTTCTATCATAATCAGTTTTATCCTTGGTAAAATAGAAATTATATGGCCTACTTTACTGGGTTCTTACGAGGACTAATTAGGATAATGTATGTAAAATGCCTTGCACGGTACTTGTACTCATGTGCAATAGATATTAGTCCCTTTTTCTTCCCCACAGAAATGAGTGGCAGAAAGGTAACACACCACAAACGCTGGCCAGGAAATTCCTATGGTGGAGTATGTTTTCTTATTTTCTTTAAAAGAGTTACTCGATATGGCTTGGTTTCCTGGTAGCATTAATCTTTTTTTAAAATCTGATGTTAATCACACAGACCTGTGCTAATTTTCAAGATTGTTACCAACTTTTTTTCTGTAAACATTTATAAAATTGAATATAACAAAAGCCAGTCTATTTCAGTGGGAACTCAGTGAAGTATAAAGGCTGCAAGTTTTATGTAATTTTGCTTCTGAAATAGGTGCTAGAGAAGTTGAATTACTTGCCTCAAATTAGAAGGATTTCTTTCTTTATTAAAAAAAAAACAGCTTTATTGAAATATAATTGACGTCCAGCAAATCCCACATATTTTAAGTGTACAATTATTTTTGGGTTTGACATATGGATATATCCATGAAACTATCATCACTTTTGAGATGGTGAACATATCCATCACTCCCAAAAGTTTCCTCTTGCTCATTGTAATCTTGCTCCCATCAATTCCAGCCCCCTGCTTCTGTCCCCAGGCAGCCAATGATCTGCTGTCTGTCACTATTGATTGGTTTTCATTTCTTAGACATTTATATAAAAAGAATTATACAGTATGTACTCTTTTTGTCAGACATCTTTTATTTAGCATAATTAATTATAATTAATTAGTTTAAGCCTCATTCATGTGGTAGCATGTTCATTTCTTTTTATTGCTGAGTAATATTCCATTGTATGGAGGTAACACAGTTTGTCTATCCATTCACACAATTCTCATTTGGGTTGTGTCCTGTTTTTGGTTATTGCAAATAAATCTGCTATGAACATTCCTGTACAAGTCTTGTATGGAAATATGCTTAGAACTAAAATGGCTGGATCATAAGGTATGTGCATGGGTAACTTTTCAAGAAACCAACAAACTGCTTTTCAAAGTTGTTGTGTCATTTTACATTCCTATCAGCACCATATGGACTTGGGTTCCAATCTCTCCACATCCTTGCCAATACTTGGTTTGGTCAGTTTTAAAAGTTTTAGGGGCCACAGAGAGAAGTCAAGATGGTGGCATAGGCAGACTCTGAACTCATCTCCTCCTACAGACAGAGCCAATTTACAACTACTCGTGGAAAAATTACCCCTGAGACAGAACTGAAAAATGGATAAGAGGAACTCCTGCGACAAAGGACAATCCTAATTGAGGTGGAAGAGGCAGAAACTCCCTTTTGGAGAGAAAAAACGCTGCCTTCACAAGCCTCAGTGCCTCACGGCTGCCTGGGAGCAGCCCAAAGGTACGCAGCCCTCCCTGGAGGCACGGGGCCCTGAGCCGGGGAGCACCCCTGCTAGGGGCATTTTGTGGACCCAGCACAGTCGAGACGAGTGGCATAATATCTGACTTTGCCTGCTGCTAAAACATTGGGGAGTACACCCAGAAAATCTGGTTCACAAAGAAACTAAAACCAGCTCTTAAAGGGCCCACGCGCAAACTCACCCATCTCAGAAAGCAACCTAAAATCACCAGAAAAAAAGGTGCACAGTGCTTTGGTGAAAAGAGACTCACCTGATAGGCCCTGAGTGCATCTCAGTGAGAGGTGAGACCTCTCCAGGGACTGGGACATTGGTGGCGGCCGTTGTTGTGGCCTGGTGTGGGCATGCTGACACAGATGCCATTGGAGTTCTCTCTGGGGCCTGCTAGCCCAGGTCTGCCCCACCCACTAGAGCACCGATTTGATTCAGCTCAGCCAGGGCAGGCAGCCCACCCTAGAGACTGGCCCCACCCAACAACAAGCCGTCAGGCAACTTGTGGGCCTGCATAGATTGGTGACGGGATTCTCTGCAGCCTGGCAACTGAGCCCACATCAGAGGGCCAAGGCATGCACAAGGAGCGGTTGGAGAGTGTGGGGTAGTGGTGGAGTGTGTGGGGCTCCCGCTGTGGAGAGACTGGGTCCACTTCAGGAGGTTGAGGCGTGCACACGGGGCAGGACTATGTTGACTGTGTGAGTGGACCTGTGGGTGGTGGGGCTTGTTGGCTGCAGAAGACTTGTGCTTCTCAAAGACCCACGTGGGGGTTTGCCCCACCTTCCAAAGCCTGAAACAACTGGGTGCTCCCGTGCCTGAGGCCAGCCCCACACAGCTTCAATCCTCAGAGAGCTGACAAGAGACCTAAAGGCTGGAGGCTATAGCAATTGTAAGGCCCTGAGCCTAACAACCTACCACGCTGGGGGCCTACTCACTTAAAAGAAATACTGCAACACAAATGTGGTATTAGAACTTGCAGCCAACTGTGCTGGGGCTCCCCACACCTGATAAAGAGACTGAAGGGCCCACAACAACTACAAGCAGCTGAGCATTACAACAGCTGGCCAGGAGCATAACTCGGCCTCCCTGGTCACCTAAAGGGAGAGCAAACAGACCACAACAGAAGGACACACGTAGCCCACATAGGGGTCACCCCTGGAACATTGAGAACTGAGGGAAACACACTGCAGGCCTCTTGAGGCATCACTTATATAAGGTCACCTATCCAAGAGCAGGAGACGTAGCTGACCTACCTAATACGTAGACACAAGCACAGGGAAAGAGGCAAAATGAGGAGGCAAAGGAATACATTCCAAGTAAGGGAACAGGACAAAACCCCAGAAAAGGAACTAAGTGAAACAGAAATGAGCAACCTACCTGACAGAGAGTTCAAACAAAGAGTGTTAAGGATGCTCACTGATCTGGGGAGAAGAATAGATGAACTCAGTGATAATGTCAACAAAGAAATGGAAGATATAAAAAAGAATCAATCAGAAATGAAGAATACAATACTGGACATGAAAAATTCACTAGAGGGACTCAAAAGCAGAGTAGAGGATACAGAAGAATGGATCTGCGAGCTGGACAAAAGACTAGAAGAAATTACCCAAGCTGAACAGGTAAAAGAGAAAAGAATTAAAAAGAGTGAGGACAGTCTAAGGGACCTCTGGGACAACATCAAGCACACTAACATCCGTGTTATAGGTGTCCCGGAAGGAGAAGAGCAAGACAAAGGGGCAGAGAATCTATTTCAAGAAATAATAGATGAAAACTTCCCTAACCTAAGGAAGGAAACAGACATCCAGGTACAGGAAGCACAGAGGGCCCCAAAGAAGATAAACCCAAAGAGGCCCACACCAAGACACGTCATAATCAAAATGTCTAGAATTAAAGATAAAGAGAGAATCCTAAAAGCCACAAGAGAAAGACAAGTTACATACAAAGGAAACCCCATAAGACTATCAGCTGACTTCTCAGCAGAAACCTTACAGGCTAGAAGAGAGTGGCATGATATATTTAAAGTGCTAAAAGGAAAAAACTTACAGCCAAGAATACTCTACCCAGCAAGGTTATCATTCAAAATGGAAGAAGAGATCAAAAATTTCTCAGACAAGCAAAAATTAAAGGAGTTGGTCACCAAGAAACCAGTGCTACAAGAAATGTTAAAGGGACTGATTTAAGGGGAAAAGAGAAGACCACAAATAGGAAAAATTATCTATTTCCATGATAAGAGGGTAATGGATACAAATGCACAAAAAAGAGGTTAGATATGATATAAAAACATAAAAGGAGGGAGGAGGGGAGTTAAAGAGTAGAGCTTTCAGACAGAGGTCAAACTAAAGAGACCATTAATTCTGTATAGAAGGAGAAAGGAACAGAGAAGGACTACTAAAACACTGAGAGAAAAAATAGTTAAATAATGGCAGTAAGTACATACTTATCAATAGCTACTTTAAACGTCGATGGACTAAATGCTCCAATTAAAAGGCATAGAGTGGCTGATTGGATAAAACAACAAGACCCATATATATGCTGCATACAAGAGACACACTTCAGACCTAAAGACACTCACAAACTGAAAGTGAGGGGATGGAAAAAGATACTCCACGCAAATGGCAATGAAAAGAAAGCTGGGGTAGCAGTACTCAGACAAAATAGACTTTAAAACAAAAACTGTAAAAAGAGACAAAGAAGGTCATTACCTAATGATCAAGGGAACAATCCAACAAGGGGATATAACACTTGTAAATATCTACGCACCCACTGTAGGTGCACCTAAATATATAAAGCAATTATTAACAGACATAAAAAGAGAAATAGACAGTAACACAATAATAGTAGGGGACTTTAACACTCCACTTACACCAATGGATAGATCATCCAAACAGAAGATCAATAAGGAAACATTGGCCTTAAATGACACACTAGAACAGATGGACCTAGTAGATGTATACAGATCATTCCATCCAAAAACTGAAGAATACACGTTCTTTTCAAATGCACATGGAACATTCTCCAGGATTGATCACATTTTAGGCCACAACACGAGTCTCCATAAATTTAAGAAGATTGAAATAATACCAAGCATCTTTTCTGACCACAACGGTATGAAACTGGAAATCAACTATAGGAAGAAAACCAGAAAAGCCACAAATACGTGGAGATTAAACAAAATGCTACTGAACAACAACTGGGTCAATGAAGAAATCAAAGAAGAAATCAAAAAACAACTGGAGACAAATGAAAATGAAAATACGACATGCCAGAATTTATGGGATACAGCAAAAGCGGTTCTAAGAGGGAAGTTTCTAGCAATACAGGCCTATCTCAATAAACAAGAAAAATCTCAAACAACCTAACAATGCACCTAAAGGAACTGGAAAAAGAAGAACAAACGAAGCCCAAAATCAGTAGAAGTAGGGAAATAATAAAAATCAGAGCAGAAATAAATGAAATAGAGACCAAAAAAACAATAGAAAAAATTAGTAAAACCAAGAGCTGGTTCTTTGAAAAGATAAACAAAATTGAAAAACCTTTAGCTAGACTCACCAAGAAATAAAGAGAGAAGGCACAAATAAGTAAAATCAGAAATGAAAGAGGAGAAATTACAACAGACACCTCAGAAATACAAAAGATTATAAGAGAATACTATGAAAAGCTATATGCCAACCAATTCGACAATCGAAAGAAATGGATAAATTCTTAGAATCATACAACCTTCCAAAACTGGATCAAGAAGAAGTAGAGAATTTGAATAGACCAATCACCAGTAAAGAGATCGAAACAGTAATCACCCAAACCTCCCCAAAAATAAAAGTCCAGGACCAGACAGCTTCCCTGGTGAATTCTACCAAACATTCAAAGAAGACTTAATACCTATCCTTCTCAAACTCTTCCAAAAAATTGAGGAGGGGGCGAAGCTCCCTAACTCATTCTATGAAGCTGACATTACCCTGATACCAAAACCAGACAAGGACAACACAAAAAAAGAAAATTACAGGCCAATATCACTGATGAACATCGATGCAAAAATCCCCAACAAAATACTAGCAAATCTCATACACCAGTACATTAAAAAGATTATACACCATGGTCAAGTGGGATTTATTCCAGGGATGCAGGGATGGTTCAACATTCGCAAATCAATCAATGTAATACACCACATTAATAAAATGAAGAATAAAAATCACATGATCATCTCAATAAATGCAGAGAAAGCATTTGACAAGATACAGCATCCATTTATGACAAAAACTCTGAATAAAATGGGGATAGAAGGAAAGTACCTCAACATAATAAAGGCCATATATGACAAACCCACAGCTAATATCATCCTCAATGGTGAAAAACTGAAAGCTATCCCTCTAAGAGCAGGAACCAGACAAGGATGCCCACCGTCACCACTCCTATTTAACATAGTACTGGAAGTCCTAGCCAGAGCAATCAGGCAAGAAAAAGAAATAAAAGGGATCCAAATTGGAAAAGAAGAAGTGAAACTATCACTATTTGCAGATGACATGATTTTATATATAGAAAACCCTAAAGAATCGACCAGAAAACTTTTAGAAGTAATAAACCAATATGGTAAATTTGCAGGATACAAAATCAACATACAAAAATCATTTGCATTTCTGTACACTAACAACGAAGTAGCAGAAAGAGAAATTAAGAATACACTCCCATTTGCAATTGCAACAAAAAGAATAAAATACCTAGGAATAAACTTAACCAAAGAGGTGAAAGATCTGTACAGCAAAAACTATAAAACATTGCTGAAAGAAATTGAAGAAGACACAAAGAAATGGAAAGATATTCCCTGCTCTTGGATTGGAAGAATTAACATAGTTAAGATGTCCATACTTCCTAAAGCAATCTATAGATTCAGTGCAATCCCTATCAAAGTTCCAACAACATTTTTCACAGAAATAGAACAAAGAATCCTAAATTTTATATGGAACAACAAAAGACCCCGAATAGCTAATGCAATCCTGAGAAAAACGAACAAAGTTGAAGGTATCACAATCCCTGATTTCAAAATATACTACAAAGCTATAGTAACCAAACAGCATGGTACTGGCACAAAAACAGACACATAGGTCAGTGGAATAGAATTGAAAGCCCAGAAATAAACCCACACATCTATGGACAGCTAATCTTTGACAAAGGAGCCAAGAACATACAATGGAGAAAAGAAAGTCTCTTCAACCAATGGTGTTGGGAAAACTGGATAGCCATATGCAAAAAAATGAAAGTGGACCCTTACCTTACACCATACACAAAAATTAACTCCAAATGGATTAAAGACTTGAATGTAAGACCTGAAACTATGAAACTTCTACAAGAAAACATAGGCAGTACGCTCTTCGACATCGGTCTTAGCAACATATTTTCAAGCACCATATCTGACCAGGCAAGAGAAACAATAGAAAAAATAAACAAATGGGACTATATCAAACTAAAAAGCTTCTGCAAAGCAAAGGCAACCATCGACAAATGAAAAGACAACCTAACAATTGGGAGAAGATATTTGCAAACCATACATCTGATAAGGGCTTAATCTCTAAAATATATAAAGAACTCATGCATCTCAACAACAAAAAAACTAACAACCCAATTAAAAAATGGGCAAAAGACCTGAACAGACATTTCTCTGAAGAAGATATACAGATGGCCAACAGACACATGAAAAGATGTTCAAAATCATTAACTATCAGGGAAACGCAAATCAAAACTACAATGAGATATCACCTCACGCCCGTGAGAATGGCTATAATTAACAAGACAGGAAACAACATGTGTTGGAGAGGATGTGGAGAGAAGGGAACTCTCACACACTGCTGGTGAGAGTGCAAACTGGTACAGCCGCTGTGGAAAACAGTATGGAGATTCCTCAAAAAATCAAGGATAGCACTATCATACGTTCCAGCTATTCCGCTGCTGGGTATTTATCCAAAGAACTTGAAAACACCAATGTGTAAAAGTACATGCACCGCTGTGTTCATTGCAGCGTTATTCACAATAGCCAAGACTTGGAAGCAACCTAAGTGCCCATCAAGGGACGAATGGATGAAGAAGATGTGGTATATATACACAATGGAATACTACTCAGCCATAAGAAACGATGAAATCCAGCCATTTGTGACAACATGGATGGACATTGAGGGTATTATGCAAAGTGAAATAAATCAGAGGGAGAAGGTCAAATACCGTATGATTTCCTTCATTAAGTAGTAGATAATAACAACAATAAACAAACACATAGAGACAGAGATTTGATTGGTGGTTACCAGAGGGGAAGTGGGGAGGGAGGAGGGCAAAAGGGATAATTTGGCACATGTGTGTGGTGATGGGTTGTAATTAGTATTTGGGTGGTGAACATGATGTAATCTATGCAGAAATAGAAGTATAATGATGTACACCTGAAATTTATACAATGTTATAAACCAATGTTACTGCAATAAACAAAAAATTAAAAAAAAAAGTTTTAAGGGCTGGCCCCATGGCATAGCAGTTAAGTGTGCACGCTCCACTGCTGATGGCCTGGGTTTGGATCCCAGGCGTGCACCGACACACCGCTTGTCAGGCCATGCTGTGGTGGCGTCCCACATAAAGTGGAGGAAGATCGGCATGGATGTTATCTCAGGGCCAGTCTTCCTCAGCAAAAAGAGGAAGATTGGCATGGATGTTAGCTCAGGGCTGATCTTCCTCACCAAAAAAAAAAAAAAAACGTTAAATGTTTAACCATTCTAATAGGTGTGTAGCGGTATCTCATTATGGATTTATTTTACATTTATGAGTAATGATTTTTAACATCTATCTTTTCATGTGCTTATATGCCATTTGTATATCTTTAATTATGAATTGTCTATTGAAATCTTTTTCCCACTTTTTAAATTGGGTTGTGTGTTTATTATTGAGTTTAAAAGTTCCTTGTAAATGCAAGATACAAGCCTTTTGTCAGATCTATGCTTTGCAGATATTTCCTCACAGGCTCTGGATTTCTTTCCATTCTTAACAGTGTCATCCAGGAGCAGAAGTTTTAATTTTGATCAAATCCTATTTATCCTTTTTCTTTTTTCAATGGATCATGCTTTTGGTATTGTAGCTAAGAAACCTTTGCTAACTCTTTGCTAACACACAGATTTTTCTCTTATGTTTTCTTCTAGAAGGTTAATAGTTTTAGGTTTTAAATTACGTTGATGAGTTAATTGAGTTAATTTTTATATGAAGTAGGTGTATATTAAATTTTGTTTTTATTTGTTTTTGGAAATGGAGATCCAATTGCTCCAGAAAAATTTGTTGTGAAGATTATCCTTTCTCCACCGAATTACTTGTGTACTTTTGTTAAATAAGTTGTCCAAATACATGGGTCTTTTCCTGCACTGTTTATTCTCTTTCAGTGATCTCTTTGTTGATCTTTACACAAATATCACAAGATCTTGATTACTATAGTGTTATAGTAAGTCTTAAAATCAGTTAGTGTTAGCCTTCTAACTTTGTTCTTCTTCTTTTTTTTTTCTGGTGAGGAAGATTGGCCCTGAGCTAACATCTGTTGCCAATCTTCCTCTTTTTGCTTAAGGAAGTTGTTGCTGAGCTAACACCTGTGTCCATCTTCCTCTATTTTGTATGTGGGGGGCCAACACAGCATGGCTTGATGAGCAGTGTGTAGGTCCATGCCCAGGATCCGAACGCCTGAACCCTGGGCCACTGAAGTGGACTGTGCAAACTTAACCACTACACTATTGGGCTTGCCCCTGTTCTTCTTTTTAAAAATTGTTTTAGCTATTCTAGCTCATTTGCATTTCTATTTGAATTTTAGATTCTGCTTGTCAATTTCTCAAAATTCTGCTGGAATTTTAACCAGGGTTGAATTGAATCTATAGATAAATTTAAGGAGAATGACTTTTTACCATATTGAATCTTCTGACTCATGAACATAGTGTATCTCTCCATTGATTTGTCTTATTTTTTCTTATTTTTCCTGTAATTTTTATTGTAGAAGTCTTTCATATCTTTTGTCAGATTTATCCCTAAGAATTTAATATTTTTGATGCTATTGAATCTATGAATTTGATGCTGTTGATTGCTATTTTATGTTATATTGAATGTTAAACCAACTTTGCATAACTGGGATAAACCCCACTTGGTAAGATATATTACTTTTTCATATATTATTGGATTCAACTTGCTAAAATTTTGTTCAACATTTTGCATTTGTGCTATGAGGGATATTGGACTGCAGTTTTCTTTCCTTTTAATATCTTTTTCTTGTTTCATTATCAGGGTAATCCTGGCCTCATAGAATAAGTTGAGAAGTGTTCTCTCTTGTTCAATTTTCTGAAAGAATTTGTGTAGAATTGATATTATTTCTTCCTTAAACATTTGGTAGAATTCATGTGAAGCCATCTGGGACTTTAGTTTTCTTTGTGGGAAGATTTTTAACTACAAATTCAATTTCTTTAATAGATATAGGGCTACTCAGATTATCTATTTCTTCTTGAATGAGCTTTGGTGGATCGTGTCTTTCAAGGAATTTCACCTAAATTGTCCAATTTCTTTCACCTAAATAGTCCCATTTAGTGTCATAATGTTTTCATAATATTCCTTTATTATTCTCCTAATATTATAGAGTCTATAGTAATATCACCTCTCTCATACTTGTTTTCAGTAGTTTGTGCCTTTCTTTTTTCTTGATCACTTTGCTTAGAGGTTTATCAGTGCTACTTATCTCAAAGAAGTAGGTTTGGTTTTGCTAATTTTTTTTTTTTTTTTTTTTTTTGGGAGGAGATCAGCCCTGAGCTAACATCCGCCAATCCTCCTCTTTTTTTTTTGCTGAGGAAGAGGGCCCTGGGCTAACATCTGTGCCTATCTTCCTCCATTTTATATGGGACGCCGCTACAGCATGGCTTACCAAGCAGTGCGTCAGTGCGCGCCCGGGATCCGAAGCAGCGAACCCCGGGCCGCCGCAGCGGAGCGCGCGCACTTAACCGCTTGCACCACCGGGCCGGCCCCTGCTAATTTTTTTCTAATGTTTTTCTTTGTTCTTTTCCTTAGTTTACTCTTTGATCTTTATTATTTTCTTTCTTCTACTTACTTTGTGTTTAACTGACTCTTCATTTCCAGTTTCTTAACATGGAAGTTGAGGTCATCAATTTGAGACTTTTGTTCTTTTCTAATGTAGGTGTTTAATGGTATGCATTTCTCCCTAAGTACTTTTTTTGGTAGCATCCCACAAATATTGGCATATTGTGCTTTCATTTTCATTCAGTTTTAAAGTAATTTTTTTTTTTTTTTTTGCTGAGAAAGATTTGCCCTGAGCTAGTGTCTGCTACCAATCTCCTCTTTTTTTTTTGTATGTGAGCCACCTCCACAGCATGGCCACCAACAGACAAGTGGTGTAGGTCCATGCCTGGGAACCGAACCCCAGCCACTGAAGCAGAGCACGCCGAACTTAACCACTAGGCCACCGGGGCTGGCCTTTAAAGTACTTTTTAATTTACCTTTTCATTTATCTTTTGATCTATGAGTTATATAAAGTGTTGTTATTTAGTTTCCAAATGTTTGGGATTTTCTAGATACATTTCTATTATTGATTTCTAATTTAATTAGAAATAATTCTTTGTATGACTTTAATCCTGGTAAATTTGTTGAGATTGTTTTACAGCTTAGAATATGATCTACCTTGGTAAGTGTTTCATGTACACCTGAGAAGAATGTGTACTATGTTGTTGTTGGGTGAGGTGTTCTATAAATGTCAATTAGATCAAGTTTGATAGAGTCATACAAATCTATATCCTTACTGATATTTTGTTTTCCTGTTCTATCAATTATAGGGAGAGGGGTATTGAAATCTCCAGCTGTAATTGTGGCTTTGTCTATTTCTCCTTGTGTTTTCTATCAGTTTTTATCTCGTGTGTTTGGAAGCTCTGTTATAATATGCATGAACATTTAGAATTGTTATGTATTCTTGATTAATTGATGCCTTTATCATTATGAAATTATAATGATAATGTCCTCTGAAATCTACTTCATCTGATAGCTTTCTTTCGATTAGTGTTAGGGTGGTATTTCTTTTCCATCTCTTTACTTTTAGCTTATATCTTTTATTTCAAGTGCATTTCTTACATGCAGCATATAGTTGGGTCTTGTTTTAGCCAATATGACAACTTTTGCCTTTTAATTGGGGTATTTAAACCGTATAATATAAACTAAACAGTATAGACAATTTTATGTGATTAATGCTTTTCTCTGCTACTTCTACCTGAATTCTGTCCATTCTGGGTCAGGTTTTATTGATTATTTTTTCTCCTAAATGTGGGTCACATTTTCTTGCTTCTTTGTGTACCTTGTAGTTTTTGATTAGATGCCAAGTATTATGACTTTAGCCTTGTTTTGTGCTTGTTATTTTCTTTTCCTATGTTTTTGAAAACAGTTTGATCCTTTAGGGTCCTGCCTTTAAGCTTTGTTAGGCAGGACTGGAGCAGTGTTCAGCGTAGTTGTAAGTATTCCCCACTACTGATGCAAAACCATTTGCATCTACTCCTCAATGTCTAATGAGTCATGGATCATTCCAGTCTGGCTAAGGGAAATGTTCCTAGCCCTGTGCGTTGACTGAGTACTTGTCTTTAATCCTTTTGGGGGGATCTTTCCTTGGCCTCAGGTAGCTTCTTCACGTGCATGATTTGGTTAGTCCTCAGCTGAACACTTGAAGGAGGTGTCCAGCAGATGCTCCCGCTGTGCCTCTCTCACCTTTCTGGTCTCTGTCCTGTGTACTCTGCTGTCTTTTAGACTCTAAACTTCATCCTCTCAACTCAGGATGTCCACCAGCTCCAGCTCAGTTCCTTCTTCCTGAGTCAGGGCCTGGACACTCTCTTAAGGTGGCAAGTGGGATAATTATAGATCTCACTTTGATTGTTTTCTGTCTTTCATGGATCACTGTCCTACGTTGCTCAATGGCTAGTGGTACTTCATCCTGGCCAGAAGTGGAGGTCGCATCAGAAGGATTAATAATCCTCTTCTGTTATATTTTCATCCATATTAACTGAACCACTATAGCATTTTTCATTTTACTATATTTGACTGTTATTCCCAACTTGAAATCAATATATGAAATACATTTCTATTTAGCTTTCTCTGAGGACTCTCCTTGTTATGAAGAAAATATGGATTGGAAAATCATCAGTGAGAATTATTTTGCATTTTTTAATAACTTACTCAAGTCTCCAGTAGCTTCCATATCCAGGTAAGTTTTCAGAATTCAACTTCCTGGTCTTGATTTAACTATCATCTGAAGATAAGCAAAACCCAATTTTAGGATACACTTGCTTTAAAATGTGAGATCCTGATTTAGCTATTGGTACAATATTTCATATTAGGTGCTCAATAAATATTTGTCTTGTAGAATGTATGACTCATGTTTCCATGGATTTTGAAAGGAAATACAGATTATAGTAATACGATTTTCCTTCAAAAGCATGGTTTATAATAGATGATACTCCAAAAATAAAATCTTTTTTTTTGAAAAATAGTCTAGTCTACTTGCTTAGAGTTTAGACATGGAATCCACAATTGAAGATTCCAGTAGTTCTAGAGATTTTGGGGAGAGAAGTGATCTTTGGAACTAAATCTGCCAGATTATATACTGCTCTGCTGCTTCAGCACATGTATTGAAATGGAAATTTTTATGGATAATTGTAGATATTGTGTATAGTTTTAAAGCACACTGTATTTTTTGTAGGGTGTGTTGTGACATGGTGGGACAAAAGCTTGGCATTAGAGCAGTAGCTCTCAAATTTGGGAATGGTTCAAACCTATCCGGGAAGTTTAGTAAAAATACAAATGCCTGGACTTTGCCCCAGACATGCTAAATCTTGTCCACGTGTAGGACCCAGGTTCTACAGACTTAAGAAATTCTACAGGTGGTTCTGGTGCACACCAAAGTTTAAGACCCAGTCTGCAACATTATCTAGACCTGAGATTCATCACATCTGGGGAAACATTTTAAGCTCAGGTATTAGTGTATACAGGAGAAAGAGAATGGGGCGGACCTTCTGGAGAATCAGTCCCTTGCTCATGTTGAATTTATGATACCTCACTTTCCTGAAAATCTCAAATATTTAATAGCTCTAGAAAGAAAGCAGCAAAGCTAGTCTAAGTATGCTCCCCGGGCATGTTTGATTTTGTATTTGTAGACCCATAGCAACTGGCATAGTATCTTTCATGATAGATGCTAGATAACTAGATTTTGACGTAATGAATGAATGCATGCATGCATAAATAAGAATAGACAATAAATACAATTAATATTAAGAAAGCTGAGCTTGAAATGAGAAAGCTTGGGCCATGTCCTGTTCCTGAAATATAATAGCAGTGTGAATCTGCTAATTTAAAAGAATATTCCAAAATGTTTCTGTTTCCATGAAATGAAAATAACCATGTGTACTCAAAAGGCTGTTGTAGGAGTGAACTGAGATTGTAGTTGTGAAAATGCTTTATAAACTGTAACGTGATGTAAAAAAGTGTGGCTACATTACTCCTAGTAGTACTGGTTCTACTTCAGCTGTTACTATTACTATTACTTCTCCATGACCCCTCCGATCCCAATACAAAACACGATAGTTTTGTATTCTACTCTGTCGATACACCGTTAGTTGCATAGTAGTTGTGCATATATTTCTGTGCAGGGCTGGATTTGAGCAAGATTCACACTGAATTCCTAATAGGTGAGCTTTCTTTTTCCTGATGGGAATTTTTCCCATGAAATGTTTTTGATGTTTCGTGGTTCAAAGTAGCTACTCTCTGTCCTACAAATAATAATACACTAAATTAAGCCTGCATTTTTTTCTTCTCTCAGATCCCAGCTATGCGAGTGGAAAACAACATTCCTACATTTGATCCGTCCTATATCTATCCCATGCCAGACAGTATGTTACAAAACAGGATTACAGAGTTAAAGAAGTTTAGAAAGTAATTCACTCTTTAAGGGATTAATATCCAGTACAGGTCAAAATCCCTTATCCACAATTCTGAAATCTTAAAAAGTCTGAAAATTGAAGCTTTCCTTATGGTTGGCATCACAACTCATTCCGCAGACTTAAGTGTTAATGAGTTTGTTGACCCCACACATGGAGCCCATTCTCAGGTTTCACTGCAGAAGGGCTAATGAGTTGACAGGGGGGCTGTCCCCAGTCCCCACTGGTGGGGGGAACATTAATACATATTTGATGCATTCGCCATGTTACCTTTCCAAAGTCTGAAACACATGTGGCCCGAGGATTTCAAAAGTAGACTTGTAGGGCCGGCCCGTGGCTTAGCGGTTAAGTGCGCTCGCTCCGCTGCTGGCGGCCTGGGCTCGGATCCCGGGCGCGCACTGACGCACCGCTTCTCCGGCCACGCTGAGGCCGCGTCCCACATACAGCAACTAGAAGGATGTGCAGCTATGACATACAACAATCTACTGGGGCTTTGGGGGGAAAAAATAAATAAATAAAATCTTTAAAAAAAAAAAAAAAGTAGACTTGTAGCTCCTGAGTTAGTGGAAGTGAGTAACTTCATTGCAGGTGTGGACTTGTCCTTACCCCCAAGTTACTCCTTTGAGAACTCTTTGTATTTTAAAAATTAACACCTGGAGGGAAAGCACACCATCTAAAATAATGAGTTTCTAATAGTGAGAAATATAGCATTGTTGAAAGGGCACAGGAATTGCCTTCTAGAATGGAGAATCCCAACAGTTGTCTTTAAACCATACAGTGTCAGTTTCTGATGCATCCAGCCATTTGGACAACCTCTACCACAAAGACTTTCTGAGACATAATAAGGAATTGAATTGTAAAACTCTTCTGACATATTTAGCAAACTAGTCTTTAACAATCAGACATATAGACTCACACAGTAAAGTGGTTTAAATTGCCTTGTTTTTGGTGCAGAAAGCAGATTGTATGCATCTGCATTGTGGATTTCTAAAACACTTCCAAATGCTCACATTCATTTAA
Organism: Diceros bicornis minor; assembly: GCF_020826845.1. Taxonomy (NCBI): domain Eukaryota; kingdom Metazoa; phylum Chordata; class Mammalia; order Perissodactyla; family Rhinocerotidae; genus Diceros; species Diceros bicornis. Next base: position 4,741,524 of record NC_080780.1, read on the forward strand.
TTCCTATTGGGAAATATATTGTCTAGTAAATATTTCATTTATGTCTTACTTTAAGTAGGTCTAATATATTATCTTGAAAATTTAATAAATTGAATTTGTCTTGAATTTATTTATTTTGATACTAAAGTAATTCCGTTATTATTGTAGGGTCTTAAATTCCACAAAGAAACTTCTAATGATGGAAAAGAAGTTGCATACCCTTGAGGACGAGCAAATGGACTTTCTTTTATCATTTGTGGGTTTTTTGGAGAAATTATTATTGCCTAATCCTTTCAATTCATTTGGTGTTCCCAAATTCGATAACCTCCCATCTCTCACTGAGACTATTCTGAATACAAGTCATTTGTGGATAAATCATTTAAAAAGTTTAGAAAGGGGTTTATCTGCTATTGATGTTCAGAAATCTTTGGAATTTGGCAAAGAAGTGAGTGAAAAAATACAAGCTCTTGGAACTCTCTGGATAAGGAAAGAATCAAGAAATATTTTGAGATTTATGGAATTAATACTTTTTGAAATTAACCCCAAGCTACTGGAATTGTGGATGTATGGCATTTCAGAAGGAGAAAGAGCTAAATTAGAAACCTTGTCTACACTTTTAAATTTTTCTGTTCCAGAGGATGAGATGCTTCTTAGTAAAAGCTTTAACTTTTCCCAGTTGTTCCATTCAGATTGGCCTAAATCACCAGCTGTGAAAATGGATTTTGTACATTTAAGTGAAACTGTAATAAATAGTCTCTATGAATTTGGATTTCTGAGGCAGGAAGAAGTCTCAGAAGCTCTGGACACAGTCTATGCTATAAGGAATGCATCCCATCTTTTCTCAGCCCTTTCTGAATCTCAAAAACAAGAAATTGATGAAATTTTGACTTATATATATCTAAATGTCTTCAAAGACAAAGATTCAGCTTTACTTCTTCAGATTTATTCTTCATTTTACCAACATATTTATAAATTCTTGAGCATTCAGACTAGACAGTCTTTGCTATCTTTCCTTACACAACTCTCAGAACACATTTTGGATATCATAAAGCAATTTAATTTCCAAAACATCAGTAAAGCGTTTGCATTTTTATATGAGACAACACGGGTTCTTGAGGGAATTTCTGATGTATCTTATTGTCAGCAATTGCTTTCAATTTTTAACTTTTTGGAGATTCAAGCCCAATCTCTGATGTCTACAGAAGGCCCAGAATTGGAAGTGATCTACGCTACTTTGACTGGTCTGAAACGGCTGCTCATAGTAGATGGAGATTTTCGTATTTCTTTATTTCAATATATAAGCCAACTCTTCAATGAATCAGTAGAAGCCCTGCTGGATAATGAATGCTTTGCATTGGATAACAAAAACATTTCTTATGTCAATTATTCCATAGATGGGGGGTCTTTGTTTATTCTTCCATGGGCACAAACTCTTTCAAATTTCTCCACAAATGGCAATGTGTTCAATGAGTTTATGGCTGTTCACTGTACCGTTTCATGGCTTCAAATGTGGACTGAAATCTGGGGAAGCATATCTCAAATATTCAAGTTTGACGTGAATGTTTTCACTCCTCTTCATGTTGGTGTCACTCAGCTTTTGGATGAATTGGAAAGTGATATGAAAATTTCTAAAAGCTGCCAGGGAGTATTTCCCACCCATCGCCCTGCTAGACTCATATTAAATTTGTTTAAAAATGTAACTCAAGCAGATGGCTTCCATGATTGGGATGATTTTCTGAATCTCAGGGACCTCTGGGTAGCATTAGGTGATGTGTTAGTTAGAGTAAAGTCACTTAACCCAGACCAAATAGAAAAATCCCTTTTCACCATGGAAACTGCCCTGCATCAGCTAAAGGCATTTCCATTAAACACAAATGCAAGCAGAGAGTTTTTATATTCTCTGTTTGATGTTTTCATTGAATTAAGCAATTCCTCAGAATATATAGATAGAAATGTACATTTGATAAATCACTTACTTTCAAATAACCTCACAAATTATGGAGTAAAGTTTGAAAGTGTCATCACAAAGTTAAGAGAAACAATGTTATTTCTTAGAAATGTGTCACACGACCAAGATTTACTGTCCTGTGCTGATATTTTTCAAAATGTTACTGAGTTTATTTTGGAAGACAGCTTATTATATGTAAACACTTCACAGAGGCCATTACGTATTCTGGCCATGTTAAATTCCACATTTTCCTCTGAGGACACAATTAGCAGACTGAAACGATGCATTGCATGGGTAGACATTATAAACCGTCTGTACATGATGTATAATTCTAGTTTTTCACAAGGCCATTTTCAGGGAATTTTGAAGAGTTTCAAAGATGTGGAAAACAAAATTAACTCTACGTTGAAGCTTGTTACTTGGATGTTAAATATCAAGGAACAGCATTGTTCACTGAATAAGTCAAATATAAATTGTGTGAATATTAACTTGAAAAATGTAACTGACTTTCTCAATGTTATACTTACTGCAGTCTTTGAAAAGGAAAAGATACCAAAATTCGAGATTTTATTAACTCCTTTAAATGACTCCACAAACCAAATAAGGATGATTATCAATAACTTAACAAGAGACTTTGATTTTGCATCTCAGTCCAACTGGAAACATTTTACTGAATTAATTCTAAGACCCATAGAAATGTTAGATGAAATTCCTAGCCAATTTCAAAATATTTGGCTGCATTTAGTAGCTCTGGGGAAAGAAATTCAAAAACTTATGAAAGATATTTCTGCTAATGTCCTGGAAAATAACTCCTCTTCTAAAACTGAAAAGTTGTTAAATATATTTGCTATCAGTCCAAAAGCAGAAGATGTAAACAGTTTAGGCAATTCATTTTATCATTTGGCTAGTTACCTTGCCTTCGATTTATCTCATGATCTCCAAAATTCATCAAAAATAACTCCACGTGAAATAACCAAAGCTGTGGGTCTTGGTATTCAACTGGTTAGGGATGTGTTCAACTCCCTAATGCCCTCAGTTCATCACGATATTCTACAAGATCCAGGTAATATTCAGGTTTTAAAGAAGGTAACTTCTCTCCTGCACACTCTCAAGAAGACAGATATAGACCTGCTAGTAGGTCAACTTCAACAAATTAGTGAAAGCCTAGTGGATTTCTTTAAGAATATCAGTAGATCAGGTACTGGCAATTTGGAGGTCAACGTGCTTGTTGGCCTGATGGAGAAATTTGTAGACAGCTCACATTCTTGGAATGGGAATCATCTGCTGAAGCTCTCACACCTATTTCCTAAAGATGATGTTAATGCCGTGGTAGATGCGTACTACGCGCTTCCTCATGCTGCAAGACTCCTGAAGAGACTAGTTGACAAAAACATCACAGAAGCCCTCAAGGATGTCTATAACTTCACATTCTTTCATGGTATAAGCATTTCAAATGTCACCAAGGAAAACTTTGCTGTTGTGATAAAAACTCTTTTGGACACAATTGAATTAATATCAGAAAAACCAGATATTCTTTCAGAGGCTTTAACTTGCCTTCCCGTGGTTTGGTGCTGGAATCACACTGCGTCTGGATTTCAGCACAATCCAAAGTTAGCAGCCTGTAATGCCCAGGAGCTCATGTCTTCTTCCTTTTACAGCAAAGTGGCCAGTATACTTGACCACCTCCACCTGTCTCCCCCATCTGAAGTTTTACAATGTTCAAATGAAAGCTCACAGACAGAAATAACTAGGAAAGTGGTCTGTGTAGTTCATGAATTAGTGGACTGGAATTCCATTCTTCTAGAGGTGTCTGAAGTTTTCCATGTTAAAACTTCGCTTGTGAAAACTGTGCAAGAATTTTGGAATAAGGTGTTACCTTTTGTCCTGTCTTCTGGAAATCAAAGCAATGACATTGTCTCTGAACTTTGTCCTGGTGGTCCCATAAAGCAAGTCGCTTTGCAAATCATAAAAAAATTAAAAAATGTCAACTTTACAAAAGTTACATCAGATGAAAACATTGTTGATAAACTAGCTAGTTTAAACAAGATTCTTAATATTAATGAAGGCATAGAGGCGCCTGTTCGAAATAATATTTCCTTAAATTTGGAAAGGATAATAAACTCACTTTCTAGGGATCAGAGCCTGGAAAATAGCACTCATTCTCTAGTCTCTCCATTCGTGACATTTCTGAATGCAAACCTCACAGGTAGTAGTTTAGAAATGCTATCAAGTTTTATTAAAAAAAGTGAAACAGCTTACAACTTTGAAGAACGATGGCTTGAATTTGAACAAACCATGAAAGATCTAACCCATGACTTTAATATCAGACCCCTGTTCTCTGAAGTTAACAAAGAAATTCAAATTATCAATTCAGTGGCTCATCAAAACATAACTTTGCAACTTGCCCATTTTTTGGAAAACCTGGGTTCATCATCGTTGAAGGCATTAGAAATTATTGAAGATCTTTTATCGGTCGCAAAAAACTGGCTTCATAAATACGCAAATGAAGAATACTCCAGAATGATACAAACCTTATTTCTTCTTATGGCCAATGAGAGCTCAATTGATGATGTTTTGTTGACTAAAGATATTGCTACCATTTTGGATTATCTCAAAAACATTTCTAGAAAAGGAAATTTTGATGTTGCCCTTCTAACTCATCTGCTAAACCAGGAACAGCTAACTAATTTCTCAGTTGTTCAGTTGCTTTTTGAAAGCTTCCTAATTAATTCAATCAATAACTTAGCTGGGAGTTCTCAAGAAGCGGCCTTGAATTTAAGTGATACTGACCTTCAAATAATAAATTTCATTAACTTCACTTTGAACCATACACAGTCAGAAAATGGTAAGAGAATAATTCTCCCTCCAAGAAACGTAGTGGATTTCATGGCACAGCTTTTGAAAACATTCTTCTTTTTACTAAAGGAAAATTCTGAGGACAAAATATCTCTTGTGCTAAAAGACCTCCACAAAGATATCGTGGCAGAGATGAGGTGAGTCTACTGTTGCTTTGTATAGTACATGTGGCGGTTATACATTACAATCCACTTTATTTCTTGTATATAAATGTCAATAACAGCACTTGGACTTAGCTTTGAATGATCTTTGAAGTGCTTTTTGTCTTAATGAACACTTTATTAAAATATCAAGGTAAAGTAATTTTGATGATTGTCATCTAACTAGTAAATATATATAAACCTAATGCCTAGTAATTAATCACACGTTATGCTTTCTTACATGTGTGGATTATGAAAATATGAAATTCTATTTTATATGGAACTGAAAAATTCGTTTTTATATATGTATATGCATATATAGCATGCTCATAATTTAAATTAATGGATTAACTGTCTAATCACAAATGAGGAGTTTAAATATTTTCATTCCAATTAATCTACTATGATGTTTATATTTGGAAACGTTAAAATTGAAAGTCGTCATTTTTTTTCATATATCTTTTTTTTATGTCTTTTGAAGCTTGCCAGTGAAAAGACTGGAGAGAAATTCCAATTTATTCTATGATGTCTATATCAGTCAGGGGTCAACCACGAAGTAGAACCAGAACAAAGATTTCATACAAGGAATTGGCTTCCACAGTTTTGGAGGCTGGCTAAGCAAGTGCAAAGCCAGTAGGGCTGGCTGTCGGGAAGGGGTGCTCCCAAGCAGGCTGGAATGCCACAGGCATGAGCCTCTTGTCCACAGGTGGCAGTCAGTTGCATATCCAGCTGCTGTTTGGGGTCTCTAGGTCAGGGAAGTCCTAAGCCTACTCTGAAGGCCTTCCAACTGATTAAGTCAGACCCATCCAGGACACTATTCCATCTTAATATCTTAAAGTTAACTGATTAGAGACTTTAATAACATCTGCAAAATCCTTTCCCAGCAGCACCTAGATTAATGTTTATACTACAAAATGGCCACTGATTTCCTTCCATACTCCACTCTCATGAGGGAATCAGCTGCATAGCCCACGCAGAGCAGAGACATATGAGAAAAGAATCCTCAGGCTGTCACTCAGCCTAGCCCAGCTGACACATAACAGAGCTGTCAATGTCTAAGTGATCTGTGAGGACTTTGAACATTCAGAATGATGTTACCCCGTGCATTGAGAATCACTTTATATTCACTTCACATTTCTTTCCTTTCTAAAAGCAAAAGTATGTGGCTCTCTAAGTGGTTAGGTTTGAGGCATTGTAACAGCATGAAATTCCTCCACTCTTTTCATTATTTGGCAACAAAATATTAATTTTCATCTGGAGTGTATTTTAGCATGTCATTTTTTAGTCAGTATTATCCTCCCATGCTGCTACTATAAAACAAAAATGTCACTATATGTTTTAACCTTTCAGTTGCTAAATATGAAATTTAAAAATATGTATTTACAGTTTTGTCCCAAAGGATAAAATTCTAGAAATTCTGAAACTGGATCAATTTCTTGCCGCCATGAAAGAAGACAGATTGATGAGCATTTTTTCAAGTTTAAAGGAGACTGTATATCATCTAATCAAAAGCTTATTTATATTAGACAATGGAGAATTTTATTTTGATAATCATCGACGACTGAAGTTCATGCGAGATTTAATTAATACTTTTCTAGGGGAAATCTCAGTGAAAAATAAGGCTGAAAATAATTTGGAGTTTCTTACTGTGGTGAGTCAGTTGCTTTTCCATCTGAATAGTTCTGAGGACCTCTTCAAACTCAATCACAATCTTCGGTCAGCTCTTCACCTTGTGAAAAAAGCTTCAATAGAGATAGCAAGTCTTATGGGTACCCTTATAAACTCTCCTAATAAGGACTTCCGTACCTTGTATCCTACACTCAAAGAAGTTATACTTGCTAATTTAACTGATTTGCTTTCCTTTATAAATAATTCATTCCCTCTAAGAAACAGAGCAACATTACAAATTACTAAGAGATTACTTGGTGTTATTTCAAGAGCTGGTGGAGAAAGTCGTGTCCCGGAACCCGTCTTGGAAATGTCCAATACTCTGATCATGCTGGTGAGTGACAGTGCTGAAATGAGAGATCTTGCCACATTGGTGAACTCCACTGTGAAACTCCTTAAGCTAGCCAAGAAAGTTTCGAGGACGATGGCCACTATTTTTGAAACTCATTTCATCTCCAAAACCAATGACACTATGAAATTCTTTGACACTCTTTATTCCATTTTGCACCAAAGTGTTCGAAATGTTGTGAACGAAATAACTACTTTGAAAAAAGTAGATTATTTAATATTTGAAAATATAAATGACTTGTTGATGCCATTTCTTGACTTGGCCTTTGGAATGATTGGGGTCAAACCTAGTAATATTTCACAAGACTCTGATATTTTCAATATGTCATCTAGTATATTCTCATATGTGAACCAGTCCAAGGACTTTTCTGATATTTTGGAAGATATTGCTGAATTTTTAACTTCTGTGAAAATCAATTTGGGAGACTTGGAACATCTTGTGGCAGCATTTAATAATGGGACTCAAATATTTTCTATGGATTCTGTCAACTCATGGGAAGAAATCCTGGATTGCTTAGTTCCTATAAATAACATCACCAACCAGATAGACCTCTTACATCCTGACCCAATTTCCACTCATATTTTCCCTCAAGATACAAAGTGGGAAAGAACTAATGAAGTGATCCTGTTTTTGGATGAAATAATATTGCAAAACAGCACAGAAATAGGGATGTACTTGAGAATTGTGATTGACCTCATCTTAGAATCTCTTTGGAATCACTTAGAGAAGGATGACTGGAATGTTTCTAATTTGTTGCTGACATTTGCTCAGCATCCAAATAACCTTTTGAAAGCCATAAAAACAGTTGTAGAGGTCTCCAGTGGAATGAAAAGTGACTATGGAGGTGATTTGAGTAAAGCTTTGTTTTTCAACACCTCTTTGATTCAGAATGTAACTCATCAACAACTTGAAGAAGCAATCCAGATTGTGTTAACTAGAATAGCTCTCTTGAAGAAAGGGCTTCTCCAAAACAAATCCCAGTGGATAAATTCCATAAGAACTTTGTTTCAGCCTGCTTTTGAGATTCTTATTAATGCAACCCCTGGAAAGAATATCACGTCAGGAGAGGAAGAGAGGACCAAGAAAGAGATGACAGATCTTCCTTACATCCTCAACCCATCATTGTGGTTTGAGAGATATGTGAAAGAAGTAATTGCGTTGACTGAATATTGGCAAAAGGTCCCACTGACAGATCAAAGGTAATGAAACACCTAATTCACTTTGTTTTTTTCTCACTACCATAACTGTAAAATAGAACCATGCAGGAATTACATTGAACCAGGTAAGTAGTCCTTCTTGTCTTCAACTTTCATGATGCTCTGAAGTTGGCTTCCATGTAGAGTGATTCAAGTCCTGTGTGTTTGCACTATTTGATTCATTATTTGGCATTCAAATACTATTTGAATTCATTCTAAATTTTTCCAAAATAAATTATTTTATTTTCAAAAGTAAAAACTTCTTATGCTAGTCACTTGTCCCAAGACTAGGTATGTAAACAATTTTTCTATTCACAAACTCTGGCAGCCAAGGGTCCTACTATCTGATGTGCAGAAAAGAATATGAGGCCATTCACTTCACACAGAAAATTGTGCTTTCAGTTGTAACTAGCTACTGGAAAGGTCCAGGCAGCTGTTGGATTCTTCCCTCTTTAGATTCAACCCAACTCTATGTGGTTGATCCACCTGCAAGCACTGTTCCCCCATCCCTGAATGGTAGGTCAAGGGCACCCTGTTCTTAGAAGCTCCAGTCCTATTATTCGCCACATTCTGGAAGTCATCTGCTGCCTTAGGTTGGAGGACTTGCGCCTCTAAGTGTGCGGGGTCTCAGAGGTGCTGCAGCTGTCCCAGTTCATCCTCTCTGTGGTTTGGGTGGTTTGTGGTCCCTGCCTGTACCTACCTTTCTCTTAGTCCCACAGGGAGATTGGAGGTGCCATTTGGATCCTCACTCATCTGCCAGAGAGCTTGACCTATTTTCTGTTAGTTCTGCTGCTACAGGGCTGCACCTTGAATCCAATCATTTTTATAACTTGGAAGGATTTCCTTGCGTAGTGAAATAGATATCTATTGCCACAAAGAACTGTCGCTGCTTTGAGATTTGCATGCTGGCTTTCAGAGCTTCCAGCCTCATGTCCTCATTGCCTCAGATCCTAAGCTACACTGTGTTTAAAGCTTTGCTCTGAATTTTCATTTGAGCTGGAGGTGGTCCCGGCAACCCTCATTTTCCTCCAATCCCAATGTTCGTCTGATTTTTTCAGTTTTCCGTGGAGGGAATTTGCACCATGTCCCAAGACTGGAAACTAATCCTGTGTGAACTGGCCGGGTGCGGTCACCACCTGCAGTCTCTGCATGCACAAGTAGAGAATTCATTCCACTTCAGTGATAAATTGCTTCCATTCTTGATGCTTGTTTTCAGTATCATTTTATCATCAACTTCTTGAATGGGGAAGATACAAAATGTCCAAAACAGAAAATCTCATTGGTCCTGGGTTTGAGGTCAGAATAGCCTGACTTTGATATGAGTCTTGGCTCTACTGGTCACTAATTTTCTGAATCTAGGCTAATCATTTAAAATTTCTGAGCCTCCCTTTGTTTATGTACAAACAGGGATAACAGCGGTACCTTTCGGGGGTATGGTAAGTATTCTAAAATAATATAAACTTTAGATATGCAGTTTATATGAGTTTAACACGTGAAAAATATTAATAAAATAAGAGACATCTAGGCAAAAACATTAGTTTAAAATTAAAATAATAATAACAACAATGACAACAAAACCCCCATAAGTAGAAAGTTCCATGAATATTGCGAAGGTTTACTGCAAGGTCTCAAAGTTGAGACTCTCTGGTGGCAGAGGTCAGATATCTGGAGCAAATTGGGGCAGAATTCATTTTTCCTGCCTCCCGCCTCAGTACCTGCAATTGTACAGGGAAGAGAAACTTGGTTGCCCCAGAGGTGAATCCATTGTTTTTTGTCCCAGAGAACCCTCTGGGCTGTTTGTCATCTCCCCCTGGTTGGGTGTCATTCAGCAGCCCCTTCTTTTACCTGCATGTCATCAGGGGTTATCTGTGCACCGTCTGTGTTACCTCCAGCTACCACCAAATTCCATTTCAAAGTGAGTGCTGCTTTTAAGCTATTTACCATTCTCAAAATCCATCATAGAGATAAGGAAAGCAAACTAAAGAGGAGTTGGGAAGTCAGAAAGAGAAGGCAGTCTCCTAGATCTCTTCTTTCCTCATGTCTGAAGCCTTCCCAACACTGCGAGGGTCACTGATAAATAGACCATGAAGTCCACTCGAGAGGGGTGGATGGGGACATACAGTATCCCACCTGCAAAGCCCTTGAGATTATCAAGCACTTTGCTCCACAATGTGAGAATGTGGGACCAGCAGCCTCAGCCTCACCTGAGAGCTGCTTAGGAAGGCCGCGTCCCCAGCCTGCCCAGAGCTGCCCAATCAAAGCCTGTGCTTTAACAAGGCTGCCAGGTGACCAATAAGCATGCTATAGTTTGCGAAGCGCTGGTTTGACCACATTCCTTATTTTAGAGGTTAAGAAACCAAGACTTGGGGCAGTTCAGAGTCATACTCAATAAAACGCATCTACCAAGCCAGAACTGGAAGTAGCCATCGGTGGCTGTACCAAGAGGCTCTATGAAATAACGACTCTTTTGCTTCCAGGTCCACAGTAATTTCAGCACAACTAAAGTATAATAATTAAAATACCACAATTTATCAAAATATATATCACCAAATGGTGATTAAGAAATGATTCTTCACACCATCATGTTATTTTTCTGAACAGCAATAAAAATTATGTACAAGTTTGTCCTTCTATGGCACTAAAACACAATTCAGTAATAACTATTTCCTGCCCCCAAATTATTTTCCAGTTCAACTATATTTTTTATTATAATTAAACAAATAACTTTATTCTATTTGTTGTTTAGTTTAGAGCAATCCTTTGCTCTGATATCTGGCTTCCCTAGAGGATTTTGTATAATTCTGTCTTACTTTCAAAATTTTCAAATGGTTTCAGAATCTCTTTTAATCTATGATTAACTACTGTAACTAAAGAAACCACAGTTTTCATCACCTCAAGAATTTCAGCACCCCAGTCTGAAAGTGAATTTAATTATTAAACTTACTTTTGTCTTGATATGTACACACAGCACCACCAAGCTGAAATTTTTATATTAACATAGGATAACTGCATTCTTTAAGGACTGGTTGCATTCTCAACAACAGAAAAACAATATTCTAATTGGAGAAAGCTCACATTTGCGTAGGGAGGTGGCTGTACTAAGCCCGTTAAGTGTGTTTACCTGAACAGGATTATTCTGTGCTGTTCTATCGCCCTGTCAACACCACAGCAGAACAAAAAGTTAAACATTTTTTTCAGAAACTTTCATTCTTCCTCTGGGGAAAGTAAATTTAAAACAACAAGCTGTAAAAATATTGAATTGCATAAAAAATTAAAACTTTGCTGTGCTCCCTAGAAGCTGTGCGTTGGGTTGTCACAGGGTTCTGGAGCATTCTCGGAGTGTGGCATTTTCTCAGACTTGTGATGTTGCTGTGTCTGTCCCAGCAGCACAGCACAGGAGTGGGTGATTCAACACGCCGAGATTTCGAAACGGGTGCATGTTGAGAAGACAAGATCCTTGTGTGGTTTTTTAAAATGCCTCCAATCTCCAATATCTCAAGATATTCTTTTCAGGGAATTTCCTCGGGCAGCTGTACCCTTAATCAGTTGGTGTGGCTTACAGTAAAAAAAAAAGAAATATATATATTTTAATTCTTCTTTTAGAAGTGCTTCACAGATCATGTTATTTATATGCTCAGTTGTGTCTGTTGTTCGAGGATGGTTTTGAGTCATAGAAAGAATATAAACTCATCTAAGAATGGAACAAAAGCCATTTTGGGTTAAAAAATAAGAGGTAAAGCTGTGAATTACCCTCCCCTAAATATGGCGTAACTCTGAGCAAGGGAAGCTTATTAAAAGATTGTTCTGGATGTTTTTACTCCAGTACCTTCCAAGTGGATTCCATAATATGTCCATACATACACACAAACATGTGCACACGTACACAACACACATGCAGATGCACACATGCTACAACTCTCTAGGAATTTGTTTAAAGATAAAAATCTTACTTATATACTAATTCATCTGTTAAAGTTAGTTCTCCATACACAAATAGTCAACCATGAGAGTTCTTTACGTTGGCTTTCTCCTTTGTTTCTCTTTTTTGACACCCTTTCAGCATTTACCTTTGCATCTGAGAATGGACCAGGACAAGAAGAGAGAGAAAATATCAGATTTATTGGCTTTGAACTAAAACAGGAGACTTAGTGTGTTCTGAAGGTCTAGGCTATGTTAGATGTGTTCTCCGGTAGAGTAAGTTGTTGAGCAGGGAGGATAGTTCTTATGTTACGACTTATTCTTGTGAGGAAGAATGTGAAGTGACGCACACGGCTTGCATACTTTTGCCCGTTAATGCCTTGTCTGTTTCTCCCCTAAGTGTTGTTGAAACGTGTCAGGTCTCCTGGCAGCCTTTGAAGCCCCCGGAAGCCATCGCGGCTCTGCAGAAAGTGAAGATGCTGGTTCTGCGTGCGCTCATCATCTTTGCAGGTGGGCTGCTATGTAAGAAGTGCTGCTAATTGCCCTGTGCCAGTTTTCAGGGCACAGCTGCCAGCACAATGGGTAGCTTGTCCCTGAGTTTCTTTTAGAATAAAACATAGCCTTCTCAGCCTGGCTTCCAAGGCCCTGAGGTGCTTGCCCCTGTCCCCACCTCCTTCCCACCACTGCCACTCTTCTCCAGCCAAAGTGAACAGCCCCCTCCCTGCCTCTGGGCTGGGCTTTTGGTCTCTGTGTCTCTGCTTATGGAATGTGCTTCTCCATCTCCCTGACCTAAACTCCAGCCACACTCCATGGCCCGGAGCTGGGGCATCTCTTCCGAAAGACTGCCGCCGTCTTCTTTGCTGGCAATGACCTTGAGCAGACCTCTGTGAAATTCAGTATTAACGCTCTTATTTTTAAGATCTCCCTCCTAAACCAGAGTGAACATTCCTTGAAGGCAGCATCCATGTTTTAATCCTCTGTGCATATCTAGTGCCCGGCACAGAAGATGCATTCCACCTGTGTGTGCTGAGTGATCCATGCAGTAACCTGAATCCCCAGGATACTTGCTCTATAGCCCTGGCACTTACTGCTTATGTGTTAGTGTTTTGGTACCCTTTTCCTGCAGCAGTCTGTGGCCTCACTGAGAGCAAGATCTGTCGCTTTTTGAATTCTGTCTCCGTAATATAATATGCTGTATTGTCTCTAATGATGGGTAACTAAATATTTGTGTTGTAAATGAATTAATTTGTCTACTAAGATCCTACTTGTCAAATCTGTTACTACATATTTCAGTGAAATCTCCTTTTAACGCCATTGTTGGAGGAAAGTGCCATGAGATGCCTTATAGGGTCAGTAGATTATTTTAGAACTTCCTCTAATATGTAAATATGAGGTCTCAGAGCATTTCTGAGTCCATGGATTAGACCAGTGCTGCTTAAGTAATTTCACACGTGTACACATGTTGCCGCGTCCTATGGCCCAGTCTCCTGACTGCAGCTGCACAGAGCCCTCTTGGTGCTGTCAGGGCCTGTGGGCCTTGAGAGTGCTGACGGCAGTGGGTGCTGGGCAGATGGACCTGAGCCCAGGAGAGGAAGAGCAGAGAGGAGAAATGGGGAAGCCAAAGGGGGGTCTGATCAGACTGAGAGGAAAGGAGAGGAGCCAGAGGTCGGCTGAGTGGGCCTTAACCCTAAATCCGTGCGTGGAGCCCAGCCATGGCTGTCCCTGCATCCCTCCTTTGACCTAGGTTCATCTGATACCACATTCTCACTCTCCTACCTCCCCCTGACCTATTCTCAGATGATTAATATTATTTAGATTATTAATATTAGATTATTATTCTTAGATAAGGTATTTTTTCCTCTGGAAAACTTTTCTTGGCCTACCCAATCTGCCTCCAGTGGCAGCCTGACCTCTGTGTTATGGCCCTTATGGCTGTGCGCTGCACTGATGGTAAACACGTGTGTGTCCTCATGACTGCCTGTCTTGATCATTGTAAACCCAGTTTATGGGGATTGGAGCTTAGGAGATGCTGATGGACGTTTGTTGAATGAATGAATGAGTGAATGCCAGGAGCCCTTAGTGCTCATGTCTCCATCCACTGGGATTCCTATATGTGCAATCTTTGGGACTTTACGCTGACTGTCCCAGTGGGAATGTTTGGCCATACAAGACCAAAGATGGGTGATATGTGCTCTCTGGGAGCTCTTGGGGTTCCTGGGCAAGTGTGTGGGGCTGGAGGACACTGTGGAGAGCAGAGTCTGGCTTGCCCAGGGGGGCACAATGGAGGCACGCCCACATTCACCATCACAGGGCGGGTCACGGGGACCCTGGGTGGGTAACTGGTGAGCATAGGCAGCAGAGACTGGGAGCAAGGAGTACAGACCTGCCCCTGCCTGGGAGTGGAGGGAAGGAGAAGCAAGCCTTGCGCAGAACTAGAATGTCAAATACTTTTTAAAACAAATTAAAAATAAGATAAATCTCGTACTAACTGCTAGGAAAAAGCTAAAATTGGGTGATGTCCTATGGGAAAATCACTTAGCTTACAAAAGAGCTGTTTACAAGTGAAAATCGGTAATTTAGTATTAATCCAAACTGAGTTCTAATCTGCTCACTCACCTCTTTTTCATAATGCAAAAGTTTCTTTAAAGCCAAGAATTGATTAATCTTTTAGGCTAAGAAACATGAAAAAGGAGGGAGGCAGTGAGACATCTGTTGACATAAATGAAACCCATTGGCACGTAGGTTCAGTGTTTTTTTGTTTTTTGTATTTTGTTTTTGTGTTTTTTTTTTTAAAGAAAATCTCTATTTCCAATTGGAGATGTTATGAACATTGGCAATACTGTCAAATATAAATCGTTACATATCTAAGTTCACCTTAGGACGGTCAACACGTTTTCAGCACGTGCAAGTTCGCTTGGGCAAAATGTGGAAGGCATGATTACTTTGAGATTTCACAGTCAGCTAATGTAATGGCTTTTAAATGAATTAAACATCCATTAATACCTGAATTTATATTTATTTGGCCATTCTGTGTTGCAGCTGCTCAATTAATATCGCATACTTGAAATTACATTAGTCACAAAATTAATTTTGGATTTTTCTATTTCATTTCAAGAAAACTCAAGCATGTCATACTCACGCATGACTCAGTAACATTTAAACTGTCACTCCACTTTCCTTATTAAACTGTCACTCCATTCTATAGAATAGGAGGGCGGTGACAGGCCCAGAAAGAGTATAGGTGCCAGCCGAGAAAGATTTGGGGTGGAATGGACCAAAATGGGCAAATGGCTCCTCTTCCATCACCCAGAGGGAATAGCAGTCAGATCTGTTACTATTACTATTGAAAATAAAGTAGTTATTTGCATGTCATAGAGCTAAGTTTGGTAACACTATGAAGAAAGCTGTAATTTTTCTCCTCTGGATCTAATACTTGACATACATTAGAAATGACCATGTGAGGACAGGGCTTGTAGCTTGATGGGCTCATAGAACCAGAAGGAACCTCAGTGGTCATCTACTTTGACCTTCTGGTTTCTGAAACTGGCAAATTGAGGCCCAGAGACTGGGAGTGAGTTGCCCAGGATCTCAGAGTGCAGAAGTCAGCCCCTCTCCAGTGGAGGAGGCCATGGGGGTCTGTGGGGCTGAAGGGAGCCGAGTGCGGGGTCCAGAGAGAGGGATGGGTCTGGAAAGCCAGAGCAGGGGGTCTGATGTGTCCAAAAGCCAAGAAGAGCGACAATTGCGGGTAGGAAGAGCCAGGGCATGGAGCCGGATGTGCAGAGCAGCGTGAGGGGCCCCGGGGAAGTGCAAGTGCAGAGGCCTGAGGAGGGCCTGCATCTTTCTGGCCTTGAGGGCGGGCCGTCAGACACCGGCAGATGCAGGCCAGATCTCCTGACAGCCCAGCACTTCCTCCTGTAACCGTGTTATCCCTGACCTAATCTTGCAGTCACCATCTAGTCCACGTTCTCATTTTACATCTAGGAAACGAAGGCTCCCAATAGTCCTTGCCAAAATCACACGATAAGTTAGGCTTTCTAATTGTGCATTCTGTGCTCTTTGAGGTTTTGAAACATAATTCCTAAACATGTTGCTATGTCTTCCCCCAAAACAGAGGATCCATTTATCCTCAACGATAAATAAGGTGATGTTGAGTAATACCTTACGTCTTTCATTTTGCATTTTAATAAGAGATTACTTAAGAGACACAGTTTACGTTTTTTTTTACGATGGGAGACTTGTTTTCCAAATCAGAGAAGTAGCAAGATTAATGAGAAAATATAAACAAATGAGGTGTCCAAGTGGTATGCTTCTGAAAAGCATGACTTTGGGTATATTCTATGTACTCTATGTATATAGTTCAAAACAGTTTTTTTAAATAACTTTGGAGAAACCACATAATAATGTAAGAAACAGGACCGCAGTTTTTCTCTGGGGGAAATAATGTAAGAAACAGGACCGCAGTTTTTCTCTGGGGGAAATAATGTAAGAAACAGGACCGCAGTTTTTCTCTGGGAGCTGGGGGACGGAGCTGTTAGGAGCTGGGCAATATCCTGGGTGTGACCTGGTGAGTGCTGGGCAGAGGCACAGAATCAAAGCTGTTGGGAGGTGTCACTGAGCAGGTGGAGGGATCAGTGGGCTGCGAGGAGTGAGGGAGAAGAGAGTCACAGTTGGCTCCAGGATGTGACCTGCAAGGTGTGGAGGATGGGGGGCCTCAAATCGATTGTGTGTATAATTCATCCTTCAAACTGGGGCACTTCTGAGAATGAAGAGGGCACTGTTCATCACTGCTCTGGGACAATAGGTGAAAACCAAGACTGTCCTGGGCAAACTGGGGTGAATGGGTACCTTGCCTGATGGGTACAGGAAGGGGGGCCAGTGTGGGGAGGTGGAGGAGGGGTATCAATTTCTGTGCATTCAGTTAGGCCCAGAGCTTTAATTAATGTTATTAATTAAAGCCAAAACAAAGGCTTTAATTAATAACATTTGGAACTCAAAAGGTACAGCTTTTCCTTCATATTCTGAATGTTCTTGTTGATGATTTAAGGAATATTTATGAATTTTCATCATTTTGAATCTTTCAGAAATGACTGGTGAGAGCAGCTAGTTGGGGAGAGGATTGTTTACTGATGACTTCTCTGTGTGTTTCCTCTGGCAGAAAACCCTTCCTTGACCAAGGACATCCTGTGTGCCTCTCTGAGTTGCAAGCAAGGCCGGATAAGGCCTCTCATTTTATATGCTCTGCAAGGGGTCCCTTTCGTGCATGACTACTACCAGGTTTGTCGTCTTAGATGTTTCAGAGAATTTCATGTTCATTAATTGGCCCATGTAAGGCAGTCTTGTGATTCTAGCTTGTTGGCTTGGTCCTTAAAACCAAAGCAACTGTGTTGTGTGCAGTCATGTGAGAAGTTAGGCCCACAGAAAGAGTGCCCACCCATCCTCCCTCTTGGGTTCTCCCGGTGGTGTGCTGGGGTGACTAGCACTGGTTAGTGAGAGCTGACTGTTAAATTTGCAGAAATTTTTCAAACTGGTATTTAAACATAGACATCATTAAAAATCAAATTATATAAATATATGATTAAACAAGTTATGTTAAAAACACAGGTAATAAATTCTCAAGACTCGTCACCTCTTAATTATTTTAGTAGGTTTTACTATTGTCTCTCCTCTTGAGATTATTTACATCTGTTGTATCTCTATGGAAATAAAGTATAGTCGTGTGCTACTGTGCATCTCTTCCCAATTCTATGTTCAGTGACGTCGTGTTGGTAACTTGAACCAGGCCACAATGGGAGCATTTACACCATGGAAATTGGCAAATGCTACAAATAAGATATTTTTTACCAGAGATCCAGTTGTTAAACATTTTCCAGCCCATCACAGGTTCTGACTAATGGAACACACTGGCAAGTACCAAGAACTGATGGCTGAGTGGGAACCAGTGTGTCAGTCTCCTTTTTATTAATTGGATAAGGACCCAATGAGTGCCCACGCAGGGTCTCCAACTGAAGCTGGGTCTGAGAACGTGACATTTACCCGAGGCGTACTCCCTTGCCCTGGGGTGAAAGCCCACTGGGCCGCCGGCAGGTCTGACCTGCTTGGGAAGCCTGGACAATGGCGGCATTTTTCCAACAGTGGAGTGAGGTCCTGCGTTTCTTCTGGTCCAGGTCTGAATACGGCTCACTGCTTTTGTGGAACAGTAACTCCACCTACTCACATGTCCAGTGAATGTTGGATTATCTCAGCAAGTAGAGAGAAAGATGATGCTGAGGGAGATCAGAGAAAGTCGTGCTAACCTCCTGCAACATGGTGAGGGTGTAGAACCCTGGCCTCTGAAAATGTGAAGAGGGAGTGAGAGCTGTAAATCCTTCATCGGGCCTGGAGGAGGGGTGTGTGTGACCAGGAAGCTCGTGGGGTCTGTAGAGATAATCGTCTTTGCAGCCCCTGTAGTTTGTCATATGTACATTGATTTATTTAGACCATCAAATTCTTATTTCCAGGTTGTGCAGATCTTTGTCAGGTGTTAAATGTGGATATATATAAAAAAACCTGATAGACGATTTGTGAGTCCTGAGTGAAGTTCACAATACTAAAACAGGCAGGAGACTCCAGCTTTCGAAACAACTGCCTCAAAGACTATATTTATAGTTCAAATTGTTATATGATTGCCAACAGTTCTAGCTGATAACAGGCCAGTTTTGACAAAGAGCAGAAGTTTCTTTGGTGACAAAAATAGAATGGTGCTAATCTCAGCATGCAAAGCTTCTAGGATGGGTCTGTGATTCAAGGGCTTCAGGAGTGTGAGGCTTTTAGAAATGTCAGTCTTTCCCAGGCAGTGGGATGTGAAGTGCCCTGTGCCCGACAGAGGCAGGCAAAAGGCACAAGGCTATTTTTAATTTTTCACTATCTAAATAAATATTCTAACATTAAGTTGTCTCAATGCCAACATAGAATTCCACTGAAAGTGAAATTCTCAGCCAATTGAGTGGATATGATGAAAGTTCAGGGTGTCAGCCTCTTGCCCTCATCCACTCAATGTTCTAAACAGTAGAAAATAGCAATAAGGAGCTAAATAAGGATCGCAAATTATATTTAAAAAGTGACGGCAAGTACCCAGTGAGTCTCTACATTTCTAGGATAAGCTGAATTAGAGTATCTGGCTGGAACTCAAGCTGAACTTGGGACTTCCTACCACCTCCCCAAATCTAGACCTTTGAGCCCACGTGCGGGCAACGTTGCATCTGCAAAGCAGGCTGAATACACTTAGTGACCAGTTCCTGGGTGATTACAGACCTGTTCTAGCCAGAGGAGTCTGACGTGGGTGACTTTCCACGTGGTGGTCTTACCCTGTCCCCAAAGGTCTGCCTTTGTACTTGGCACTTCTTGCACGGAGCCCGGTGTGCCTGTGATGAAGGAAGCTGGAACTTTCCTTCCAGTGTCCTTGCTACTGGGGAGAGGAGTGTACTTTCCTTCTCTACAACCGCTTATATGTCGAAATTATTATGTTGTTAAATTTAACAATAAAATCCACATTATATTGGATTGGAGGAATATTATAAATGTGTAGAATTAAATGTAATTTGCATGTAGTTACAACTTATGAACTAGAGGTTCTTTCCTATGAGGGAATGCTTGATGGGCAGAGCCCCGGTGTGATGGGTTTTATTTACATTCTCAAAAGGAGCTGGCTCCTCATTTGTACGTGTAGTTTTGACCTGGATGTACCTGTGCACCGAGAAGAGGGGCCTCCACGGAAGAAGGGGAATATAGGGCCTGTGAAGTGTTCAGGTGGGAGAATTGGGGAAGGTGTGGAGAGCTCCACACTCAGGAATGAAGAGCCGTGAGTGAAGGTCGAAGGGGCTTCTATGTGCATTATGAGAAATGGACACGTGGGCTGGAGACCTGGGACAAGACCAGGACATCCTCCCACCTTGCAGGTGAACTGCCTGTGTTCCTTGCCATCTTTTTCCTTCTGCTTTCCTACGGTCATATTCAATGACCAACGGGGTCTATGTGCCTGTCTTTAGGGGCAGTGAGTGAGGGGGAAGCTGGAGGGGGCTGTGTCTCCCAGGTGTTACGGACTTCTAAGGAGCAAGTAGGCAGGAGGAATGTAGAGGAGGAAGGAAATGCCTGTGTGTCCCTGAGTCCTATCGCAAAATTGAAAACAAGGAACCTGGCCTGAGTCAACCATCCCGTCCCAGACGCTCCCCAGGCATCAGACAGAGCTCCAGCCAAAGTCCTGGGCCCTGCACATGGCTGAAGCCTTGCTCCTCACCTCCTTTGGTCCCCATTTGGCATCAACACAGACAACAACTCCCTCCTGAGTCACATTTCTCTTGGCTTCCAGGACCCGCTCTCCCTGGGGCTTCCCGCTGTACCATCTCTGTCTCCATTCCCGGTTCCTCCACGTGTTAGACGGCCCCAGACTCAGTCTCCAGACGTGTTCTCTTCTCTATCTGTGCTCACATGCTGGCAATCTTGTCAGATCCTTTTATAGTCTGACAAATGCCACTTATATCTCGGCAACTTCCCAAGGTCCCTTCCCAACCTGGCCCTCCCCGAGCATCAGGCTTGTATACGCAGGGGCCCTCTCCACATCTCTTAGATGTCAAACACGCCTCCCAGTGCAGCATGTTTAAAAGCAACTCCTGATTTTTTCACCCAGCCTTTCCCTTGGGTGGAGTCCTGTTCTTCAGTTGCTAGGGCCGAAAACCTTAGCACACTTGCTGACCTTTTTTTTTTTCCCTCTGTTAGCAAATTCTGTCAGTTCTACCTTCCAGATGGTTCCAGAACCTGGCCATATTGTGTCACCCCCACCAGTTCCTCTGATCCAAACCTCTATCCCATCCCACCTGGTCATTTTGATAGCCTCCTGACTCTACTTCTCCTCCCCTTGGCTCTGTTCTCAGCTCAGTAGCCAGAGTGATGCTTCTCAAGCATCATCAGAGCGCATCACTTCTCTGCTTTGCACCGTCCAATGTCTCCCAATCTCGTTCAGATAAAATGCCAACGTCCTAAAGGAGGCGAGTTGCAAGGTCCTGCCCTTTGGGTGGCCGTCCCTCCCGAGGCCCTCCCCTTGTGCTCTTTTCCCACTGTGCTGGCCCCTTGAACTCACCTCAGGGCCTTGACACTTGCAGTTCCCTCTGCCTGGGGTACACTTCCCTGAAAACCCTGAATCAGGTTGTAAACTTTCCCCGCAAACCGCTGGCACTGCTCCCCCATTTCTGCCTTGTATTCCTTCACATCCCCTCTGCCATGCTGACTAGTTGCTCCCATGGCTTCTGCTGGCTGTGTTCCTACACTGGGACGCTAGCATCTCAGAGGCAGGGGGTTTTGTCTCCTTTGTTCACGACTCTAGCCCCAGTGCCTAGCCTGTGCCTGGCGCTTGGCAGATGCTCAATAAATATTTTCTGAATGAATGAATGAATTCACTTCTGTTCAAGCTTCACCCCCAGATTATTTGGGAAAAAAGTGGACTTGGAAAGGGAACCATAATAATAGACGATTTAGAGTCAAGAGGTGCCGTGCCGTGTGACGATCCGCCGGCTGGGTCAGCTCCCCCCCTCTGTCCTGTTCAGAGGTTCTGTGGTGGTGGTGATGGGGCCAGAGTCTGCGTGCTTTGATCGCGTGTTAATGCTCCTCAGTTCCTGAGAAGTGTCCCCTCTCCACGCAGATCCCGCTCAGTGGTGCCCGGTGACCCACTGCAGGGAGGACCCCAGAGTTCAGCGTCCCTCTGTCTCGACATTTCAGTACTCTTCACGTTTGCCTTTCCTTGGAGCATATATTTTTTAGCTCTCTCTGCTCACCTGAATGATCCATCATTTCCATTTGCAAGAGAAACTAATGGTTTTGAGAAAAATATTTAGGAGTTTTGTTTAGCAGAACTATTATGTAAGTGTCGACTTACATTTGATGCTTTCCTGTAATCAGGGTAACCTTAGACTATGCTTCCAGCATCAGGAAGAATCCAGTGATATAAATAAAATACGATGAAATAAATAAATTCTGATGATGTAAAATAAATTACATGCAGCAGAGTTGCTGTGTCCAGGGACTGTATATAGATTTATACATACGTCTGTACACATAAATAAGTGTGCTGCTTTTTTGGGTTGTTTTAAATTTTAGACTACCTGTACTTGTCACTGAGTTTTACATATGATAAATATTTTACATTTTTATCAATTTATAGGTATTATTCTAAAAGATTTTTTTGCAAAATGATTAGTCTTTTATAAAAACTGGTTAAGGCTTGTAAGAATATGCTGAAATGTCCATGGAATCTTAGAGTTGGGGCCCAGACCAGGGGTTTCCCACTAGGCTGCTCAAAGTTCTAGGAACCCCTCCCCCTGCGGAGGGGAGGACAGGGAACCTTCGGCTGCACTGCTGACCTTCAAGGCAGGGCAGACTCAGCTCTTATCTACTTTGCGTACAGACAGCCACGTACGATTTCCTTCACTCATTGGTTTTACGGCTGGGAATTTTGAAAAGCCTCAGTTTTCAACCAGGAGAGAGCTCCAGAAGGCCACACGCCAGGTCATCGGTTGGGCGGCACTTGCTCTCTGTCACGCCTTGGCGAACATGCCACCTGGCCTGGCTGGTCAATGACAGAGCCAGGGTGAAATGTGGGCTCTCCTGTTTCCCAGCCACAGACGACTCCTGCTTTTCTGCAATGCACAGGAACAATCAGCCGTGATTGCACATCCTCAGTCTCCTATGCTACGTTTCTTGAGACTAAGGGAAATGAGCTGCAAACGTACAAGGCACGGAATACTCAGTGAGGGTGTGCATTTATCTTGAAACCAGACTCGTGCCCACACAAACAAGTATGTATGTTTCTAACTATACCATTGCTTTGTTTTCTAGGAGGTGGAAAAGATATGGTCCTCACCCCATCAGCTAAATTGTGAAAGTCTTAGCAGGAATCTTTCTAGCACCTTGGAAAGCTTCAAGAGCCACTTGGAAAATGTCACCGAGCGGGACTGTGACTGCCAGCCCGTGCTGGACTCGACTCGGCAGCGCATGCACACGTACGCTCTGGCTTGGTGCCCCTCCCTTCTGTAGTATTTTTCTTCATAAAGAAGATGTCTTGCATTTTTAAATTATGAATTTCAGATAATAATGTATGCCACATACTATTAATATACGTATTAATGCATATATTTTCTAAACATCAAAGTTTTCCATGACTTTAAGTTTTTAAATTGTAAATGTGAGAGTAGCATTAGCTCTAAGGCTAGCTTTATTGGTGATCAAGATATTAGATCAGAATGTCAAGATACGAGATTACAATATGGCATTAATATGTTCTGTAAGAACAGTCAAAGATTTTTCAAGTTCCCTTCATATTGGATTAATTTGTTCTGTATTCTCAAAGTGTAAACCACTGGAAGAGGGAATCAGGCACTTTGTATTCTGCAAATGACTTATTCACAGAAAGAATGATGCTCATCTGACTTCTTGATATCCTAATTTCTCTTACATTCTATGATCTATTCCACCCATTCTTTTCACATTTATGAGAAGCCATTTATTATGCATCCTTATTCCCCTGACTCATCTTGCCTGGCAGGGGCTCTGAGGAGAAAATATTGGAGTTGTGATGTTAATGGGTATTCGCACACAGAGAGCGTCAGGAGACATTGTGTGTCTAATTATCGTAGGAATTTTATGGAAATGTGATCCTGTTATCTAGCTCATCTCCTGGGAACTGAGGCTGTATTATTCCCTCCAACATTGTTTCTGGTGTTTTATCTTGCCTAAATTAGCTTTAATTTTCTGCCATTTTAGGTTGGCCCAAAGCCTTGAGAAGACTTTGCTGTCTGGGAATCCCATTATGACTTTTCTTAGCAAGTTCACAGTAACTGAGAGTAAGTATGTGGTTCCTCCAAGTTTGCTTGATTAAAAATTAAATTTAGTTTCTCACACAAATATAAAAATAAAACATTTAAGGGAAAAGTTATGCTATATGTGATAAATAACAATTTAGAAATTGGCTAGTCTGATGTATTTCGGGTCAAGAAGTAAAGTCCTAAAATCCTGGGTACAAACACCAAGAGGAGGAAGGAAGAGAAACTTCCGTGGTCTGGGTTCTGCCCCGGCCCTGCCTCCCTGGGCAAGATACCGGTATCCACGAGTCTCTGTTTCCCCATCTGTTTGATCTGTACAGTTCATACAGCCCTCATTGCATCAATACCTCAAGTCTGAAGAATTCTGGCAAACCCTTAAGTGATCCTGCTCTGGGTAGAAAAAGTGAGATAAATAGATACATGGAGAGAAGTGAGTTTCCTGCAGCAGTTGGTCACTGTTCCCTAAGAAAAACCTCTTTCTAGAGAAGAACTTGAAATATACAGGTCATAGAGAGAGTAAGCAAGTGACCGGGAAATACCACTAACCTGGGGTTTTGTTTTACTTTTAGTATAAATTATCCCAGTTCCTGCTAGAGACTTGAGATATGTCTTCATTTAGTGTTTATTATGGGCTTGGCATAGTTGAGAAAGCTATCCTTGCCAGGTTTTAATATCACATTTTGTTTTCACAGTTTGTAATAGCCCAAACACTTATTATTATAAAATTTCCTTCCTTTTCAATATTTTTCAGATGTAAAAGTAAAAGATTTGATGAAGAACATCACCAAGTTAACTGAGGAGCTTCGATCTTCTGTCCACATCTCAGATGAAACGATCAATAGCATTTTAGAAGCCAATATTTCCCATTCAAAGGTACAGTCTGCTGCTTCTCCCTCTCTTTCCCGGCGAGCTGCTGGCCTCACGTCGCCTCTTGCGCTCTCCTCTTCTCCTCCCGCCCTGGGGGAGTGGGTCGCTGTGCAAATGATATAACTGGAGGCAGAAAGGAAATGAGAGGCCGAGCTGAACCAAAGGAGGTCATTGTCTGAGGCTGAAACCTTGGGGTCTTGAATTGCATAATATTGTCTTGATTGGGTTCAGAAATGATAAAATTGGTGATGATACTGATTTTAGCAGTTTCCAACCCTGATGCGTGATACCCCAAGGGGGTCCTGCTTGGTTAAGTAGGGGTTGTAAAATTCTCAAAAATATATGAAAACAAAAACATCTAAAAATCTAAACATCACCTATGATTTCCTCTAAGTAGAGAATAACTGTACAATCTGACAGTATACTGTGGTAGTGGCTTATTGTGAAAGCAAACAGGTCATTACAGCTGTGTCATCTCCAAGGTGGTTGAGAAGCACTGACTAAGGCAACGGAAATAAAAATTACAGAACCATTAAAGGGCTCTGCACCACTCTCTTGATGTCTGTGGTGATTGGGTATGAAGGTGAGCCGGATGCTTTGGTCTCAGAAGAGTGTCATGTTGAGGTGCTCACTCTGCTTTCTGCAGTAAGTCAAGGAGAGGAGGACTGTGTGCTGGGTGGTGTTGAGATGTGTTTGTCCACGGAGGATGGGACAGGTGAATTTCACGTTGACCACAGCAGGTATCACCTGGATCCCTAGCAGGTACTTTTCTGAGATACCCTTTCAGCACTTACAGTTGGGTTTCACTTTCCTGTACCTTTGTACAGGAAACCTTCCAGAAGCAGTAAACATTAAGATGGCTCTCAAGTGAACATATTTACTGACAATCAACTGGGCCCCAATAGACATTTAATTTCACATCAATTCTAGTTAATTGGGGTTAAATGCAAGCCTTGACAGGGAGATCAATTAAGAGTTAATAGATTAGATGTTAGGAACCCTAAATTCAAATTATAGCATTACCAGTTTATTTATAGTGGGTCACTGAGTATCTGTCTTTGAGGGAAAATGTCAGAGGTGGCTTACTGAACACCACATACGCATGTCAGGGATGAAGGTGGGGTGAGGAGAACACCTCATATGTGGCCTTATGTGTAAATAACGATTAGCTTTGTTTTAAAATCTTCAGTTACTGGAACTTGTAATTGGGGAGTGGAGCAGTGACTGAATTAATTTAGGTGGCTGACTAGCGAGGCTTTAAGAGAAGGGTCGGGTTAGCTAACTTCTGGGGTCTTTTTCAAATTCAAAGCCTTATGAACTTCTTGGGTGTGGACTTGACTGTTTTTGATAGTCGCTGCCCAATTAAGCGGGCGGCCACCGGGTGTCGCTGATGCTCTATGGTGGGAGGGCTGTGCCCCGAGAAGCCTTGTCCTGTAAGGATATATTGCCGTGTGGATGGTTGTGCAGTGCTTTTTACGTTCGTGTGTCTTCCTCTGCCTCTTTGACAATGTAAGTCGTTAAGGTCATCCAAATAGCTGGGTACCTAGGTAATTACGAGGGGTATTAAAAGGCTTGCATTCTTGCTATTCAAATAGATAATGAAGTCACTCGCTTTGATAGCTAAGTATATCCATGAACCCACATGTATCTACAGACCCCAGGTAATGAATTTATGCTCAGTTAGGAGATGACATTTCGGGGCTCTCACTTTTTCTAGATTGTCAGGGTGTCAGCACTGTATTATTTGTAGTAACTTGTCAGTATCTTTCTCCCTGGGCTTCTCCACCTTACTTTCCATCAGATTGCAAATTCATCACCTCCGATTCTCTGTCCAGCTGCTGGTGGCCCTCAGAGAGTACTTGTCAGTGGCACTGGGGCCCTGAAAACACTACAAGACCCTCATTCATTCATTCACTTCAAATCTTCTTATCCATCAGGCGTGCTTCTAGAAGCTGGGGCCCTAAGCTCTGCTCTGAGGGAGCAAATGTGCTCCGGGGGTGACACGCTAAATAAATAGACGTGTGATGCGCAACCACGTTCTGTGAAGCACATGTAGGGGTGACAAGTCAGTGGTGGGGACAGGTGGTCACGGGAGCCACCCTGAGGATGTGACATTGGGGCTCAGATGGGAATGATGAGAAAGGATTGGCTGTAAAGAGCTACGTGAGAGAGTGACAGAGTTGGGGGCATTGGGTCAAAGGGCCAGAGGCGGGAATGAGCTAAAGGAGGTGAAGGCAGGCTGAGCTGTTGACCTGGTGCCATTTTCCTTTCCGGCCCCCTGTTCTGGCTCCAGAGCACCTGCTGTGGGCACCCACGGGAAGTTCCTTTCTCTCCCGGGCTCCATTCCCTAACACCAGCAACTCCCAATGAAAACCAAAATCACAGACGCGGGGGCGTGTTGGACCCTGGAGCCCATCTTGCCTGCTTTCATATCTGGGCTTGAACCCCTCCACCCGCCCTGAGAAGCACCTGTGCATCTTATCCTGCAATACCGTGTTGCAGGCTCCAAATCAACGGGGACCTCCTTGTTTGTGCTAGGCCAGATTGTTCTTCTTTTAAAATTAACAATGACGTCAGAGTCAGGATGAAATCAGTTGAGAGAGCAATCAAAGGGTCTGCCTACTGTCTCTTTACTTTCAACTCCAAACAGCTTTGTGCATTTGGATGGCCTTGGAGACGAACATTTTCCACAATCCTCCCAGGATTCTTATGGAGGAAGGTGGGGAGAGTGGCATCCAGAGAGTTCTGATCTGTTTTAGGAGGCTTCTCAAAGGGAAAGGTATTCTGAGACGTTTTCTTATTTCTCTTGGCAGAAATGATTGCATTTGGTGAATCTGGCCAAATTTCCCTGTCTTACTTGAGGCCGGTTCTGTTGGCATCTTTAACAGCTGGCTGGCGCAAGTTGTGACAAGAGAGATTCCTTATAGGAATTTAGCCAACATCACGCATTCAGTTTGTTATAGCACACGAAGTTTGTCTTCTGAAAAGCTGCAACAGTTTTCTTGGTATAACTCACTTCAGAGTAGACACCCGTCAAAAGCTGCTCATTCTGGGTTTTTTTTTCCTTCCTTGTGAGAAAACAAATAATTAACGTGTGACTGGAGTCAAGGGTTTCTGGCCCATGCAGAGGAATTTGGCCAGCTGTGCCCTGGAAGACACCACCAGTTATGTGGAGTGTCTTATCCTGGAGGGAGCTCATCCGAGGCTGTGAGTTCCACACTGTTCCTGCAACCCCATCACCACATCATCAGGCTGGAGTTTACGGTCTTTTAATCCAGGGCACCTCAGATCCTCCACCAACTTTAAAAAAAAAAAAAGCAGTAAATTGCTGTTTCTGATGGGGTACATCTTTTCTACTTGTACATAAGTAAATAGTTTTGAACCTAAGTTTTGGGATTTGCACTGATCTCTGCAAAAGTACTTCTTGATAGTTTTGGCCAATTATTCTAACCTTCAATGTATTTTTAATCCTGACTCTACTTTGCAAAGTATCATTTGTCTCTCTCAACTTTGCCAGTCACGAAGGAAATGAGCATATCTTCCACATTTTCATTCAAGTCATTAATGCAGAAAGATGGCCATGGCCTAGGAAGGTGCCAACCAACACCCGTTTGTCACTTTGTTTGGGCTCTTAAATCAGCCACAGCATGTCTGCCTGGGGTCCTGGTAACTTACTAGCCTAATAACTTTGCTGTCAAAAGAAAATTACTTTGCATTGACACGGCTCATTTATGGCGACTCTATCAACACGGGTTCTGGCATTTGCTGTTTTCTTCAATGCTCATGATCACAACTCTTCCAGGCATTGATGTTATTATTACCTGTTGGTAATTTCTAATGTCTACTTTAAGAAATAAAACTAGTGTAGTCTTCCTTTCCTCCATAACTTCTTAAAAAGTGTAGATAGTAGAACCATTGTCTCGTCTGAAGCCATGAGGGGGGAAAGGGTACTGGAAATGGAGACAGAGAGAATTAATGAGCTTTACCTCTTCTCTCGCGTTTTCTTAAATTTAATCATTTTCAATCAATAAATCCATCTAATTCTTATTCATCTTTCTTCAAATTTCCTGTAAGTCAAAACTATGTTTTGCTGCTAGTCTCCTACCCATACTAACAGTATTGACTGGGCACTCAGTCACACCGCCCCCTGTGCTGAGTACCCGACACAAGGATCCCATTTAATTCTCACAGCAACCCCGTGGAGTCCTTTTGGGTCTTATTGTCTCCTCCATTGTAAAGACGAAGAAACTGAGGCTTATCGACATTTAGTAACTTTCGGGCGATCACACAGTAAGAGTGGAGTTAGCATCCAGCTGGAGTGGGCCTTACTCTGGATCTTTCCTAGCTCCTTCCCACCATCTTTCCACCATGTGGCATTAGTCCTTCCAGGCAGGATCCTCAGAGCTTTCTCCTACCCTCTGATACTCGCTCTTGTTCATGCCTCTTCATCGTGTGAGCAGATCTGAGCTCAGCGGGGCACTGGGAGCAGAGAGCCACACTGCTCCTCTCTGACATGCGTAGGATTGAGTTTTCACTTTGCTTTCACAAACTCTGATATGGCCTACTCACTTTCCCCTGATATTTCCAGTTCTTCCACGTCACTGTCAGTGTTTCCTTTCTAGTCATAATTAGGCTGAGAACAGCAATCCCTTTCAGTGCTTCCCTGCACCTCTGAGGCTCAAATTATGAGCTGGGCAAAATCAAGACCATCTTTGAGGCACTGTTCTGAACACAATTAGGGTTCCGGCAGATGCCCAGTAAACAAGCTCCTGCTACAAATGCAAATACCTCTCCTAGGGATCATCTTCATTTTTAAAGGGAGTTAGTGAACCCAAGTAAATATCTAATTGTCTGAGTGTGTGTGTGTGTGTGTGTGTGTGGGTGCATGCAAGACTCACAGTGGTGGGGAGCTGTCTGCCCTGGGTCCTTGGCTCCTTGCCATTTTCCAAGCCAAACATGGATGTGTAGGACATGCATCAACAACTTGGCATCCGTGTTTCTGATAATTGGCTATATCAGCCTAAGCAAAGCCTAAGTTGAAAGATGCTTGTTTTACTTTGAAAAGGATATTTCCAGCCCAACCAAACTGAGTGTTATCTTTGTTTTCTTATTCCCCACCTGCTGCCACCTGCTTCAGGTGCCTTTCAAACAGGAAAAATGGACAGAGTGAGATTTAAAAAGGGTAGAGAGTAAAGTTGGGAAAACCACAGAGAAGGAGTGGAAACAAATGTGCCGCAGGGCATTGCTTTTGTGTGTGAGGTGGCTGTGGAGTTTCCGTAGGATGGTGGGCGGGATCTCCTCTATTTGGTTTAAAGAGATGTACGCAATTTTTAAGACAAGTATTTTTGCCCTGGGACTAAATTCTAAGAGACGTATCAAATATGATCCTGTGTGGGGAGCACTGGTGATGCACTAGATGATAGCTAAGACCAAGGCTCCACAGTAAACGCAGAGGGACTTTCATCGGCCAGTTCTGGTTGATGCCCATGCAGATCTTGGAGCAACTCCTCCAGAGTTGTGGGCTTGGATGAATCCCACTTTCAAGGAAAGCTTCATACAGAATCCCATTTTATGGAACTGATCAAAGAGGAGCTGCCCTAATCAAAGCAAAGGGTGGATGTCCATACCCCACCCATCCCACCTCCTCTTTGAAACCCCTCTCCCACAAAGGCATCTACCCTCCCCCTCCAGAGAGCAAGGTTGAAAACAGCGGCAGTAAGGAAATCTTTCTCAAGGTGTGTTTGCACCATGTAAGTCCCATGTGAAAAAAGGGCTTCTTGGTTAATTAGGTATGAAAACCTATCTCTCTCAAAGATTCATAATGTACACCAGCATATTAGAGTATCTTAGCCATTTGTGATGGTTAATTTTATATGTCAACTTGGCAGGGCCGCGGGTACCGACATATATGGTCTAATACCACTCTAAAAGTCCCTGTGAAGTTATTTTCTTAGATGAGATTAGCGTTTAAATCAGTAGACTTTGAGAAAAGCAGATTACCCTCCATAATGTGGGTGGGCCTCATCCAATCAGTTGAAGGATTTAAAAGACTGAGGGAATTCTGCCTCCAGATGGCCTTTGGGCCTGAGCTGCAACATGAACTTCTCCTGGGCCTCCTGAGTCTCCTGCTTGCCAGCCCACCCTGCAGGGTTTTGGACTTGCCAAGCCCCAACATTTACATGAGCCAATCCCTTAAAAAAAAAAAAATCTCTCTCTCTCTGTATATACTTATCGTATCAGTTCTGTTTCTCTGGAGAACCCTGACTAATACAGTATTCCAAATTTTGGAGGGCATTTTATGGCATTGTATGAAAGCATCTGTTGACTTCTGCCCTCTCGCAAAGTTCCTAGTAAACAAACAATAGCTCCTTTTCACGGAGAGTCTTGCTTGGCCTGAACATTTCACAGAAATCGTATCCATCAGCATATAAACATGAGCAGGAAGTGCATTTTTAAAATTTTGCTTTATAATTTTTCATATCACAAAGGTTATTAATTGAAAGTCGTACACAACGGGGACGCAGCTCAGATCCTTGTACCGTGGGATGCAATGCGAATAAACTAGACACTAACACAAGTTGTCCTCAGTCCTTTCTTCTGAGTTTCTTTGCTTTTTCTTTCCAAAAATTAAAATAAGCTTGGAAATCTGGTTTTCAATTTGGAAATGGAGGAGAAAAAAATGATTTCACACTGATAGTGAAAAGTGAAAGCTGATCAACTGAAAGCAAAGGCTGACTTAATGTCAGAAGAAAAGGACACCAATGCCACCTATGAGAGCAGCATGGGGGGGGCGGCGGCCAGGCCGAGTGCAGGATGATTGGTCTTATAGTGCTGTTCCCGAGTCGTCGGAAAGGGCAGATTGCTTAAAAGCCAGAGACTTCTGTGCACATTTTAGAAACATTTCCATTCAGAATGTTTGAAATAGAACAGAGGTTGGGTTCCATCTATCTACAGGTAAATCCTGAGTCTTTTGGGAAAATGGGCTTTCAGGGAGCTCATCACTGAGGAAGCTCTGTGTCTGGGGGCCACACCTTGAATGTGTATTCATGTCTGACCCTCATGCTTTGAAACAGGTTCTCTGGAGTGGCCTTACGGTGGCTTTATCTGGAAGGTGTGATCAGGACGTTCTTCGTCTCCTGCTGGTGTTTCCTGACGATGAAAAATCGTGGTTTGCAACGAAAGAACTGTGCAGCCTGCCCAGGGCTAAAGTGTATTCTCTGATTGTGTTGATGAGTCGGAACCTGAACCTACGGAATTTCATTTACAAGGTACGGGGCGTGACAGCTGGGGGGCTGACTCGGGCAGGGTGACGTCTGCGGAGGGGCTGCATAGATGAGTAAACTGCAGCAGGAGGGCCGACAGGTGCAGACCCCGCAGCCTTGGCCAGTCTCTGTGCCTCCTGTGCGCTGACTCCAGGGCGGGGCTTAGAATCAAGGAGACCTTTCAGGGGGTCCTTGGAGTCAGGCCCTCAGGGGATTTGGCACAGCGTTGGTGACAGTCAATGTGGAAGTCCCAACAACGAAAAACAGCACCTAACCCAGTGCCAGGTTCTCCTCTCTTTGAGGACCACCATCCTGGAGTACTTCTTGGGAAGCTGGGGTCTGCCGGGCCACTCCCTGTGCCCCTCTGAGTCAGGAGCTGCTCCCACACCTCCTTGGCCGTGGCCTTCTCTGCCCCCTGTTACATCCTGGGACACACGGCCTCTGTCCCAGGAGAGTGACGTGCCCATCTCCGCCAGGGCCTGCCCAGGAGAAGGTATGCAGTTGGAAGGGAACACTGGGCAAGCCCCAAACCCTGTGTGAACCAGCTCGTTACCTGCCCCCCTACTCCCACACACAGTGGGGTGAGGGCAGGGAGGGTTGAAGAAACCTCAAGATTATACTGTGTGTGGAAAAGAAGGGAAGGTGGGACCCTTCGCATAAGGGCTGTGTGCTGCACACTGGTTCCCAGCCTGGTCTCCTGCTCTTGGCTCTGTCTTTTCCAGAAGTTCCTCCATCTTCCAGCCTCCACTGTTTGAATCTTTACTTACATTTCCAGAGACTTCATCCCTACCCTTAGGGACTGATTTTGTTCCAAGTGTCTCCCCAGGAATAGATTAGACAACATCTGGGCTAATCAGAGAAGCCCCAGGGGTTCAAACACGGCAAGGTGGCTTCAGATGCTCCGAATCAGGGAGAAGAGTTTGGGGTTCAGGAAAAGGGTAGATTTGCCATTCCAGCCCAATTTCCTTTATGGTCTCCCTACCTTCTATAACTCCAAGAATTCACTGGGTAAATGCCGGACCACACACACACACATTCTGAGAACAAATATTAATTTCCAGAACGAGTGCATTTTAGACCCATAAGCAAGAGGGTAAACATTTCTTAAATGTCCCCATAATTTGCAAGGCCACCTCTCTCCAGGTAAAATCAGTACATCCAGCTAACACGCCGACCAGTTTTGTTCTGCATTTGCTCACCTCAGCCCCCACTTCCAACTTGACAACATGCTCTTTGGGAAACAGATACAGCACCCTTGGCGAGTCAATATTTTCATGGCCGTTCTATTATGCACACAAACGCCATCTATTTGAAACTAGTGCTTCTAAGGGCCCAAATAATTACTTTGACAAGGGCCATGAGGAATGATATTGGGTTGTAGTTAGTGTCCTGGACACAGTAAAAGTGACACCACCATTAACAACAGCACTCCTGTTTATTGGGAAACTATACGCACGGCTCTAGGGAAGCTGATGTGTGACATTGCTCAGAGATGGTAGAGCCGTCCGAAATGCCCACAGCGGCAGACATCAACACAGGACTCCAGCGCAGCGTAGCTCACTCCCCAGTCCACCGACTGCCTCTTGCATTGACAACAAATTTGTGAAGCCTTTTGCAAAACACAATTCGCTCTATTACTATGGTGTGTTCATCTGGTCTGTCGGTGCAGTGACTCAATTTCAGTCATTCCCAACCTAAATCAGGGTCACTGGTGCCACTTCTAAAATGCGGCTGCCATTGGAGAGGCGAGTAGAAAAAGTAAAAAAAGCCTGCACCCTGTTTCCCCTGACTGAGTTCTCTCTCTTGTCTTAACTGAGGACAGAACCACATCATTATTAGCAGATGGGAAAGGTGGAGCTGTGACCTGGTCCCGCAGGTCAGCTGCAGAGCCAGCGGCTAAGTGGCAGGCACAGAACTCGAATGAGCAAGAGTAAGAAGTAGTGACAGTTAGGGCCTTGGCCTGAGAGGGAAAATGTGAAAATTCATTGTGCAAATAAGTTTAGGGGGGGGATTTGCTGTGATTTTTCCCTCCTTGTGGAAAGAGGCAGCGTTTGCTCGTTTATCCATTCATCCAATCAACACCTACCAAACGAGAAACACTGCCAGATGCGGTTCCAGTCCCTGTAGCTGCATAAATGACCATGACAGGCAAAAGTCCCTGCCTCCGTGGAATTTACATTCCAGGACAGAGAAGCCGCAAATAATAAGGAAAATAGAGGGTGTGCCGAGTGGTGATAGCACAAATGGGTTTCAAAGGGCACTGGTATTTCTAAAGTAATCAGGTTACACCCCCGGCCCTGATCCTTTCTAACTGCGAGACTTCAGGAAGCCCTTGAACCTCTCTGAGCCTCAGTTTCGTCAGCTACAAAATGTGCACTAACACACACGGCCCAATGGGGACCGACACACAGCCTAATGGGCGCCGACACACACAGGCCGATGGGCACTGACGCACACAGCCCAAAGGCGTTAGAAGGATGGACATGACATGTGCATGTCACAAACATGGGGAAACAGTAGACAAATGGACATTGTTTCACATATAAGAATGTTTTTATTTTGGCCTTCTTCCTAAATTTCTGTTTTGCATGCCTCAAAGATAAAAGAAGTATTTTGAAAATGATTTGAATTTTAACAACAGATCACGTTTGCTCTTGGTTTACGTTTTGACAAGACTGGTGCAATGGAGTGTGCACCAAAGCATGGAGCCATATGTGCCCGAATGAAGAGGACTT
The DNA here is from genome assembly GCF_020826845.1 of Diceros bicornis minor. NCBI lineage: Eukaryota > Metazoa > Chordata > Mammalia > Perissodactyla > Rhinocerotidae > Diceros > Diceros bicornis. Next base: position 4,776,288 of record NC_080780.1, read on the forward strand.
GCATACAGCACAACAAAGATGTCTCTCTAGTTCAAGGACAGTTAAATCAAGCAACCAGGCTTTCACTGCTCAGATGATGCTCATGGGGGTATAAAGTGCAGCGTTGGTAATTTCGTGTTGTGTTTTTTCCTTTGAGACTCTGATCCCTTCGGAAGCCAGTGGCATGCTCGGCTCCCTGCTGGACGTCGTCTCCAGGCTCAGTCACCTGCTTCCCAAAGCCGGCCACGTCCTTGCATACTTGCCTGAATTTCTTCACACGTTTAAATTCGCTGCCTTGCTAGACATGCCCGACTTTCAACGGGTGGGTATCTGGCCTCGGCCCCCCGGGGAAACACTCGGTTTTGCTGTGTCTTTGTATGTGGTCCTTTTGCCTCTATTTCTCTCTTTTCTTAAATTTATTTTTTTATTGAGGTGACATTGGTTTATACATTATATAAATTTCAGGTGTACATCATTATATTTTAATTGCTGTGTAGACTACATTGTGTTCACCACCCAAAGACTAATTGTCATCTGTCACCATACACGTGTGCCCTTTTACTCCTTATGCCCTCCCCCCTCCCCCCTTCCCCTGTGGTAACCACCAATCTATTCTCTGTATCTACGTGTTTGTTTGTTGTTGTTGTTGTTGTTTTATTTTCCACATATGAGTCAAATCATAGAGTATTTGGCTTTCTCCATCTGACTTATTTTGCTTAGCATAATACCACAAGGTCCATCCACGTTGTTGCATATGGCAAAATTTTATCTTTTTTTGGCTGAGCAGTAGTCCATTGTACATATATACCACATCTTCTTTATCCATTCATCCATTGATGAGCACTTAAGTTGCTTCCAAGTCTTGGCTATTGTGAATAACGCTGCAGTGGACATAGGGGTGCAAAGGATCTGAACAGGCATTTTTCCAAAGAAGATATATAGGTGGCCAACAGGCATAAGAAAACATGTTCACTATCACTAATTATTAGGGAAATGCAAATCAAAACTACGATGAGATATCACCTCACGCCCATCAGAATGGCTATTTCTCTTGTAATATCTAAAATTTGCATGAGACAACAAAATATAGGAAGGGGAATACCTTTTAATGACTCTGGAGGCAACAGCATGACAAAGATCAAGGCCTAGCATCTCCCTAAAAACCGATTGAAGGGACTTTGTAGACTCACATCCACCCACAGGGAGGGTGGGACAGTTCTCACATTGTCTGTGAAGTCAGAAATCACTCAATCAATTATTAGCACAGGTGAGATTCCAAGGGCCTGTTTAACTTAATTGAGAAAGTAAATTGCTTTCCAAAACCTTAAAACATTTATGTACATATAAATAATTGGCTTACAAATTACAGATCATTTGCTTCAAATACAAACACAGACTTGAATGAGGTTAGTGGCATGATGTTAGTTTTTGCTTGAACTCTCTCTGCCTGGGTTGGAGCTGCCTGGGAAGAGGAGTGTGGGAATGTGCAGAGAGGCAAGTGCAGGACGAGGGGCAGACTGCAGAGTCCTCAGAGCCGCCTCAGAGGCAGGACGTCGGTGTGCTCATTAGCTGAAGGATGATTTGGATAGCTGTCAAATATCTGGGTAATTTGGCAGTACAGACACACATTAAGACTATTAATGAGTCTGAGTTAGTGATATTGTGTGGATTAACAATTTATCACTGGACAAACAAGAATCTGCTGGTGTGTGTGTTGTGGGGGTATGTGTGTGCGTGTGCGACATTTGGCTCTTCTAACAAGTATACAGGCCAGAAAACTCATTGCAGAGATTTGCGTGGTATTTCAAGGACAGAAAAGAGTGAAGCAGAGATTCCATACCTTGACTTACTGAACTTCTTGTATACTCACTTGGAGAAGGGACTGCACTTTCAGAAGTCTGTGAGGGAATTATTCCAAGTCACTGTTTAATTGCAATTTTTTCTCATATTCTCAGGCTCCACAAAAGCGCCAGGCCAGAAGTTCAGCCTTTGGTTCTTTCCAGTCTGTGATGAAGATGGTTTGCAAGGAGCAAGCGTCTTTCCTTAGCAGCTCTAGCACATTTATTAACTTGCCCAGAGTTAACGAACTCTTGGGAGATGACAAAGAAAAATTCAACATTCCTGAAGATTCAAGTAAGAAAACAGCAATCCATATTTGTTTAGATTAATTTGCACATTGATCATTAGCCCTGCTTTGTACAAAATATTCTGTCTGTGTAGAAGGTGGGTATATACTGGCAAAGAACTTTCTCCCTCCACCTTCTAACCTTTATCCTCCATTTTCAGTAAGGCCACCAAACACTGGTGTGGCAGTTGGCTTTAGAGGTCCCCAGTGCCTTTGAGCACAGGCTAATTCTCTCACCTGTGACTCCAAGGAACTGAGTCTGAAAAGTCACACCTGAAGGCCCCAGCCCCTGTGGGACTCCTGGATAACCAGTAATGGCGAGGGGTCCAGGCCTGGAGACCAGGATCACCATTTTGGTCCTTTCAAAATGGCTATCTCATATAACAAGGAGAACTGTATGTGGCCTCCTACAAATTTGCCTCCTATAAAGCTCAGTAGCAAATGGCAGCAGATTGAAAAGTGATTTCCTGGCCCCGCTTTAAGTGGATACATTTTAATTAGAAAGGCAGACTAAACATGCTGGTAAAGGTTTTGCGTTTAGACAGTTTGGCCCCCTCCAAAAAGTTGTTTACCTTTGGTCTAGGGATTTTATCTCTCTGATTCATGTTAGTCTCATATATAACATGGAAACAATAGTACCGACCTCCTCCGATTGCTATGAGGATAATGGGGAGGGTGCATATTAGCTGCTTGGCGCAATGGTGTAAGTGTATCCTAGTATATTCGTTTTTTATGCCTCACAACAAATAGCCACACATTCAGTGGTTTAGGACAACACGCATTTATCATCTCATAGTTTCTGCAGGTCAGGATCTGGGCATTGGTTAGCTGGGTCCTCTGCTCAGGATCTCACAAGGCTGCAGTCAAGGTGTTGGCCAGGGTGGGAATCTCATCTGAGGTGTTGGTAGAATTTGTTTCCTTGCAGCTGTAGAACTCATGGAGGCTGTGTCTTCAAGGCTGGCAGGGGCATCTCTCTGACTCTAAGGCTTCCAGTCTTTTTTAAAGGGTTTACCTGATTGCTCAGCCAGGATAATCTCCCTTTCGATTAACTCCAACTCAACTGATTAGGGACATTATTTACATCTTCAAAATTTCTTCACAATGGCTGTGTAACCTAACCATGGGCGTGGCATCCATCATATTCACAGGTTCTATCTGCAAGACAAGGCGTGAACACCAGGGGGCCGTCTTAGAATTCTGCCTACTACACCCAAGATATGTCTTTATGCACATACTTTGTGCCTGGGATGGACAGAGGTGTTGATGGAACTGCGGAAAAGGAGACAGTGGGAATACGTAGAGTTGGAGGTGTAGGATGAGGAGCCAGGTGGCAATGTCCTCAGAGTTACCTTAGAGACAGTGTGTCAGTATGTTCATCATCAGCTGATGGATAATTTGGATAACTGTCAAATAACATATAATTTGGCAATATAGACGCACATTAAGGCTATTAATATTTAATAATTTTTGTTGTCTTCTTCCCTAATCCTCATTTCTCCTTCTTTTCTTGCATTTGAGTTTCTTGAGGATTATAAATTTGTTCATTAAATCCAATCATCCAATCATTGAGCCATCCACCTAGCCATCCATCCACCCTTCCGTCCATCCGGTTAAGTGTCTTGCCTGAGTTGACACAGCTCACAAGTGGCAGATGTCAGGATTCCTGGTTTCAAATTTCTTGTTCTGTACATACAGAGGATTATGTCTTTTCTGAAATCAAAATTGCTACTAAATTAAGTTTATAATTTAAAGTATAAGTTGTTAAAATATCAGTAAGAGCAACCTCTACAATTAATGCTTTAAAAATTCATTGTGTAGGCATGCTTTCAATTTATATTTTATGGGATTATTTCTATCAATTTTATTGTACTTGTTGAATAAAAAGAACTTGTGTTTCTTTTCAAATGAAGAATTTGGGAAGATGAGAATAATAGTGGAAATAATCACAACAGTACTCTTCATACCTTGGGTGTTATGAATTATGATATCAAAGCTAAGATAATATTTGTATATTAAATGTTCTCTTCAGGGATGAAAGAACTAGTTATACTGAAATATTCATCACTAGCTTAAAACCTTATAATATTTAATTACTAGTCATTATGGTGATGAAGTCTCTACTTTCATTAGGTACCTATTGGATTAGTCAAGTAAATCTTCAATTGAAACCAACTAGCACCACAACATGATGAAAGCCACCACAAAGAATTGAGTGTTTGAGTGAAAACAAGGCAATTTAATATATCAAAAGCAATCAGTTGAATAGTTCCATGCAGGTGCAGCAAAGAAAACTCAGTAGCAATTTATAAAGCTAATTTCATAAGAAAAACCTAATTCTGGTCTCGATACTGTGATTGTTGAAATGAAGATTTTCTAGATTAAAAACAAGACATTTTCATTTTTTATTACTATTTTCATTTTCAGGTGTCTTTGTCATCATTTAGTACTGCTATTCATAACTTAGTTTGAAAATGTGAAGGTCGTACTTTCCTTTCTTTCAAATTATTGAAGTGAACATGATATTTTGAAGTTTCTCATGAGACAAGAGCCACTAAAGACAGTGACAAGAAAAATTATTCTTGAATTTACTGCCCAAATTCAGAATCGTGTCCTGAAAATATATATAAAAATCACTCATTTAAAAGTGAGGTATCACAGATACATAAACAAATTTCCCTATTAACCCAGGTATCTGTATCATGAGTAATACTTTTTTTTTTTAAATTGTGACAGCACCATTTTGCTTGAAGCTTTATCAGGAAATTCTACAGTCTCCAAATGGTGCTTTGGTGTGGTCCTTCCTAAAGCCTATATTACATGGAAAAATACTGTACACACCAAATACTCCAGAGATTAATAAGGTCATTCAAAAGGTAAGTCCGAATGAATGAGGATCTTATAGGCCATACAAGCACTACATTGGGAAGAAATCTTTTAAAATATTTGACATAATTATTATTATTTAATTTATTTTATTTTATTTTATTTATTTAGTTTTTTTATTGCAGTAGTATTGGTTTATAACATTGTATAAATTTCAGGTGTACATCATTATACTTCTATTTCTGCATAGATTACATCATGTTCACCACCCAAATACTAATTACCATCCATCACCACACACATGTGTCTAATCATCCCTTTTGCCCTCCTCCCTCTCTGCTTCCCCTCTGGTAACCACCAATCCAATCTCTGTCTCTATGTGTTTGTTGTTGTTTTTATCTTCTCCTTATGAGTGAGATCATATGGTATTTGACCTCCTCCCTCTGACTTATTTCACTTAGCATAATACCCTCAGTGTCCATCCATGTTGTCACAAATGGCTAGATTTCATCATTTCTTATGCCTGAGTAGTATTCCATTGTGTATATATACCACATCTTCATCCATTCGTCCCTTGATGGGCACTTAGGTTGCTTCCAAGTCTTCACTATTGTGAATAATGCCATGATGAACACAGGGGTGCATGTATCTTTACGCACTGGTGTTTTCATGTTCTTTTAAATGTATGGCAGGTCTGTCCTCAATTTTTTGAGGAATCTCCGTACTGTTTTCCATAGTGGCTGCACCAGTTTGCACTCCCACCAGCAGTGTGTGAGAGTTCCCTTCTCTCCATAGCCTCTCCAACACTTGTTTCCTGTTTTGTTAATTATAGCCATTCTGACGGGTGTGAGGTGATATCTCATTGTAGTTTTGATTTGCATTTCCCTGATAGTTAATGATGTTGAACATCTTTTCATGTGTCTGTTGGTCATCTGTATATCTTCTTTGGAGAAATGTCTGTTCAGGTCTTTTGCCCGTTTTTCAATTGGGTTGTTAGTTTTTTGTTGTTGAGATGTACGAGTTCTTTATATATTTTGGAGATTAGCCCCTTATCAGATATATGGATTGCAAATATCTTCTCCCAATTGTTAGGTTGTCTTTTTGTTTTGTTGATGGTTTCCTTTGCTGTGCAGAAGCTTTAACATAATTATTATATGCATTGGATTACATAAAATTTTCTTAAATTGATTACAATCATCTTGGCCTGGGTTTTTTTTCCTGTTGTTGTTAAGCTTGGATTTGTGGAGTTATTCTCTTAGAAGACACTTTGGAGGCTGAAGGTGTTATTTGGAGTGGCTAATGCAGGGAGGACAATTAGAGAGAAAGGAGGGCTGTTTCACGTGGTTCCAGAAAAACTCAGAGAACGAATGCTGAGCTGTTTTGCTTGGCGCACGTGGTAATCCAGGAAGAGACAGATGGACGGATTTGTAGTCGGGGTCTGGTCGGTGATGTTCTCCCAGCTGACTACGAGGCTTTCCGGGCCTCCCCCTGTGAGGGTGAGCTCAAGTGAGGAGACCAAGCAGTGTGCCCGGCAGGAATGAGGCGTCGTGCGATTCTGCTGGTCTTCCCTTTCTCATGTTGCTTAATTTTTCAACCCTATTCACACAGGATTTATTATTATTCATATTTGTACTTTCTTTTGAAATGATCATGTGTTTTTTCCAGGGGTCTTGTTTTCCTGTCTGACGGTGGCACATAAGCGTGCAGGCACCTTTAGGGAACCTGACAGAGGACACGGAATTATCTGATCCTACCGTCAATCCAGAAAAGGAGATACCACGTTCTGTTAGTGATAAACCTCAAACTTCAAATAGTATTAACTTTAAAAAGTTAGGGGTGGTGTGTGGTCATATGAGCAGTTGAGTTATTTCTGATCAAACTAGCTTGTACGAGTCTGTCCTTTCCAGCCCGAGGTTGCCCCCCGGGGCTGCACATTAGCAGCCCCCGAGGGCTCTGTCGCACATGGCACTTAGCTCAGGGCTGCATTTGCCTCATCTTATTCTGAATGTGTTTAATAACTTCTGTTGTTATCTTGAAAATGTCCTTTGGGAGGGGTATTTACCAAAAGCCTGGACTCTCACAATGAAATGATATTACTCTAGATATCCGCCAGGAATTAGCTGTTCTGCTGGGCGGGCGCTCTGGCCTCCGCTGCCATTCCAGGGCTGTGCTTCGGACAGGCACTCAGGCCAGGCCTGGAGCCAAAGCCCACCTTATTGTGATTCCCTTAGCACATTAACCTTTCATGAGCTGTGGATATTGTAGAAATTTCATAGAAAATGGCTTTAGACCATAGCTTTATTTTAAATTCAAATTTAAAAAATAGGCCATGAGTTTATTTTTTATGATTATATTATTATACATTAGTAGCCAGCCCTGATGGTCTAGTAGTTAAGATCTAGTGCTGTCACGGTGCTGCCTGGGTTCATTTCCCAGTCAGGGAACCACACAACCATCTGCCCGTTGTCATACTGTTATAGCTGCGTGTTGCTGTGATGCTGAAAGCTGTGCCACTGGGATTTCAAATGCCAGCAGCGTCACCCATGGTGGACAGGGTTCAGTGGAGCTTCCAGACTAAGACAGACTAGGAAGAAGGACCTGACCACCCACTTCCAAAAAACTGGCTATGAAAACCCTATGAATAGCAGTGGAGCATTTTCTAACATAGCACTAGAAGGTGAGAGGATGGTGCAAAAAGACCGGGCAGGGTTCCGCTGTGCTGAACACAGGGTCGTTAGGAGTTGGAATCGACTCGGCAGCACTAACACATACATTAATATTATTAAAAATATATATTACTATAGTATTATATACTGTGCTATATTCTGTGATACAACAATTGGTATGACAGCCTCTGCTTCTGAAGAGCTCACCCTGAAGAGGCGAAAGAGAAGACAAACATCAAAGAAACAATTTAGATACAATATGATGAGATTCATTCAGTGTGGCAGGGCACAGAGAGGAGAGTAACTCATCCTCCAAAAGCATTGGAAAAGCATTTGGAGGGAGGGGGCATGTAGGCCTCCATCCGCAGGAGGAGGGAGGAAGGTCAGTCAGGACAGACGGGTGGGGAGGGAACGTGCCTCGTGTGCTCTGAGAGCAGTGAGGACATTAGAAGAATCACCAAAGATTTCACTGGTTCTTTCTTATTCCCTTTTAGATTTTATAGGCAGTATTATGAGCTGCTATCTTTTTCACTTAGTCGATGTGGCTAATGACTTCACATGTAAGGGTCCTGTTTTTGTACTTAAAAAGCTAACTTTATGGCATTGTAGCTGGGATGAATTATTCTAGCAGTCAGCCAAGGCTATTTAGCTTTATAGAAGTTGGTTCCAGTCACTAGACTCCTGGTCTAATGTCCCACGTGGCTGGGGGACCCTAGAAGCTTTGCCACCTGTGTCATGTGAAGCAACAGCATCTGTAAGGAGGGAGTAGCCCATATTGTAAATTATTTGCTATTTAGTCTTATTCTCTCTACTATTTCCTATTAGGTGGGACCATAGGAAGTTGTCACTTTTGTAGGGAAAAAAATGTATAAAAATTGGTAACTTCATGTTCAACCTGTAACACTGAGGGCAGCACCCAGAAGCATGATGTAGTGGCAAGAACATGCATGCATGTTGGGGAGGCTGAGTTTGGTCCTCCCTGTCCTAACCATCTGTGAGTCCTTGGGCTTATCACTCTCCCTTTAACGAGCTTCTTTCCTGTCAGTAAAATGAAAGCTTGAGAGAGATCACGATCTCATCTGGGAGACTGCTCCTCACGGGGCTACATCACAATCACTTGAGGGCCCTTATCAAGCCCTTCCCCATCTAGGTTCTGGTACCCCCTAACTGGGGGGATGCGCCCCCTGCCACTCCCTCCCCAGAGCTATGTGCAGATGGCGCTGGATCCAGTGCTTCCGCGACCCCAGAAAGCGATGGCTAAACTTGACCTGTACCCTGAGGGTTTCAGGCTCAATATTTACAACGGAATCAATGGTATTTCCATGTTATTATTCAAGAGACTCCAATACATCAGTATTCTCTTTTCATATTGTGGGTCAGATTGTGGCTGGTTTTGGCCCCAGGTTGATGCAAAAATTGGAGAACAACATGAAGACATCATTTGAGGTGTAAGAGAGATGATAAAAGTAAACACAGATAAAAGAATTGGAGTGCATGCCCAAGAATAAGCAGCGTGCCAGAAATGGGGTTATAAGCGGATCATCAGACATGTCCTACTCCCCACGGCACAGAGGATTAGCTGTCACTCCCTACGAGAATTGCGGGCTTGGTGAGATGAGACTCTTGTCTTAACCTGATCCCCCTTGGAAAAGTTATTTGAACTCTGGTGCTCACTGTCCTCACTCGTAAACTGAGCTAATATTAACTACCTTGTAGTGCAGTTTGGAGGATTAGAGAAAATATCAGAAATAATATTTAGAAAATAGTAAACGAATGTAGTTTGGTTATTTTCGGAAAAACATTCTGCTATTGCTCCTTGGGGGAATGGGGAGAGTGAATGTCACCTTAGGAAGGAGGAAGAGGTGGCAACCACCAGTGGTTCTCAGCTAGGGTAGTGTCGGGTGATTTTGCCCCCCAGAGGACCTGTGGCAACATCTGGAGACATTTTTTGTGTCACTCTGGGGGTGGGGGTCTACTGGCATCTAGTGAGTGGAGGCCAGGGATGCTGCTACACACCCCACAATGCACAGGGTGGCCCCCACAAGGAAGAATGATCTGGCCCAGGATGTCAGTGGTGCCAAGCTTGAGAAACCCCAGTATAAAGGGGTTTATAGAGCTGGACAAGAGGGAATGGGGGCCCAAGGGAAGAGAGGGACAGAGTAAGGATGGCCCGTGGTCAGGGTATGTCCAAGCCCCCTCTCCTGGTGATGGTGCTGAGCAGGGGCTGTGAGTCATGGGAGAAGCTGAGAGCAGAAGGTCTTGGCCTTACTCCTATGTGTTTCTTGGAAAGGGGGGCAGTCATCAGCTGGGCCCCTAAGCCAACGTGGTGGCCCTGAAGGAGTGGTCAGGCAGGGGGAGGGTGCCTGAATTAGCCTCTCTGAGTTTGGGGGGAAGGGAGCCAGACTTTCCCTCATGCCCATGTCCTAAGCCCAGGTGTTCAGTTGGCTCTGAGAGATGCTGTGAGCCTGCAGCAGCAGGGGACAAGGAGACCTCAGCCCCAGGCTGGAGCCAGAGGGGCAACTAGAGGAGAGGCCAAGTGTCAAAGAGTAGGAGCTGAGATGAGAAGGAAGGTGCAGAGAGAGAGCAGCCCGAGGCTTCCCAGGTGGGGCCAGGTGTTCTGCTGTCAGCAGATAGTTTGGGGCCTCCTGCCGCACCTGCTACCACCGCTGCAACAACACACCAGTGGGTGAAAGTGAGACCTGCTCCAGGAAATAGAAAACTACCTTTTCTCTGCAGACCCAAGCAGTGGGGTGTTAGCTATTTGTAGCATCACGTGTGTGAATGCCTAACAGGTGTCCATAGCAGGTCCTAGAAAATAGCAGGTCACCTTCATCATCTGCATGCTCGCTGGTCTGCTGGGAAGCAGTCTGTAGGAAGAACTCTAATAGTGACTTTGGTCCACCCAGCTGTGTCAATGAGCCAGTCTTCCAACGCTGCTCCAGATGGAGAAACTCTCCTCACGTATCCTCATGTCCCTCCCGCTGTACTTCTGTGGTCTGCACGCACCTGCAGAGTCAAGGTCACTCTCCCTTCAGGTCCCAGAGTGTCGTGAGATGCATCCTTGACCACCCTGTGGCAAGGGACCCCTCCACTGGTCAGAGTGGGCCTCAGTACATGGCACTGGTCAGAGATGGACCACCAGTGGTCCCCAGGCAGCTATCTCCCCTCTCCCCGCCACCTCCCCCGTCCCCCTACTCAGGGTTTGGGAGTTCCAGCCCTTGTGGGGCTCCAAGCTGGTGTCTACCTGCGGCTTTCCACAAACTCTCCCTCTGCCCGGAGCCTCCTTCCCAACCTTCTCAAGAGCTGGAATGTGGTGGGGTCCCACCTGACCCCACCTATGCCACTCCCGCCTTCCAGGTACCCTCTAATGGGCACTGTGTGTTTTTACCTTTTAATTAAATATAGTAAGTTTGACTTTTTATGTGTGTACAGTTCTAACACTTGTCTAGATTCATGTAACCACCCCTACAAACTGTTCTGTCAGGGTACAGAACAGTTCCATCGCTCCTCCCAAAATAAGCCCCTCATTTTGTCCCTTTGTAGTCTCATCATCCTCACACCTGTAGCCCCTGGTGACCCCTGATCTGTTCTCTGATACTATAGTTCTGTCTTTTTGAGAATGCCTTATAGGCAGTCTCATCAGCCTGTAAGTTTAGAGACTGGCTTCTTTCATTCAGCAAAGGCCCTTGATATGCATCCAGTTTGTTGCATGTATCAGTGGTTGACTTTGCTTTATTGCCACGGTGTGGATGCGCCATGTTTGTCCATCCATTTACCTGCTGAAGGACATTTGGGTTGTTTCTAGTCTTTGGTGATTATGACTGCTGTCTTGCTTTTATCACTACTTGAAATGATCTCATCTGTTCATGTGTCTGCTTGTTTATTATTTGTCTCCCCTAGAACACAGGCCCTATGACAGGTGGGGTTTTGTTTGTTGTAATGACCACCATCTCCAGTAACTAGAAGAGTGCTAGGTACACAGTAAGCCAACAGTTGTTGAATAAATTAAAGAAGAGTGGTTATATGGCTCTCGTGCCCATTTGAGTCAAAAACATTCCTGTATTTAAATACATCATGGACAGAATAAACTACATGCCAAGCCCTCTGCCCTCTCTGAGTCCAGTGGGCTCCCCTTCCATCATGGCGGTAGTTGTGCTTTGATGTGATCAACAATGGTCTTGTCTGAGTCTAGTAATGGTGAGTGTGACCAGAGAGAGTGGTCCACTGTGGTTATTACTTTAATTCATTGACGCTTGGCCAGGCACACTACATGGATCATCTCATTTACTCCTCACAGCAACCATTGGAAGTGGGTACTGATATTATCCCCATTTATACAGACAGCAAAATCAAGGCTGAGAGAGGATAAATTACATAGCTTGCAAAGTGGTGGAGAGGGAATTCAGGCCAAATCTGTTAGTTTGAACTCTGTGATATACTGCCTGTGTATTGCTTGGGCTGCCGTAACTAAGTACACAGACTGCGTGACTTAAACAACATAAACTTATTTTCCCACAGTTCTGGAGGCTAGAAGTCGAAAATCAAGGTTTTGGCAGTGTCAGTTTCTCCTGGGGCCTCTGTCCTTGGCTTGTAGCTGTCCATCTTCCTCCTGTGTCCACACATGGTCATCCCTCTGTGTGTGTTTGTGTCCTCATCTCCTCTTCTTGTAAGGACAACAGTCCTATTGGATTAGGGCTCAGCCTAGTGACTTCATGTTAACTTAATTACCCACTTAATGACCCCATTTCCAAATGCAGTCACATTCTGAGGTCCTGGGGCTTAGGACTCTGACATATAGATTTGAGGAGGACACAGTTCAGCCCATACTACTGCCACTTTCAAATTCTCTTTTACCACCTGACGATGGAAATGTTTGGAGCCATCTAGGAAACTTGCAAATTCTGTCCTTGTGGTTCTGCAGCTGGTTACGGAATCACATGAAAAATAGTAGCCCAAGGGAGGCTAGTTTGCTAATTACTGCATGAACTTAGGGCTTGATACTAAAAAATAAACAATATGCATACAGAAACCCGCCGGAGGGCCACTCCTCGGTCACCTGCCACTTGGGTCCTGTGTGAACTCCCCTGTGAATCCTGATGCCTGCCATACATGGTGCTTGAGTCCCTGTGAACTTGAAGGGGCGGGGTCCCATCTCACTCATTGGTGTCACCTGTAGAGCCTAGCGCAGTGTGCTGGTGCACAGAAGTTGCTTTTAAAGCTTGTTATGAAGTATGCATTGACGTATGAAGATCTCTGTTTTCAGGGCCCGTCGGAGGAGGAGAAGATATGATTTACCTTGCTTTCTTAATTAAAGTACTTTCCCTAAACATTGAACCAAGTGTTCTTCCATATTCCTGTGGTCACTAGAGACCTCCTCCATCAGAGCACCAAGAATGTCTTTTTTATTCTGAAAATAGTTTGCTCTAAAGTTACTGAAGCAGACATGAGGCATACCTATCAATGTGGGGCCTGCTAATTGGTGCCTGAGCAAATTTCTGGGGACCGAGGACAGCCTGCTGCTGGTGGCGAGGAAGCTGTAGGTGCCAGCTGGTCTGGGATGGCAGAGTTCCAGCTCTCCTTTTGGTCCAGGTGCATTCTATAAACAGGGATTTGTGCTGGGTCATGAGCCAAAGAAGGAGAGCCAAGCAGGAGTCTCTCCACTAGCCCACCTGGTGACTGTGGCCGCTCCGTGCTCGTTGCACAGAGCCCCGCTTCAGATGAGGTGTGAGAGCCTTGGCATCCCTGCCTCAACCTCCCCAAAGCCCCAGGGTTACCTCCTGTGGCTTTTCATCTCTGCTAGCTCCACATCCTAATAGTTTTGTTAAATATCACACTGGTTTTAAAACTATAGTTTTTGACATTTTAAGTGATCTTGGCGTACTTAAGACATTTCATTGCCTTTTCTTCTTAGCTCTTTTCATGGCATATGCATTTTTGCTGTTTTCTGAGCACAGTGTCCATTTGGTTATTTTCCAGTGTATCCAATCATAATAAACAACAAGGGAAGTTTAATATAAAGAATTTTTAGTGTAACAAGGTATCAGAGTAACAAGAATTGGTTAGTGATGTGAAGAGAACTCTAAAGAAGGTAGCATGGCAGACACAGCAAGTAGCCCCACCCCTAGGGCTGGGTAGTGCATCCAAAGAAGGAACAACACTAGAAGTGGCTCCCCACCCAGGGTTGGGGTCCAGACCTCAATTGGAAGAGCACAGCCATGGTCAACTGGATGGCAGAGGTCACTGAGGTGCCCCACTGGTGGTGCTTGCTGGGAATCTGCACCCTGGGGTGCCAGGAGAAGCTCTACATTTCGTGACTCTCAGAGAAAGCTGCACAAAGGCACGCCTGGGGAGGTGCCACACCAGCAGCACTCCCTGGGAAAACACAACCTGGGATGCCCACAGGAGGATGCTATGTGCTGCAGGCCATGTACACGGCAGGAGCCAAGCACTAGCAAAGCTGTGCACTCAGGAAGCCAGGGGCTGGCTCTGTAGGAGCCTGCCAGAAGCATCACAGTGGAATCAGGAAGAGAAAATGCTTCCTCCTCTAGTGTCCTTCCAGGGCTCTCTACTGGCAAAGCTTAGCATTGTGCCAGCTAGCAAAGGGCCCAACTCTGTTATTACAGAACTGGCAATGAAGGGTGAATTTGAAGTAGAGAGATGGTAACTTGAGTTATGTGCCAGTTATGGCATAGCCAGTTCTAAGTTGGTTTCTTCATTTTAGAGAAATGAGACTTTTGAAGCATGAAGAGCTCCCACAAAGCTCGCTGGTTCTCAAATACAAGTTTTAGTGTATCAAAGCTAGATTGAGAAGAGGTATAAGGAGAGAGATTGGGGGAGAATTACCTACTGTAATCCTGACTCCTCTAAGAGCTCTGTTAGCTGGGGACCTCATCTGTGCCTCATACCTGTGAAGGGAATTAGCAGTTGTCATATCCATTTTGCAGGTGAGTCTTAGGGGTTAGTAGGCTTGTCAAAATCTCTCAACGGGTGGCAGAGATGGTTTTTGAACCCAGGTCTGTTTTTCCATTTTTTTTTTTGTTATACTTCACTGTATTCCCCAAGTGGGGATTCACATCTGAGTAAAACTCAGCTTCTACCCTCAGATGAACTTACCATGGGGTAAAGGAGACACAGATTCCCAGTGATAGAGTGGGTGTGGAAGACTGCTGCGTGTGGGAGGAGGTGGCCTCAAGCTTCTGAACTGGACTATCAGGTTATGATGGGGAGAGACTGGCTTTCAATCTCAGCGCTGGTGTAGTGGGTTCTGATTGGATCTGGGGCACAAGAGGAGGACAGATGGAGAGTTTTACATTTGCTCATAGCTCTGGCACTCGCGTCAACAATTTCATTGTCTTAAAGGCAAATTGAACCACTGTTTATTGAGCACTTACTTCTACAAGGTTCAAGGAACCATCACGGGTACTTTCCCAAATTCTGTCTCATGTACTTCTCACAAGAACCAGGTGGGTAAGCGTTATTAGACCCATTTGATAGATTAAAAATAGTAAGGATTGGAGAGGTTTACGTTCCCAAGTTTATTAGCTGGTAAATGGAAGTATATGGTTCTATCCAAGCTCATCGGACTCTCCAGCCAGGGTCCTTTCATCAAGTCATATTAATAGCGTTAGGCTATCAAATAGGCAGGATCCTGCACACTACAGCCTCTTTTACTGTCATCAATCTGGGATACTGAGTACCTAATTAAGCACACTTACCACATTTTTTATGGCTTTGTGTAGTAATGCGTGGCCTTTCCTCCATCCTCAGAATTCTGCCTTCAAAGAGGCACCTCTGGGAGGATGAGGGTGAAGTCACAGGTGAAAGATGAACACAAGGCTATAGCTACTTTTACCATTAAGTGGACATAAAGCCTGATGATTAAGTAACTTGAGTGGAAATGAGAATGCTTGGCTCTATGACGCTCAAAGATGAAAAATGTCAGGGAAGTGGGAGCGGTGTGGGACTGGATACAGCCGGCGTGGCTGGAGGTGCATGGGCCCTGCACATAGGACTGTTTATATGACCAGAGCAGTGTGAAAGGGGGACCAGAAGACCCTGGGCAGGCAGAGACCATCCCCAGGGAGCCCTGTAAAGGGAATGGCATTCATAGCATCGTCTCTCTGACTGCAGGCACCTCATCAGTGCTCCGAAAGCAAGGCTTCAGTGGTTTACCCCGGAGTGAGGCTCTCAGATGGGTGAAAATATCTGACATGGAGCATTTTATTGAAATGCAGCAAAGTTGCCCAGAGAAGTAATTACATTTAAGGATAGACTTATCTGGTATACTCCCCTGTAAAACAGCAGTTCCCTAAAAAGTAATATCAGTTGGTCTATGAATATACTTGTTCTGTGAAATGAAATAATACCCAACCCAGGGATGGACATGGCTCTTTCATAGACATAGGATGTCTGTGCGCTTCCATCATTCTGTCCTTCAAATCCAATGCCCTGGGTTAATTAAGCTAATAACCATGAGATGGAGGGCACAGAACAAACAGACAACCACGTTCAACCGCCGTAAGAGACCAGTGTTATTGCTCTGTCCACTTTACAAATGAGGCCCCGAGAGCTGAGACAGTTCCCTCAAGGTCTCCCGGCCAGTCTTTGGCCAAACTGGGACAGAAAATCATGTCCTTTGACTCAAACTCCTCTTGGGCTCCTCTAGGTCATTCAGTCCCGGGTAAAGGACAGCACGTAAAGGTGGTGTCAGCACTCCTTTGACTCTGAAAAGTGATATCTACACAGAGAGGTGATAGGATGGGGGGCACAGGTGTACATTGTCCTCACCAGGCCTCCTCACCATGGGTCCTCTCAGAGCCGCCTGGAGATAGATCCTGTCCATTTGGGAATGGGGCTGTATGTGCCAAAATTTTAATTAATTAATCACTAAAACAGCCCATTAGAAAATGAGCAAAGAATATAAACATAGAGTTTGCAAAGAAGGAAATAAAAACAACAACCCTAGATGGCTGTTACATATGTGAAGAGATGCTCAAACTTATTCATAATAAGAGAAATGCAAATCCCCAAAGTGAGATACCATATCAGAATGATAAAGGCCAAAAAATTGATAACACGTTGAGCTGGCTGAGAGTGTTAGGAGAAAGACGCACTCATACATTGCTGGTGGGAGTATGCTGGCATAATGTCTATGTTGGAAATACCTATCAGTGTTAGAAAACATACATTCACACATGAAAACAAGGATATTTATTGCATCTTTGTTTTTAAGCACAAGAATTGGGAAACAACCTGGCCATCAGTAGGGAATTGGTAAATAAATCTTGGCATATTCATAAAATGGAAAACATGCAGCTTATAAAAAGAAAGAGATAGATGTAGACCGATCTGAAAGATTTACTGCCAAATGAACTTCAGGCAATGTGCAGAAGAATGTGGGTAGTAGGAGTGAAGAAAATCAGATTACAAACATGTGCATCTCTTCTTGTTAATGTATAGACAGTTTCAGGGAGACATACGAGGAGCGGAGAGCAGTGTCTCCTCTGGGTTTGGAACGAGGTTCCTGAGGAACAGAGCAGAAAGTCCTCATGGACTCCTTTGAGCACTTGGAATTTGGCACAGGTAGCAAAAGATGCATGTATGATAGAATCCCAGGGGTCTTCCCACCTCATCATCTCTTGTTACACTCGACTTGTGCATCAACTTGAGAGGACACAAAGCATCTGATGTGAGCCTTGTCATCCAGAGGATGCTGGCCACATCCCTCTGCCTAGATGCCCACGTCCAGCTATGCCCTTTGTTCTGGGGAGGGTTGGCACAGGTCTCCTTTGTTTCTGGGATCACAGAGTGACCTTCCTCTTTCCCCTATCCCATCAAGATGGGGAGGAGAGGCCTCTTTGGAGTGAAATAGGTTGAGGGGAAGGGCTGTTCCCTCTCTGGGTCTTGTCCTTCCTGATTCTGGCCAGGTAAGAAAAAAATATCCTCTTTCTTTTCGCTACTCCTTATATCCCCCCTCGCTTCCTTTTCAAATCTTCCCTTAAAAGCAATAAGCAAAATGTCTGAATGCAAAGGAGGGAAGAGGTGCTATAAATAAGAAAATGATGGATGCAACAGGAAAATAAACCCACAGCTAACATCTCACGCTATGACTCAGTCACCTTTTGATTTCTTTTTCTTGATTTTTCAAATTAAAAAAACTGCAGGGAGGAAAGGTCTTGGGGCATTTTCTAAAATCAGCAGTTAGTAGGTGGTATACAGGTGAAACCTAGTTATTTCTCCCAATGAGATAAAGTGAAAAAAGACTGGAATCATGGGATCTCTGAGAATCATGGCCCACTCTCCGCGGGGCTCTGCGCTCTGAGCCTCATCGTCTCCCTATAATCTTCTGAGGGGGAGCTGTTAAAACCATCGTGGACTCATGGATTTAAACCTATTCATGTACTTCAGTCCATCGCAGTCTTGATTCTTTGTGATGCTCAAATTAGCCCTGTGTGGCCAGTGGATACCACTTCAATTAGGCTTCTATATCCTTTTAAAAAATTGGTTTTTATTTGAGATAATTGTAGATTCCCAAGCATTTGTAAGAAACACCACAGAAAGATCTCATGAACCCTTTACTCGGTTTCTCCAGTGGTAACATCTCGCAAAACTATAGCACAGCGGCACAACCAGGGTTCTGACATGGATAGAGTTTGCGGATCTCACTCAGGTTTCTTCACTGTGACTTGTACCACGTGTAGAGTGCTAGGTAACTTTATCCCCAGGTATGTCTGTGTACCATCACCAGAGCCAATGCAGATGGTCCCCTCACCAAGGGGTCTCCCCTGTCACCCTTTCATAACCACACCCCCTGTGTTCCTCTACCACTCTTGCCCCATCTCTGACCCCTGGCAACCCCTGATCTGTTCTGCATTTCTATCCTTTTGTCATTTCAAGATTGTCGTATAAGAGGAATGATACAGTACGTCACCTTTTGGAATTGGACTTTTTCACTCAGCATAATTCCCTTGAGATTTGTCCATAGCATACATATATTAATTTTTATTGCTGAGTGACAGTCCATGGTGTGGATGGACCACAGTTTATCCGACCATTCACACACTGAAGGACACCTGGGGTGTTTCCAACTTTTGGCTATTGTGTCCTCTTTTTCTTTTCTTGGCTTACTGTGGATTACTTGAACATTTTTTTTAAGATCCTATCCTAAAAATGACTTATTCATAGTGCTTTTGACTGTGTCTCTTTGTGTGATGGCTCTGGGTATGACAGCATACACGGGACTTGTCACAATCTACTGGTATTGACATCTTATCACTTTGAGTCATGTGTGGAAACCCCACTTCCCCATTTTTAAATAGCATTGTCTTTACTATCAGATGGGGATATAATTTTTGTTTCAATCATCAAATACGATTTATGAAACTCATGAGGAGAAGGATAGTCTATTGTATTTACCCATATTTCTGATCTTTCTTCCTTCCCAATGCTCCAAGATTCCTTATCATCTTTCCTTTCTGTTTGAGGAACTTCTTCAATCTTTTTAGTTTTTCTTCATCTGAGAATGACTTTATTTTCCCTTCATTCCTGAAGGATATTTACACCTGGGTACAGAATTCACTGTTGACAATTCTTTTCCCACAGCACTAAAAATGTTGGACTATTTTCTTCTAGCCTCCATGGTTTCGGATGAGAAATTTGTGGACTTTTGAGTTGATGTCCTCTATCAGTAATGTGCCATTTTTCTTGGGTTGCTTGCAAGACTTTTCCGTCTTCGGTTTTCAGAAGTTTAATTATGATTCGGCTCGGTATGGATTTCTCTCAGTTTATCCCATTTGGAGTTTGCTCAGGTTCTTAATTCTATAGGTTTTGGTATTTCATCAGTTTTGGGAAGTTTTCAGCCATTATTTCTTCCAATGGTCTTTCAGCCCCACTCTGTTTCTCCTCTTCTTCTGGGACTCCAATGATACGAATATGGAATCTTTTATTATTGTCATACAGGTAGGTCCCTGAGGCTCTGTTCACTTTGTTATCAATCTGTTTTCTCCTGTTGCTCAGATTGGGTAAGCATATCGATTGGTCCTCAAGTTCAATGATTCTATCCTATGTCACTTCCACTCTTCTACTTCAGACCATCCGGTGAGTTTTTTAAAATGTCTGTTTGCTTTTTTCAGTTCTGTATTAGCCATGTGCTTTCCATCTTTTTCATAACTTCTATTTCTTTGTTGAGATTTTCTGCTATTTAATTCATTTCAAAACAACTTTTAATTGCTTGTTGAAGCATTTTTATGATGATTGCTTTAAAAATACCTGCCAGATCATTCCCACATCTGATTTATCTTGATATTGGCATCAGTTGATTGCTTTTCTTATTCAATTTGTATTTTCTCTGGTTCTTTGTATGACGGGTGATTTTAAATTGTATTGTGGACATTTTGGCTATTATGTTAGGAGATTCTGTAAAAATCTTTTATTTTTACAGGCAGTCATCCTACTTAGGTTTAACAGACATGTCTCAGCCTCTTTTGTGGGATGTGATTCCAACAACAGTTTAATTGTCACAGTCTTTGTGGTGTTATTTCTACCTGTGTGGTTTATCGGGTCCCTTTGAGGCTCCCACTGTCACTCATGCTGCTGCCTGAAGGAGCAGAGGGGTTTCTCCTCCACATGGGGGATTGGAGTCTTGGACAGGAGAGGATGCAGCAGGCCAAACTTTGCTGTATCAGGAGCCCTCCAGCTGTGGGGACAGGGAGGGTGTCCAGACCAGGCGACTTGTTGTGGCAGAAATCCCTTGCTACCGTCTCTCAGCTGCTCAGTGTCTGGGGGCTGGGCGCTTGTTGTGGCAAGCTCTCCAGGCTGATCCACCCCATCTTCTCCACCCTCCCGAGGGAAAAAGAGAAGTTTCCCTGGCTGCTTATTATCAGCAAGTGTTCTGACTAATTCCCTTGATGGTGTTTTCAGCAGGAGTCCTAGTCCATCCAGGGAAGCAATGAGCCTACCTGGGCTGCATTCTATTGCCGGGTTGTTGGTTGGGAAAGGCAGGGTCTGTGTCAGCTTCTGTTGAGTGGGGGTCATAAGACACCCTTCTGCTGTGTTGTGCCTCCAGTCCTAGGGTCCCCCACCATCTTGCCTCCTCCTTCCACCTTTCCAAATTCTCTTTGGAAGCCTCTTGCGTTGTTTCCAGGGTGTATGGAGGTACTTGGCAGGCAGGAGCTAGGAGAAACAAGGTTACCTTGTCTTGTCTGGACAAGCCCTCTTTTTCTAGGTTCTTTTGCATGACTGTAGTGCTCTTTGACAGCTGCTCTGCTATCTGGTAGGAGGAGATTCTCCAGTCTCATGTCTGTTTCTCACCTCAGTCCTGGAATCAGCCACTTCTCTGACAAGTTCTGATTTCTTTTAAAGGAAAATAGCATTTGTCAATCACACTCTTGGTGCTAAGGAAGTGCATTGCTATTGGTCATTGTTTCTAGACCTCGCCGGGGGACACAGCTCACGTTTGATTCATGTGAGGTTTTCCTACAGCTTATTGGTAATTTGTCATTTTCTTTTTAAAACTACATTTCACTGGGATTTTAAAATCTAAGATCGCAGAGATGGCATTCTTTTGCTTAGAAATATTCCTCTGTATATGTTATAGGAATTTTTCATATTTAGTAGCTTTGTTTTCTAATATTATTAAGTTTTTTTAAATTATTTAAGTATTAGTGTTTCAGTTATTTTAAATATTTAAATTAATATTTAGTGTTACTATCTAGATGCAGCCTAATATTTTAATAAATATTAAGTAATTTAAAATTAGACTTTGCAGAGATTTGTGTATTTTATTGTTTATTGAAGTTAATAGCTCGCGTATTTATTATTTTCCTTTTTCTCCAAGTCATTTATTTTGTAGTTTATCTTTTTAAATTTCTTCTTTCTGCTTTCCTCATATTTGCTATATTATTATTTTATTGATAGATTCAGTGAATGCTTTGTTGATTAATTTTCACTTTTTGACTCAATAACAAACTTATTTGGGTCTGAATTTTGGTTATATCCAATATATTTTTATAGCTAATGTCTTTGTTATTTCTTATATAATCATTTCCTAAATAATGTCCTATAATTCAAGAGTTATTTATGATAATATTTAAAATTTTTAATTTGTTGATTTTAAAGGTGCTTGCACACACTTTTGCTAAGAATTTTTAATTTCATTGTACACACCTAAATAATTTATATGTTTGGGGATTTTACTGGCAATTTCTTTGTGCCCTAGCATATTATTAGTTTCAGTAAATTTTTCTTGGGTATTTGAAAAGTGAGTGTATGTATATATAAAATAAATCACAATATTTAACCTGTTTAAGTTGCAACAACTGGCTATGTAAATATATATTCATAAATATATAAAATGTATTATACATATATATGGTGTATGCTTGTGTATTCTCTATTTGTAGATTTAAGATTTTTGTAGATCTTCTAAATTGGTTGCATTAATAACGCTATCCAACCACTGCTTCTCTGTGTGCAGTTTTGACCAATATAAGTGGTATTTACTGAGCATTTACCATGTGCCAGGCCTGGTGCCAAGATATTAGACCATTAATTTATAATATTCACAATAACCTCTACCCCCATTTTTCTTGAGGCCTAAAGCTGAGAGTTTAAGTAACTTGGCTGGAGACCACGCAGCAAATAAGGAGCAGAGCCAGGGTTTTAATCCAAAACAGAGATCTTGTTCAGGACTCGAGTTTTCAAGTACTCTCTGCCTGGTCTTGCAAAGGCTCAGTGCAGCACATTAATATCTCCTACTGTCCAATTCTTATCAAATTCTTTTCTTATTTCTGGTAGTAATTATATATTTTAATGATCTGTTATTGGGTGCCTAAATACTAATCATTGTGAACTGTAAATGTTTTTCACAATGAAATGATCTTTGTTCCATTCATCCTTTTTGCCATGACTTTGATTTTGTCTGCTATTAATGTTTACAGTGATTTTGTTTTTGCTTGATTTTAAAAATGTTTTGTCTACAATTCAATATAAATATACAGTTGGCTTTGATAGATTTGTCTCTGTAATAGAACATAATATTAACTAAGAAAAAGGTTTTATTTTGTTCATAGCTATATTTTGAGCACTTACACCTGTGCCTGGCTCATAGACCCTCAATAACTATTGACTAACTTAACTAAAGGAGCCTAAAAATCTTAGCCTCTGAATTAGGACTTTTTACCTATTCAAAGTTATTGTCATAACTGGCAACTTTAGTGTTATTTTTGTCATCCTCCTTTATGGTTTTACAATTTATGGTTGCCTTGTCATTATTTTTTTTCCTCTCTTTTGCCAAAGGAAATTGTTTTCTAGAATCTATTTTTCTCCTTTGTTTGCTACCTTCTGGTTTTTAATATCATGCGTATCCTCTCCCCAGTTATCAGTACTGGGAATCAGTTCTTTCTTGTGTGAGAACTTGTGCATACCTTTACTTTCTCTCCTCCCCTGCCTAACCCCTCCTGCCTTTCATTGATGGAGCCTAGAATATTTACAGATTACCATTACACTGACAATCACTATCGTAATAGTAAACGATTGGTGTTTATAATTTTTATTATAACTTTTCTATTATAATTTTTATTATAATTTTATATCATAATTTTTATAATTTTTTACTTCAAAAATTATTATTGGCATTTGGATTAGGTTTAGAGCTTTGTTAACCATTATTTAAAATTAATTCTCTATTTGAATGGTTTCATGGCTCATCATCATTTTGATATTCTTGTCATGTTGCTTTAACTTTTGCTCAGGTTGTCTTCAGGTAGCTTTTTCAGGAGCATTCACTGGCAGTATGATTTTCTTCTCCTTGGATGTCTGAAGATGACTCTGTGGTCTTTGCTTTTGCAGCATAGCTTGGCTGGACATAGGAATTCTTGGTTGACATTATTTCCCCCTCAAAACTCAGTAGATTCTGCTTCATTGTCTACTGACCTTTAATTTTGCAGAGAAGCTGTCTGAAACCACATTAATTTTTGTTCCTTTTTAAGAAACTTCTTGTGTACTCCTCGATGCATGTAGTATTTATTCTTTTAATTAGAATTCCAAGTTTCACAAGGTTGTTAGGCACTGGCCACTTTTTAATAATTGCTGATTATAAGAAATGCTCTTTAAATTTGCAGACTCAGGAAGCAACAATGAGTTTTCTTCCTTCTATGATGACTGACTCCATTCTCTGGCCCCCTCTCCTGGGCTCTGAATCCTCGTCAGCTTAGCTCTCCTGTGTCTGTCCTAGAGTGCCTCTAATTTTTCCTTTTTCTTCTTTGTCTCACGGCTCTCCTCTGAGTGCTGGGAAGGTGTCACAGGTCTGTTCTGCATGGCGACTTGTTCTATTGACGTATTCAGAACGCTTCCGGGCTGTCCCACTCTTGCCTTGAATTCAGCAGCTGTGGTTCAGTCTTCAGGTAGCGTCTCCTCCTGTCAGATGGTTCCTTCTTCATCACCATCTTCTCTACTTTCCTTGACTTGTCTTGAAAATACAAAGCAGCGATTTTCCACATTTTCTCCTATCTTACATTAAATCAATTCCGTTAAAGACCTTTATTCTGATTCATACATTGGCCTCATCTTTTGACTAGAAGAATCATTTTATACACCCACTGGTATTTTCCCCGGCTTGTGCCATCCTTAGAAATAGAGGATCATGCCTCCCCAGGGCGGGCAAATAACACAGACATTGTGCAAATCCAAGCCCCTCAGGTTCATATGAAGGCAGAAGGGAGAAGTTTAGAACTGCTGCAGCTTTCCTGTACTGTTTCAGACAGCTGGCAGCCAAGCAGAGCAGGAGAGATGCAGGACCAGGGAGGGATGGAGGCAGCGATGCCCAGGGCTCCAGCTTTGCGCCAAGGAGGAGCTCGTGTCCTGTCCTTGGGCCAGGAGCTGGAACAATCAATCCTCTCTTTTCTGTGGTGGGTGCTTTTCAGGTCCCGACCTGGTGTGACCTGTGCCATTTTGAGGGTCTCCTCATGACTCCAGGGAGATGTGG
This sequence comes from Diceros bicornis minor, assembly GCF_020826845.1. Taxonomy (NCBI): domain Eukaryota; kingdom Metazoa; phylum Chordata; class Mammalia; order Perissodactyla; family Rhinocerotidae; genus Diceros; species Diceros bicornis. The sequence goes on from NC_080780.1 coordinate 4,800,862, forward strand.
TTGGACTCCCAAGCCCTCTTTAATCTTGTGTCTTTGACATTTAGACTATTTTCAGTGCTAAAAATATAATAATGTTGTAATAGACAACTTCACGGATATAGCTTTCTTTAAATTATTTCCTTAGGATAGAGTCTTTTTATCTTCAGAGAAAAAAGCATGGACATTTTCTGTGGGTCAGTAAATATGAATATTTTTGTAAAATTATTTTCAAAAATCTTATGCTAATTTGCTCTGCCAGCAATAATAAATGAATAAATACTACCAGTTTTACTCTACCCTCAATAGTGTTGGGTATCCCAAAACAAATACGTAGATATTAGTTGAGAATGTATTTTTGAGGAGGAAATGTGGACAAACGTTTTATTTTGCCAGTATGTATTGGGGATATCTGCTGTTCCCGACAATGAAATAAGGATTGGGGACACCGTGGTGAACAGGTGGGGACAGCTGGATGGAAAGAGCCTGGAAAAGAGGTCTTGGGAGCTCACCTTAGGTATGAGGGCAGTGGAACCTGTCGCCTTGTCTGGGGAGGTGTCGGCCAGCCTGCAGGTGGCAATGGCAGAGCTTTGCTCTGATGGCCAATCAAGGTAATGCTTCTCTCCCTGGTGTAGCTGCCACAGCACTGAAGAGTCTTCCTAGTGCAGCTCAGCTGAGCTAGAGACATAACCAGATATGCTTTATTTTGCAGGCTAATTATACTTTTTATTTTGTGGACAAGCTAAAGACTTTATCAGAAACATTGCTGAAAATGTATGCCATTTTCCAGAGCAATGGAAATGGCCAGATGCTCAACCAGCTGCAGGTGAGTGGTGGCTCCCTGTGCCACCAAGGGCTGGGGGAACAGCTGGTAGGGGGTTTCTGTGAAATTAGAGTCGTCCCTTAGAAGGTTCTACAGAATCTCCTCTAGCATGGTTTTCCCAGTTGAGTAGTAATATTGACATAAAAATTTGATATGTATGAATACTTTTTAAAAAATATCCAGTGTTTTACCCACACAAGATGTTACCATTGTGAGAATGATTAATTTATTAATATTTACATGTGCCTTAAGTTTCATAATTTAAATGGAGACAGAATTTTATAACCTAATGCTTTTTTGAGTGGTTTGCATACTTTTCAACTGTGGGTCTATCAAAACGATCAGTTATCATTTTCTGATATTCTGTATTGACAATGTAATGTATTCCAAAATATGTGGGCTGTGGTTTAAAATGACCCAACTCCTTCAGAACCTGACAATTAACTACAAAACTTTAATCAGGGTAGGTCATAGAGTAACTTTTGGGGCATTTGTGTAGCTCTAACTTACCTAAAGTCTCACAGCATGAGAAAATATGCCTGCATTTGTATTCTTGTTTGGCTTATTTCTAATGCATCAGACGAATAGTTCAAGGTGATTCAGAGCATGGACTCAGGAGCCCAATTGTCTGGATTTGATTCCCAGCCCTGCCCCCCAGTGCTGTGTGATCTTGGACTGGTCACTGAACTTCTCTGTGTCTTGGGTTTCTTACCTGTGAAGAAATAATAGTGGTTATGAGCTGTAAGTGACTTAGATTAGGTAAAGCACTTAGAATAATGTTTGGCGCACAAGAAATGCATCTGTGTCAGGGTCCTCCTAGAAGCAGATGCCAAGACGGGGTTACATGTGCAAGGATTTTATTATGGGAAATAACTTTTAGAGCAGAGGAAGAGGGAGCATGGGAAGGCTGGGAGCATGCTCGTCAGACAACGATGCAGGTCTGACCCTGAGAGAAGTAGAGAAGGAGAGAGGTCGGGTGGGAGCACCCTAGACGGCCCTGCCATTTAGTGAATGCATCATCATCTAGCTAAAGTCAGCTATCAGTGCGGGAGTCCTGTGTCACATGGGCCCTGTGGCTCTTAGGAATGGGCCTGACATAGTGGTCGTGGGCTAGGAGCAGCCCGAGGGAGGTGTGGCCCCAGGGCAAACTTTATTGCAATATTCTTCTTTAATTTGTTTGCTCATGGATTATTTTGTTAATCCAGGAATCAAGCAGACTTTTTCTGCTTGATTCAGATAGTGAATAGTTTAGGCTTTGTTACATAAAGTCTCTGCTGCAACTACAAATAATTACATGCAATATTATAAGCTGCAAATTGAGACTGCTGCAAATTGCCGAGATTAAATGACTAATAAGTACCCTGCACAATGTCTGGCAAATAGCTAATAGCCAATGAAAGAAGACAAATAGGATCCAAAAAAAAATAAAAGTGCACACCAAGGTTCCATAATGAGGTTCTGTCATCCCTAGACCAGTCAATAAAATCAATATATAAGGAGGCAAATGTGAGGAAAGAAAGAGCTAAATGCAGAAGGTGGCCATCATATGAGAATGCCTTCTCTGAAGTCCCCAAGTTATAAGGTTGTGTGGTAAAACAAAGTCAGGATAATATATGAATATTCTCTAGAGACCTGACAAATTCCAAAATTAGTCCCCACTCAGCTATCGTGCCATGCTTAATCCTGGCGTTGGCCTCACTGCCTCAGTATTTTTCTGTCCCAGTCTCCTGGGGATTGCTGGGTGTTGTGAGTATGTGGCAGGACAGTGCAAGTAAACTCATGCCAGCTGCAAAATAAAGATGCAATTTCATTACGTCGATGAAAATAATCTTGGAGAACTATCCATGGTAAAACCATTGACAAATGAGGCAGAGTTGGAACCATCAATAATGAAAGAAAAGTGATACAAATGATAACATGAAAGGTGCTGCCAGAGATGATTAGAATATCGAAGGATTAAGAGAGGGTTTTGGGAAATGCTGAAACCTTTCCTTAGTGTTCTTATAACAATGACCCGCCTCTGTATAACTGGCCTTTGGAAAAAGCAACGTTAAAGATTTATGTAAAGGATCACCATACAGTTTTGTTAGAAAATTTTGCCAAAAAGCCAACACTTACTTCATTCTTCATTTTCAATATTAGTGCATAATTACAATTACAACCTAAATTGTCATAATTGTTACTTTTGTTATTTAAGATAAAGTCCCAAGCAAATGTTATCCTATTATTTATTGTGATGTTTTAGAACCTCTTTTAAGATGATTCACTTTATGTGCCTTTTTCCTGTATAATGATACTTCGAATAAACCTAACAAGTATTATTCAATAAGAGGAAATGATGAGATTTTTGTTAAACTATACTATTTTCCTTTAGGAATCCCTGAGAAACAAATTTATAAGGAACTTTATAGAAAGCCAGTTGCACATTGATGTAGACGAACTGACTGAGAAGCTCCAGGTGTATGGTAAGTGGGGTTGGGAGTGGTAGGGTTCACCCACCCAGATGGCTCCCTACTCTGGCCCACCCTCTGGCCATGAAGTTTCTGGGTGACATTGACAAGTCACTCTTCCCCTCCCACTTTCTGGTTTCTCATCTATAAAATGAAGGGCTTGAACTAAATACACTCCAAAGTTTGTTCACACCTGAAGTTTTCTGATTTGCTGATTCAGGGCTTGCATAGTAAGAAACCTAGTTAAAAAGGAAGGCTTCTGGTCTGAATACAAGAATTGTGAATTATAAAGTCAGTTTATAAAAGAAATTACTATTATTGAGTTAATAGTCAATTAAAAGCAGTTACATTGGTTTGAAAATGTTGAGCTCAGATAAAAAAAGGCTGTCAATTAGCAAACAGTTATTGCATCTCTACAGTTTATTAATCCACAAATTCATTTACATTTTCTGAACACACAGGGAGAGTCAGGTTCTGGGCAAAGGTCTGGAGATCCTGTCCCACTATCCAGTGCAGGGAAGCAGATGACATGTCTGGAAACAATGGCGCTGCAGCAAAATCAGAGTTTGTCAGGCGCATCCCAGGGATGTTCTCAGGATAGTAACCCTCTGGCTGCAGAATGGAATAAGGAAAGATTCCCTGAGGGAAGGAAGGAGGTCTGGTGATCTCAGGTCACTGTCACCTGGCACTCTGCTTGTGCACAGGAAGGGGCTAGCGTCTGCCTGGAACAACAGGATTAGGGGAGGAAAAGGAACTTTATTAAGTACAATACTTTGCTTTTATAAAAAAAAAATTTGGTGAATTTACTACTTTAGAAAGGTTAAACTATTTTAAAATAAACGTTACCACCTTAAATCAGTTTTTCAAGTAATTGAAGCACATCTTTTTTTTTTTTTTTAATGAAGTCGTTCTGGAAAGCTTATTGTAACAGAGCCTCCATCATGTGTGTTGGAGTGAGGACTGGCTTGGTCTGAGAGGTTTTCTCTCCAGAACCCAGAGGCTCTCATTTGTCTCTGTCCGCAGACCTGCTGGTGCTAACATGGTGTCTCAGAGGGCCAAACGTTCGCTCAGCACCTTGCTTAGAACCCAGACTACTTTTGAACAGGTTTTCCCACTTGTAAACTTATAAAGTTAAGGGAAAAAACAGAACCAGACATTCAGACTGTGAGCTTTTCCTACAAATGTGTCTGGACTCAGAATGTAGGATTCACATGGACTTTTGAGTGTGTGATTCCTCTCTTCCTCCTGCCCCACCCAAAGTTGGTGACCCAGAGTCCCTCTCATTAGTGGTGGGTCATGATGATTAATTTTCCGTTCGACCCTGCACAGTCCTCCGTGAACAGGCCTGCTGTGAAGACAGGCATTGTCCACAGCTCGGGGAGTGCTGGGGGCCTGTGCAACCACCAGATGCAGATCTCCTCTTGTAACTCCCTAGTTAAAGAATTCACCCACCTTACTCCATCCATCCTTTAAACTTGGTACCTGGGTCATCTATTTCTTCATCCTGTAATCAGTATCTGGAGACTGGGGCAAAGGACTATTTGAAGGTAAATTGATGCAATTCCTGGAAGGTTTACCCAATCATGATCTTGTTTTTATTCATTATTTAACTTTTTAAAATAACTTTTTGCTTATTACAAAAGCAATTTATGTCGAAACATCAGAAAATACAAATAAGCCAGGAAAAAAATTCTACCCATAATCTTATCATCAGAGATAGCTGTTGTCGAAGCCTTGGAGTACTTTTTCAGACGGATTTATGTGGCTTATACAAGCGTAGGTGTATGTATTTTCAAACTGTCCATATCATTTTGTAGCCTGTTCATAAAAATTGACTCTATTACAGACGCCTTCATGTGCATCAATATTGACTGTTACTATGAGTTCCCTGTTCCAGCCCCCCTTCCAATTTCACTCCCTAATATGAATTGCTTTAAACTTACTAGCTGTTTCTTCTGGATTGGTCATTATGTTTTTAAATGATCTGCTTACAGTCATATTTCCTGACTTACTCATTTAGGAATTATTAATCGATTTCCTGCTATGAAGGATGCAGACTCCATTCTCCTGCACTGCATCACTCCCCCTCCATTGCCCTACTATGGTTATATGACCATTTTAGTTACATTATAAAACATTATGACTAGATAAATATTATTCAGTGCAGAGCCAGGTTACATATTATAGTGAAATTTCTTTTTTCATGTTTCCCTTTTCCTAAAGTTTTGTCTTCTCTTGCTTTGAGGTGTAACATTTGCTCTCCATGTCCCCCTCCCGCATTGTGCCAACATATCCTCTCCACTGTGGGGTCCTTTTGTCTGTGCAGACCCCCAGCTGGGCCTCTCCCTCCTGCTCCAGTCTAGGCAGCTGGACCTCTGTGTCCATCATCCCCAGGTTTTCCTAGGAATTATCTCCTCTGTTCTCCTAGGTTGGACACACCGCATTTCCTGGGTCCTACAGCCTCCCCATTTTTGTTATATGACAATGTTTTACTGGTTCATATTCGCAAATGTCATCCTGAAAAAGGGTGCATGAGAGGAAAATGCCCTGAGTAATTTTACTCAGTAAATTCACTTTTATATCTGAAGGATATGTGAAAATATTCCCTATTTCATTCTTGATAATTTTGGTTTGTGTCTTTCTCTCTGTCTCGCTGTCTTTTTTTTTTTGATCAGTCTTGTCAGAGGATTATCAATTTAATTAGTGTTTTCAAGAAACCAATGTATGGCTTTGTTGATTGTATTTTATGTGTGTCACATTTCACTGATTTCTACTCTTTTCTTTATAGATTCTATCCTTTTACTCTCTTTGATTTGTCACTTCTTATTTTTTATAAATTCTTGAGTTGGTACTTAGATCTGATTTCCACTTCATCTTCTTTTCTGGTATATACATATTGATGACTATACAGTTCCCTCTGAGCATTGCTTTAACTGCATCTCATAAGTTTTGATATGTTCTATTTTCATTATCATTCAATTAAAAGTATTTCTAGTGCTGTTTTCTTTTTTCTAATCCTTGGATTATTTGAAAGTTTATATATAGCTTAATTTCTAAATATTTGGGATTTTCCATTTATCTGTGTGTTACTATTTCTAGCTTTATGTCACAGTGGTCGGAGGATATAGTCTGTGAATATGATTTCATTTGTTGGAAATGTGTCGAGACTTGCTTAACAACCCCACTCACGGTCAATTTTGCTTCCTGCATGCAATGGTTCTGTGACTGCTGGGTGCAGTGCTGTGTACCCTTGCTGATTGTTGTTTGCTTCTTCTGCCAGTTATTAAAAGGTGTGTTTAAATTTCACATTGTGGTTGTGGATTTGTCAATTTCTCCTTAAGTTTTATCAGTTTAGGCTTTATATATTTGAGGCTGTACTTCATTTTCTATTGAGAATTTGTTAGATATTTATATTTTCCTCTGTATTTTAAATTTTTCCTTTTTTTTTTCTTTCCAGCAGTTTTACTGTGACTTACCTAGGTATGGCTTCTTTTATGTTTCCTGCTTTGTTTTGTAGCACTTCTTGAATCAGTGGCTTGATATCTTACATTTTGGGACAGTCTTAGCCATGATGTTTTGAAATATTGCTTCTGACCAATTGTCTCTCTGCTCTCCTCTGAAACTCCAAGTAAACATGATAAAAATTTTCACCGTGTCCACATGCTTGTTAGATCTCAGTCTCTGTTTTCCAATATTTTGTTTTCTCTCTGTGTGTCAGTTGGGGAATGTTTTTTCTTACTGGTTTTCTAATTCACTAATTCTCTCTTCAACTGAGAGTTCTTCATTTTAGTTACTGATTTCACATTATAAAATTTTAATTTGCTTTTTTTAAATAGCTTTCAGTTATCTGTTGAAGGTCTCCCTATTTTCATCCAATTTTGGGGCAATTGTGTCTAAAAATTTTTAAAGTGCATGTTGTTAATTATAATATTTTAGTCTTTTGTGGGCCTCTTGGATATTTTTATCTTGCTCTTTGGTTATTCTGTCTTGTGTCCAGCAATAATAACCACTTTTTTCATTGAATACCAACCATTGTGTATGAAAACCTGTAGAGATAAATTTTAGCTTCTCGATGGTGTTGTCTTCCTCCAGATAGTGTTATTTTCCTGCTTCTTGCAGAAAGCTAGAGTGGGGCCATGTTCTCTTAATCCAGTCAGGGATAGAGACTATTGATGGAGCTGGGCTTCAGTCTTGCTAGGAAATCTTCCCTTTACTCTTGGGAGTAGCCCTGTTGGGGTGGGGAAGGGGCTCAACTAAAAACCTGGGTGTTTCCTAGGGCCCCTCATCTTTGAGTCCCCGAACTCAAGCCTCCTAGACTTGAGTCTTTTTCCATTCTTAGCAATGTCCAAATATCAGTCCGAAATATCAGACTTCCTATGCTGCCCTCTTCCTGTGGATCTCAGACCTTCAAGTCCTTGCTGCCTTGAAAAATTTTTAAAGGCTTCATATAGATTTTTTTAAAAAATCATCCCTAATTTCTAGTTGTTCTTGGTAGGAAAGTTTGTCTGCAACAAGTCATCTACAACAAAGCCGAAACTTCATCATTGTTCCTTTTAATCTGCAGGGGATTGTCCTTCACTTATAGGACATTTTCCTGTTATTATATCTTTGATTTTTTTAAACTTCTGTTTTTTAAAACCTCTGTTAAAAAATAATGTCATTTATATCTTTAGCTTTATTTTTTGATCATTGTTACTATTTTTTGTTGTTTATTTATTTTGAGTTCTTTCTTTCATGTTGGAGGTTTTCCTTACATGTTTGGTGATGTTAAGAATGAGGCTCTAAAACCCGATGGAAAGTTTTTTATGTGGATGGGGCTTATCATGACTCAGTTTAAATCAATGGTTCTCTACTGAGGATGATTTGGTCCCCAGGGGACATTTGGTAATGTATGGGGACATTTATGTTGTCACAGCTGATGAGATGCTACTGGCACCTAAAAGGAGAGGCCAAGAAAGTTCCTAAACATCCTGCAATGCACAGGAAAGCTTCTACAACAAATAATTAGGGGCCAAAATGTCAACAGTGCCTAGGTTGAGAAGGAGGATGGAGTCAATTATTGAACATAATTTTTAAGGATAGACACCTTGGGATCTCGAATCCCCAAGTTGGCTATGGCTAATGCCGGCCATATCTAGGATCCCATGGTGTATATACACTGACTGGGGACAATGCTCAACTTCTTTTGTTAGCCAGAGCTTGGCTGAAATTATTATAGAATTTCATATTATGCTATTTCATGTCTGCTTATATGTGAGCCTCCTGATTCTTGTTCCCCTCATAGGCTAACAGGGGCCCCATGTGGCCTTCCCATGCCTTCGGTGCATGGACATGCGTGTTTTCCCTCAATTCATCTTTAACTACCTATCATATGCAATGGCGTGATCCAGGAGAGAGCGGCAAGCCTGGCTCTAGTCCTCTCACAACGGGCTTCACTCTTTTGAGTCCTTGTCCTCAGTTTTCCATCCTTCATGTGTGACAGTGCCCTCAGTGCCCCCTTTAGGTTGGGAGAGAACTTAGGGTATCCAAAGTCATAGAGCATGCAGTTAATACTTGGCCACACGTTATTTGTATTACATTCAGTACACTGTGCAGCTGTTGCCAAACAGGTATTGCTGCTTTCTTCTCAGAGGAAGGAGCTCTGCACAGTGTCCTAAGACCTACTGAGTTTTTGTGTGGAGCAGCTTTCCTGGTTCCTGAGACTATATATATGTATATATATATAGTACATAGTATATATATATAGTATATAGTATATGTATATACAGAGGTGCACACACACACAGATATCTATATCTGTATGGCTGTCTCTCTCTCTCAATACATATATATATATACTTACTACATGCATCACAGAGTGGGTATTACATAGATTCATTGAAATAAGACCCTGGGAGTTGCTCATTTCTGAGTTTCTCCCATGTATACATGTTATTAAACTTGGTATTATTTTCTCCTGCTAAAAAAAAAAAAAAAAAAGAAATAAGACCCTGTCTCTCTCTCTCTCTCTCTCTCTCTCTGTATATATATATATATATCTCCATATAGGGTCCCTAATCATATGAATTATATGAAAATTTCAGCTCCTCAAAACTTTTTTTTAAGCTGCTTTGATTCTGTCCCTGGAAGGTAATTAAAGCCACACTATATGGAGGCCAAGTTGCTCCTTATTCTATTAAACAGCTGGAATGATACACAGTTAAATTGTCTAACCAAGCTTACTAGGTGAGCTTATAGAACAATGTATTCCAAATGACAAATGATCAGCAATATAAAAACATCTTCGGTTTGCCCCACCTGTAAAATTTAACACTCTCCAATTCTCCGTAAAAAACAAAAAACAAAAACACATGAAGCCCCCCATGATGCACAGTGAGCTTTTTGGTCTCCTATTTTCTAGTTGTTCTGCTTAGTTTCATCCCAAGGAATTAACTTAAGATAGCTGATTGGATCCTAGCTCTCTTCTTGAGTAATGATAAATATGATAATAGTAAGCAGTCAGGAGCATTGACAATACACTAGGTGCTAAAGAATCTTTAGTTCTCAGAACAAGTGTGTGGGTGATTTTGCTTTCCTCGCACTGCAGAAACTCTGACAGATTAAATAACTTTCCAGGGTAAAACACGGAGTCACAGCAGAGGTGCTACAGGGGCAAAGCCGTGTCTGTCGACTTTGCGGCCATGTTTGCTCAGCTCCCGTGGAGCAGTTGCAGCAGGGGGTTGATGTCGCCCTTTCTGTGCCCTCTGAGCTGGGTTACTCCAGCCTGCCTCTCTTTTGTGTCTGTCTTTGGATGGCTCCCGGGGCCTATCACCGCATACAAGAACATCGGAGCTCAGCCTCCTACCTGCACTAGTAGAAAATAGGAGAATGCATCTCCACGGGAGTGTCCATCGCATTGACACCACATAAACACCAGCCCCTTCCAGTGGCATTTCACAGCAAAAATGATGTCTCCAGAACGTGGTGCATCCATGCTTGCTAGGCAGTGCACCAGGGCCCACAGAGTCACAGAGTACACATGACACATTGCTCAAAGGCATTTCTTTTGCTTCAACATTTAGGGGCAAATGAGATATAATTTTATACTGAATATAAAATTTTTATGGGAAAAAAATCAGGCATTCCACAACATTTTCTTCTTTCAGGCTCCTTCAGGCTCCCCGTCTTCTCGCACACATGCCACATCCACGCTCCCTTCTCCTCTCTCATGGTGGTCTGTGGGTGGGAGCACTTGAGAAGCGCTAGATTACACCGCACAGATGAGCACTACACGGCGGAGTCACCACCAAGGGCAGTTTCAGAGATGTGGTCCTATTTTGGAGAAGGAAGTAGAGAAAATGGACCAAAAAAATTAAAAACTGCTGGCATCAGCTTTGCCCTTACCTCAGCCAATCCAGGCCAGCTGTCCAGACTCTGCCATCTGTGTCTCTACAGTAGGTCCACTGGGACGCTGAGCTTTGCATCTTGGGGTGGAGGTGGGATTGGGAATCTGGAAGTCTGCCCACCCTACAGAATGTCGCTTTGATTGTGCAATGCTATCTGAGCCAATATCTGATAAGATGGCAGCATAAAGGTGACATATTCTGTCTATGCCTCTACTGGAAATCGATTTTCTATAACATATTAATAGTCATGATATTAGGACACATTTATGGAGTCTCAGCGTGCACCAGACTCAGCAAGCACCAGAAGGTTCACGGACATTGTTTCATTTAATCTTTAGGAAATGGCCACACAGCAGATTATTATCATCCCCGTCTCACAGAGAGGAAATGTAGTGTCTGAGGGTTAAACAGGCACAGCTGCCCACCAGGAAGTGGTGAGTGGGTGCTCCCCCACATCTGAAACCTGACCGCGAGGCCAGTAGACTTGCTCTGAGAGTAGAGATCCTGTGTACCCATCTCCAGGCCAAGTGGGCTCTGCACTGACAGACACTCCTCAAACCAAACCCCAATGACCTCTTGTTCAGCTGAGCGGGGGCTGGCCCCGTGGAAGCAGGTGTGGAGGCCAGACCAGTCCACTGCCACTCCCGCACACCTTCCCATGTCAGCGCTGAGGGAAAGGCCTCTCCTGTGTCTGTGGCAGGGGCCCTGAGACTCAGAACCTTTCCAAGAGACTCTCCTGTCCTGTGGTGACGTCCCTTCCTGCTGTGTCCCTGCTGAGTTCCACTGGGGAGGACTCAGGGCACACTGAGGTAGGAGACCCAGACACTGCAGATCCTTCTAGCTCCTCTTGGATTGTGTCATGCAAACAGCCAAAAGGCCTTTCCTGCCTGAAACCTTAGAAACTGCTAAATGTGAACCTGGGTGGGAAATGAAAAGTGAGTCAACTGACTGTTTCTGCTATTGATGCCATTCGAGAGCCCAGGCTTGTGCTGTTTCTTCTCTCTGAATTGAACAGTGAGTTTGTTTTATCTTCTATGATTCAGTTTGACTGTCTTTGCTTAACCAGATGCTTCAGGGTCTACCAAATGGTGAATTCAGGTGCCGTTTCTATGAGGGTGTGTGTGTGCATTCCAACGGTCACAGGTGGTCTTCTGTTTAATAGTTTACTAACTGGATTCATGTCTGTTTTTTCCATTTGATCTCTCCCTGGAAGACAGCAACAGGGTTTTTAGGCTTTATAAAATACAGATGATAAAACCAAGGCTGAGAGACTGGCTCTTCCAAGGTCCTAAAAGAATAGGTGGAACCAGGAACCCAAATCTGGGGCCTCCGCATCTTGCAGTCTTTCTACTGTGGCAGATAATATGGCCTGGTGGGCAGAACTGTATGGAATTGCTGAAATGTTTACATGCTTGTGACACACATCAAACCGCAGTTTCATGTTTCCACCCAATGTGAATGCAGCCCGGTGTAGTGTTAAGAGGGTGGCACCGGAGCTGGATGGCCTGTGTGTGAATCATGGCTTTGAAACTTAGTAGTTACCTACCATCTTTGTGCCTTAATTCCCACGCTTTAAAATGAATGTACCAATAGCACTTCCCTACAGAGAAGTAAGGGTTAAGCAAGACAATAAATAAAAGTGCTCAGAATAGTGCCTGGCACATGACTGACGCCCGGACAATGTCACTTCATCATTATTGTAGTCGTTTAGAAAAGCTTGCTGATCTGAAATCCACCCTTCCCAAACCCTACACTGTGTCTTGGCCTGAGGTCTGGAAATAATAGAGTAACAACAACAGCAAATAACAACCTCTGCTTTGAGAAACAGTGAGCGATGCAGGCTGAGAAGAGGAGTAGCTGAAGGACCATGCTGGCTTCTTGGTCTTGCTTGGAACCTTGTGTTTCCAGTCATCTGGATTTGGTGGACTGAAAAAATTCTTTCCTTTCCAAGGAAGAAGTTGAGGCCCAGACATATTAACTGATTTTTGACATCCTGAGGGCAATATGATGGACCTTGATGTAGTTTCTCATGTGGCTCCAGCCCCCTTCACATGGCTCCAAGCTGCCTTTCAGATACCGGCAGAATGTCAGGCAGGCAAAGCCCAAACTTGGTTCAGAAACCTAAGAAGCCAGGAGGAGGTGGGAGCAGGAAGAAGACCAGCAGAGGAGAGAAATGATGTGGAGGCAGCCCCCAGGGATGCTGCACTGATGCTGCTCCAGGCTGGGGGCACCCAGGGAGTGGACAGAAGAGAGACTGGCTGTCACTTGGAAAGTGTGGAGCATTTGGGAGGTCCATGAGGTATAGGAGGGCCTGAAGGGAGCAGCGCCACACAGAGGGCAGGCGGGGTCACATCATTATCTGCCACCATACAATGGGGGCAAGTGACAGGGCTTAAGGCAACAGGCTGTCCCTGACCACGGAGGAGAAGAAACAAATCAAGGTTGACACTGAAGACATAGCCCACGGGAGCTCCCACCTGCAGGACATTTCCGTGCAAGACACTGGGAAGCTCATACTGGATGTCCGGTCTGTGCACGTGAGCGAGAGCGTGGACTCAGGGAGACTGTGGTGACGAGCCCTCGTCCACATGGTGTGTGCTCACCCCTGGCACTCAGTGAAGCAGGTGGCCGGAGCCTTGTCCACGGAGGCTGCTGAGGAACTGCGGGATCACAGTGTTCCCAGGAATGGCCAACAGGATTTGTTGGGTAGAGAGTGGACTTCACGTATTTAAGAGCAAAATACTGTGTAACTAGAGTGTTGGACAGTCAACATGTGCCAAAAAGCATATGATCTACTATAGTCAAATGAAAAGGTGTTGTGAAGATGAAATATCATACAAATGTGTAAGCCCTTTTCAGAAGATTCTCATCGTGTTTCCATTTCTTTCTGTCTTGATGTTTCCCAGTTGAGGGTTCTGTTCAATCTGATAGATTTAGGGTTGAGTGGGGGCCAGTTGGAACCCATCTCTTCTGTGGATGCTTTTTGAGAAGAAGATGTGGCCAGAAGATGTCCACTCACTCCTTGAAACTAGAATAAGCAGGTCCCAGAGCTGAGGAGTGGTCATTGACAATAAATAGCTGTCTCCACGGCAGTTTTGTGTACATGGTTTTATGTTTTGCTGTGTGTTTGTGTGTGTTTGGGTGTGTAAAAATACATTGGGATATATTCTTGTACGTTCACTTCTTCTGGATTGATTCTTTTATTTTCTTTACGACGTCCTGAGCAAAGACTCTCAGCAGAAGTCTGAGCGAGGCCTAGGCTGGGCAGAGTGGCTGCCCCAGCGTGGAGACCCCTGCACTGTGGACATTGTGAGGACTAGACAAGCAGTCCTCCCACTTCCCCTTGCACTGTAGGGCAAGCACACGCGCCCCACCTTATGGTGATGCTGTGACACGGGCAACCCTGGGGGGTCTGATGGCATCTCCTGTTGAGGGCCAGTGGGCAGAGCAAACCTGAGGGCTCAATTTCTCCACAGATCTGCCCTGTACGAATTCTGAGACTTGTAACTGCTTTCGCTCACTGGTCTAGGTTCTGGGTCTTCTGCCCGCACCACGTCACTCTGGATCATTTGGTTGTTCATGTCTCTCTCTCCTGTGGTCCAGCTCCTTCCTGAAACCAGAGCTAAAATACTAAGACCTCTCAGCGTTTTGTCCTGAAAGCTGTTTCATGTTCAGTCTCAAGAGCCAAGATGTTGCCAATTTAACTTACCGGTCTATTTCCATTTCAAAACGCACAAACTCGGGACAGAGAGGACGGCAGGATTCGATTTCCTCAGTGTCAACACTCCTTGATAATTGTTTTAGCAAAATTAATGTTATAAAATGAATGACTTTCACAAAATGCCTGCTGCTTCAGTGAAGGCGTGTTTTTTAGAACTACTTGACTTGGATCGGAACATTAAGTTCTTTTGCGTTGTGTTCTCTGTGAGAGATTCTTCCCTGCTGCTCGCAGACTTGTCCTCTGTTGTCTGTTTTCTCCATCGCCCACTGTCTGACTTTCCTGTGGGCTGCCACCACATCCTTTGTGATTTAACTGTTTTCTTTTCATTTACATGTAAGTATCAGCATTACAGGGACTGTACTCGAAAAGCAGAGTTTACACTCAGTAAAGAGGAGACAACTTCTGAACAAAATGGGACTGTCTCGAGTAGTTTTCTCGTGAAGGAGTTGATATGCACTTGCACATTTATTTGCACCATCTCTGCTATAAGAACAATAAGCATTGGGCTGAGAGAACGTTGTGATGTTCTTGTGTGTTTACCCTCCTCAGGAGAGATGCTGCACAAGATGTTGAACCACATGGATGCTGGACGCATCCGTTTCCTGGGCCGTGTCTTGGTCAATCTGTCCTCCTGTGTGGCGTTGAACCGTTTCCAGGCACTGGAGTCTGTCGCCATCCTGGAGTCTACAGCACATGAACTCCTGCAGCAGAACAGTTTCTTGGCCAGTAAGTATTCAGTGAAACAATATGCTCATAGAGGCACAGGCTCAAATAGGTTGTCATTTTGCATATTTCTCCCTAAATGTGTCTTACAATGGCTCAGAAAGAAAAGAAGTCCTTTCCAGATGAAACAAAATAAAGCAGAAGTAATTGTGTTGAGTTGATGAAAAGATGGGCCTCGTACATGACTATTGGTATTTTCACCATCCTGGGCCCAGTGCTACTCACTGCATCTGTTTTTCCTAATTTATGGTGTGATTTTTATGGTTAAATCTCACACAATAAATTATATTTTTCCTGATCGAAGTTATACTCTGATTTCCTTGATCACTTTTATTTCTATCATAGTATCTTGATATCCTGGGGTGGAGGGAGCAAATACAACAGCCAATCAATCTCCATCTGTTAATAGTTCACTTGTTCAAGATAAATGTGATGTGTTCTCATATTTATTTTGAATAAATATTGAATTATTTTTTATTTGGGTTTGTATTAGTTTGCTAGGGCTACATGACAAAGAACTGCAGACTGGGGGACTTAAACGGAAATTTATTTTCTCATGGTTCTGGCCAGAAGTCCAAAATCAAGGTGTTGGCAGGGTTGGTGCCTTCTAACACTGTGAGGAGGGTCCGTTCCAGGCTTCTCTCCTTGGCTTGTAGATGGCCGCCTTCTCCCTAGGTCTCTTCTCGTCATCTTCCCTCTGTACAGGCCTGTGTCCAAATTTCCCCTTTTTATAAGGACATCAGTCATATTGGATTAAAGTCTACCCTAATGACCTCATTTTCACTTGATTACCTCTGTAAAGACCATCTGTCCAAATAGGGTCACATTCTGATGTGCTGGGGGTTAGGACTTCACCATATGAATTTTGGGAAGGCACAGTTCAATCTGTAACAGGTTTTCTATATGAAATTAAAAGAATTCATGTGCCAGAACACAGTGTACATACGTTTACATTTTGAATGATAAGTACCCTAAAGATATCAATTCTTAGAAATGCATCTGTAATCTCAGAGGAGGAAAGTCTGATTATTTGAGCAGTCTTGTGTAATTTTTCAAGTCCTGCAAAAATGCAAAACAAATAATTTTTTTGTATTACTCACACCACAGTGTGGTTTTATTAAAAATAAAGACGAGCATTGGACTGGGAATTAGGAGTTAGCTTACTGCTAACTGCCTGGGTAACGCTGAAAATCAGATTTGCCTTACTGGTGCGTGGGGCCCTCTGCAACAGAGGGCTGTGCCAAGTCTCCAGTCTCATCCAGCTTCCAGTTGGACCCTATGCTGGCATTGTGTGAGCTGCTGCTCGGTTGTGGTGACATTTGTTTTCCCTTTTCTGCCATTAGGTATCATATTCAACAGTTCCTTAGTTGGCAAGAACTTCAGGTCAAAGCCTTCCCAGCTGCCACCCCACATCACATACACAATCCGGACCAGTGTCTTATACAGCATGAGAACAGATTCGGTGAAAAACCCTGTTTGGAAGTTCCATCCTCAGAGCCTACCAGCTGATGGGTTCAAATATAACTACATCTTTGTCCCTTTGCAAGACATGATTGAAAGAGCCATCATCTTGGTGCAGACGGGGCAGGAAGTTGTGGAACCGGCTGCACAGGTGCAGGCCATCCCGTACCCGTGTCACACCAGAGATCTGTGAGTAGCTGGTGTCAGAGCCACGCTTTCCCCAGGTGTCCACTTACAGTGAGAAGGGCTTTGAATTTGGAAATCTGAGTAGAGAAACATTGTGAAGCTTCTCTATAGTCATCCCAAAGATCATTTGAAGAAAATCCATTGCCCTTTTTAATTTCTTACGGTTCATTGTTTTATATGCCTGAGCTCTCCAGATAGCAGAATAATTGTTGACGTAATGTGATCGAGTGGAGCTTTGATTTGACACAAAGCATCTGTAGCTTTAAAGACCCTTCAGAATAAATTTGGACAATATCCACAGGGGCTTTGCATGTCTGACTCCAGATTCTACCTACCTGAACTAGGGAAACAGAGGAGGGTATTTCATCTTCAGTGCAAATCCTTAAAACGTAGGCATGTGCCACCTACTTGCAGGGTGGAGAGGGATCCCCAGATGCCTGGGACAGTGGTTTAGGGACATGGGAGGCAATCTGAGAACACTTGCCAGTTAAATTGTGTGATTGGGCTGGTGACGTCTTTGGGGGAAGAGAAGAGAAGATCAGGTAAGGGCTGGAGCAGCTGGACGACAGGACTTGAAGGAGAGACATTAGAGCAGACATCCGGGGGTGAGTGGGCAGGCCAAGGAGGTTGAGAGGTGGAGTGGAGGGTGTGGTCCAACTGAGACTTGGGCCCCTGGGTAGAGTCGGATGGTGCAAGGACTTAGAGCCGCGTTGCTGCGGGCTGTGGGATGCTGTTCTCGTAAGCATCTCCTCCCATGCCTGGACTAGAGAACACTGACTACAGATAGTTTGCAAACTTCTTGTTCTCTCTGGAATGCCCATGAGGAAGCAAGGGGCTGAAGATGAGGCTCTTAGAGGGACCATCTGGAATCTGTTAGGCAGCAGATGCTCATCCTTCGGCAAGATGCTGCAGAACAGGGGCGGAGAAGTCAGGACTGCCTTTCCCGGTGATTGCGGCCATGCTTGTATGACAGGGGTCTTGACGTCTTACCCCCTCCTTCCCGTCTAGTGATGTGCTTTCTACATCATAGCTCCTCAATACATTTTTGATGAAGAAGATGGTGGTCTTACAGGAAGAACCTTCTCACTGTGGTGGGATAAAAGGCTGAGCGCTGCCTGGTTGTGCCTATCTTGGGGTATCATAGCAAGGTGGAGAGAACAGAGGGTCAGGAAGAGAGACCAGGTGTCATTTTAAGCCAGGGAATGCCTCATTATGCAAATCGTTAGTAAGCCTCTTAACCTCCTTCTTTGCAAAATGAAAGCTTTTCTTTCCTTTCAAAGCAATGATATTTTTGGCTTTGAACATTCTCAACCATTGCTCTTCTGTTCCTACATCATTTCTCTCGGAGGTGATGGTACAGAGAACAGAAATCAAGAAAATGGCAGTTCTTGGCGAGATGTCATGCAAATACTTCACACCAACTCGCGTACCAGGGTGTTGTGAGGGTTAAATGACCTGTTTTAGATACTCAGAGAAGTTGACTTTTTAGGATGCTATTTTTTTAGGTGAATCTCAGGAAAACCCCATTGTGAAAGCCTCTTTCTATCTCCAAAGTATTCTATGATCTCCACCCATGGGAAAGAGATTGTGCTTGTGTAGGTGGGAAGATGCAAATTCCTTCCCTTGTGTTCGCGGGACGAAGCCAGGAGTTTACTTCACACCTGGACACAGGATGGTTCCCAGGAAGGTGCGTTGGGAAGAACAACATATGCTCCTGCAAACAGCTTGACAGAAAGTCAGATGGCCTGTATAATCAGTTTTCCATTCTTGCTGATCATAGTGATTGATTAACAGACATTGTGAGAGGGTTGGAAAGGAGACGAGTAAGATTGATGCAGATGTAGCTTTCACCTCTTGAAGGTCAATTCCTGTGAGTGAGAAACATTCATGCCTGAAGTTAGAGTTAGCTGAATGCCCTGGTATGATTCTGTCATGAAATTTCTTTTCTTTGTCTACTCACTGAGACACCAAGATATAATTCTTCAGAACTATTTATTTTCCTTCCTTGAAAGAGGCGAAGAAGTATTTTCCTTCTTTGAAAGATTTAAATTTTTGAGACTTCTCATCGTCGTATATCCTTCCTTTAATTCTAGTTTCAAAAGGTATATGTTTCTTGAGTGCTGATGTACCTGCAAGTGATTGAGACATAGTCTGAGATCTTACAAGAACCTGACACTCAGCCACCTAACTAATAATTAATTCTAAAGCACGGTTCGGACCATGGAGCACACTTGTTCAAAAATTTTAGTGGTTTCCTACTACTTATTGAACATGTTACATATTCATTAATTTATTAATTTATTCAACTACATTTATGTCCTATTTGTCAATCTCTAAGCTTGGGGTGAATCAGTGAAGGGAACAAGTAAAAATCTCTGCTCTTGTGGCACTTACAGTGCAGGGAAGCAGAGTCTACGAATACAATGAAGAAGAAACTTCTTCACTGTATTTGTTGGGAGGTGGTAAGTCATGAGCAGGAGTATGGTGGGGCGACCAGGAACGCCAAGAGGAATTATCATGTGGCTACGGTCGACCTTGCCAGGAAAGTGACATTGCAGTAAAGACTCGGAGAGTTACAGAAACACGGGGAAATGAGTTCCAAGCCAGAGGAGCAGCCAGTGCAGAGGCCTCATGGCAGGGGTGCCAGGTGTGTGTGAAGAGCCACCAGAGCAGAGTGTACAGGGTGAGAGTCTGGGAGGTTAAGTCCGAGAGGTGCCCACAGATGGTATGGTTGCAGGTGATCTGAAGGATAGAAGAGGCTGCTGGAGGGCTGTGAGCAGGAGTGACACCATCTGATGTATGATGTACAAGCCTTGCTCAGGCTGTTGTGTGGAGAAGAGTCAGTAGAGGGTAGCTGTGGAAGCGGAAGTCATTTAGGAGGCGTATGTGACAACCCAGGTGAGAGATGATGGTGGCCTGGTCCGGAATGATAGCAGGGAAGGTGGGGAAAAGTAGTCAGATTCTGGCTGCATTCAGAAGGGACACACACCAGAATTGCAACGTAGAGCCAAGAGATTTGCCAAAAGATCTGATAAGTGTGTAATAGAGAGACATCGAGGAAGACCTGACTATCTTGGCCCAAGTAACTGGATCGCTGGAATTACCTTTAACTAATGTTGGAGTAGGGAAAAATCTCCTTTATTCCTTTCTTGTGTTCTTATGGCTGGACTAATAATAAAACTGACACAAACCAAATTAACAGGAGAAAAATCCAATTTAATATATTAATATTGGAGATCATAGAGAAATGATGCTTGGAGAGTGAGCAAAGGCAGTATGTGTATCTTTTACACGAAGAATCAATGCATTTGTGAAGAATTGACAGGACAAAGAAACTTAGGTTTGGGGTACGTAATTAGCAAGGTTTGTTTATGCAGGTTCTTGGCCCTGAATCCACTAGTCTGGTGATGAGGATGCAGGGAGAGCACCTTTCAAATGGGAGATTTATTTTCTGCTTTCAGGGGGAGCAGACAGGAGGGTCAGAATGCTCTCTTTGCTTCTCAAGTAACTTTAATTCAAAATGATCAAACTGCTATTGTGGGATATTTTGGGGTGGTCTGCCCTGGGCCCCAACACTAAGATAGAAAAAACTGTGAGTGGAGAAGTTTTGGGGATAAGAATAGAAGTTCAGTTCAGTTTTGAATGTGTCTAATTGCTTTTAAGAGACCCAGATGAAATGTTAAATAAGCAGATTTCTTCGGGAGGCTGAAGAGCTGCAGCTGGGTATATTATTTGGGAGTCTTCCCCATTGTGACGCATTTAGAGCTCTGAGATTGGACGGCATTACCACAGGAGGGAGTGTAGACAGAGAAACAAAGAGGGCTAACCCAGCCTGAGGCCTCCACCATGAAGAGTTCCAGGAGAAGAGGGCGTCAGGCCGGAAGGTGGAGAAGCATTTGTGGGGTCTTGGCGGCCCCACGGAGCAAACGGCTCCGGGAGGGAGAGTGTACAGTGTGTCCAATGCAGCTCATGAGTGAAATAAGTGAAGATGAGTCGTTGGGGTCCTCACCAAGAGCAGCCGCCATCGGGGGGGTGAGAATGATAGCCACATTAGTGTGACACGGGAGGGGCAGAACTGGAGACTGAGTTCAAACAACTCAGGAGAGGAGAGAAAAGGGCAGTGGCTGGAGGGCAATTTGGGCAGAATGTTCTTTTTTAAATTTAATTTTTTTTTTTTTTTTTTTTTATATAGAATGCTATTGGGAATAGTCCAGTAAGAGGGGAAAACTGATAGCGTTTGGGGGTAGGGTACCTTGTCGTCAAGTAGTTGAAGGGGAAGCGACCGTAAGTGGAGGGACTGACTCTATGGCAATTCATCCACAGTAACAAAAGCTGCTTAATTTGATTTAACTAAGCGTTTCTCATCTTTGAACACAGATGTTTCCTTTTCTCCCCCTTTTTCCCCACATGTAATATCTACTAGCCCATGAACTAATGCTTTGAGGGACATACATTGTGAAATGTTATTTTAAGATTGCAGAGCTGTCTATAATCTGTGCATTAATCTCCAGGATTTATTTATCTACTAGTTGCAAACATCACACTTGCTAAAGACTAGATCTTAATTATTCAAAAAATAAATTATTATTATGTGATATGATAGAGACATTGGCTAAAGCTACAATGGCAATCATATTACAATATATAAATGTATCAAATCAACCTGCTGTATACCTTAAACTTACACAATGTTATATGCCAAATATATTTCAATTAAAAAAAAATTGCAGAGTTGGATGGGAGCCGGACTCCGTAAAATTTAATGTTCATTTCAGCCCCATGATTCACAGGCGGTTATCATGGGACCATTTTATGATTGGAACTAAGGTGTAGTTCATGAATATAAAGAATTTCAAAAATTAATATATTGCTTAAAAGAGTAAGGCAACTTAAAAAGGTTTTCAGAAAATGAAAAACACAACAATACTCTAGAATTGTTTTATATACAAACAGAATATTTCTCAGAAAGGGCACCTGTTATTTCCTCTGCTGCTTTCAGGCATCTTCAGTTCACAAGAGCTGGGGCTGGTCCAAGAGGAGAGAGTGAGTAGGCAGGGTGGGCTGAGTGACAGCTCCCCGGCGTCCTGCGTCTTGACTTGGATTTGTCTTGGGGGAAGTCGAGAGTGAAGGGCTGACAGGAATTCATGCTTGCAATGTCCAATTCCTGCTTTCAAAAAATATCAGCTTGGGGGCCGGCCCGGTGGCGCAGTGGTTAAGTGCGCGCGCTCTGCTGCGGCGGCCTGGGGTTCGCAGGTTCGGATCCCGGGCGCGCACCGACGCGTCGCTTGCTAAGCCATGCTGTGGCGGCGTCCCATATAAAGTAGAGGAGGATGGGCACGGATGTTAGCCCAGGGCCAGTCTTCCTCAAGAAAAAAGGGGAGGATTGGCATCAGATGTTAGCTCAGGGCTAGTCCTCCTCACACGCACAAAAAAAAAATCAGCTTGATCCACAGTATACCAGTAAGAAGAGCTCTCACTTTACACATTTTTATTGTTTCTTTTCCTTGGGATTTACTTCAAATAGACTCATTAAACACTTCTCTCCTATATTTAGTCAATAGCTTATATTAGTCAATTTAGTCAATAGACAGGGCCTGGGGGCAGGTCCTGTCTTGCCCCACAGCGAGAGTCCATAGTTGGTTGATGATGCCAACTACAGTGGGAAGTGGAAGAAATATGTTCATGAAATCTTATAATCCTTCACTTTCTCACACCTCACGAAGCTCTTAAGGACTCATCTCTCTGCTGGGCAGCAGAGGATGGTGTTTTGTTAAAATGTCAGGTAATGGTTTATCCAGTGTCTCCATGTTCTTTTCTGTCAACAGCAGCAATAATAATGCTTCTCTTAAAACTGTGTCACATTTTCAAACATGTCATCTCATTTATCCTATAAGAACCTGATAAGATAAATACAGCTGAAGAAATTGAGACTCAGGTCAAGTTATTCCCCCAAAGTCTCACCACCTGAATGCCTTTCACTCCCCAGTGAACTATTTATCACCATTTAGTACATTTAAGCATTTTGTATCAGAACGTGTGTACACCCTTGGTCACTCAGCTATCACTTCACTCCATCGCATGTGAGCATCTGACATATTCTTTCGTAATCAGAGCTCAGAGGTCAGCAGTGGTTCTTAACCTGGGGTCTGTGGGAATTGGGAAATGTGCAGGTGTTTAGATGGTCACAGTGGGGGGTGGGTGGATCTTTAGTGCCTGGAGGCCAGAGATGCTAATTGCCTGGTAATCAGTGGGGCAGTTCTGTGCAATGAAGAATAGTCCAGCTAAATTCCCAGGCACCCTTATTTAGAAACACAGCCTGCTCTGCCTCTGGTATATTATTTCAGTACCTTCATTCACTTGTATATTTATTCCTTTGTTCATTCATTCAGTAAACATGTTTTTCATACTCACTGTATGACATACATTTTTCTAGGTGCTGGGAGGGATACAGAGATGAGAAATATGCAGTTCTTGAGCTTAAGAAACTCACTGCTTAATGCAGTAGATACAGTATATTCACAACTCTAACAGGAGTCGAAGGGGATAGAGCCAGTGAGATATATATGTTCCGGGAATGGCAAAACTGGGTTAATCCCAATCTGCTGCGTGCACTGGCTTCCTGCACAATTGTGGTATTGTGAAGAAATGTACGTTTGGTCTTCATCCATGTTCCTGTCACAGAGCTCCTAAAACCCATGGAATTTCCTAAGTGATGAGAGCTGTAAAGGTGTGTTTTGTTATGTGAATGAGGTGACTTTTGGAAAGCAACTAAGGAGGGGGCTGGTAACCAGGAGAACCAACCATGTGATTCGAGGGTTGGAACTTTCAGTCCTGCCCCTGACCTCTGTGGAGGGGAGAGGGCTAGAGATTGAATCGATCACCAATGGCCAATGATTTAATCAATCCTGCCTGTGTAATGAGGCCTCCATAGAAACCCAAGAGGACAGGTTTCTGAGAGCTTCCTGGGTGGTGAACACGTGGAGATTTGGGGAGAACGGTGCCTGGAGAGGGCATGGAAGCTCCGCGCCCTTTCCTCATACCTTTCCCTGTGCATCTCTTCCATCTGGCTGTTCCTGAGTTATCTCCTTTTATGATAAACTGGTAATCTGGTAAGTAAAATGTTTCTCTGAGTTCTGTGAGCTGCTCTAGCAAATTGATCAGATCTGGGAGGGGGTTGTGGGAACCTCCAATCCATAGCCTTTTGGCCTGAAGCACAGAGGTGACAATCTGGACTTGTGATTGATGTCTGAAGTGGGGGTGAAGGGGAGGAAGACTATCCTCTACCCACTCTGGGTCCTTTCTGGCTGGGCTACAAATTAAATTGACATGAGACCCAATAGCAGGAGAAAATCAAACAAAGCTGTATAACATGTATACATGGGAGAAACCAGGGAAACTGAGTTTCTCAACAAATGGCAGAGGTTTTCACCTTAAATAGCATATTCAGGTAGACAAAGGAGGATGTTGGGGTGGGGGAGTCAGCTATGGGAGTTTACCAGAAAGCACAGTAATCAAGAGGATGTAGATTTAAGTCCTCATCTTCCGCACTGATAAGAGTTTCTAGAAATAAGGTCATCCCCCCTTCTTCCTGGTACAGAAAGGGAGATACCTTTACAAATGGAGATTTCCATTATAAATGTAAATGTTTGGTCTCAGCAAGGACCCTCCCAGTCTATCAAGAAAATAACCAAGGTAAAAAAGACATATTTTGAGGTGGCCAATTTTGATCTTCCACAGGGGGAAGGGGGCAGTCTTATGAGACTGAACCCTTAATCTGTGGGATCTGATGCTATATCTAGGTAGAGAGTGTTAGAATTGAGTTGAGTTGTAGGACAGCCAGCTGGTGTCAGAGAATTGCTTGAAGTGGGGGAACCCCCCCAAATTGGCATTGGGTGCTCAGACCTTTCTAACAAAACAGGAGAGCTTGGTGAAGAGGTGTTTTGTACGCAGAGTCTGAGTTACATTTCTAAAGGTCTGCTTCTGCAGCGAATTGGGTCCTGGCAGCTAGTCTTAACCTTGAGCTGTGATCGCTCTCAAGCTCCTGGGTTCTCTTTGGAATCTCAGACTTGGAATCGCGAGGCAGCCCAACAAGCTGCATTTGGGTTCCTGGTCTGCTGCTTGCTGATCACAGGACCTCGGGCCAGTGATGTGACACTTCCGAATATCAGGCTCCTCACCTTGTAGGGATGCTCATTGCTGGCCTGACTGCCTCATCAGCTTGTGCTCAGCAATGCTCATGCTGTGGAAACCGAAGAGGCAGGATGAATGCTCCGACGGGCAGCCCACGCCCTTTGGGGCAGCACTCACTGATAGGACGTTCTTCCACGTGCTGATGTTCAGAGCCAAGATGGGACTGATGTTTTCCGGTGGTGCTATGTTCACAGAGGTATGCATGCAAGTAGGCACCTCCCTTCTCCCTGACTTTCACAAGTGAGTTAGCAAACTAGGAACAAGAAGGTGAAGAATGGACACCAAATTCCGCCTCACTCGCAGTTAGGGAAGCGCACGCACTTCTGCGCATAACTGGCCCACGCTGGGCTGGAGGACACAGCTTAAATGTGAGCCTTCAGTGCCCCTTACTTCACGCCTCCCTACCCCCGCATCCAAGTCACCAATCATAAGGGACTGCAGCCACTGTGCTGGGGATGGCAGCGGAAGCAGAGGGCTGACAGCAGCATGCTGGCCCAGGTTCCTGAAGGGGAGAGAAAAGGGGAGAGCGAGAAAGCAAGACAGCTGGGTCCTCCCCGCAGCAGCTGCCCGCAGTGTTCTGGGCTCTACCTGGGATTGGGGTCATGGGGTGGTGGTGAGGGGGCGAGGGGAGAAAGGCAGGCAGGAAGGCAGTGGGGACAGGCCAAGGTGTTGGAGGTGTGGAGGCTGGAAGTTGATCCTGCCCTATACTTGGATCAAAGTCCTGCATCTTGAGCCACCAAAACGAAAGCCAATTTCTTTGTGTGGTTCCTTCTATATGGTGTGATTTTGGTTTGACATGCTGATCATTTTTCTTTGAACTCACTGGGTGGTACTAATAGAGGCCAACCATGGAGAAAATACTATTAACGAGGTGTTATTAAAATGCAAATTATGATTCGCCACCTTCAGAAAGAGAGATGGTGACAATGAAATGTTTATGAAGATCAGAGTATCCTTTCTAAAAGGCTTAAATAAATAAGAGCGTTTGATTTCCTAATTGCGACGTTTATTGACAGTGCTTTTGTTTGGGTTCCAGAGCTAGGGATAAATAAGCAGAAGAATCTGGAACATATTTGTTTGGTTCATGCTCTCCTGACAATAGGGAGGGGACAGACAGCCCTATATCTGAGGTCACCTGTACATCCCTGATTTAATGTTTCTTTTTTTATTGTTAATTTTATATACAAGTGAATATCTATCAAGAGTTGAGAAAATAGAGAAAAAAAACATCCTTCATATCTCTTCTAAAACATCAGTTGTTTTCTGTTTGGGGAACGTCCTCTATTCGTTGTCCTTGTGATGTGTATTTTACATACTTGAAATCATGACATCTTGCTAAGAGTGAGAGTGTTTGTGCTGTTTCTTCGTTTGAAAACCGTTCATCGAGCACTTGCTATGTGGCGTGCACTGTGGCTGACTGACAGACGTGGTAGTGGAAAGAGATGTCATCCTGCCTTTAGGAGGTTGTAGCTCAGGGGTTATTAGACTATATGAGACTAGAGAACCTTGCATACCCCTCCTCTGCTGGGGGTCCTGAGGAGTGAGAGTCCAGGGCCTCTTAGAATCTCTCTCCCCATGGAGGTATATAATGCTTCAACTTTAGATAACGCACCTCTTCCAGGTAGTGAGGTCCTAGAGGGGATATGAAGTCCAACTGTGCCATCCTTTTCCTCTCCCCCTTTCTCCCACCTCGTCCTCCCTTGTTTCCTCTCCTTCTACTCTGTTCTGAAGGCTATTCCCCCTTCAACATGCTTTCTCCTTCAGGATTTTTTGAATTCATTCTGTGCACAAGTAGTTTCATTATTTTCTTGTTCTATTTTTATTTTTTTCAAAGAACCATATTTGGGCTCTATCAATTCTCTTTTCTTCTTTTGTCGTTTCTAACTTATTTGTTATTTCTGTTTTTATTTTCATTACTTCCTTTTACGTATATTCAATGTATCATATTGTTTCTTTGATACTTGAGATCAATGTTTAATTCATTATTTTTTCATTTTCTTTCTTTAATTTATGTAGTCACCTAAGAGAATGACTTTTTTTCCAACCATTCCTGTAACTATGTGCCCTTGATCTAATATGCAGCTAAAAGTTCATTGTTTTCTAGATACTTGCAATATGCGTTTCTGCCATCTTCTTTTTTCTTTTGTTTTTTTGTTTTTTTGTGAGGAGATCAGCCCTGTGCTAACATCCGCCAATCCTCCTCTTTTTTTGCTGAGGAAGACGGCCCTGGGCTAACATCTGTGCCCATCTTCCTCCACTTTATATGGGACGCCGCCACAGCATGGCTTGCCAAGCAGTGCGTCGGTGCGCGCCCGGGATCCGAACCAGCGAACCCCGGGCCGCCGCAGCGGAGCGCGCGCACTTAACCGCTTGCGCCACCGGGCCGGCCCCTCTGCCATCTTCTTGATCCAAGAGCTGTTTAAGTGGAAATTCCTAGTGGAAATTCTCAGAAAATGTAAACATATGCAAAGATTCTCAGCTTACTCATAATAAGAGAAATTCAAATTTAGACTACTCTGTGATAGCATTTTTTAAAATCAGACTGACAAAATCCAGGAATTGCATTATACACACATACACATGTACAGCCAAATTCTGTTGATAAATCCTAATTTTTACACTGCCATCAGAAGATATTATCTTTACCATTTCCACTTTTTGAATGTATGGCATTTTTCTCTGTCAACTAATAGATAATCTACTTTGTGAATGATTTTTAGGAAGTTGAAAAGAATGTCTAATTTCATATTTTTAGAGCAGAGAATTTGATCTACATTAATTTTACTTAGCATTTCTCTATCCTGATTTGTATCCTCTTCATCTGTCCCAGACTAAGATAGATAAATTACAGCCCCCTATTACTTGAATGTCCTTCTCCCTTTTTGCTGGGAGAGGGACCTTTGAATGTTGGTGCTATGTGCCCTTGTGCACAGCTGTGAGTAATTGTGTTCTGGGTCGTATTTAAAGCTCTGTGGACATAATTCAACCTTGTATGAAATTACATTGATCACCTCTGCTGTTTTTGTTTCTTTCTCTTTCTTCTCTCTCTCTCTCTTTGTATTCCTATTTACTTAATATTCCTTTGCCCACACTTCCATTTTAAACTTTTCTGAAGTATTTTGTTTCAGGCATGTCTCTTGTACGCATCATATAGGTTCTTATGTAGGTGAGGTTAGCTCTTTAATAGTATGGAATGAATTACATGTATATGTGTAATATATCTTTTTTTCTATCCTTATAATTTTGCTTTTAAATTAATATTTAGTAATGTTTTATTGTTGTTCTACTGGTTACCTGATGTTTATAACTTTATAAATAATATCAATTTTTCTTTTTACCATAAGCAATAAAATTTTAAAGTTGTTTCTCTTCTTCCATCATTTACTTTTTCTTCTCCATCATGCAATTTTAGTTGATATTATCTCACTTGCTGTCTTCCTTTGTACTGTTAAAGATGCCGATACTTATGTCTACATATGTCAATGTTAAAAAACAGCCTTTGATTTTGTCATTCACCGACTTATTCTTCCAAGATCTCTAACTCATTCCTCTATCCTTCTAATTTTTGTTTGTTGTATCATTTCTACATTTCAGGAAACATAACATTTCTGATGTCTTGTCATCTTAATTTCCATTCTTGTTTTAGTCTTATTTTTACTGGAAAATATGTTCATTGCTTACCTTTATCATTATCCTGTCACTGTCATTTACCAGTCATCCTTTGGTGGACTGAAGTTTGTCTTCTAGTAATTTCCTTAAGAAGATCTCATGAGATAATATAACCTGAGTTCTTACACACTTAAACCTCTTTGCAGCATTTATATTTGAAAGGCAGCTTGGCTGGATTTGAATTCCTTAGCTTACTCTTATCTGTAAGTATCTTGTAGAAATAGCACCATTATCTTTGACTTTGAATGTTATCATGGAGAAATCTGAGGCCACTTTGATATGTTCCCTCTTTTATAAGACCTGGTAATTTTGGCAAGTTTCTAATGACTTGAAAATTAAGTACATTTACTAGGATGCACTTCTTTGTTGACCATTCTTGGACAATTTTCCATGGCACAAGATGAGACCTTTCAATGTGTAAGTTTAAGTTTTCTTTTCTTGATATATTCTAGAGTTTCAAGTTTATTATCTTCTAATATTTGGTTTTTCTTCTTCAGGGACTCCAATTGCATGAATTTCTTTTTCCTGTGTTTCTTATCAATAAACTTTCCCTAATTCTTTTAACCTCTTTCTTTATTTCTGTTTCCTTTAGTTGCATTTCTCGTATGCGTTTTCTATGTCGCTTTACTGTGTTTTGTGCAGTATCAATTTGCCCTGTGCTTCTAATTTTATCTTTATTTGTCTGATGGCTATTTTTTTCCTTCTATTTCTTTCTAAGTCCTTTAGTTCACATTTCATATCTTCTTATTATCTTGCCATCTCATCACTGAATTGTAACAATTCTGCTGTATAGTGTTTTTTAAGGAGGAGATTGCCTTATTAAATATTTTTAAATTGATGGCAAAAATATTTGCTAGTCTCATCATTTGCTCCATGTCACCATCTTTTTGGTATGTGTTCTTCATTTGTCGATAGTTGTGTGACTTTCAACCTACCTTTATTTCTTATTTTTTAATGTTAGTAAATGTTATTAAATTTAATGTTATTAATATTTTTTAATTTATTTATTTTTGAGGAAGGTTGGCCTTAAGCTAACATCTGTTGCCAATCTTCCTCTCCTTTTTTTTTTCTTTTTTCTCCCCAAAGCCCCAATACATAGTTGTATATTCTAGTTCTAGGTCCTTCTAGTTCTTCTGTGTGGGATGCCACCTCAGCATGGCTTGATGAGAGGTGAGTAGGTCTATGCCCAGGATCCAAACCAGTGAACCCCGGGCTGCCAAAGCGAAACGTTTGAACTTAACTGCTGCACCGCTGGGCCGGCCCTCCACCTTTAGTTGTTGTGTGAATGTTGTGCTAGATTTTTTCGTTGTTACTCATTTTGAATGAATTGGGTATTCCTGGCCAGTTGTTTGCAAGAGAGTGCTGTTGGTGGGGAGGACCAGGTGACATTAATGGCTCCATAGCTTAGTCTCTTTTCCATGGCCACAAGGATGGAGTGCTTCCTACAAATATATGTATTCTTCACATAACTTTCTCTTCTTTGTTTCCCTGAAAATATAGTCTAAAGGTAGGAGTGGCTTCTGAGACCACCCAGTTTAACGTGCAGCTTGATACCCACTTAACACGTGCTGTTCTGTATGTTGTGCCCTCAGGATGTGCCTAGCCTGTAAGAAGTGTAGTTCTGATGGTGCATTCTAGATCTGCAAAGGGTGGGATTTTGCTACTGACATCTCTCTTACCTACTTTTTTGTGTGACTCCCAAATGAACATAACTATTTTTTGCAGCTTTTTAAAACACTTGGGCATCTCTTCCAAACATATATCAAAATTGGAATGTAAGTTTTTCCTTTCTGTTGTTGATCTTGAACTGGTTTCCAGGAACAGATTAGGAAAGAGCTGTTTACATAGCTGTGTGTTACAATTTCTGATCTCCAATTTCTTATTCTATTCAATTTCTACCAAATGGCCTCACTCAGACATGTGGGTGCAGAGCGTCTGGACAATCTCTGGCACCTTGGGTCATTGCCCCAAGAACTCTAGAGTTGGGTTTATCCAATTCCAAACCTATCGTGACTTTCCTCCTTGATAAAGATGCAGGGGTCCATAGGACACACGTGATAGCCCCAGAAACACAGTCACAGAACTCTGACCCAACCTGACTTCTGAGGCAATAACTTAGATGGACTCTAAAGATTATATTTGTGTGTGATACTTACTGGCTCTTTTGTAAGATTCAAGTTGCTGCAAAAATAGAGCTTAATAGCCATCAATTCCACTGTTGTTAAGTAAAAAAGGTAAAGTTCATGAACAAATAGACAAAGGTTTTTCAAACCCCTTTCCCGCAAATAAACTCAGTATTAGTTTTTTCTAACTTTACAGGTGATCTAAGCTTTAAACAGATGGCATTTGTTGGGTTGCAAGTTGATACAGTTTCTGGCATTTCCTCTTCATAGGCTTTTACCTACACTGAATACTATAAAAATGAGGATTAAAAAAAACCCAGAAGTCACAAAACTGAAAATCTAAAACACTCTGCCCCCTGCAAACAGTCACTGTATAGCAGATGAGTTAATTATATTTAACTTTAAAATGAAATTCACCAAGTTGACAGCTCATTATAGTTGTCTTAGGCAGAAAAATGAATAAAAACAAAGAGATGAATTTCCTTTTCTTTTTTACCCATTCATGTCTTTATTAACAAATATTTGGCTTCCACTATGTGGTTGCCTTTGCCAAGCAGTGGAGGAGCAGTGGGAAGGCCTGCCACAAAGGGCTTACATCTAGTGTGAAGTGCAGACATCAATAGTCCTGAGATGTTCCATGCTGTGGATTGTGCTTGGAAGGAGAAGTCCCATCAGGGCTCAGGGAGGCCATTGCGGCAGGGATCCATCCAGACATTTCTCCATCTCCAGAGCCAACATCTTTGTCAGATGCCCTTTTCTCTTGTCTGGACTGCTTCACCTGCAGTAGCCTTCCAACTCCCTCTTCATAGGCTTCTCCACCTGCACTCCATTGTCTACACTGCATTCGGTGGTCTTTTTAAAAAAGCATGCACGTGATATGTCACCTCTCTGTTTTGCTCTCTCCCTCCCCTACAACTCTTTCATGGTATTCTCTTGTTCTTTGAATAAATCCAGCACTTACTCTGATGCACAAAATCCTTGCATGATCTGGCCCCAGCTAATGCTCCGTCCAACCCCATCTCGTATGAATCCATGAGGCCCTTTGCCACTCCTGAATTATGCCCCACACGATCGTGCCTCCAATCCTCGTGCTTGCTGCTCCTCTGCCTGGAGCAGCCTTCCTTCAGATTCCTACAGAACTCATTTCCTCACTTTTTCTGTTCTCTGCTCAGATATTTCTTCCCCAGACACCTCGCCTAACTACCCTATTTGAAATAGCATCCCATCTCACTGTTGCTAAAGTCATTCTTTTACATACTTGACATCAAATCATATATCTCTTTGTTTATTGGCTTATTTTATGTGTGTCGTGTTGTCCCCCCCGACCCCCCGCTAGAATGTAGGATCCGTAATGGCAGGACCTTTCTCTGTTTGGTTCATTCATGTATCACATGCCCAATAAAATGGCTTGCCCCTTTGTTTGATCTCAGTGATGGATCAGTTAATGTGTGGATCTAGAGCTGAGAGGGTACAAGATGATAGGACCCGGGATTGGGGTGAGAATGCCCACACTTAAAGGATAGGGAAAGGAGAAGTCACTAGTGAAGGAGATTGAGAAAGTTGACAGGAAGCCAAGAGTTGTTCTAGAAGCTAAAGAAGAGAGGGAAGGAGGGAACAGTCAGTGTTACCAAATACAGCTAAGTCAAGAAGGAAAACAGTGGAAAAATCCCCATTGGATTTGAGACATAGCTGTCATTGGTGTCCTAGATTAGAGTCATTTCAAATGTGTGTTAGAAAGAGAAGGCCCGTTAGAGTGGGCTGAAAAGTGACTGTTGGGGAAAAAGAAAGGGAGGCTTTCACTGGCCAATTCTCACATATTCTATAGATGGTAATCCATGATCAATTGATCTCACTGATTAAAGATAGATAATGGTCTCAATTAAGTGGGGGGATGGTAGTCATGAACTCATGACCATTTCCTTCCCACCTGTTCTGCTTAGAAGAGTGTCAGAGAGGATTAGTGGGGGACAATCTCTACTCAAGGACCTTGAACGGCTGTGTTTCCTTTGTGAGTTTGCACACCTATAAAATCAGGACACAAAACAGCCGTCCAGGCTAAGTCACAGGCTCGTTGAAATGGCCAAAGGAGATACTGTTTCTGAAAGTGCTTTGTAGCTTGTAAGAACAATGTAAGAATGTGTGCACAGGTGCGGTACTTACATGAGCCTGACTAAATAGAATCACTCGGCTTGCTGTCGGATGCTGACCCAATTGTTTCCTTACAGGTTCTTGAACCACGTCGGTTTCTTTTTCCCACTAATAATGATGCTGACATGGATGGTGTCTGTGGCCAGCATAGTCCGAAAGCTGGTTTATGAGCGGGAGATCCAGATAGAAGAGGTAAGCAGCCTTGGAGCTTGCCTTGGAGATGAGGGGAGACTGGGGCTTTGGAAATGAGTCCCGCCCCATAACTGACCCCGACTGTGTTTTGCCTGCCCTCCGCTCTGCTGAGGTTCCTGTGAACAGCCTGGCTGAGCCCCTGTCCCAGGAAAAGCGTTTTACATCGAAGTCCTAAGCCCTGCCAGAGGTTAGCAGGTATTTCCTCGAGATGGAAGGAAGCCAAAGGACAGGCACATGAAGTTGAAAGAAGGAAACCAATGTGGCTCATTCGGCAATTTTTATACAACCCAGAAAGACATAACGGCAGACTTTTCATCTTAATTTATGATTTGACTTCTTCATGTACAGCCTCGCCATTTTTGTCCTAATATTGTTAAAACTTGAAACTATCAAAGCTGCTTTTAAGAATGAAAGTTAATAGAAGTATCTGGTAAAGATCTGCCTCCCCATTTAGCCAGCAGAGTCAATGAGCACACGTTATCTACTTAATGTCTATTACAGTGAAGAAAAGGCATGGCCAGGTACAATGTGCTTGTCATTCCATTTTGAAGAGAACTTGCACTATTGTTTTGCATGTTGTTTACCTATTTAGGACTGACTTACTCCTGGATGTCTGTGTTTCTTGTCCATCCAGTTGTGCCCCTGGGCACAGGGCCTGGGACTGAGTGTGAGTCTTGTAGGCTCCCCTGCTGCCGCTGGCCCAGTGGCCTCCCAGGGTGGGTGCATCAGGACGGTTTGTTTTCATTTCGTAAGTAACCAGCCCCACACTCAGAGACGTCACCCTGTTGTAGAGGAGCAAATGGTGGGTTTAGTGGATTAATTAATTTTATTGTTATTACTTCAAACACATTCTAAAACCGATGCAATAATCCCCCCAACTGAACAAGTGAACAGCATAAGGCCCAGTATCTCCCCTTTCATTTTTCTCTTTGTCTTTGTTGAATGAAACCAACATAAACAAAGCAAACCAACAAAACCCAAATAAACAAGAAAACGCGATGAGCCTGAGGTCGTCAATCCTGAGGTCTAGAATCTGCTCCTCCCTTTCTACTGTGTGTTCTTCCGGTGGGTGAGATGGTTTTAACGTCGCCTCATCTTGGTTCTTGCTCCCCTGAAGTGGTGAACGACCTACTCTGTAAGGGGTTCATTCAAATTAAATTGTGGGCTCTAGGAAAAAGTGTCTGGTGCAGTGCCTGCTGGGTGCGGGATTTCCAAGCCAGCGATCACATGGAAGTAGCAGCATTGGCTTGCCTTTCCACCTGCGATTGTTCTCGTTCCGTAATCCGATCTGTTCTTTCCCAGGCATCTGGGTGGTAACCCCCGTCTCCCTTCTTTTGACAGTACATGAGGATGATGGGAGTGCATCCGATGATCCATTTCCTGGCCTGGTTCCTGGAGAATGTGGCCATGTTGGCCATAAGCAGTGCCGCCCTGGCCCTCATTCTGAAAATAAGCGGCATCTTCGCATACAGCAATGCCTGTATTGTTTTCCTCTTTCTCCTGGATTTTGGGGTGTCAGTCATCATGCTGAGTTACTTTTTGAGTGCATTTTTCAGCCAAGCGAACACAGCCGCCCTTTGTACCAGTCTGGTGTATATGATCAGCTTTTTGCCCTACATAGTTCTGCTGGTTCTACGTAACGAATTAAGTGTTGTCATTCAGACATTTCTGGTAAGTGGGTGGTTTTGTAAAAATGCAGAGTAAAACAAAACTGCCATCTACCCAATAAAACAAATCATCACCTTCAACATTTGAATGGATCATTTTCAGATCCCTTGGGCTTTCTGATATCCACTTTTCTTGCTTCTACTCACGTAGACCTTGCATTGGGAGTTCATTGAAACTGCATGGTTTTGCTGGAGGGCAGCTCATTAAGAATTGGCATTTTTCACGTAACAGGGACTCTCCTCTGTAGACTCTTTGGGAACTTGGTAGTATCCTAAAGGAAGTATATGACTTCAGTTTCTCTTTGTTTCATGCATGGAAAGAAATAGATTTCCAAAGCTATTTTAGAAGTGAAAAATAAACATTTTTTTCTTGAAGCATCACGAATTACATCACATTAAGTGGAAAAAAATCTCTCTATTAGCAATGTCAGAGTTGTTCATCCATTTAAAATGTACCTCCCAAAAAGGTATTAGAATACTTTCAAGTCTGTGATATAAAATACATGTACAAGATAGAAACTCACTCATGCTTTTATTTACCAGACTATTGCCTGGTAAGCACAGTGCCAGTTGCGTAGTAGGAACTCAATCCATGTGGAAAGAATGGACAAATGATTGTTAAATGGTCAGTTTCACGGTGCCAGTGCCATCATTGTAAACATTTGCATTATGCTCAGGGTTTTACTTACCCCACAGGTCAGGCAGATTTGTCAAATTGCAGTCTGTTGGGGGTATGACTGGAGTTATTAAGAGAGAATTCGGGGAGGTACTGAGGCAACTTAGAATCTCAGGCTGCCCCTGGGCATTTGAAGGCCTTCAGAAGTCAATTAGTCCCACGCAGCATAGCGACAGCCTTAGTGTAAGCTCACTTATTGGAAGGGGTCGACTTCTCTGCTCACTTCAAGCCTTAGAGTAAAATACTTCTGTGAAAGCCAAATTATTTTTCTCCAACATCAATAAACCTTTCAGTCCTCCATGATTTCTACTGGCCATTTACACACAGTGTAGACATGTATGCATGATGGAAAAATGGTGCTCTTTAATCAGTATTTTATCCACTGATCTGTAGTCATCAGTTTGATTAGCTTATGTCACACCTGTAATAATTCATAACCATCAATTTCGCATTACTGATATTTAGGTGTTTTCAGAATTGTTAAAACAACTGGGACCATTCAGTGCCCCTCAAATGCTTCTTACATGTATAAAAAGAGCCATTGACCACCTGGCCTGGATTTCAAACACTGATTTTTGTCTTCAATCCTTATATTTAAGAGTTCTGTGCATACAAAGTTTGATTTCCTTTTTACACGTCCAAATGTTTTCTACCAAATAAAAAAATCTAACTCTGGCATATTAGGTTTTTAAATATAAGATGCTTTTTCAACAAGCTTTTTTTCTGACATAGAACCTCTCCACTGAAAGTAAATAACATTTTCCTCCAATACGCTCTCTTTCTAGTGTAGAATATTGGATACGTGCCGTCAGTTTGCCTACAGTGTGCTCCAGGGCATTCACTTAATAATAAAAAATAGTAAATTGCTCTATTCCATTTTCCACTGTTTTGTCCTATACATTTCTGTATACACTGCATTGGATTTATGACACTTCAAACATTGCAGTAAAGAGAAATAATTCCTTTTAACATTAGAAACAAGCTTGTTATCACGCTTTTCAGAATAGGCTGACATTCGGCTAAGTCTTCCAGGTTCACATATTGAAATCACCGCCTGGAGCAATGGTTTGGCATCCTTAGAGCTGGAACGTGTAGTGTCTCCTCTATTTGAATTTAGTGCTGTGGATTTTCTGTGGCCCCAGTCAAGCCCTAACGTGCTGTTTTTCTCTTCACTCCATCAATCCGTGGGCAGTGCCTTCTCTCCACGACCGCCTTTGGACAAGGAGTATTTTTCATTACATTCCTAGAAGGGCAAGAGGCAGGTAAGGGAATGCATTTTTAAAAAGTGACTCTCAGTGATTCAGGTTTTTGGAAATTTAAAGTTATCATGTTGCAAGTGGTACAGTAGAAAGTCTTTATTACAAAGCGGAACATCTGGAATGAGATTCTGGTATTTGGTTTAGTTGATGTAGACACCTCCCACCACCCAGCTGCCCTGGTTTTAGGAACAATCAAGAATATCCCGTGCTTCAGACACTATCCAGGTGAGCCATTCAGCTAATGCTTGTTCTTTTTTATAACACTCCTGATAGACACAGCGTCAACTTAGCGACCTTCTGAATTCTTCCAAGAACGGGGTGTGCACACACGTCCCATCTCTTAGGGGATTATTGAACTGGAATCTGTCTTCCTGGATCTCCTGCCCACTTTTTCCAGTTTCTCTTTCTAATTCCCTCTTTCACATGACAGTCTTTCACATATTGTCAGCTCTCATCTTTACCTCCAGATTTTCTGGGTCCCTCCTGAAGGTCAGTATCCAGAAATAGGTCTAACCAGCATAGAATAGAGCACAATTATCTCCTCCATTTTTGTGTAATTTTATCCCTATTAATTCAGCCTAAAATAATATTTTAAAAAATTTTTGGCAGCATTTTTCACTTATGTTGAGATTTAGACAACAAAAATCCTAAGCCGGAATAGACATATATTTCTTAGATGTTTATATGTTTTTTGTGGTGTGTTTTTGTAAACACTTACAGGCAAAATATAGACCATAAGTGAAACTCAACTCTGGATATTGCTACATTAGCCCATTAATTTGGCACTAGTTTTGGAGTTCTCAGACATTTCAGTAAAGCATATTGAACTGTTCTTTAACAGAAGAGTAATCCTGAATGATTTATCCTAAATTCCTTGAACTGATCCTTAAACTAAATTGGATCAAGAAGGTACAGGAGAAAAATAGTCACTGTTGATCCTTTGAATATGTTGGCCCAAATTCCAACAAGTGCACAATGTTAAAATCTTTCTTTTACTGAGTTCTAGGCTAGTACCATAGGAAAATTGAGAAAAAGGCATATTTTTCTTAAAACAAAATTATATTTTAATCCAGCAAAATTTGCAAGCATATTGTAAGAAAATAATGACTCTTTCCCACTGCAGATGTTATATATCCTGTTTACGTATTTTCCAGGAGCAGAGAGAATAATATAATTTAGAGTTTGGGTTCTCAAGGAGCCTTATATTTATCTTTTTTTTTGAACATGCTTATTTTCCTTAAATATAGATTTGTACTTTAGTTAAGCAAATAAAACTAGATATAAGTAAATCAACCTTTAAAAAATTTTACATGTTAAATTTAAATATTAAAATGTTGTTAATGGTCACTCCACCTGATATCCTTGAAATAAATGTGAGATTAAGTAAACTAACATTTCATTTGAAGAATTATGACCAATGGTGTTGACTTTCCTTTTGTTTTAGCTGTGTTCAGCTTTGCTTGAGCTTCCAGAACTAATAAACTCATCTTACCAAAATCTACACTGAAAGAGGTTGTACAGTTCTAACTCTGACCTTTCCCTTCCTTCCAGGGATTCAGTGGAATAATATGTACCAGGCTCCAGAACAAGCCACCATGACATTTGGCTGGGTTTGCTGGATGATTTTCTTTGATTCAGGCCTTTATTTTTTATGTGGATGGTACTTGAGCAACTTGATTCCCGGTAAGAATTCTACACTTTAAAAGATGACAAAATAAATTTAAAAAACAGTTTGTACCAATATATGTGAATATTAGGATAATTATATATTCTTTAAATAAGATGTGAAAGAGGGAATTCGTAGGATATATTTTAAATGGAGTGTGAATATTTGAGGAAAAGATGGTGCCTCTGAACCCTGAGTGGAACAGCAAAGGCCGTGTGAAGACAGAACAGAGGAGCCAGACAGATGCTGGATGGGTCCATTGGGTCCACCGTGCAGCTCCCCAACAGGTGGGCTTCTGTCAGCTGAACGGAGAAGACCCTAGTTTCCAGGATCAGGGATGAGGGGAGTGAGGGTGGGAGAGTCTGTGCCGTTGGCCCCTAGGGAACAAGGTCAGGGCAGAGTTCAGAGAGCTGCATGGAGCGGGAGTGAAGGACTGCACTCAGCCAGATCAGCTGGGCAGAACCTGGAGGAGAGCCAGGCCAAATGAATTCTTTTGTGCTGCGGGTTGGGGTCAGGAGCTGCCTCCAAACCCAGAGCTGTCAGTGGTGTCATGGGTCTGCAATTTCTCCCATGTGGCACATTTCTTCCCTGATATGGCAGGTGCACCCTGGAGTCAATGAAAGAATGGGCCACAAATGGTGATGAAGTTCCCCTCCTGTGTTAGTGGGGAAGGAGGTATGCATACCACACACCAGGCTCAGGATAAAAAGAGCAGAAATAGCACTTAATTTTTTTTTATTTCATATTTTTAAAAATAGCGTTTTGATGGTATTATATTTTTGCTCTGAAATTTCTTGTGATTCTGGCTCTATACTTTACAAAGCAACTGGATATTTCAAGTGGCATTGAACCTTTTAAGTTAAGAACTAACCAAAAAAAGAGTCTAATCATAGACAAATTGAAAATGGAGGGACAGAAGAAAAAAACCCAGTTCATTCTGTTTACAGAAACATATTCCAGAGTTGGAGATCTCATGCATCATTTAACAATGAGTAAAAATCAAAATAATATGGGTCATCAAAAAGATGATTTTATATAAAAGTAGGAAAATACAGCCCCTGAGAGGTAGAGACAGAGCATAAATTAGATGTAGGATGCACCCACTGGGCCCAACAGGTGGCCTTCTGTTAGCTGAACAGAAAAGTGATTTATTTTGGAAAAATTTAGATCATATTGTCTTGGGTACTTTGAATAAAATTTAACAAAAGGTGGATTCTAGGAAACAAGAGATAAAAAAATGAACTGAGAAGGCCAAAGTGAAGAGGAGACTGGATGAAGCAGTTGGATGTTAAAAAGAAGCTAGTTAACACGTGAAAGAACTGTTATAAAATATGTATATGATGTTGATTTTAAAATACATGAGGAGGTGGTAATGAGTAAAAGAAGGCTGCAGAAAGTCAGGCCGAGGCCTGGAGGATGAGCTGGGGGCACCCCAAGAATAAAGGCCAGGAGATGCAGACACTTGACCCGAAGGTGGTCAGCAGAGATGGGGCTGCAGACCTTTGTTCCTCCTGAGGAGGAGACACAGATCAAGTGAAACGAAAAGAAAAATGGAACCGTCATTTACCAAAGAGAAGAAAAACCCAGATTTGCAAAGTAAGCATTCACCACATTGGATACAAAGTTAATAAAAAGAAATCTATATCTGGATATGAAATGGCAGATGTCTTGAACTCCACGGACAAAGAAAAGAATCCAATATACACACAATGGAATACTACTCAGCTTATATACCACATCTTTATCCATTCATCTATTGATGGGCATTTGGGTTGCTTCCACATCTTGCCTATTGTGAGTAATGCTGCAGTGAACATAGGAGTGCATAAATCTCTGAATTGTTGATTTCATGTTCTTTGGATAAATACTCAGTAGTGGGATAGCTGGATCATATGGTTTTTTGTTTTTAATTTTTTGAGGAATCTCCATGCTGTTTTCCATAGTAGCTGCACCAGTTTGTATTCCCACCAGCAGTGTATGCGGGTTCCCTTTTCTCCACATCCTCTCCAATATTTATTATTTCTTGTCTTGTTAATTTTAGTCATTCTGATGGGTGTAAGGTGATATCTCATTGTAGTTTTGATTTGCATTTCCCTAATAATTAGTGATGTTGAACATCTTTTCATGTGCCTGTTGGCCATCTGTATATCTTCTTTGGAAAAATGTCTATTCATATCCTCTCCCCATTTTTTGACCGGGTTGTTTGTTTTTTTGTTGTTGAGTTGTATGAGTTCTTTATATATTTTGAAAATTAACCCCTTGTCGGATATATGATTGACAAATATTTTTCTCCCAGTTTGTTCATGGTTTCCTTTGCCTTGGAGAAGCTTTTTAGTTTGAGGTAGTCCCACTTATTTATTTTTTCGTTTGTTTCCCTTGTCTGAGTAGACGTGGTATTCAAAAAGGTACTGCTAAGAACGAAGTCAAGGAGTGTACTGCCCATATTGTCTTCTAGGATTTTTATGGTTTCAGGTCTTACATTCAAGTCTTTAATCTATTTGGAGTTAATTTTTGTGTATGGTGTAAGGTAATGGTCTACTTTCATTCTTTTGCACATGGCTGTCCAGTTTTCCCCACACCATTTATTGAGGAGACTTCCCTTTCTCCCTGGTATGTTCTTGGCTCTTGTGTCAAGAACACTGATGGACCTTGAGGGTATTATGCTAAGTGAAATAAGCCAGACAGAGACAGACAAACACCATATGATCTCACTCATATGTGGAAGATAAACAAACACCTGGATAAGGAGACAGATTAGTGGTTACCAGAGGGGAAGGGGTGGGGGTGGGCAAAAGTGGTAAAGGGGCACATATATATGGTGATGGATAAAAACTAGACTACTGGTGGTGAACATGATGCCGTCTATACAGAAACTGATATATAATAATGTACGCCTGAAATTTATATAAAGTTATAAACCAATATCACCTCAATAAAATAATTTTTTTTAAAAAGCATCTGACAAGCATAAAGACTAGCAAAAAACAGGTTCTCAGCAGTGTGGAGATTAACGTAAAATTTGGCCAGGGATCCAGAAGGATCTGAATTTTCCCTTCAACCCTCAGGACGTGAGGCCTGAGGATCTGAGAGCAATATTGTCACATGTTGAACTAAGGCAAAAGGGTTTTTGATATTCAGCCCATGCTTTCCCTGCAAATCCCACCGTGGAATTCTGATCAACTGGGCAGGAGTCCTGGGTGAGCAAATCCTTTTGCCCGGACTAGAGGCAGAGAAACAGGAGTCAGGGGATCTTCTCCTTCAGATGAGAGCAGAGCTGCCTGCTGGGCATTTCCAGTGAGTGACACCTGGCTCCTCCTCAGTTCTCCAGGTTGAACCTGCTTTAGGAAAGAGAAAAAGGGGGACAGAGACAGACAAAGAGACACAGAGAGACAGAAACAGAGAGAGGGGGAGAAAGAGCCAGAGAGAGAGAGAGAGACACAGATTGCACAGAGGAGGCCTGGCTCTGTTGCAATTCTGCCGCTTTTGGAAGCACGACTGAATAAAACCTGAAGGAAGCAGGGCAGCGGCAGTAGCTGGCAAGGGAACTGGAGAGAGAAAGGCTTTTTGGTCTGATTATTATTATTGTTTTGGTTTATTATTATTTAAGGTGGGTGGCACAACGGCGTGCTGTGTGCTGGTGAGAATGATCTGGTCTCAGGGAAACACTGATGCTGTAGGAGGAAGATGGGAGAAGGGCTGGAGCGCATTCAAGAGTAGGTGGGAGAAGGGGGCTCAGGCCCGCACTCGCACATAGAGGGACGTTCCTCCAGGGCGCAGAGAACCTCTCGGTACCGTGCTGGCTGTGGGGCCGTGGGCCGGGGAGTCTGGAGAGGTCCTCTTCTGGCTTCACCTGTCTTCTCAGGGCAGTAGGGGTCACGGCTTTGGCATGTGGGGAGGAGGTCGGGGGAGGACAGGCAAGCACGTCTCTCAGCTTGGGGCGGCCCGGCAGCTCTCAGCGCCCTCTGGAGGTGCTTGTCAGGGCCTGAATTAAATGTCCCGATGAAAGCTCTGGTCACAGGGAAACAAAAACGTCAAAACAGGGATACCAGAAAGAGGAGATAAAACCATGACTGTTCCTAGTTCATATACCAGGATCAGCTGGAAAAGAGGTACAACCAATCAGATGATCGATCACAAACACACATAAAAATCAATAGCGCTGCTGTGTGTCCTCACGAAATAGAGAGTATAATGGGGACAAGATTTCATTCTCAATAGCAATACAATAAAATAGCTCGGTATGAATCTGACATAAAAGAGAACATATATCAAATAAAAAATTGAAAATTTGGTAAACATAAAATAGATTAGAATAAGTGGAAGGAGAAGCCATATTCCTGAATGTGGATATTGACCATTTTAAATATGTTGATTTTCTCCAAATTAATATATACATTTATGTAATTTAAATTATATAACATTTAATATAAAATATTATGTTAATGTAATGTAATGAAACTTACACAAATCATTTAAAATAAATAATACTAAAGAAAGAATTTGTTTTTAATTGAGGAATGTTTCTAAAGGATAGCTTAAAATATAAATTAATGATAATGGTCAAAAATTACTGAAAATAATGAGAAGGACTGGTAGCTGATGATTATGTAAAACCTCACTATAAATTGATAAGGATTAAAATAGTTAAGTACTCATGTAACAATAGTTAACAGAGTAATGGAACAGAGTAGAAAGTTCAGTAACCAATTCACTTGTAAATAATGATTTACTTTGTGTTAA
Source organism: Diceros bicornis minor (assembly GCF_020826845.1). NCBI lineage: Eukaryota > Metazoa > Chordata > Mammalia > Perissodactyla > Rhinocerotidae > Diceros > Diceros bicornis. The sequence goes on from NC_080780.1 coordinate 4,843,917, forward strand.
AGTTTCCATTTTAAATCAATGAGAAAGAATACACTAATTAATCAATCTATTAGGGAGAAAAAATTGGACTAATTCATAAATTCATGAGAAACAAATATTATTAAAAATAATGAGTAAATAGGAAAAATATGATTTAAAGATAGGGAGGGTCTTTCTAAAAGTAATGCCAAAGACATAAATAATAAAAATCAATAGTTTCCATTGTCAGAATTTAAATATTTCAAAATATCCAAATAAATAAAATTATAGGACAATTTGCAAGCTTATAAAAACTATTTAATGAATATATGAAAGAAAATGTTAAAATTCTCAAGTCAAATTTTAAAAAGACACATCTCAATAGAAATACTAGCAAATAACTTGAACCAACCATTCATTAAAAAGGAAAAGTTTATATATAATAAACTTATAAAAAGGTTTAATGTCACACAAGGGCATCAAATTACAAATACATAAAAGACAATTTTTTCCTTCTCTGACTATGATAAAAATGACAATAACTAATGCAGGATTATGTCTGGGAAAATGAAACAACTGGTGATAATGTCAATTGACAACCACCTTGGGTGTCAAATTTGTAATATGTGTAAAAAATCCTTAACATATTTATTCTCTTTGACTCAAAAATTTAAAGAAATATCCAGAGAAATGCAAAATATATGTGCACGTAGATGTTTCTTGCATATTATCTATGAACACAAAAATCTGGCAAGCTACCTTTTTAAGAATAGTAAATTGATTAGGTAACTCCTGTTACATTGTAATTTGGACTACTGTGAAATAGTATACAACTATTGAAGTCTCTTTTACAGGAATATACATATGTGGGATAAGGAAGATCGTATGCTACCATGGGCCCAAAGCTCTCTATGAAATAAGGAATAAAATATAACAATATTCAGTTAAAAATTTTTTAAGCATATACAATTTGGTTCATATGCCAAATTGATTGGAGTTTATTTATGTGGAGTTGTATGTGTCATGTTTCTTTTCTGTTTTCAGTTTTTCTACTTTCAACAGGCATTTCTCCTATAATTCAATTAAACTACAAAAATTAGCTATGTCTTTTAATTTTTGTTTTTTCAAAATGCCAAATAATTTAATAAAAGGAAAAGAAAGCAAAAGTTTTTGAGGGGATGGTGTATAAAACTAGCAGGCAGAGAGACATGTTTTGGGAGCAAACTAGTATGATGTGGCCTGAAAGAATTTAATGCAGTAGTTTTAGTGATGAAAACCCCTTCCTTCCCATTCTTCCTTAAGAAAAGATGTAAGAGACTTGGGGTCTGTTCTTCCCAGAAGGAGCTAAAGGAACAGAACTATCAGTAAGATGTAGATATGCTGTGAGCGGGTAGGAGGCAGCATTGCTAGAAAGGTAATGATGTGCCATGTGGGTGAGATGGACTACAGATGAGGGACAGGGCAATGAGAACTACTGGGAAACGGGGCCTCCAGGCCTGTTTGGAGTCTGAGCCAGCTCTGATCCTCCTACCGTCCATTCAGCTTTCCTGCCGGGCGGTGAATGCGAGTTTTGGCTCCTGATAACTCTTGTGTGTTCTTTCCCTCTTCTTCTTTTGTCTTTGATCTGTCCTCCCCCATGTCTCTCAGGCTGCCCACCTCCTGGCCTTGCTTCCCATGTCCTGTGACAAGTTTGCAGCTTGGGCTTATATTGTTTGGACGCTCAGATCTCCTTAGGACAAGGTTTCCATTAATTTTCTGCTTCTTTCTGCTTCCGGCAGCTCTGGACACCAGAGATTAATCACCTGGCCAAATGTTGCCCCAAATTGTCAGAAACACTGCTCTGGGGAAGGGGAGATTTGACAAATGCATTGAGGGATGAAAAGGTGAGCATGACCACAGGCTTTCTAGAAGATTCTCAAAAGAATGTAATCCTAGTGTCTCTGGATCAAGCTCATGGGAGAGGAAAAAGTAGAGAAATTATGGCTTCTTGCAAGAGCAAGAAACACTCAAAAGACTGAGCCCTAAAAAAATTGAAAGTAGGGTCTCAAAGAGATATTGGTACACCTGTGTTCATAGCTGCATTAATCACAATAGCCAAAAAGTGGGAGCAACCCATGTGTCCATTGATGAATGAATGCATAAAGAAAATATATTATATTCCTACAATGGAATATTATTCAGCCTTGAAAAGGGAGGAAATTCTGACACATGCTACAACATGGATGAACCTTGAAGAAATTATGCTAAGCCAGTCACAAAGGGACAAATACTGCATGATTCCTCATATATAAGACACCTAGTGTGATAGTTAATTTTATGTGTCAACTTGACTGGGCTAAAGGATGCCCAGATAACTGGTAAAACATTATTTCGGGGTGTGTCTGTAAGGGTGTTTCCAGAAGATATTAGACTGAGTAAAGAAAATGGCCCTCTCCAATGTGGGTGGGCATCATCCAATCTGTTGAGGGCCTGAATAGAACAAAAAGATGGAGGAAGGATGAATTTGCTCTCTGCTTGAGCTGGAACCTCCATCTTCTCCTGCCCTTGGAGATTGGAGCTCCTGGTTTTCAGGCCATGGGGTTTGGACTGGAACTACATCTCCAGCTTTCCAGGGCCTCTAGCTTACGGACAGCAGATGATGGGACCTTGAAGGCTCTACGATTGCTTGAGCCAGTCCCTCATAATAAATCTCTTTCTATGTATCTGTACATGTCCTACTGGTTCTGTTTCTCTGGAGAACACTGAGTAATACAGCTAGAGTGGTCAAATTCACAGAGACAGAGAGTAGAATGAGGGTTTCCAGGGACTGAGGGAGGGTAAGATGGGGAGTTGGTGTTTGATGGGTATGGAGTTCCAGTTTTGCAAGATGAAAAGTGTTCTAGAGATTGGCTGCACAACAGTGTGAATGTACTTATCACTGAATGGTACATTTAAAATGGTTAAGATGGTAAGTTTTGTTATGTATATTTTACCACGATTTAAAAAAAGAGACTGAGCCCTTGAGGGAGGTGTCTAGTGTGCACAAGTGTCACTTTCTAGATCATACTTGAAGGGAAGAAAAGGAAATTGGGTGAGATCCTGGAGGAAGGCAACTGGGCTGAGAAAAAGCTGAGTGATGGTGGGAATGCCCTGCCTGGGAGAGAGCGCTGAGTGACTCCTTGTCCTGTGAGTCACCATCAGCCAAGCTGGTGGCTTTCAGAAGAGCATTTTGTTTTCTTTTAAAAGCTAAATGAGGTCAACTTGGGGCTTAGAGGAAAAGGAAAAGCCATCTTCCTTAGGAGACCAGGAGACCTAAATGTCAAAGTTGGTAATCTTTTGGAAAGATTTTGGCTATGTGGGCCACGCTGTGAACTTGCCTACTTTGGGTTGGGGAAACCATTGTCTCCTGTTCCATCTTCCTTCACTCTTCTAGTCTTACATTCCTTCAGGCTTCTCATTCTCTGCCTTCCCTTAGGGAAGGTCAATATATCAGCCCATTGTCTCCATGCACCCAGACCTGGAATCCCACTCTCTCTCATGGTGAATTTCTACTTCTTAACCTTTACTGGTAACATCTACTCAGAAACGTGAGCTTTCAGTTATCTCAAAACCAGCCCTCACCCTATATCCATATCCATGTATACCATATACCATATACACCATATCCAGCCAGAGGCAAAGATCTGCTGATTGATGTTCTAAGTCTCTCTTGCATCCATGTGGGTGTGCGTTGTCCAGGGAATGTCTCTACTCCTTTATTGGGTTATACAAATTGTTTTGTAACCTGGAATGAGTTATGATTCCCAGCCAAGTCATGTTCTACACCTCGCAGAGGGAAGCAAAGACAAAAAGATCTGGAAGCAACTTTTGAATTACAAGCACTCATCTCTACTTTTTGCTTTGAGAATTCGAGTAGTGAGTTTTTATGCTTCTTTTTGTGACTGAACTACCAATTTTAGCTACTGGCTAGTTAGGAAGGAAAACCAGAGTCTATTCTAGAATAAAATATCAAAACTCCAAGATCTTTATAACATAGGTATAAAAATAAAAAGACACAGAGTTGGCAAAAGATGACAATGAATATTTTTCCTTTTTTTATCATGAATTGCTGATTCTTCTATTTCAATAAAGTGAGAAGAAAAGTTGGAGTTGGCAATTTACATATCCTTAAATAAGATAGAATATTTATTTTTAACTTTAACAAAGTCTGCCAATAATAACAAAAAATGAAATTGTTAGAAAATATTGATGGGCTTTCAGATTCCTAAGCAGGATTGCGATTTCTAGGAGCTCTCTGACCCGGTTCGTTCTTTTTAAGACAAATATTTTGTAATACTAGCTTTACTCTCTTGAAATGGAATTCACAGATGATAAGGCCAACTTATATACACGATTCAAAAAATGAATGTAATATCTTAACTGTAATATAAAGAAGTAAAAAGAAAGAAATCTGCAACAAAATAATCTGTAAATTCTCAGTGCTCAGGCCTGACTTGATTAGAACACAGAATGAGGTACTCAGGTACCTCCGCCTACTTATATGGAATAAGTTTGGATTTAAGGGAAGGAAAATGATCAGAAGCCATTTGGTACTAAAAGTGAAGGAAATATATGAGTGGAGATAAATGTAGGCACTAAAATAAAAACTAATATTAAGGTAACAGATCAGACTTATTTGGATATGATAAAAGAGATGGAAATAACTTTAAAGTAGAAAAATGTGGGAGGAAATATTAGACTCAAATGAAGTAGGTATACTCTCTGATAATTGCCTGTGTTATCGGATGGGGTGAGTAATGATGGTGTGACAGAAGATACATGTGTCTTATCATTCCACTCCATGTCAGTGGCTACATTTGGTCTCCAGTTTTTTAAAGACTTTGGTTATCATATTCTTCAGCCGGTGACAGAAGGAGGATCGATTGGACAAAGAACAGTAATATTAGAGGGCTTACAGAGAAGCCAAGGGGTACATTCCTGGGAACAGCATCAGAATAAGGTTGAAAAACAACAGGAAACCTTCATATTAATCATTTCAATGTGCAATTTTTACAAAATGGATTTCTTGTTACTTTGCTCTAAAATTTTAAAAAATATGCATAGAATGACAATAACATGAAATAGTTTTCAAAAAACCATCATTAAAAACACTTAGTGCATTTCATGAAAATATGTGAATTTAAAAACATTTGGTTCTAAGTTTGTTAGAAGCAATCTGCAGTCTTTTGTCAGATATTCGCATGGTACGGGCGGCATAGACTGTACAGCTGTGCTGCATTGCAAACTCAAAAACAATGAGTCGACATCACATTGATGATGTGGTTTTCTGAAATGATGAACAACTGCAACTTCCACATCAAACAATAATCTTCCACTGGTTTACAAGGTAGCTGCATTCCTGGAAAATTCAGTGCGTATTAAAACTGCACAGGAACTTTGGGTTTACATGTCCTAGGCTTGAATAACTATAAAGGGCTTTTCATTTTTATGAATGTGTCTGATGAGCATCACAGAATGCAAGCCAAGGACAGTTCTTTGTTGGGCTGGGCTGGTCTCCGTCTTTGTAGGACACCTACCATCCCAGCGCTTATCAACTAGAGGTGATTTGTGTCATCCCCATTTATTAATGATGTCTTTTTGTTTTCTGTATTTCTGATACTATGACATCTCAGGATCTTACTGACCCTCAAAGGACTGCCAGTTCCTACACATAGAGATGATTTGCCTGTGATCATGCCTTTCATGTGCAAACCAACCAATCCAGAGCCCACGTCCCAACCCCTTCTTCTCTCAGGGCTCTCACATTCTGGGCCACTATCCCCTTGCCCTAGTCACCCCAGGGACAGGTACCAGACAATTATGGAAAGCCTCTGTAACCCAGATCCAGCTGAAATTATTCAAACTGGCCCATCCTAAGCCTTCTTGCCCTTCCTCGCCTATTCTTTCTCATGGAAACCACAATAATGGCTCTTCCCCATGCTTCCGCCTCCCTCCCTCTGCCTCCTGACCAACGCTGGTGCTTCCCCATGTGGCCCTGCATAGCATGGCATGCCCCCTCCTCTTGGAAACTGTGACCACCAAACTATCTTTTTAGTGGCAGTCATCTCCTGATCTGTTGGCCTCACCATGCCTGAATAATAACAAAACCTACGTTTTAAAACACCTATTCACTGTGTCAACCAAAAGTACCCCTTCTCATATTCCAAAACACCCTGGGAGAGTTTTAGCAAATTGAGAATCACTCAAAAGTCTCCTATGGGTAGGAGGATCTCATGAGATGGGGGGTAGGTGAGAACTTTCTATCTCTCTCACACACATGAACACACAAACACATATGCACACTCCACTCACAAATGCTTTTCGCTCCATTTTCTTCTGTCTGTTTTTTTTTTATAAAGCGACTGTATGGGTACTGACCCCAACATTTCTCAACCCCAACATCTGATAAGGAGACTGCACAGATCCAGCATCACATCATTTCCTGGCCTGCAGGGTTCAGTGTCAACTGCGGGTCTCCATGCTCACTCAAGAGCTCAAAAGCAAACATCTGGTCCTCTCAAAGAGCTTTCCTTGCATAAACTCTTCTTTATATGCTTCCAATTAAGTTTGATTCCACTTGATCTGTCTAATCTCATTGACTTCTTCTTTTATCACTGTCAGTTTTGGGGGACAATGCTAATTAGTTTTGTGGCCTGCCTAAGCCAGCAGGCAGTTCCCCTTGAGGAGAAAAGCTCAATATAAGCTGAGGGCCTTTGCACATATTCATGTGCCCAATTACATTTGGTAGTGTGAGCAGGATGCATGTGCTTTTAGAATGTGCACATAAAACAAGTTTGAATTTATAAGCAAAGCAAACTGCAGAAGAAAGCTGGGGAGCTGAGAGGCCTCCGTGCCAACTTGGACTTGGCAGCTCCCCATTCATTTAGATTAATGGATTAATTAGGAGGATTTTAAAAGTCCAGAGAGATTAGAGCTGGGATGGTTTAATTAGCAAATCAACCATTAATATTCAATTTATTTCCAGTTTCTCTTTTCTAACTCTAAAAGGTCTCTCCTCTCTCTCCCCTCTGTTCCATCCCTGCAGCCATGCCCCTACATCAGGCCCCATTGTACTTCATCTGGACCCTTCAGTGTCCTTGGGACTCCTTCCCAGGCCTCTAGGTGCCCCCTACACCTCTGCTAATTCAACATCTATAACACCCTAAGGCATTTGAATCCCACCACCGACTTGCCCTCCCAACAGGTGGTGCTCACTCACACTGTCAATGGCAGTGATGCAGCATGGTCACCCGAGCAAGGTCTCTTAGCAGAAAACTGCTGCTTGATGATCCAGAGGGAGAGCAAAGCAGCCACCAGCATTTGCAGGATAGTTTTGCTGACGTATTTGTTTACTTATTTCCCTTTATTTCCACAAACTCATCATTCATGCATGTGTACAGGGGCTTATCCTGTTATTCCCACTAGGTAGTTGAAGAACATGGGGTGTAGGAGCTGAGGCAGTTCTCCTTGCTTGTTTGAAATGGCAACTGAAGGTATCCTTGCTGTTGCGTGCATGTGTTCAGATAGGCCAGCTGGTGGTTAATTGCGTGGCTTATGCAGCTCACCAGTCTTGTGTCCTTGGACAAGCCTTGCTGGACCCCCCTTTCCCACTGGGAAGGAAGAGGTGATAATAGCACCCTCACATTGGGTGGTCGCAGGACCATATGAATTAATACAAGTAAAGACCCTGGGCAGTGCCTGGAAGAGAGAGCGTGTGGAATGCTGGCTGTGATATGAGGCAATCATCCATGTGCTGCTCATCCTCTTCCTACTTTGAGATAATTATTAGTTGCTAGAGTCTTGGAGAACACCCTGCCTGCGTTAGTATTCTAGGGCTGCCATAACAAGTACACAGACTGCATGGCTTAAACAACAGAAATGTATTCTCTCACAGCTCTGGACGCCAGAAATCCAAGATAAAGGTGTTGGCAGGGCTGGTTTCTCCTGAGGCCTCCCTCCTTTGCTTGTGAACGGCTGGACTTCTCCTTGTGTCCTCACATGGTCTTCCCTCTGTGTGTGTCTGTGTTCTCATCTTTTCTCATAAGGACACAAATCAAATTGGATTAGGGCCCACCCCGAGGACCTAATTTTACCTTAATTGCCTCTTGAAAGACTCTTCCGCCAAATAGTCACATTCTGAGTTACTGGGGGGTAGGACTTAAACATATGAATTTTTAGGGCATGCTTCAACCCATAACAAATGCTAAATACTAGACAGGATACCAGCTCAACACCTCCTTTCACTTTCAAAAGGTGATAGGCCCACATGTTTTCCTTACTGATCATCTGTTTCAGTCTTCTGGTTAGAACGAGTGAGGGGTTGCATTTCTCTCCTTTGCTAGATGGGCAAAGTGCTAAAATAGTCTTCGTGTCAGCCTTTCTCTCTTCAATCACTTGCAGAATTGAGACCACCCATCAAACTTAGGCTAGAATGGCTGTGTTCAAGAAAATGGAGAAGTGGTGCCGGCCCGGTGGCACAAGCGGTTAAGTGCATGCACTCCGCTGCGGCCGCCCGGGGTTTGCCGGTTCGGATCCAGGGCGCGCACCTGACGCACTGCTTGGAAGCCATGCTGTGGCAGCGTCCCATATAAAGTGGAGGAAGATGGGCATGGATGTTAGCCCAGGGCCAGTCTTCCTCAGCAAAAAAAAAGAGGAGGATGGGCAGATGTTAGCCCAGGGCTGATCTCCTCACAAAAAAAAAGAAAAAGAAAAAAAAAAGAAAATGGAGAAGTGTTAATAATTAAATCCACTTTCATTTTGACATATAATGAGGGCAAAGTGACTATTAAGTGGACTGAAATGAATTTGGAGATACGTTTGAAGTATGTTGGTATGTTTCATATGGAAATGTTAGTATTATGAATTACTCTTCTTTGCAGGAGTTTTAATTGAATAATTCCTTCATGCTTTTAATCCATGTCTATTAATCCATGCAAACATCGATGACAGACAAAAGCAGAGCGACAGCTAAATGACAGGGCAGTGGAGCAGGGGCAAGGCTTTACTGTGGGGAATGTTCAGCAATTATTCAACTCTACTTTTATGATTAACAAATACTTGCCTGTTTCTTGAACACCTGCTCAGAAGCCCTCTTGAGGGAAGTGGATAGATGACCCTGGGTCGGGCTGAGGAGGGAGCACGAGGGCCCTCTGCAAGGTTAATGCTCCGTCCCCCAGTTTGTCACTGGTTCATACATGGGATGTGTATTGAACATGTGAACATGGAATAACATTTTATATTGATTAGTTGAGATAGTCTATTACAGAATCTTCTTCTAAATAGAAAAAATAATTGAACTGATTTTAATTTTATCTTGTTTTTTAGGAGCTTTCGGTTTAAGGAAACCATGGTATTTCCCCTTTACTGCGTCCTATTGGAAGAATGTGTGTAGTTTGTCGCAGAAAAGGCAATTTGCTAACAGTAAAGGTTTGTGAAGAGAAGCACTGTTGAATACATGTTTTTCTGTCGGGTCAGTTTTGTTTTTGTTTTTCATTTCTGTTGGAGCCTTTGTAACTGTGTGTGCACCATTCCCCAGGGCCCACTCTCAGGCCATCTTGGGCTCATAAACATGGCAACAGGGCCACGTTGCAAGAAAGAATCTCCACGTGATGTTTACCTTGCGTGGGCCCAGGAGCCCCAGAGTCTTAATCTTACCTGTTGTTTACAGTGCCCCCTATGCATCGTGTGCATTTGTGTCTATATTATAATTCAGTAAAATGAAGCTCCAGTTCTAACATGAAGTGGTGTACAAAATAAAAGCGAAGGTGAACAGCTACCAGGTGTCGTGCGCGTTAGGCTTTTCCAAATGTTTCTCACGTGCCAGCTTATCCCAGGCCTCTGTGAGAGAGACTATGACTGCCCCTTCCCAGTGAGGAGCGCCTTCCCAGAACAGGGCAGGCCCGGCCGTCCCTGCGCTCCAGTCGTGGCCCTTCCTGGGCACTTCTCCGGAGCATGGCCTTGGAGGGAATCTGTAGATAAACAAGATCCCATCACGAGAGCTTTATACCGTAAGTCAATATTGTAAAGTAATATTTTTTTCTGATTACACAAGTAAAATATGAATCTTTTTAGAAAATTTGGAGCACAGCAGGCACATATTAACTCTCACCTCTGTGGGGGACTGTCGCTCATGGACATTTTAGCGTGCAACTAACCTGCCTGTTACTTTCCCTCTGCATATGTATAAACACACGTGTGTGTGTGTGTTCCTGTCTGTGTGTTCATTTTTATTTTCTTACAAAATGGATAACATAAGGGTACAAAAGTTTGTAATCAGCTATTTCACTTCATTTTTGCCATTATATAATTTGCCTCTTGATTTTGGTAGAGAAAGATTTAGAATTGCTTTGTGTGTTTCACAAAGCTGGCATTCAAGCACAGGGCAGCCCACTGAATTATCAAGTGTGAGCATGATGTTGGGGCTCATGAAGTCCTCTCAGGGCGAATTTGCGTTTTCCTCTCAGGGTCATCGCCGCATAACAAGGAAGGAGAGCTGGAAGGAGGCGTCACCCTGGTGTCTGTGACCAAGGAGTATGAGCACCACAAGGCGGCCGTCCAAGACCTGACCCTCACCTTCCACAGAGGCCAGATCACTGCCCTGCTGGGGACCAATGGCGCTGGGAAAACCACCGTCATGTGAGTCCCATCTCACCTCCATGAAACGCATTTTGATTCTTCACAATGTCAGTTTACCTGTGACACAGGAGCTGGGTTTCTTTTCTTCTTTTTCTGTTTGGAGACTCAGTACAGAGTTTGGAGGCGTAGAGGAAAGAGAGCCCTCGCTCCAGAGCTGCCGGGCGCCCTCACCCGACAGTTACATTGTAGGTCTTGAGCAGACTCAAAGCGGGGGGGTGGACTTTTAAAAAAATCTTTAATTCTTTTATTTCCTGCAAATAATTCACCTTGTTTTTACTTTAGTCTTTGAAAGTCCTCTGTCACTTTTCAGTTTTCTCCTACAAAGTTTAATTTTGCTTGCATATCTATAGGAAGATGAAATTCGGAATGGCGTTTGCCAATTTTTTAAACACTCGTCTATTTTTTTTTTGTGTTCTGCTTTTTGTGAGGTTGTGTTTTTGTGAAGCCTTGATTTTTGGTCTGGGATCCAGTGGCTCCAGATTTGATTCAAGAATCAAATCATGTGATCCTAGAGAACTAACGAGCTCAAACATTTGTTACCACAAAACAGCCCTGAGCTGGCTGTGGAAATGGGGCTTGTTTAAGGCTAAACCACCAAAATTATTGAATTTCTCTTTTGAACAAGTCACTTTCTTTTTGTTCTTTTTTAGTAGGATTAAAGCATGCTTAGTTAAAACAATAAAAAGTATTATTTGCTTCAACCTTACTAAGAAAATAACATATGTAAAGCTTCAGAAATCTCACATAGAAAGCAAATTAAAATAAAAAAATGGAAAGTTTTCTTTGCTTGGAAGCTGCAAATCCTGCTGAGTATTTTTCTAGTGTTTTCAGATTGGGAAAGTAAACATTGCGCAAATAATGACTCAGAAAGCAGCATTCCACATGTGCTTTTACTAATGCACATTTCTTACAAGGAAAACCTGGCGTTCGTGTTTAGCATAACGATGAGAATTAAATTTGGAGTTTCTCGATGTCTCGAGGTTTGCTGACTGCATCGCCTGCAGGTGTGTGTTTGAAGCACATCTTGAGTTGTCCTACGGGTTGTCTCTTCCTGGCAGTTCTCAGATGACAGGCTGAGACTCCAATTAACGAGCTAGTCATCACTATTTAAAACAAAAAGCTCTGAGACACATATGAATGTGTATACCCTCTTCCATATGCTCCCTAAAAGAGGTTTGAAAACAATATAGACAACAATTGTTAATTGAGTTTATTGAGGTGTAGTTGAGCCCAGCCCACAAGTGACCCAGATTTGAGATTTGTCACTGTAAAGTAATTTGCATTGTCTAGAATTTCATGTAAATGGAATTGTGTGTGGCTTCTTGCACACAGCACGAAGCTTGGAGATTCCCCTGCGTGGTGCCATATCGGCTGTTGCCCTTAGCATTTCGCTCTGTGAAAGCGCCACTGTCTGTCTTTTCACCTGTTGGTGGTAATCGAGGTTGTTTCCAGTTTTTGACGATTATGAACAAAGCTGCCATGAACATCCGTGTAGACAGCTTTGTGTGGACACACATTTTAATGTCTTTCTGTAAGTACTTAGGAGTGATTTGCTAGGTACTGTGGTAGGTGAATGTTTAACTTTTTAGAAATGAGAAAACAGTCTAAGACGTAAATAATAAACTTCCTGCGACAAGACAGCACCACGAGGCAATCCTCAGGCTTCCTTTGGTTGAGGCAGACAAGTGAGTTTCTGGAGACGCTCGAGTGGTTGTGGTATTGATGGGGACAGAGAGCGCGGGCGTAGCGGGAGGAAGACCTGGCCAGAGCTGGGAGTTGAGGTGTGTGTTTCTCTTGGCTTATGTGTAATTATAAGGACTTAGGTCAATACACCGTTTCTCTAGCCTGTTTCCTCATCTATAAAAACAAAGTTGGATTTATAATCTTAAACTCCCATGCAACTATAATGGTCTGTGACCACCGCATAGCATAGGGCGTGTAAACATTATCCTAATCCCACCTTTCTAAGATTAAGCCAGCCAACATCCCACTAAGCTCCTTCCAACTTTTAACTGATTGTGTAGGAAACAGGGCGGCAGAAGGTGTGGCTCATCACAGGATGCACACATGGCACGGAGCTGACTGTTGCGGCGTTCAGGGCAGCAGCAGCCTGTGCTCTCCCTGCTGATTTATTTTCTCTGGCAGATCCTTGTTGACGGGACTCTACCCTCCCACTTCTGGAACCATCATCATCAACGGCAAGAACCTGCAGACAGACTTGTCCACGGTCAGAAGGGAGCTGGGGGTGTGTCCTCAGCAGAACGTCCTATTTGACAACCTCACTGTTCTGGAACACCTGCTGCTCTTTGCTTCCATAAAGGCACCACAGTGGACCAAGAAGGAGCTGCACCAGCAAGTCCATAAGTTAGTAATAGTCATCTCTTCCCTCCTCCTACCCTCTGCCCTGTGTGAGTTAGAGAAGAGTATAGAAAGAGACGCTTTACAAAAATCTCTGGTGTCTATATTTATCAGGAGAAAAAATTAGCTAATAGTTCTTAACTGTGGAACTATGACACAGCCACCAAGCCTGGGAATACCAGAGAAGACCTCTCGGGGAAGACATGGAACTTGATTTGATTTGTCCATGAGGTGGGGCTGGATGGGAGAGTGTGGCACAGGCTGTGGGTGGGAGTTTTGGGTCTGGAGATGGGTTCATGTGAGTGTCTTGAAATGAAAAGAACGGAGAGGGAGAAAGGGGAACTGGTCGTGGAGAAACCAATTAGTCATGCTGAGGAGTTCAAACTTTATCATGCAAGTAGGTGATCACGGTCAGGAGATGCTGATCAGCCTGAGATCTGAGAGATTTATCTTGTGACACTGGAGCAGACAGCAGAGCCATGGGGGAGACAGGAGACAGAGGGGCCCCTGAGAGCAAGAGGTGATGGGAGCTTGATTTATGGCTGAGCCAGTGGGGTGGAGAGGAAGGTCCAGATCTGAAGACTATTCAGAGCTGGAAGGAACCGACCATGTTGACCAACTAGATGTCCAGGGTAGGGAGAGAAGGAGCCCAGGTGGAGGACCAAATGCACTTCACCGTGGAACAGCCTGAGGACCAGAGCAGAGAACATGTGTATGGGGAGAGGCGGACAGGGGTGGGGTGGCCGGGAGAGACCACAAAGGAAGATTCTCCCATCTCAATGGGGACTGGAAGCTGAGACCAGAGGGAGAAGGCAGAAAGTAAGGTCCCTGGTCGGGAAACAAAGTGGCGATTCAGGGAGACGGGCTTGGAAGGATGGACTGGAGGGGAAGGACAGTAGCTGGGGTGGAAGCGTGAATCCAGCGGTGGAGCCATCGATCCGGAAAAGAATGGCAGCTGGGTGTGAAGGCTGTCCTGCCTGTGCTGGGCTCTGCTCCCCACTGAGGGGGTGTGGCCCTGGGCCCTTGAGGGGAGTGCTATATCCTCGCGTTGTCAATTCGGCTGACTTTGCAAAGCAGAACATCAGGGGGGCCTGACATGCAGGAGGAAGGAGCTGCTTTGAGGGCAGTGTGTAAGCATAAATGCTAATTAACTGCACATATCTCAGAAGAAAAGGGGAATCTAATGAACTCTTACACATTACTGCTTATCGTTATCTTAAAATATTTTTGCAAGCTTTATTTTTTAACATGAGGATTTCCGGTCTGCAAGTAGTAATGGTGAATGCATGTGGAGTTTGGGTGCTGTTTGGTTCTGTGTGACCTTGTTTCTTCCACGTGAAATATAAAAATACATGCTTCTACCTTGATGGAATTTGACCTTGATGCATCCAGCCCTGTAACAATGGGCAAAAGAGGAATGAGTCTTAGAATCATTACATAGTTTCTGTACCTTGGTGATGTTATTGGAAACGGAGTGAAGCATTTGAAATGATGACTAGTCATGTCATCCTGCCTTTTGCGCTGCCTCTCCGTCTCCCTTTGCTTTGCTTTTCTGTGGCCACCAGCCAGGTCACACCTTCCCCAGCCCCTTCCACAGAGATGCCAGGGCTCTAGCCGGGCCTCCCGCTTCATTCCTCAGAGAGGTTCTGCTCACCTCTGCAAAGATAATCTTCCTCCTCAACCCACCATGGGGTCTCCCCTGGATCGTTGCAGTAGCTGCTTTCAGCCTGTGCTCCCACCTCCTTCCTGTGCCCCCCAGGCTAGTCTCTATATGGGGGCCGGGGCTCCTTTAGCAGTGTATCCAGATCCTGTCAATTCTCTGCCCAGCAGCCTTCAAGGACATCCCGTCTCACTCGGAAGAAAACTTCAAGTCTGCTGTGGCCTATTATAGCATGGCTGATGTCCTTGTGTGCCCATGACCATCCAGCTGTATGCCTTTTGTCCCAGATTCAGTATTAGTACCCCCTTCCATCTCGAAACTCGCCTGCTTCGGACGATACGTGATAAGACACCTATAAGGCCTGCCAACCTCTCCTGCTCTCTCATCCTTCATCTCACTGCCAGTCACACTGGCCTTGCTGCTGCTCCCTGAACACACTAAACAGTGTGTCTTGGCCTCAGGACCTTTGTACTTGCCACTCCCTCTGCCTGGATTGCTCTTATGCATTCTTTGCATGGTGCAGCCTGACTCACAGCCCCAGGTCTCTCCTCAGACAACATCTTATCAGAGAGGATTTCCTGAGCATCCTAAAATGCCTCTGCTCACTCCACTCTTTGCAAGACCTCTCTTTTCTCTTACTCTGACTCACTTTTTCTCATAACGTTTATCACCACATGACATCCCATAGCATTTGTCTTCAGTTTCTCTCCACCAGATTGCAAATCCCCAAGTATAGGAAGTTTGTCTGTTTGACTCATTGCAGTATAATATATGCTCTTTGAATTGAATAGCCAAGTGAATGAATGATGCTGTTTTTCTACTAAAAACTCCTCCATGTCATCTCATTTCCTGTGGAATGATGTTCATACTTTAGTTTGGTTATGCAAAGAACTGCACCATCTTTCTTCATCCTAACTTTCAACTCTTACATCCTGCTAATCCTCATTCATTCATTCATTTACTCCACACATTTTGTTAATTCAACCAATATTCAACCCTGTATTAGTCTGCTAGGGCTGCTGCAACAAAGTACCACAGACTGGAGGGTTTAAACAACCGAGATTTATTTCCTTACAATCCTGGAGGCTGGAAGTCCAAGATCAAGGCATTGGTAGAGTTGGTTTCTGACAAGCCCTCTCTCCTTGGTGTGCAGATGGCCGTCTTCTCCCTGTGTCCTCACATGGTCTTCGTTCTGCATATAAAAGTGTCTGAGTTTCCTCTTCTTGTAAAGGCACAAGTCCTATTGGATTAGGCTCACCCTAATGAACTCATTTAACCTTAATGACCCCTTGAAGGACCCTGTCTCCAAATACAGTCACGTTCTGAGATCTTGGGGGTTAGGGCTTCAAAATATGAATTTGGGAGGGGACACAATTCAGCGCATAACAAACAATATGAAGTTGGGCTCTGGGGAGCGAGGATGCGGCAGTCCCTGCATCTCAGACAGAAGACACGTGTCAACACTGAAAATAGGATAAGCTTCTCTGGGGCGTGTGTGAAGCAGGCGTAGTGGCCACAGGACAGCGAGGACTCAGTGTCCTTGGGGGAAGGTGAGGGGCCATGGTGGAGGTAATGCTTGAGCAGAGAGCCACCAGGTGAGTGGAGCTTTCCGGGGTTATGGGGGGTGGGCTGGGGCTGGTGGGAGAACCAACAGCGTGTGCAGGCACAGAGGGTCCACAGACCTCGCCGGGCAGGCTGGGCATGCTGGGAGAAAAGGCTCAGGAGAAAGCTAGACCACAGCATGGGGCTTTGTAAGCTGTGCGGTATTTTAGATTTCGTCCTGCAGACAGTTTGTGGACATGGGGGCTCAGAAAACTGTTGACCTGGCAAAGTGGCCACCCAATTATCTGGTCAGAGGCTGTCGTGAGGTAGGTGCAGGGTGGCGTGGGTGGGGCTTGCCAGGGTGAGGAGGGCGAGTTAGGGGGGCTCCTACTCTAAGAGCAGATGAGGCCAGAAGGGTCCCCAGAGGGTGAGGTGGCAGGAGAGGTGCTGACCAAAGAGAAAGGAGAGAAAAGGGAGAATCCATAATGTTTCCTGGCTCAGGCAGGTGGAATGTGGCATCATTTCTCGACAGAGAGAGAGAGTCAATTTGGGAAGTGGAAGGAGAAGGAAATTCTCTGAGTTGGTCTTAGAGACGTGAGTTTGAGGGGCCTGGAGGTATCTGATGCCAGGTCCCAGCTGTCGGGCAAAGCTCCTGTCACAGTGCTGTGGGCTGTCCCTGTGGTAAAAATGGGGACTTGAGTTTAACGTCTTTTCTCTCCTGGGCACTGATGTGGCTGCGTCCCAGGCACCTTACATATGCGGTGTCTCCTGCCGGACGGGGAGGGCCTTGGATTCCAGATGGGGGGGCTGAGGCTCGGGGAGAGGGGGCCCCGCAGCTTGTGCAGGGAAGCCAGGATTTGATCTGGGACTGGGACACAGGTGCACTCGTCGCCTCTCCCTTGGGCTGGTTGCTGGGCTGCAGAATCCAGGGATGCAGGCCTCTGGGAAGAGGAGACTTGCTGGGAGGAGGGCGGAGGTCCTCTGGCACATTTGTAGTGTTGTTGCCCCAACTGCAGCTCAGCCATTCATTATGGGATTCCAAGGATCTGAGGAGGGGTGAAGGCAGTGAGTGCAGGTGACAATGGCTTAAAAATACCCTCTCAGGGCCATGTCGGGCAGAGAGGCAGGGAGGTGGGTGGGCAGGTGGGCCGGCAGGGAGAATGTGGACTGAAGGAGTCCTGGCTCATCATGGAGCCACATCTGGAGCAGCAGTTCCTGAGGGGATCTTGCCTGAATAAGTTCATCTTCAGGTGAAGACGGGTAGAGTTGCACACACGAGATCCCAGAGGGCCAAGTTAGCCAGTATTGCTGAAGTTCTCTTGTTGGATATAAAAACCAGAATGAAACAAGACCACAAACCCAGAATATGGTGAAGGCACATATTGCTCAGGGGATCTGAAAGCAGATCTGAAGGCAGACCATCAGGTAAAAATCCGCGCTGTGGGTTACCCTGCAAATCTCGCCGAGAGCGGTGTTGGAAAAGGATGTACTGCTTCTCCAGGACGCAGCACCATGCTGCAGTTTTATTTTCCCACACCTGGGGAAGATCAGTACTTCTATGGATGATCTCAACTTGAAATAGGTGGCTGTGTTTAGGGACCAGCTACATGACAAATGGGTATGGAACAAATCAAATCTCTCTCTGGATAGATGCTCACACTCCGAGGTTCATATGAGAATTAATTCTGAACTGATGGAACAAAACCTCAAGGGACGTAAACCTCATAAAATCATGGAGGGTGCCACACATTTTATTTTAATGGTGATTTCTTCCTTTTTCTCTCTCTCAAAGTTCACATTGTTGGCAGGTTAAGTGGGCATCTGAGGATATTTTCCACTGCAAGGCTGGCTCACATCTCACCATGTCTTCAGACATGGCTGGTAGTAATAATCACGCTAGAGACAGTGGAGACTCAAATATGTAGGGAGAATGTTTACTTTGTACTATTTAAGCCTATCTTAAACTTGAGAGGGTACTTAGTGAGAAATGGCCGCACGTTACTAAAAAGCAAATTGGTTATGTACAACCTAAATTCTTTAAAAAAAGTCACAGGTCACCTATTTTAATTTAAAAAATGCATCTTCGCTGGACCACAGCAGACTTGATTGTGGTTGTGACTGGGCTTAAATCAAGTTCCTAACAATGCTGCGTGGGATCCATCTTCTTATTTGGGTGCAGGCAACCTTAGTTGTCTCTTCGCTGCGATAACCTTAGTTATCGCTTCGCTGCATGTTACCTAGCAACGAAGCCAATTTGCACGAAAGCAATCGGAATGAGATCATGTTTTAGGACAGCAGTTCTCAATTAGAGGGAGCGAAAACTGAAAACATCTGATTTAGGGCCAACACGCTCCGTGTTAGGCTCCAGTAGCATCACTTGGTTTCCTTAATGAGTAACTTCATTGAAATGTGAGTTCAAGGGAGATAGGATCCCTGGTAGAATCTTTAGAGTGAACATTTGTCAAGAGTTGGGACATTACTATTTTGCCCTTAATTTGGCCTAGAGAAGATAAGAGAAGTCATGAGGGGAGCTTTATCAGGCCTTGAAGTCAATGAGATGTTGTTACATACTTAGCATTAACACTTAGAATTCTGGCATATGCCATGGGACTCAAGTTGGAGGCATATTTGTATGATAATGATGAGATCATTGAGGGCTTAGATGCAGGTAGACAAGAGAAGAAGACAAAGAATTGAGCTGTAGACACTGCAACGTGAAGAGGATGGAGAGATGTGGAGAGACAAGCCAGAGGATGAGGAGAAGGAGAGACCAATGGGGAAGGAGGAAAACAAGTCCATTAAAGAGGAGGGAGTGGTTAAGTGCATTAGATGCTGTTGAACGTCAAGTAAGATGAAGACTGAGAAACAACCTTTGGATTTAGTATTTGGAGGTCCTTGGTAACCTTGATAAGAGCAATTTTAATAGCATAATGGGAAGGAAGGTCTTATTGGAGTCAGTTAAAGAGAGAATGAAAGGAGAGGATTTGGGAACAGCACTTCTTCCCAGGAATTTTGCTGCAAAAAGGAGCAAAGAGATAGGACAGTATCCAGATGGAAAAATGATGTCAAGAGAAGGATGATTCAGATGTAGAGCAAGCAATTGAGGCAAATAGAGAGAAGGGTGCCTTGCTGGTGTGCTGTCCTTGCACGGCAGGGGAAGGGATCTGTGGAGAGGGGAGGGACTGACTCTCCTGAGAGTACAGATGGCTCACTTGAGACAGTAGGAGGCAGAACAGAGCTGTGGACTTTGCTCTCAGAGAGGAAGGGAGGGAGGGCCTCGTGTGAGTGAGGGATAGTGGAAAATTGAGTTTTGTGGGTTTGAGTAATTGCTGGAGGCAAAGATTAGCTGGGGAAAAAGATATGGTAGTCAGAAAAGGATGCCTGGAATTGAGGCGCTGGAGAGGTTGTGGTTATTGGGAATAACAAGGTCCAGGATATAGCTTGGGTGTGAGTGGACAAGATTGGGTTGAGGTCAAGATAAACAGAGAATGGAGGGGTTTTGGGTTTAACATAAAAATGTTATTAGGATAAGCATGTTTGAGAGCATCTAACATCTTATGGATTTGATTTTCTGTTTGTTTTCTTAGCCTATGAATCTCTGGTTAATGTGACTAAGTTGAGCTTAAGAGACTCCCCTCCTGTGCTGTATTGGAATCACCCAGGTGGGGAGATATTGGTGGCTGTGCATAATTGGGAATGAAGGGTCAACGCAGTTGCCTTCTCTTCCCAACTGGGGTGTTGTCAAGGATGGGAACACCTGAAAACCCAGGGCATAAATTACTGTTATACATTTAGGTTGAGATTTACCTAGCGGAAGATGCACTGTAACACTTGGACTAAACATAAGGTGGATAGACTGAAAACTAGACATTGAGAAGCTAGTGTGAGCTCATTCTGGGTCAGGATGTGAAGTACGTAAATAATGGAACATTTACTTTGTTATCAGGCAAGCAAGTCCTTGGGATTTCACCCAAGTCTTTGCTTAGGATTCCAGAACTTTCCAGGACACAACAGTTCTTGAAGCTCAACTGTGTGGAGCTCTTATAATTCCTCTCCTCCTGTCTAGCCTCCTTCTCTCTGACAGCTTTTTGGCAATCAGGAAGTTATAGACATGCCTGCCGTTCAGCGGGGAGGGAATCCACTTTGGTTTGAATGCTCAGGGAAAGGTTTCAGGAAGGTATTGCTTAAAGTGTGTCTTTAACAATGAGTAAGATTTAAGTAGGTGATGAGAGGGGTAAGTATTTGTGTGGAGTTAATAGGAGCACCATGGCAGAGAGTGAAAAGTGATTTGCGAGAAAAGAGTGGACCCATAGAAGGAGGTGAAGCTTCCCATAGGGAGGCTTTCTTTGTGCTGAGTATCTGAAATCTGGAACTCTCGAGACTCCCTGAGAGAGAATAGGAGGGCTTATTCTCACATTGATGGCATCTGATAATTTACATTTTGCATGTGGTGTTTCGTGGGGCCTCCCACTTAGTCAGGAAGATGGGCTGATACAAACAGTGCACATGGGCCAGAGAGTCAGAAGACTTCTCCAGACTCACCCTCTGGTATTCAGTGGGGCTGGGCCTCTACTTGGCTCCTTTTGACCACACTAGCACATCAGCCATTCCACCATTCTCTGTAGTGTCTTGAGGGAATGTAGGTCCCTTGGAGGGAGGTATGAGGGAAATGAAGAGTAATACTTCTCCAGGGAGGAGATAAGTATTTTCCAAAAACAATACTTGGCAGATCCTGCTGACCAGGCATCACACTTGGTCCCTTGGCATGATTCCATCTGAACCTTAAGAAAGTCACACTTGGTCCATTGGCATGATTCCATCTGAACCTTAAGAAAGTCAATGCTCATGTGCGCACATGGCATCTAGGTCACCTTTATGTACCTGTGGATTATAAAGATCTTGGTCATTGCAAGTCATTATTTATAGAGTGAAATTTGAAGCAAAGCTTTAAGGCACTCGGGGGAAGAGTAAGGGTTTTCTTCTTATTTCAGAACTCTTCACGATGTGGAGTTAACGCAGCATCAGCACAAGCAAACCCGCGCTCTCTCTGGCGGCATGAAGAGGAAGCTCTCCATTGGCATGGCTTTCATCGGCACATCAAGGACCGTGGTTCTAGATGAGCCTACCAGTGGAGTGGATCCCTGCTCCCGTCGGAGCATCTGGGACATTATCCTCAAGTACCGAGAAGGTAGGAACTGCACATCTTTCTCCTTTCTCTTCCCACCATATTGTGGTGCAGGAAAGGAATGCTATCATAAGTGAAGAACCAAGTCATATCCTGATAAGCATACATTATCCTTTTCAGAAAAAGAAATTTTCACAAGAGCTTATAGAGGTATATCTATTATATAACGTCTTTATAGTGCTAGGAATAGCTTGCTTTGTGTTTGATCTCTTAAATTGAGCTTAGCAATGATGTTATCAATGCATGTTATACATGATTTCAATTGAAATTATATTTATCCATATTGTGTTTCATTCTGGAATCATGGATTATTAAGAAGAGATATTCTAGTGATAATCTAGACAAGCCTTCCTTTTTTTAGGTGAGGAAACCGAGGCACAAAGAGGTAGGGGTGTGATTTGCTTACAGCCACAGAGGGAGTTCACTGAGCCGTGGGTGGAAATGGGTTTCTGTATTTCTCACCTGTATTATTGTATATTTGCTATTTGGGTCATTGGATGGGCAGTCACCAATTTCCAACTTCTGATTCTTTCTGTGTTTCTGACAACTAGGAAGCATTGCTATAGGTATTTCATATAGAAACATCCTAATTTGGAAAGAAACATCAAGAACAGGGAAACATATCCTGGTACTGCTAAACAAGGCAGGAGTGTAAGTGGCCGAGTTTATACAGAAAATCTTGAAAATTTGTTTTTCTTTTCTCTTTTGCCTTTGAGTACAAAACCTTCTTCTGACTTGACTGACTTGACCTGAAGCCTGCACATCCCTGCGAGAGATTAGATTGTGCTATCTAAGAAAGGCAAAGAGAAAGAACTGGAAAGAAGCCCTCTCTTTCTTTCACATTCAGAGGGCTGCACCCAGAAGACTCAGGTCCTCAAATTCTCGCCTTAGGGTAGAAAAAATGCTCCTGTCTGTCACTTAAAGCTTAGTCATACGGCTGGGATCAGAGAGGAAAAGAATGGCACAAAGGAGACATGAAAGGACAATCTTGTTCCTTTCTGTCCTAGTAATTTATGGGGATTGTGGAAGGAGAAGAACAGAGAGTGAAGCAGGAAAATGGAGCGAGCAGATATGGCTTTCTGTTCCTTTCGGGGAGTTGGCCAGAGGTGGGCAATTGCACCAGAAAAAGAAGGTTGTGTCAATTTCACGGGCTCATCTGACTTGGTACAGACATGTCAAAATTCACAAAGCCGAGCAGAGCGCTGGGGCCCGAGGAGGCATCCACAGCTGATGTCTTGCACTTTCATGGGTCCGTGGGCTTTGCCACTGAGAGGGAGATGGGGCCTATTTGGGATGCTGCCATGGAGGGACGAGGTGGCCCCTTGTAGCTGGCTGGGAGCCAAAAGCCAGGGCAGAGACTTAGGGGCTGGCGGCCAGCTGGTCTGAGGTGAGGCTGAGAGAGCAGGGAACGCTCCATGCTCTGACCTGATCCTTTCGGGGGCCCTGCCCAAGCTATAAAAATCGAGGTCACAGCACCAGGGGGTCTCGGTTGAGAGGACAGCACCAGGAGGTCTTGGTCATCACCTAGAGACCATGGGACACTGACCACACTGTGCACGAAGATCCCAACCCTTGCCCCTTGACAAGATCACAGAGCCCCCCTTTCTCCACTTACCTAGGCGCCCTCTGGGAAGAGAAGTAGGAAGATCAGAAATGAGAAACCATGAACCTTCTTTGCACAAGACCCTGAACACCACATAAAGGAACTAATAAAATTTTGAGATAAAACTAAACTGGACTAAATAATTTCCCTGCCACCCTGAGTGTGGGCTGGTAAAGAATCTAGACAGATGAGAGGTAGACAAATAAATAGATTCCATCATCCCTGCACACGTGAATTGCAGTATGCATTAAATACTACAAGCCCGCTCTTCTTGTTTATTTTAAATATCAAAAATGGAGTCTTCAAGGATTAGCTGACAGAACATTTGAGTCATGAACATAATGATAACTTGAGAGAGAAAGCCAGATACAATAAAAATCTCAGAAACAGACAGCTTTCTTCAAATTCTGTTATTATAAATTAAATATTTTCTCACCATCCTCAGTTGTTTGGCAATGATTTTAGTCTTTGGAGGGCTCCATTGGAATAGTCCCTGCACTGAGTGAAGTGCAAAATCAAAAGAACGTAAGCAGGTAGGGTAGGTGGTACTGGAACGAAAATACATTTCAAGAATTAAAATGTAGAGATGTTTCTGGAAACAGCCCCAAACCTCCAGGTAACTGCACGGTAGCTTTGTGAAATAGATGTAAGGACCGCACAAAACAAGTGTTCCCTGCTGAGTGGAAAGGGATTCCTCTGTCAGAACACGAGTGCATTTGGGGCTCATCTACCTGGAATTTTACCTTTGTGTTTATGGCTTTGTGACATGCAGTGCTGAGCTCTTGGTTGACTCTGGTACTGGTACTCTCATGCCTCCCTTGGAAGGTTAACAAGGAAGCAAAAGACACCAGAGCAAATTAGTCCATAACAAATTCCTTCACTGGCTCACACTCCTGCTCAACACTTCCTGTGTGACCCTGGAGAAATTATTCAATTTCTCTGGGCTTCAGTTTTCCCACTTGCAAATGGAGACAATTATACCATCTCAGGCTTTTTTGAGAAGTAAATGTACACATATTAAAGTGTATGGCTCAGTATCTGGTACGTATCTCAGTATCTGTCAACCAATGACAGGTTATCATTATTACTATTATTAAAAGAGACAAGAGAAGGTGAATTTGGGAAGTCCCAAATTTGGAGGAGAGGGGATAGAAAATACCATCTGAATCAGGGAAGAAACAGTAAAGCAGTGTCTTACACAGTAATACCTGTCCTTTGAGGTTTGTGCTGTGTCTTGAGTCTCCTTACCATCCACTGAGAAGCCATCATGGATTAAACATGTGTGAACTTATCTAAACTGTTTGGGAATTTAGATTCCAGTTGACTTTTATTTTTAGACATCTTCATTGTCTGGGAACATATCATCTGAACTTTGAAATAGCACTAATCAGACTGTCCAAGCTGCCCCTAATCCCCCATCAGGGACTGAGCACATTTCTTAGTTCTGAAGGACTTTGCCGCAAGGAGGTTGGCCTTGGTCTTCAGGAACCATCTATGGTGACAGTGGTCACTGTGGACCCCCTGGCCTGTTTCTCTTGGGTCTACATTTCATAGTTTCTTTCTAGATGCATCTTTTTTTTTTTTTTAAATGAATTGTAAGTCCTAGTCTTTTCATCCTTCTTCCCTATTAAAAAATATAAAATCAAGTAGAGTTAAAAACCTGTTCAGCTTTCTCTCTTTGAAAATTTGAGATAAGAATCAATCAATGTATTTATTTCTATTCAATAAAATAGAACAGGTGCAATTGAGCTCGATGTAGGCCAGTGGGGAGGGTAGAAGCTGAAAGTCGTAAGACCTTCCATTTACGTAACTGAAGTAAACTTGAAGAAAATATCTCCTAGAGTCTCTGGCCTCTGTTCTCCTAAGGTAAATCTGAGGCTTTTTGTGCCTAAGTAAAGGTGATAAAACCTGACAAGGTGCTAGAATTCATAGAGGACAAATATGAGCTTTACATTCGTTTCTGCAAAAAGGGGCCATATCCACTGGGCTCAGTGACGCTTCTCTTCCTGGGAAGACTGCTGGCTCAAGTCTGCCTCCCCCCAGCTGCCCCCACCCACCTCCCAAAACACACGCTCTGTGGTCCATGGCTGCTGTGAGCCTTTCTGGGGAAGGAGCAGGTGCCCCGTTCCTATGACCTGTGGTGAATGAGTGCGTGCGGTTACATTGTCGCTGATTCCCAAGGGCATGGACAGGTACCACGGCCGTTTCCTCTGCCTTAACACAGCACTTGTTTGATTGTTTTCTTGTGCATTACCACTTCCATAGAATGTAGCCTTCTCCTCAAGTACACATGAGATTATTGTCTGAGGAGTCCATTCAGTGATCTTTATGGGACTTTATGTCTATTCAGTGATCTGCCTCTGGGACTTGCAGAACGGGGTGGCTGGACTCAGGGACTTTGTGTTTTGTGCCTCAGTTTCACCTTTAGTGCATGTCAGAGCACCCCCTTTTGTTCATGAGGAGATGGAGCATTTGTAGAAAGTGTCATAATCCTAAGAGGAAACCATAGAAGAAAGCATTTCAGGGCCTCTAATTTGTGAAGTGGCCTTGGCTAGGTCACTTCTCCAGGCCCCATTTTAATTTTTTCCAGTTTAAAAACTGATGATGATCTTTAAATTGTCTCCCAGATCTCCCGTTGGAAGGATGGGATGGATGGCGCCCTTTGCCATGCCAGTTCTGATGCCCTCTTTCTTGGGACACAGGTCGGACGGTCATCTTCACAACCCACCACCTGGACGAGGCTGAAGCGCTCAGTGACTGTGTGGCCATCCTGCAGCAGGGGCGGCTCCGGTGCTGTGGTCCTCCCTTCTGTCTGAAGGAAGCTTACGGCCAGGGGCTCAGCCTGACACTCACAAAACAAGTAAGAAACACAACGATAAGTATGTTGGAGAAGTGCCTTTCTTATTTGGGTCATAGGAAACAAATTGTGACTGTTATACAATAACATTCTACACATTGGATTCAAATCAATTCAACAAATATTTTTTCTGCATCTAGCCTGGGCCCTACACTGCTGTAGGTCTTGGGGGAAGCTGTGAAAAAGGACACATGATTTCTGCACAAGGTCCTTAGGTCTCGGTACACCTGGAGGAGAGGAAGTACCCGAGAAAGAAAGGAATGGAATATGATAACTATGGCGTACGTGGAGCAGGATCGGGGGCTGGCGAGGCAGGGGGCTGGCTGCGGGAGCTTCTGGTGGTCAGGGAAGGAGGTAGAGATGGCAGGGAGAGTTTCGTGGAGGGCCCCAGACAAGGGCCTTACCGTGTTATGGGTGGACTGGAAAGGGAGTTGGTGATCTAAGTGGAGGCCTCTGTGGGCAACCGCCCAGATGCCAAAATGAATCTCACAGGGCTGAGTGGGGCACTTAGCCCCTGTGAACTCAAGGTGCATTGTGACTGCCAGAAGGAATTAGATGAGGGTCAGAAACACCTAATTGGTAATGGGATCTGCCCTGAGATCAAGAACATCATGATCCAGATGTTCTTGAAGTATTTTTCTGACAGTGACACTCTGTTTAGGAGGCTAAAACTTTACCATAGTACAGAAGCACAGTAGCGATAGACCAGAGAGGTGAAATTTATCAGAGGTCCCATCTAGGTTACACTGGTAATTATGATTGCATTGTGTCAGCTAGGGGTGGGCAGGGGTGGCTCTGGGGTTGGGATTAAGGGGTACGGGCTCTAAGTCACCTCTTTACTCTTGATGGCTCTGTCTGACCCTTGGTGGCCCCGGAGTCAAATTTCCCATTTGTGTCCTCTCTAATTCAGGGAGAGTATCTTGCCATTCTGAGGGGGCTCCTTTCCTCCATGGGTGGGAATCCTTGTCTCTCTTTTAAGAAGACTCAACTCTGTCTCCTATAGTCCAATTGCTGGGCCAGAGCCGCCTTCACTATTCTCCCAGGGCACTAGGGGTGCCCTCGTGATTGTAGACCTCCTAGAGGCCAGCCCAATAGCCTAGTAACTGAGATGGACTTGCAGGTCTCTCCTCACCAGGTTTATCACCACAGGTTTATATTTGAAAAGGAAAAAGTACAATGTATCCTTGAAATGCCTGTCACTTAAATGGTATTTCTTGATTTTGCTGCTTTGAATTAGAATTTCACAATAAATTGCATATGTAAGTATGTGAAATCAGTTGTTATAAATTTGATATGTGTGGACTTACATTCCTTACTCTTTCCTCATTTTTTTTTGGATAGCCTTCTGTTCTGGAGGTTGATGATCCGAAGGACATAGCTCGTGCTACGTCTCTAATACAGACCTACATCCCACAAGCATTTCTCAAAGACAGCAGTGGGTGTGAGCTGAGCTACGCCATCCCCAAGGATGCAGACAGAGCCTGCTTTAAAGGGCTCTTCCAGGCCTTGGATCAGAACCTTCATCATCTGCACCTGACAGGCTACAGGATTTCAGACACCACATTAGAAGAGGTACCAAGAGATGCTTGAACATACTTTTATTATTTATGCTTTGCCACTGGACATTCAGTGATGAGATGTGGGTACGGCAGCAGGGGAGGGGGTGATGGAAAACACTGTGCATTTTTATTTATTTTCAAGTTCTGACTGGTGTCAGGCACAGTGTAAGCCAGTACAGAATTTAATTCACCTGACAGGTGACTATTCAGAAAAATAAGCGTTTTTATATTTGAGAACTTTTGTGTCTTTAATCCAGAATCATTAGATGTCTAAACAATTTTCAATAGTAGATGGTTGGCTGGTTATATTTTCTCACATGGAGGTGCCCTTGTCTGTTCACTATGGACCTTCTGCTCAGCAGCCCCTGGCCCCACGCTGGGCTAAGGAGAAGATGTGCAGAAGGTCAGGCAAACACTGCCGACTCCTGGCTAGCCTCCCAACCCCCCATTCTGCTTTCCACTCGCTTGGGACTGAGCTGGATGACATCAACAGCTCAGTGTGGTTTCTTCCTAGAATATGGCCAATAGGACCAGAACTAGGCCTTTCCTCCAGGAGGAAGTTGCTGTGTCGTGTAACGGAACCAAAGGCAAGCCTTGTTCAGGGCCCTTGAGGTTGGCTGTGTGTGTGAACCAGAGCTGGGTTTTATTTCTGTGTTGCTATGATCTATAGAAGGTGCTGCAGATTTAAAATAAAAATCAAGTGCTGCAAATTAAAATGAAAAGATCTGGAAGAATCTTGGAGCACTTTCTCTAAATTACCCAGAAATGGGAGTAGTGTCCGATCAGGTTTGTAATTGGTAGTTGGTAGTTGGCACTTAAAGTCTAAAACAGTATTAGAGACTTTAAATAACCACAAGAATTAAAATACCACAACTTTTAGAATGTCAAAGCCTGAACTTGCAGGTGTGTTTTGGAATGCATCTGGGAGCTGAAGGCACATCACTGGGTTAGTGATACTAGAGGAGAAGCAACCTCTTGTGCGTAACTCAGTGTGGTCCCAAGGAGGTCGTGGCCATTACAACTTTTGTTCAGAATAAATGGTCATAAAAGATTGTAAAACATAAAAAAGGCTTACAGTATTACAAACTGCTTTATCTGTAGGATATAGTTAATTCCCCCTAATTCTATAACACTATTATTCCTATATTAAGATTGAGGCTCAGATAGGCTAATTTCTTTACCCCGAATCACACAGCTCATAAATGACAGCTCGGCCCTTGGATCTAGGTTTTCTGATAGTGAGTCAAGCTCTCTCAGTGTGCCTATGACTTTGTGGGCGATGCTCCATATTCCATGAGCCATCAACTTTGAGCAGAGCAAGTCGGGATACACAGATAAACAAGGAGCAACGTAATATGATCCATGATGGGTATGAACTGCTGTCTAAAGCCAAAGAATGCAGAGTCACCAAATCTTTTGGTGTTACGGCTGGCTGTCTCCTCTCTCATCCTTCAAGTCTCAACACGACGCCATCTCCGCAGACAGGCAGTGCCGGATCCCCGTATCAATTCAGTTCTGCGCCTCTACTCCCACTGCACTCTGCTGTCTACTTCAGGACCCCTCTCCCGACTTGTCCTGCGTGTATGTCATCCGCTCCCCTGAGGTTGAGATCCGTGAGTGTGTCTTCTTTGCCCACCTCTGCACCAGCAGCACGTAGCACAGTACTCAGCATTACTGGTTGCTTCACACATATTTTCTGAATGAACGATGTGCAGGACACGTCCACAGATACATCTAGCTCCTGGGAGTGGTGTGTTACAGTGGAAAGCGCGTGAGCTTTGCCCCTGCCAGTTCTAAATCCAAGTCCCAATATCTAGGCCCTTGGATGAATCACTCAACTCTTGTGAGCCTCAGGTTTTTTATGTTAAAGTGGAAAAATTAGAATGGTTTGCACAGTTATTTCAGGAATTAACAATAATAGTTAAATGCCTGGAACAAGCCAGTCAAAAAATGGTAAAAGTTCTTCTTGCCTGTGGTGACATAGCCTGTGACATTATTGTCATGACTTTGGAGGGACATGGAATTAAATGGCAGCTATGCTCCAGGAAAAGGCACCTCTTCTCCAGGGGTTGTTGGCAGACAACAGCCCAGGGAGTTCCCCAAGCCGTCTCCTCTGAGGGCATGAATCAGGGCAGGTTTGGAGTTCTCTGAGGACGTGGGTATACAGTGCCTACAGCTGGTTAAAGTGCCTGGTTCGAATGTGGCTGTGACACACAACAGTTGTCACTGTCTTCTGAAGTCTGGAAAACAAGTCCATATATTATGCCAGAAAGCTGCTAATTTGGATAGCTGGGAACCTTGGGCTGGCATGAATCACAGTGTCCCTGCTGACATGAGGAGCTGGAGCCTGTGAGAGTAGTTTTGCCAGCCTAGGTCACTTGAAAAGGAAAAAGAAAATAATTTCTTTTGGATTATAGCAGGAGGTATTGCCAGTCAAGCCCAGACTGGTTATGTTGTGTGTGTCTCCGTGTTCATTCTCGGTTCATCGGGTTGTTTACTAGCTTCGCGGTGTCTTGTACGTATGAACCGAACTTGTCCTGTGCCCACTTCCTTCTCAGGGCAGAGCAGCAGGGCCTGAGGGAACGCAGGCCAACCTTTTGGACCAAACACACTTATCAATAAAATATAAGCGTTCTCCCTCAGTGTTTGTATACTTACTTATTTACAATTAAATATAGGTGGCAGGAAGAACCAGTGTTCCCATAGGCGTGTTATCCGTTGCTAATAAAGTGAGAAACCTCAGGAATCCCTTTGACGTTTATCATGAGGTGGAGTAAATTTTGTGGAGAGCTTGGCTTGACTAGTTCATGGATTTAAACATCACAGGAAAAAAATGAGGAGGAGGGACTGGGTGGACGCTTAGCATTTAAATGCTTTGTTAATCATTGTGCTTTATATGACCAAGCAATAATATCTCAAGGCAAAAGTACATTTAGGAAGAGGCTTATTAATAACTGTTGTATATGAATAAGATACTTCAATATCCTTCTTACTAATTCTCTCCCTCCCTCCCTCCTTCCTTCCTTTCTTCTCCCTCCCTTCCTTCCTTCCTCCTTCTCCCCTCCCTCTCTCCCTTCCTTCCCTTCTTTCTTTCAAATGATCAGATCTGATTGGGTTTTCTGCCACGCCCTGAGATTAAAACACAGAGTCTTCTGGAGCAGGAAGGGTGTCAGCCCCACAGTGTATTTGGTTTATTTGTTTGCATTGCTGTGTTATCTGCCAGAATCTTTTACAGCCAGTTGTCTCCTTTGTAAGTGTTATTTTAGTAAAAGCTAAACAAATCAATGAAAAATCCACTTAAATGGGGCACAGAACACTGCAACCTGCTGAGCCTGAGGGCATAGCAAGGCGGCCTCTGTCACCATTGACTGTGGCCACGCCAGCTGATTGAGGGTACCAATGATGTCTTAGAAACTAGGAATTCTTAACTTCTGACAGGCTTCACCTAGAGGTAGAAATTGTGGTTTTGCTATTTTCCTCCAACCCCCCGGGGATGACGAGGACCCTCCTCAGAGAGCCCTGGCTCGACCAGCCTACAGGACAGCCCTCCAAAGCTCTCTGAGCTTTTGACTGAATTAAGGGAGGCCTCAGCATGGGCCCTGGACACAGAGACCCTGGATTGGAATCCCAACTCCAGACCATTGGCTGTGTGTGTCCCCCACCCTCAGGCCTTCCATTGAAAACCGGAATCACAAAGAGCCACAGATAGGATTGATGGAAGAGACTCCGAGCACAGTGAATGATGCTCTTCAATTTGACAGGCATCCCCATGAAATGTCCCTGGGGGAGTGGGTGGCCTGGGAGAGCCCCTGAGGGCTGGGCAGTGCTGGGTGGTCCTCCACTGTGCCGTGGGGCTCCTGTCTCCCTCCCTCTGAGTGGGTGACTCCCCTGGGGGCCTTCACGCCAGTGGACAGCTGGGAGCTGGCTTGGTTTTGGGGGCTGTTCCTTGCTACCCTGGACTCAGTGACTCAGCCCATCCTGGCCCCTCTGGGATTCTGCTGGGCTTCCTCACCTGCCAGCCTGATCACCCCCAGGATCCCACCTCCTCTGGCTTCTCTCCAATTTCTGTCTCTCTTCCTCACTCTCCTCCCTGGAGAGCTGGTCTGGGGCCTGTTAAGAACAGGCTGGACCGTCATGCCTAGAATTTTTAGTCAGATTTGAAATCTCATTGCATATACCATTTTTTAACGAGAGTCACCCACTTAACAATATTTATCTTACCCAGTGTCCATTTTTCTTAAAACCATTATTTTTATGGCTACATAATTTCTGTTATAAAAAGGTTCCACATGCAAGTTCTACCATACATTCCTCACTTCCCCATTCTAGGGCACTTAAGCTGTTTCCAGTGTTTCAACATTTATCAATGAGATGATACACACACCTGTGAACATGGGGTCCCGCCATCATCTCCTTAGACTGAGAAGTGCAATTACTGGGTCCAAGATCTGAACCTTAAGACCTATGATATTGTGAAGTAACTGCTTCCTAAAATGATTGTACATATTTGTGACCCTATACTCTTTTTACATAGTCCTCATAATCTCCTCATCATTCCAAAAGAACCCAATGTCTTCCACTCACATTTAAAATTTTTTGACTGATTCGCTACCTGATCTCTTCATCAGTCTCTAACTGCCGTGGGAGGGAGCATGGAAATCAGGGTGAGAAAATTGATGTTTGGGTCTTAGTGTCGGGGGGAGCTGGACAAATCACTTGGGCTGGAACTTCATTTTTCTCATCACTAAAATAGAAAAAACTTCCCTAACTTTCACACACAGTCTTTGTTTGGATCAGATAATATAATAACACTGAGAACAGATTACAAATAGCCAGAAATCACACAAAGGTGAGGATTTATCAATGTTACTTTTATAGCTGTTTACATCCAAAATATGTGTGCAGTGGTATATACTGTAATTAAGGATTTCTGTATTTTAGTTCCTCTCTCTATATATCTATATATATTCTTTTGGTGAGGAAGACTGGCCCTGAGCTAACATCTGTTGTCAATCTTCCTTTTGCTTGAGTAAGATTGTCCCTCAGTTAATATCTGTGCCAGTCTTCCTCTATTTTGGATGTGGGTCACCACCACAGCATTGCTTGATGAGCTGTGTGTAGGTGAGCAGCCAGGATCCAAACTTGCAAACCCCAGGCAGCCAAGGGGAGTGTGTGAACTTAACCACTATGCCGCCAGGCCAGCCCCAGTCCCTCTATGTTTTTAATATTATGGTAGATGTTACATCATAGAACTTCTAAAAATTCTTTTCATGCTATATTCCTTCAATATTCCTATTTCTGTTTAGTATTCACCTTTCTTCTCCAAAATATTATTTTTATACTTTACTCATCTGTGTTTCTTTTGGAAATTTCTTAATCTTCTTCCTCTTTGCTCTTTTTTAAAAAAATTAAATTGCATACAGTAAAATCCACTCTTCTAAATTACAACAAATGCATAAAATCATGGAACCACCACCACTATCAGGATACAGAGGGGTTCCATCCTCACTGCCTTCTTAAAAGAATAATTCTTCCGTGCAACTTGACTCTCTGCAAATTGCTTTTTCTTTTTTTTCCAAGATTTCCCTACCTCACATCCTTGCTATTAATTACCCCAAAACAAGCCCAACAAGAAGCAACAAAACCAGCTGCTCGATTCCTGTGGTGATTTTATCCGCGCTTCTCCAATTTCTTGCAGTGATTCCACCTCCTGCATTTAGTACACGTTTCGCACACCATAAGTGCCAAATGAATGTTGATTGAGTGGATCTCACGTATCTCTCTGTTCTCTCATACACACAGTTGCTTAAAAAAGAAGTTATCTGTGTTAAGGACAACCATAAGAAAAGGGTCTGAAATAACTAAAATATATTTAGCATTTACAGATTTAACAAAATATAATATAGTATATTTGGATCTGTTTGAGAAAGGTATCTTAAATTGGAAAAAGATTAAGCACTTTTAAAAACTTTGTTTTGTTTGGTATAGTCTGTAAAACATCTATCTCAACCAATTTGTCTCTTTACCTTGGCAGGTATTGACTCTCCCATCTTCTATCTGTTATCTGTCCGCAGTAAGCTGTGATCTCACCATGCGTGCTTCTCCCTTTGTTCGTTGCGTTTGCTCCACGACTTTACAGTGGGTGTGGAGGGCCTGCCTGTTATCACTCCTGACTCTGTAGCTAGAAAGCAGGTTTCATTTTGAACTGCAATAAACTTCTTGTAAGTTGTGGTCCCCAAATAGACCCCCAAGCCAGAGAGGTTGAGATAGAAAATTTGATCACAGTAGGCACCAATTGCATTAGGGCATTCACCCTTTCTCCTCCAGTGCAAGGAACAGTGTTTCCTTTTTGTAGGACTGAGGACCAGGGAGAGTTGGAGAGCTTGGCTGTGCACATGAAGTGCATTTGCAGCCGTCTCTGAAGCCAAGACAAAAATCTTCTCGAAGTAAGGCAAATGTAGTGAATTTTAGTAGTATATTTTTAATAGACTATTTTTTAAAGTGGTTTTAGGTTCACCGCAATATTGAGCAGAAGGTACAGAGATTCCCCCTGTGTCCCCTGCTGCCGCACATGCATAGCCTCCCTGATTATTAACATCGTAGTGTGTTTTTAATAATTTTGAAGTTTTTAGTAATATCCTAGAAAGGTCAGCCTGCCTGTGTGAGGTGGCCGTTTTTTCCCACCCAGCCGGCTAAGCTCTGTGTAGGGGGTGTCCTTTGTACCTCTGTCAGGAGGGTTCTCCGTGTCAGTTCCTCGGGTGCATGAGCTCAGACGCCCCCATCCGACACAACATTAAGAGGTAAAGCATGGGCCTCGGATGGAAAAAAATCAAGTTCAGAGAGGGAATAGGGCCTGACATTTATTTAAATTTTTTTTTTTGTTTTTTACTTTGTAGAACGATTTCTAAGAACAAAGAACTCCTGTACGGTCTTCGCCCATCAGGTTTCAGTTGTCCCAATCATGTCCTGAAGAGCAAAGTGATCCAATCCAGGATCACAGTTGTGCTCTTTGCAAGTCTCCTTAGTCACCGGCAATGTGCATGAATTCCTTTCCTTGACTTTGGTCACCTCAATGTTCTTGAAGACTACTGAGTGGTCATCTTGCACAGTGAGCCTCAATATGGGTTTGTCCTGTTTTCTCATGATAGACTGGGTTCTGCATTTCTGCCTGGAATATTACAGGACTGGTGCTGTCTCGTTGCTTCCAACTGCCTGCTGCATGAGGCCAATCTGCCCCATTGCTGGTGGCCAGAACTTTGATCATCCAGGTCAAGCGATGTCTGCCAGGCATTTCCACTCTAAAGTTAATTTTCCTTTTTCCTTCATCATTAATTATTTTTTGAGGACACAGTTTGAGACTCTTTAAATTCCCATTTCTCATCCCACATTCCCCCTCTCGTTTCAGCACCCTCCCATATTCTTTGCCTCAATTAATTATGACTATGATATTTGCCAAGTGGTGATTTTTCTAAGTGTATCATTCATTCTAAGTTTTTTAACTGGCATTAAATGGAAAGGAAGTGCTACAATTCATTGTAATCATTATTTACTTTGATGCTCTAATGGTACTGGATTTAGCCAGTGGAGCCCCTTCAAGCTGGCTGCTGTATCTTCTAATACATCCTCATTATCTTTGAGTATTTTCTTGCTTTCTGATATAACAAGGTGCTCCAGGCTCATCTTGTGCATTCCCAGCCCTGGCCCTAGCATTAGCCTTTTCTCCAAGGAGTCCTGGCTGCTAGATGCACTTGTGGCCATGGGGGCACTGCTGCTCTCTATTCTTTTGTGGGTAGAGCTAGAGAGTCTGTTTTTGCTGCTCTTTCTCTCTATATATTGAAAACCAGGAGTTCACCTCGACATGGAACCTCCAAAGCCAATCCAATCACACCGGGTTCCTCTGGCTTCCCCTCTTTCCTTATTTGTCTCTCCCTTCTCTGACAGTGAGAGACCCAACTTCCATATCTTCAGTGTAGGTTTGCTCAGTCTCCCTTTGTGTGGTTAATCTCCTCAGGCCTCTAGAGCACCACACCATTCTGTATCTGAGACCCCTTGTCAGAACCTGGCCCACTCCAGGCTCCACTTTGTGCTGGCCCAAGCCCTCATCCGGTGCGTCTCTTATGCAGGGGCTGGGAGCTAATGAGCTGCCTTCCTGCCCCACTTGGCTCTGCCTAAGTGGAAAGAAGGAAGGGGCGGATGGAGGGAGGGAGGAAGCGGGTCTTAACTTTTCTGAGAACCTGTTCTCTCTCAGTCATGTGACACCCTACTTTTTCTCCTCAAAGAACAATAAATTCAATAGTTTGAGGATTCTTCATTTGAGGACTTATGTCTTTTTAATTTAAAACAGCCTCGGATTCTAAGCTTTTATGACAGCCTGGTGTCATCTCAGTACTGATGGTGCTATCAATCGCTCAGACTGCGGGGCCGGGCCCACCCTTTTGTGTTCTCTGTTTATAAAATGGTGTTGTCTGGTAGTGTGGACCCAAAGCTTGGCCTAGACTTAAGCTTTTTATATCTTATCTAATTTAATTTTCATAGAAACTCTGTGAAGTTGGTATAATTATTCCCTTGTGCAGATAAAGAGACTCGAGGCTAAATCTGGAAAAGATAATGAGTTGCCCAAAGTCAGGAATTAGAATCTAATTGTGGTAGACTCCTAAATTTTCCATTTTGCCTTCTGACTTTTGCTGTCTTTGCAGTGTCTAGGGACACATCAAATCCACAGCCTTTGTTTCAAAGAGGTACTGATGGTGTAATAGTTCTGAGGTGGCTGAATAATGGGCCCCCAAAGCTGTCCATGTCCTCATCCCTAGCACCTGCAAATGTTACCTGTATGAATCTTGTGATGGCAGGATTATCCTGCCTTGTCTGGGTGAACCTGGTGTAATCAAATCGTATTAGTAAGAGGGACAGACAGGGGAGAAGGTGATGTCTTGATGGAAGCAGAGATTGGAGTGATGAGCTCTGAGGATGGAGGATGGGGCAATGATCCAAAGAATACAGGTGTTCTCTAGAAGCTGGAAAAGGAAGGGAGCGTATTCTCCCTTAGATCCTCCAGAAGGAACATGACCCACCAGGACCTTGACTTTCATCCAGAAGGCCCATTTTAGACTTCTGACTTCCAGAATTATAAGGTGATAAATTTGTGTTGTCATAAGCCCCCATGTTTGTGGTAATTTGTTATGCAGCAATCAGGAACACATACAAGTCCCTGTAAAACAATGAAATTTTGCTG
Source organism: Diceros bicornis minor (assembly GCF_020826845.1). Classification (NCBI taxonomy): domain Eukaryota; kingdom Metazoa; phylum Chordata; class Mammalia; order Perissodactyla; family Rhinocerotidae; genus Diceros; species Diceros bicornis. The sequence continues at coordinate 4,880,524 of NC_080780.1, forward strand.
TGTACACTGTGGCATGTCAGGGGACAGCTCTGCCCAAAGTTCTGTGTCTGGAGAGGACTGGCCAGTCACTCACATGTTCTGTATCCTCTAAGCTCTCCACGTGGTTTTATCTTCTGCTTCTTAAAAAAACAGTCAGTTTGGGAAAACTGAAAAAATACAGCAAATGTTATATTTTCACCAAAGTTTGGAAATTCTTCCTCTGCTCATGTCACCCCTTGGTGGGATGACATCGTCATCGTCTTACGGAGTTTGGTCGGCTAAATGAATTTCTCTAGCCCCAAAGCAAAAGGCACCTTACTCTGACCATCTCCAGGGTGTATTCCATCAACCTGGCACTTTAAGTGCAGGTAGAGCTTGGCATCCAACACCATTTGATGATGGGGTGGGCGCAGCCCTGCAGGCTGAAGGATTGATGGCACAATCAGTATTGAGGTGACACAGGGCTGTCATAAATGCTTAGACCCTGCAGCTCTTCTAAATTAAGAAAATGTAAGTCCCCAGATGAAGAATCCCCAAACTATTAAACTGGCTGTGCCTTGGAAACAAAGCGCAGAAGTGCTATAGGCTTTGCACTTCAATCCACGTTGTTAAATTATAAATTATTTCCACACTGGTTAGTGTCAGAGAGATTAAATTTCATTTCTTTTTTTCCCAGTTTTATTGACATATAATATTGTATTAGTTTAAGGGGTACAAAATAATGATTTGATATATGTATCTATTGCAAAATGATTACCACAATAAATTTGGTTAACATCCTTCACCTCACAGAGTTATGATTTTTTTTCTTGTGATAAGAACTTTCAAGATCTACTCTGTTAGCAACTTTCAAGTATATAACACAGTATTATTAACTATAGTCGCCATGCTGTACAGAACTTATTCATCTTATAACTGGAAGCTTGTATCTTTTGACTACCTTTACTCGTTTCCCCCACCCTCACCCCCCACCGCTGGCAACCACCAATCTATTATCTGTTTCTATGAGTGCAGTTTTTTTAGATTCCACATATAAGTGAGATCATACGATATTTGTCTTTTCTCTGTCTGAACTTGTTTCAGTTAGTATAATGCCCTCAAAGTTCATCCATGTTGTTACAAATGACAGGATTTCCTTCTTTTTATGGCTGAATAATATTCCATGGTGTATATATATATACACCACATTCTTTATCCATTCATCCATGGATGGACACTTAGGTTGTTTCTATGTCTTGGGTATTGTGAATAATGCTGCAGTGAACACAGGAGTGCAGACATCTCTTTGAGATAGTGATTTCATTTTCTTCGGATAAATATCCAGAAGTGGAACAGCTGAATCATATGGTATTTCTATTTTTAACTTTTTGGTAGGAACCTCCATAGTGGTTGTACCATTTTACATTCCCACCCACAGTGCACAAGGGATCCCTTTTCTCCACATCCTCACCAACACTTGCTGTCGTTTGTCTTTTCGATAATGGTCATTCTAACAGGCCTGAGGTGATATCTCATTGTGGTTTTTATTTACATTTCCCGGATGATTAGTCATGCAGAACACCTTTTTATATATTTGTTGGCCATTTGTATATCTTCTTTGGAATAATGTCTATTCAGTTCCTCTGCCCATTTTTTAATTGGATTGTTTGTTTTCTTGCTATTGGGTTTAATTTCACCACTTCTTATTTCATTTTTATTCATTTCATGTGATGAATTTAGTTAAAAGTTAATGAGTTGTTTGACCTATCCTTGTTTGATTGTCCTTTAACTTGGGAAGCCTCAGCTAATTCCAGTGAAATTCAAAACATTAGATAAGATTGAAAATGACTTTCTAGTACTTTTATATAAAAGAGGCCAGGTGTGGGTCCTATTTGGTCCATATGAATGGGCCTGTGGCCTCTATTCAGTTAGAAGTACAGAAAAAACACCAAAGAGGAGGAAGACAAGTGTACAATGTCATTCCATATCTGCATTTAAAAAACGCACCAAGGCAACATTCTGCTTAAACAGCGGGCAGTGCAGCTGAGGTTGAGACACTTCGCCTGCACTAAAATAACTTCTCACGCAGCTGCTGACGTTTTGTTTCTCTCTGTTTTGATGGGGTCTTTCTGTGCGTTGAGCAGGGCTTTCTTAATCTTATCTATAATGAGAATTTTTTTAGTGCTTTGTATTTCCTCATCATTGTCCAAATGAACGATGCATATGCTTTCCTAGTTTGATTATCTCAAAGAATTTGTGAAGATTTGGCCTTCACATACAAATACTGATTTAAAGTTGTGCTAGAGAATATGTATCAGATAATAAAGAATATATTAAAACTATAACGTGGAACTTCCATTTCCCAAACTCCATGGAATGTGATGAACCTTCCCATAGATTCCTTTTCATTAAAGTATTACCCAGAGTGGGTAATACTGTATTCTGGATGTCATGGTTTTGTGAGACACTTTACAAGGGGAACTTGAGGACTGCTGTCTGTTTCCATTTAGCATGGGAATTACAAGGGTGATACCCACCATGAAGAACCCAAACCTTTGAATACAGCAATCATTGTCATATTGCTTTTGAAAAATGTGACCTTAGTTGGCCCTTGCTGTTCATTGGGCTGCATTGACGTTTTCTCGTATTCTCAGAGCCCCTGGGGGTGGTATGCCTGCAGTTAAGGGGAGTCGACACTAGATGGCACTCACAACATTCTGATTGTCTTAGCCTTGCCTTTCACCTTTCACCTGTGAGGTTGGAGAATTCTGGCAGGGAACCCTGATACTTAGTGTTGTGTTGTAATTGATGGTATCCCCCCATGGTGATCTGGGGGATTGTGCGGAGCAAAACTTCTGCCCTTGTTCTACGTTTTCTCCTCCAACATGCACACATGCACACACATATGCATGTACACAAATGTGCACACACACAAACGTGTGCACACACACACAAACGTGTGCACACACACACATGCACATACACCCCCACACACACTGTCTTGTTACAAAAGGAGGAAGAAAAGGGACATTTGAAAAGAATAGATAAAGATTATTACCAAGAATGTCTCTTTTGGTGTCAAGATATGCTTTATATAATTCACAATTACATTTGAACATTAAACAAAATTCCATTTAGAATAAGGTACAGAGGAAAGTCTGCTCAGTGAATGATTCTTAGCTCACACTCTCTCTATTGTTTCTGATTTCGTTCTTTATAAGTGCACTGGGTGAACGATATCGGGCTAGGCCTCGGTGCCCTTCTCCTAGGTGGGAATAACAGTACTGACCTCACTGGGTGGATTTTAGAGCTAAAAGATGTAACACATCCTCAGCATTCACTGCACTTACTCCCTCTCCTCCGGGGACTCTCAGGACCAGATATTGCGAGCTTCCCATGTGGCAGGCACTGGTCTTGCAACTTCATATATGAATGCATTCACTCTGGAGGAATTCTGTTATATGTGTCTTATTATTACCATTTATCATATGAGGAAACTACGAGTGGTAAAGTAGTTTTCCCAAGGTGACACACTAGCACAATGTTATTAATTATTTTATCATTATTGATGTTGTTGTTGTTTCTACTTGTAGTAGTCATGATGTTTGCAGCTTTTCCTTGGGGTCTTACTGCAAATCAGCAAGGAGTTATCTTACCAATGAAAGTAACCACACCAGATCTAATGAAACCTCATGGCCCTTCACCAGTGCAGAGGACTCAGATTTCTCTCAGCAGGATTCTGTCCCAAACTAATTAACCACACGCAGAGAGATTGTGTACCTCTCCCCTCCCACAGGCTTGCCTGCTGTTTCTCCTCTCTGGTGCCCTCTCCCTGTCTTCCCCTGTAGGCTGGGGCTCCTCAGGAACACCTAGAGACAGTTAATACTTTATTGCTTATTTCCTTACATAAACAGTCAGAGGCAGAGTGATGTTGCATCTTACAGAAATCAAAATCCAGGGAGGTTGCTGACTTGGGGTACTCAGTTTGGATATGTTAAGCGTGAGGTACCAGTGGGATGGGCAGTACCCAGCAAGGGAAGGCTGGAGTGGGACCGGGGCCAGGCATGGGATCTTTGTGGCAGTGGGCAGAGGAGGGAGTGACAGAAGAGCACACGATGATGCTGCCAAAAGAGAAAGTGGCAATACGCAGTGCCTAGCTTGATGCCTGGCCCACAGAGAACATTCAGTCGATCTTGGATAACCGGCTGAATAATCAAAGTTCCTGCATGCTTCCCGAGTCTGTGCTAAGCATGTCGCAGCCATCACTAGCTGCTGTTCTTATCACCCCTGCTCTACAGAAGAGGGAGCCAGCACTCTGGGCGGTGAGTCCTGTGCTAGCGGGCACAGAGCTGGCCCAGACTGTTGCCAAGAATGAAGCCTCTGCCCTCAGAGCCCAGCGCCCCAGCCTTTCCTAGGGTGATGGCTGCTGCAGGGAGGGTTTTACGCAAGAGCCAAATCACCTCTCCTCTCGCGCTCGGCCCAATGTTCATGTTGGGGATACCCTCTCCACCTCTCCGGAAGTCCCTGCCAAACCTCCAGGTGTGGCTCAGAGGCCTCAATATCCCCAGCCCACCACATCTCCTTCTGTCTCTGCTCACACGGCTTCTTCACCTCCCTCTCACTGATTTGAGACCTAGTCCTTGAATTTGAACAAATTGAGGTTGACTTCTGCTGCCAGCACTAACTAAATAGTGACTTCAAGCCAGTTTCTTAAATGCAATGTTTTAGGTAACATGGTGCACCATAGTCTATGGAGAAGACATGTTCCGTGGGGATTTTAACATATGATACCCGCCCACACTGTATAAGCTGTGAGTGTCATGAGTTTATTTATTTATCATCTCTGAGTGTCAGAGTTGCTGGTTCAGCGAGTCACAGACTCAAGTTGGATTGGCTACACTGTATTATCGTATCGCCTTTGCTCTGCCTTCTCCTACCTGTGGATTTGGCCAGTCTCTGCCAGCAGGTGAGTGCCCTGAGGTTCACAGGCAGGTTGTACTCATTTTGTATCCTATGCGCAGTCTGACACCCAGCTTGTTGAGAACTAGGTGGCCTTGGAGTTATGGCAATTAAATGAGTGACTGAATGAAAGATACTGTGTTCAGTGAATATTGTCATAATGACTTAGTTGGGTGATTGAGACAAAAGAAAAGTGCAATGTGGAAAGGAACATAAAATAATATAAAGCTCTTTTTGTTTTTTAAAAAGGTGTTTCTGATGCTTTTGCAAGATTCCAAAAAGCATCCTGACACTGCCCCAGGGACCGAGTCAGAGCCGCAGTTCTGCAGGCCTCCACAGCATGCTCCTGGGTCCTGTGAGTACACAGTATCTCTTTGTATTTCTCCTGGATGGATAATGTTACTATCCGCATTCAAAACCATAGTTTTAAAAGCTGCATAAAGAGACTGAAGACAGTGAGGGGGTGTAACTGGATAGAAAGGATACAGGTCAGAGGCAAAAGGCTTAGAGTTTTATCCTGCTTTGAGTAAAACTGTGTGTTTATGGACAGCTTTATCTTTTCTTTAGAACTTTATTAAACAAGCAATTTCTTAGTGTGTAAAATTAGAATAATGAAAACAATTCGTCTTGTTTTACCTGCATCACAAACAAACCAATCCAGCCTACATTCACGGTGTACCTATCACATGCAGTCATTTTGCTGGGAATAGGTTTATGTGAAGAAAAATCCAGATGTGAGCCTTGCGTTCTTAGAGCTTCTGTCCAGTTGGGACCAAAAACTGGTCGTAGGTTTCATGTTCATACCACCACACATAGGCCTCAACGGTCGGACAGAATCCAGACTTGGTTTTTAGATGTGTGACTGCAGCTTCTGTCAGTCCAATTTCTACCATATTTTAGTAACAACTCACCTTGGAGCTCTGAGCTGGGCTCTAGAGGTGTGGAGGGTCACAGATCCCAGAGCCTGCCTTCAGAGACCTCAGTCCGTTAGGCCCATGAATAAATAACTAAAAGTAAATATGCTATAATGTTTACAACAGGAGTTTGCCAAACTGCATTCTCACCAGCTACACATGAATGTTCCAGTCGCTCCACTTCCTCTCCAGCTGTTGTCATTGTCAGGTTTAAAAAATACTAATTTTAGGCGTTGTAATGGGTGTGTAGTGGTTTCTCATTCTGGTTTAAATTTGCTTTTCCCTAATGATTAATTGTGTTGGGCATATCTTATTTTAACAACTTTATTGAGATATATTTTGCATGCCATACAACGTGACCATTTAAAGAGTACAATTCAATGGCTTTTAGTATATTCTCAGAGTTGTGCATCCATCACACTATCAATTTTAGAGCAATTTTCATTACCCCCCAAATAAACTCTGCATCAACTTAGCTGTCACCTCCCATTACCCCTATCTCTTGCAGCCCTAGGTAACCTATAATCTCCTGTCTGTCTCTATAAATTTGCCTATTCTGGACATTTCATGTAAATGGAATCATACAATATGTGGTCCTTTGTGACTGACTTCTTTCACTCAGCATAATGTTTTCCAGGGTCATTCGTGTTCTAACGTGTGTCAGTGCTTCATTTCTTTTGGTTGCTGAATAATGTTCTACTGTGTGGATAGACCACGTTTTGTTTGTCCACTTTTCAGACACGAGTCCCTCAGGCAACCCACAGCCAAGCCAGAATTTTGCAAAAATGTTTCCGCTCCGCTCTTTCCTCTCCGACAAAGAGATCTAGGAATTGGGCCATTTCCTTGTGACTGTACTGCTCTGGGGAAGGGGTGGAGCAAGCTGATAAAAAATAGCAGGAAATTTCCTACCATCTTGAAAGTGGATTTTTTTTTAAACTAGGAGTTTGGTTGGTGGCTGTAGATCTTTGGCTTCCTGGGCTCCTGTAAAGTTGTTTTAGTCAGTCTGTAGTTGTTTATTTGCTGTTTCTGTAGGGGAACAAGGGCCTGGAGCTTCCTAATCTGCCATTGCCTATGTCATCCTATCACCTTAACCTCTTTAAAGGGCTATTTTTGTGAATGAATACTCTGACCTTTACATCTTTTGAGGTTTTGGATAAAGGTTGTACAGTGACACTCAGCTTTTTCTCTCTGCCCTATTATCAATAGCTTTTTCTGACTTTTAGCACCTTTTTAAAAAATCTGGAAACACTGAGAATTTTCAAAATCACCAATTCCCATTGTTTGCTTAATATTTCTTCCCTCAAATTATCTTTCTCCTTTCTCGTTTTACTATAAGCATCATGAAGAAACAAGGCAGCACTGTTAATTCTTTGTTTGGAAATCTTGTTAGCTCAATATCCAACTTTATTACTTACAAATTCTTCTTTCCATATAACTGGAAGAGATAATTTTGCTAAATTTTCTACCACTACATAGCAAGGATATCCTTCCTCCAGTTTCCACTAACATGTTCCTCACTTCCTGCTGAGCCCTTATGGGTAGCATCTTTAAATCTCAGATTTCTACTAACAGTCTGTCCAAGGAAATTTAGGCTTTCTCTACTATGCGTCTCAACATTCTTCTGTCTTTTGTCCACTCCCTGATTTCAAACCATTCCTACATTTTTAAGTATTTGTTACGGCAGATATCCATTTCCAGTTACCAAAATTTGTATTAGTTTTCCATTGCTGTTAACAGATTACCATAAATTTAGTAGATTAAAACATTGCCATTTATCGTCTCACAGTTTCTGTGGGTCGGAAGTCTGGGCACAACATCACTGGATTCTCTGCTCAGGATCTGACAAGGCTGAAATAATGGTCCCATCTGTGCTGCATTCTTATCTAGAACCCTTATCAAGGCTCTCTTCTAAGCTCATTCAGCTTATTGGCAGAATTCAGTTCCTTGTGGTGATAGGACTGAGGTCCATGTTTTTTGGCTGGCTATCAGTTGGGTTTGCTCTCAGTTTCTAGAAGTCACTCAAGGCCCAACCACATGGCCCTCTCACAACATGGCATGTTTCTTCTTCAAGAGGAGCAGGAGAAACTCTATTTTGATTAATTTAAAGGCAACTGATTAGACCTTAATTAGATCTGTAAAATCTCTTTACCTTTATCATATGATGTAGGAGTGACAGCCATCATATTCAAGGTCTCATTCATACTCAAGGGGAGGAGATTGTAAGAGTGTGAGTCATTGGGGGTCATTTTAGACTTCCACCTACGAAAAAATAGTATTATAACATGCTAAATTGGATTTCCATGTTACTAATGAGTTTGAGCCCCTCTTCATGTTTATTTGAATTTCCTGTTTTGTAACACAGTTGTTGCTGACTGTTGCCTATGAATTATACATTTTTTAAGAACAGTGTTTTAAATTTATTTTTACTAAATTACTGCCTACATCTTATTACAAATGGCATATTTCTTAATTGTACAAAGAGATGAATTTTTACATGGCACACACCTGTGTGACCACCACCCAGATAGAGATAAAACATTGCTAGCATCTCAGCAGGCCCCCTCGTGTCCTCTCCAAGTCAGACACCCTCCCCCAAAGGTAACTCTGTCACTTTAGAATAATTTTGCCTGTTGCTGAACTTTGTATAAATGGAATCAAACAGCAGTACAAGAGTCTGTGTTTTTTCTATTTTGTCTCTGACATCCATCTATGTTATTGCTCATATAATTTCTGTGTACTAATATTCCACTGTATATATCATAATTTATCTCTGTTTTGCTATTTATATAAAAGTTTTATTTTAACTGGACATATGCATCATTTTCTCTTTTCATTATTTGCATTTTACCTAAAGTTTTATTTTTGATCATTCGTTTTAAGATACATTAGTTAGGGCCGGCGCCATGGCTTAGCGGTTAAGTGCGCGCGCTCCGCTGCTGGCGGCCCGGGTTCGGATCCCGGACGTGCACCGACGCACCGCTTCTCCGGCCACGCTGAGGCCGCGTCCCACGTACAGCAACTAGAAGGATGTGCAGCTATGACATACAACTCTCTACTGGGGCTTTGGGGGGGGGGGGAAAGATACATTAGTTAATGACTTTCTTATATGAGCAAATTTAAAGAAAATATAATTGTTATGTTTTCATAAACATTTTGTCATCATTGAGAATTTAGGATAATTTACATTGAAAATGTATTGCCTACATATATCCTCTTCATTATGGTTATACATCTATTTGGAAAAATGATAATTTCATGGTCTGAATTTGGAGAACTTTATGAAAATCCATGTAAATATATCAGAAATAAAACATGAAAAACAGCTAATGTTATGTGCAAAAGAATCGTATTTTAAATTTAAGATAGAACCCCGAGGAAAGAAAAATGATAGTGTTTTCCATTACCATTGTAAAATATGACATAAAAATGTAGTTTTATTTATCATCGAAATTAAAAATTCTGGAAATGGAAAAATACGTCATTTAAAAATCTATTTAAGTATTTCATTACTAAAAAAGAAGTGAGTCAAGGATGCATTAAAACAAATTTGGTATGAGATTGCCTACATTTACCAATTTTATTATATTCTGCAAAATCCTCCACGAAGCTCGCCATGAGGCCTCAAGGTGAGTGAAATTTATAGCGCTTACCAGACGCGACTCTATCAAAACGCTGGGCCAGGACTTTGGAGAGTGTGCATTGATGTCTCCTAGGTAAAGTGCTTTAGTTACCTTTGTGCGTGTGTGATCCACGCTAAGGAAATGTAATTTATAGAGTAAGAGTTTACAAAAACCTTTCTTCTCCTACTGATGCCCTCAAAAATTGCTTTTTTATTATTGATTCCTGCTCCCAGGCTGCACGTGCCTGTGGGCACCCCTCCTCTCTGCACACGCCATGTGTCTTCAGAAACGGTCTTCCAAGGGGCCAGCTCTCAAATAATTCACCTCTTGCTTCTCTGAGAGACTGATGAAGGCAAAATAAAATATATACTTTTTAATCATGGGGACCCTAGTAGCTCCATAGAAACGAGATATGAAGACTAACACCTGGAACTTCACGGTCGTCCCATGCCTGCGATACAGGTGTGGAAGTCCCTTCTTCATGGAGCGAGAAACTGTTTATTAGCAGCCTGGAGTGTATCAGACACTATGATAGGCACTTTCTGTGCATTTTCTCACTTAACCCTCTTAGCCAGTTTGGAAATAGTCTTCTCTGTCTGTTATTTAGATGAAGAGAGTAAGGTTTAGAGAAATTATCTGATTGCTCAAACCTTCAGTAGGTCCAATATAAGACTCCTATCCAGGCACAATGCTTGCCATTGCAGTCTGTTTGGATCCTTTATTTTATTGCAAAGGCTTTTCCTAGGCCCAATAAACTAATGTTTATTCTAATATTTGAAATATACATAGATAACTGGGTTAACTAGTTGACTTCCTGAAGAATTTAGTGATTTCTTTTTTTTCGTGAGGAAGATCAGCCCTGAGCTAACATCTGATACCAATCCTCCTCTTTTTTCTGAGAAAAGTTGGCCCTGAGCTAACATCCATGTCCATCTTCCTCTACTTTATATGGGACACCGCCACAGCATGGCTCGACAAGCAGTGCGTTGGTGCGCGCCCAGGACACAAACCGGCGTACCCCGGGGCTGCCACAGCGGAGCGCGCGCGCTTAACCGCTTGTGCCACTGGGCCGGCTCCTTTAGTGATCTTTTACATCAGAACCATGACCTGGAGAATATGTTAAGACAGATTATTGAGCTCCATCCTAAATATTCTGATCCAGTGGTTCTAGGACGGGGACGTGTGTTTCTAACAAGCTCCCCGGTGATGCTGCTGGTCCAGGCACCACACCTTGAAATCTGCTACTTTGGTGTAATAGTAGGAGAATTCTACTTAGAATCATAAGTTTGTTTCTGTTCTCTCTTTCTACTTCTTTCTAGCAGTGCAGTAGTCTTATGGACTGAATTATGTCCCCCCCAAATTTGTATGTTGAAGTCCTAACCCTCACTACCTCAGCATGTGACTATATTTGGAGATAGGGTCTTTAAAAAGATGATTAGGGTTAAATGAGATCATTTGAGTGGGCCCTAACCCAATCTGACTGGTGTCCTCATAAGATGAGGAGATTTGGAAATAAAAAGACACCAGGGATGCCTGCCCCCAGAGAGAAGACCACGTGAGGACATAGGGAGGCCAAGGAGAGAGGCCTCAGAGGAAACCAAATCTACTGGCACCTCGATCTTGGACTTCCAGCCTTCAAACCTGTGAGAAAATAAGTTTCTGTTGTTTAATCCACCCAGTCTGTGGTACTTTGTAATGGCAACCCTGGCAGACTAACTAATACAACTGAGCAAGTCATTTCCTGGCTGTGCTCACACACACACCGTGAGAGGTTTGGCTGTAGATTCCTGAGCCCCTAGCCGCTTAGCCATAGCACTCTGTACTTATGGCACCCTCCTTGAGCTACCATCAGTGCTGGCCCCACACGGGCACTGGCCCACTGCACAGTGCTCTCCCAGCGTTGGGTCAAACATGACTGACAGCAGCTGGAAGTCCCTCTCCGCCCTCCTGAGCAGTTATTCTTCCTCTCCTCTATATTCCTGCAACACTTAATACCTGCTTCTTTTATAGGTTTGACCAGGCTGATTTCTTGTCACTTATTTGCATGCTTTTCATTTTCTTCAGTAGATTCAGCATTTTAACCATCTAGTGTTCGCAGGCTGTATAGCAGATCTCAGTAACAAGCTCTCAACACTGCCCAGAAGTCTCACCCTGTCTCCTGGGCTAACACTCTCCTAGTCACTGTGAAGTCAGTTTCAAATGTGCCACACTCACAGCTCTGGCCCCTCCTGCCCTTCTCACTCTGTCAGAGCAGCCCCCTTCCTGCATCATAGAGAAAGCTGGCATCTACCTCCCTCCCCCAAAACTACCACACCCTCCCATCAGCACCCCCCTTTCCTCTCTGCTACAGGCGAGAGCAGGTCCCTTTTCCCAGCTGAGACCGGTTCCTCTGTCCATGATGAATCCCTGCCCACCTTCTAAGCAGAATTCTTTTCTCTGTATTTTCGGTTTCTCCCCATCTCCTGGATCTTTCCCATGCTCTTCCTCAGTCTCTTACCACTTCACTTTCTACAGCCTAGCCTTTAAATGGTATCATTCCCCCAAGCTCAGCCAGCCCCAGACCCTCTTCTCTCCCTACTCTGTGCTCTTCCTGCAGGCTGTTTTGTTCCTGACGGCAGCTGCTTCATCTCTGCGCTGCTGATGCTCACACATCTACAGTCAGCTCAGCTCGCTTCTCTTGGCCGTAACTGCCCACTTAGCAATTCCATTCCAATGCCTCCCAGGTACCTTAACTTCAACATGTTCAAGTCCAGCTCATGATTTTCACCCATACACTCTCTCTCTCGTTGTTTCTGGTCTTAGAGAAGGTCGTCACTCTGTACCTTGCTTGCAAGTAAGAATGTCAGAGTTATTTGTGACACCTTCTCCCCTCACCCTTCATATACAGTCATCCCTAAATTCCATCAATTAATTCTCCACACTGTAGCCAGTCTTTTTTTTTTTTTTTTTTTTTGTGAGAAAGATTAGACCTGAGCTAACACCTGTTCCCAATCCTCCTCTTTTCCCTGAGAAGATTGGGCCTGGGCTAACATCCGTGCCCATCTTCCTCTACTTTGTGTGGGATGCCTGCCACAGCATGGCTTGATGAGTGGTGCATAGGTCCACGCCTGGGATCCGAACCTGTGAACCCTGGGTTTCCAGAAGCAGAGCTCATGAACTTACCACTATGCCACCAGGCTGGCCCCAAGAGTCTTTTTTAAAAAATGAGTATTTGATCACAATCCTCTCACTTAAAAACATTTAATGGCTTGCCATTTTTCTGGACTCAAATTCTGCCCATGGACCCCTGAGATGATACATGGTCTGGTCCTGTCTGCCACCACTGTGTGCTGCAGCCCAGCTGGGTTCCTTTCAGTTTCTTGAACAGATCAAGCTCCATCTTTCCCCCAGAACCTTCACAACAGTCCTTCTTCCTACCCCAGTGATCTCTCCCCCTTCTTGCTTCTCTGAGCTAATCCCTATTCTTTCTTCAGTGCATGGTTTAATTATCCCTTTTTTAAGGAAGTCTTTCCCAACCGCCCAGAGCAGGTCAGATCCCTCCTTACAAGTGCTCATGGTGCCCTCTTAGCCTTCACAGCACCAGGGACAGGTTGCATTTAAATAGTTAATTGTACTTACTTAACACCTGTGCTCACTAAAAGAGTGGCGCCCAAGCCCAAGAAGATGCTTTATTTATTGCTGAGTTCCTAGCACTTAATGTAGCAGCTTTACATAGTAGACATTGAACACATATTTCTTGCCTGACTAATTGACCAGATGAATGAGTAGGCAGACCTGCAGCCCTGCATGTGAAGGCAGGTGGTGATGCTTTGGCCTCTCTTGGCTTCACTTCGAGGGCTTCTGGTATCTGTATGTCGCTGTGCACAGTGTGCTCCTTTGGAAGAGCAGGTCATATGCCCTGTCCCACCTGTTAAATGAACAGCCTCAGAGTGCCAGCACACTGATGTGTCATGGTCCCGGCTGCTATGTTCATGGTGTAGTTTTAAGAGAAGAGACCTCTTAAAAGAAAGTTTAAAAATCACCTGAGTGCTTTCTAAGAACAGCTTTATTGAGGTATAATTGATATAGAAAAAAACTGCATATACTTAATGTATACAATTTGATGAACTTGGACATATACACACACCTGTGAAAACATCACTACAATCAAGGTAATAAACATTTATTAAATCCAAAAATTTCCTCATGCCCCTCCCCCTTTTAGCTGTGGTAAGAACACAACATGAGATCTACCCTCTTAACAATTTTTTTAAGTGCACAGTACAGTATTGTTGACTGTAGGTACAATGAGATATAGCTGATCTCTAGAATTTAATCATCTTGCTTAACTGAAACTTTATACCTGTTGAACAACTCCTCTATCCCCTCCCCCAGTCTGTGAACCACCATTCCACTGTCTGCTCCTGTGCCTTTGACTATTTTAGATTCTTTATATAAACAGGATGAAGTGGTATTTGTCCTTCTGTGACTGGCTTATTTCACTTAGTGTAATGTCCTCCAGCTTCATCCATGTTGTGGCAAATGGCAGGATTTCTTTCTTTTTAATCACTGAATAATATTCCATGGTACATATATAACACATTTTCTTTATCCATTTGTCAGTCAGTGGACATCTAGGTTGTTTCCTCATTCTTGGCTATTGTGAATAATGCTGCAATGAACATGAAAGTTCAGATATCTTTTCAAGACCTTGATATAAGTTCTTTTGAATATATACTCAGAAATGGGACTGGTGGATCAGATGTAGTTATATTTTTAATTTTTTTTTGGGGGGGTGAGGAAGATTCACCCTGAGATAATATCTGTGCCAATCTTCCTCTATTCTGCATGTGGGGTTGCCTCCACAGCATGGCTGACAAGTGGAGTAGGTCCGTGCCTGGGATCTGAACCCACAAACCCAGGCCACCAAAGCAGAATGTGCACAACTTGAACCACTCAGCCAAGGAGCAGGCCCCCTATTTTCAATTTTTTGAGGAACTTCCATACTGTTTTCTATAGTGGCTGCACCAATTTATATTCCTACCGACGGTGTACAAGGGTTCCAATTTCTCCACATCCTTGCCAAAAATTTCTGCACAGCAAAGGAAACAATAGAATGAAGAGGCAACCTACGGAATGGGAGAAAATATTTACAAACTATGTATTTGATAAGGGGTTAATATCCAAAATATATAAGGAACTCCTACAACTCAATAGCAAACCGCCCCCCCCAAATAACCTGATTAAAAAATGGGCAGATGAACTGAATAGACATTTTTCCAAAGAAGACAAACAGATGGCCAACAGATACATGAAAAGATGCTCAACACCACTAACCATCAGGGAAATGCAAATCAAAAAAACCACGTGGGATATCATCTTACACCTGTTAGAATGGCTATTATCAAAAAAAAAAAAAAAAACCTGAGCACTTATTAAAATGGCAGATTGTTAGGCCCAACTTAAATTTGGATTCCAAAGTCTTAGATGATTACGTTTTTTAAACAAGCACGCCAATTTCCTTTGATTTGAGTGGTCTGTGGTTACTACTGAGAAAAACACTCTGTTAGTCTCTTCAAGCTCCAAGTCCGTGTGAAAAACTACAAATCCTCTAATACAGAGTGAATCTGGCCAACATAGTTGTTTTCTCTTTAAAAAGCTTTGCTGTCCCTTTTTTTTTAAGAAGCTTTATCTCCCCCCTTCCCCACGTAAGATCTGAGATTGTATAGAAATTCTCAGCTCTATGGTTTGTCAGTACCACTTTACTGAAAAGTCTTCTTTTTTCTCCCACAATTTAATCCTCTGTATTTCATTCCTAATTGCTACTTCTTGTGATGATGGAAAGCAATTTCGGCAGTGATTAATTCGAAGGGTCTGCAGCCTCCCGTTTGCTTTTTAAGACACTCCTGTTTGTACAGCCCATCCTATGCAGGGAGGCCATAATTCTCTGCCTCTTTAAAGAGCTGTTCCAATTCTGCGTGTGTCTCCTAGGCTTAACCATGGTGTTAAATCCAGAGTGCTGTCTTTTCTTGTGTCCACATTTCCTCGAGCTTCAAAAACTGCCTTCCCTGCAAGCAAGGTGGGGAGGGGATGTGACTGCTGCCAATTATACATGCCAAAGAAGGTTTGTTTTCCACATTAGCTAAAATCAGCAGAGAGCTAATGGCGGGGTGCTTTGCAGAAAACAGTCTGCCAAAATAAAAATGGAATTGAAATAGACTTGGGCAGGATAAATGCTGGTGGCAGGTGCCAGAAAGCAGCAGCTTCTGTTAGGGGCCGTGGGAAGTCAGGAAAGTGTATGAAGCTGTGATTCTTGCAGCCATGCAGAGCAGAGCTGCCAAAGAAAGCTCCTAAGGTGGGTGATGAATAGTTCTAATCCTCATTTCCTGAATTGGAATCTCATCTTCATGTGAAATATTTGACAAAGAATGTGCTTCAATCATCTTAAGTGTAGTCATTGCCTCAAAGGTGATGGTGGAACAACTTGGATAATTCAGACAGGAGTAGCTCCGGGCAACCTTTATTAACATATCTATCTTCAGGAAGCTACAGACAACTGTGCCTTTGAGAGCTTTTTCCATCACTCCTACACACTCGCCTCCTTGCCTGAGCTGAGGAGTAGAGTAGGGCATCCTGAACTGGCTATCTAATTTCTTCCTTCTCCTAACCCCCAAATTTCATTTCCTCCTTCATTGCTTTGCTCTGTCACCTACCTTAACTTTCTTGTTTGCGCTCTGATTGAAAATCAGAATGAATTGGAGCCGCTCTTAAGTGGCCTGAAGACTGCCGTTGAATGAGGCCCACTGGGTGTGATTGCCAAAGCTGAGCGTGGGAAGGAACTGGAAATGCATAGGCGGTATTAAGTTTTCTGAGTAGGGAAGAATGGGCCTAGGAGGGAGCGAAGCCTCCACTCAGTGAGGTGAGTAATAGATAAGGATGCTGAATACAGTATTTGGCCAATATCCATCCATTTGCTCACTCATAAGACCATATTGAGCATGCCCGTGTGCTGGAGCGTGTGCTTAAATCCCACGATAGCAGGAAGAATTGGGCTCCACCCCCTGTGGTTGCAAGGACTTCACTGCAAGTGAAGAAGACAAACATCGAAGGTGATACAACAGTGAGAGGGGTGAACAAAGGGCTGCAGTCCAAGAGGTTATTTGGTAGTAGGGAGAGTTTTCTTCTGTTTAGCTGTATTTATAGACCCTCACTATGTGCCAGATGCCACCTTAAGGGCTCCTATTTGTATGTCATCACAAACTTTTCCTAAAGGAACTGTTTGAGCCAGTCTTCAAACATAGGTCTGCCTGACAGCAGAGCCCTAACACCCTCCCCTCCGCCCCAGCTGTACACCTGCCTCCCAAACATGATCAGAACAGAACCAGAGAACAGGCCCGAGGCTGAAATCGTGATTGGGGTGCAGTAGAATGTATCCCTAACTCCATTTCCCTAACCACCCGGTAGAACTTCCGAGGGAGCTCGGGTCCGGGGCTGTTTAGGGGCTTCAAGAAGACCTGTCTCTGGTGCATTTAAAGGAAACTCTGAATTAAGTGACCTGTCCAGGTAATATAAGTAGTTAATGGCAAAGCTGGGCCTGCATCCCTGCTCCCTTGAACATCAAGTCACTGTCTTTTCAAGGCAGGCTTAATCAAAGGAGTTTCAGCAACCTTTAAATTATTCAAAAAGTGTGGCAAGGCATAAGAGACGACCTATCCAAAGTAAAATCCTAATTTGATGCTTTTAACGTGTTGGCTATTACAATCATAGTACTTTCTAAACAGCCAAATCAATGATACATCACCTGTACAGCGACTGAAAACTTCGGCGGCATGACAAGTAGAGAATTACTCTTTTATCTAGCTTTTTAATTTTTTTTTTTTTTGTGAGGAAGATCAGCCCTCTGCTAACATCTGCCAATCCTCCTCTTTTTTTTGCTGAGTAAGACTGGTCCTGGGCTAACATCCGTGCCCATCTTTCTCCACTTTATATGGGACGTGGCCACAGCATGGCTTGCCAAGCGGTGTGTGGGTGCGCGCCCGGGATCCGAACCGGTAAACCCCGGGCTGCTGCAGGAGAGCTCGTGCACTTAACGGCTTACCCCACTGGGCCGGCCCCTTAATTTTTTTTAAGAAAAATTATGTATAAAAAAAGCAGTATGATTGTTATAAGAAATGAACAGATAAAGCATTATAAATGTTGGTAATATATAGTTGTGAAATTATTATCAATAAAAGAATTTAGATGAATATAGCCTTCACTTAGCTTTTAAAAAGAATTAAACATAATTAATATTTTGCTTTATAAAGAATATTCAACCAAGGTTACAGTAACCTAGCATGGTTTTAAAATTTGTCTATGTTTGTATCACCACATTTAATATTTAAGAAATAATTGTTCTTTGGGTTTATGTCGTGTTAGTAAGCATCCATGTGCACAAATACTTTTCTTTCCTTTTGTTTTTCTTTCTGCTCTTTTTTCTGCTTTGTCTTTCTCTTTTCCCCTCTCTCCTTCCCCCTCTGTTTTTTTTCCATTCTTGATAAGAGGATATTTGATTTTCTCGGTTATCTTCTTGAGAAAACACAAATGCTATAAGGCAATTTAGTCATGTTTTGTATAAATGTAATGCCACTATTGTTTTCGGATAACCCCATCTAAGCTTCTTGTTTTATAAGTGGGGTAATCACCTGTCCAGAATGTTCAGTGTATCCATGGTAAGGCGGGGCTGGAATTCTCAAGTTCTGGTGCTGGACTGTGGTCTCCCCTGAGAGGCATTTACCACCTTAATGCCCATCTGAAGGGGTCCATTTGTTTGTAAAGCGCACGTTCACCAAGGAACCAGAGGGCACTGTCAGGGTTTTCCACACAGCCTACCTGCTTTTATTTCACGGAGTTTGTGAGAATAGATGAAATGATTATGCTTTTTCATGTCTGCTAATGATTTTGAAATCCCAGTTCATGACTGGGGTGCAGTAGAAAATATCTCTAATACCCTTTCGCTAACAAACTTACCATATTTCTGTCTCAGAATCCATGTCTGCACAAGATTCCCTCTCTTCCTGGAACATACTCTCGACACTGGTCACCCTCCCCACCTGTCAGAGTTCAGTTTTTTACTTTTTTGTTTCCTGGCAATGGCAGCCTCCTTGAAGAAGCTTCTGACCCACATTCCATACATTATGCTGTGTTGGTCAGGTTTAGTCATCACGTTTTGTCTACATGTTTGACTCCATTATAAGACTGAGAGCCCTTGAGAACTTTATTCAGAGACAACCTAAGGACCTAGCATAGTAAAGTCAGCCCTCTGTATGCACGGGTTCCTCATCCACGGATTCAACCAACCGCAGACCGAAAGGCCTACGATAGTTGCGTCTGTACCAAACACGTACAGACTTTTTTCTTGTCGTTATTTCCTAAACAATACAGTGTAACAACTATTTACACAGCATTTACATTGTATTAGGTATTATAAGAAATCCAGAGATGATGTAAAGTATACAGGAGGATGTACATAGGTCATATGTAAAAACTACACCAATTTATATACGGGACATGAGCATCCTCAGATTTTGGTATCTGTGGGGGTCCTGGAACCAATCCCCCGCAGATACCGAGGGAGGACTGTATTTATACGTAGTAAATACTCACTATTATTTGTTCCCCCAAATTTAATTTATTTCACAACCTCTCCTGAACTGGGTTTATTTATAAATATGTGAAAGTGTGAATTCCATCATTTTTAAGATCTGCTTCAACTCTAAAATTCTGTAACTCAGGGAATAGAGAGCGATACTGTTTCTATTTCATAAAATCTTGCTTCATTTCCTGAATAAGTATACAGTCTTTACAAAATAATTATTGATTACAAGATACGTAAATATTCATTGTTGAAAAAACCCAGAAAATTATGAAGAAGAACATTAAAGTAGCCGTGTTCTCACCACACAAATAAATATAAATCTTTAAATAGGTTGAAAAACGCTTATAGTACTTTAGCTCTTTGAATAAAAAAAATCTACTTTATCAAGTATTATGTAGGCTGTAGAAATTATATCATAAAAGACAACTTTTCACTGAAAGTGTATATACCAAAATATTAATTTTTCTAGTTTAATATTAATATTTTTAGTAAATTATATTTATTCTATATGTTCTTTTGTAACACACTTTTTTCATCTGGTATGTTATGAGTATTTTCCTATAATTACATATTTAATGTTTTAATCCTCCCTCTTTTTTTGGCTAATACATGCTGTTAATATTTTGGGTCATATTTCCTCTCGCACCCATTTTATTGAGCCATACTCCATGTTTGTGTATAGACATTTTTTTCAAAAGATGATATAATTCTATCTTAAATTGCTTTATTTACTTACAACACATCATAAACATTCTCCACATTAATGAGTATTTATCTATACTCTTACCTGAAGTAGATTGCTTCAATACAATCCACGGTATGGTTGTGTTATATACATTGTTCAATTAATCCCCACGTATCAGGCATAAATTATTTCCAAGTTCTTGCTACTATTTTCTATAAGATGTAACAAAACAACTTGTTTGATATATTTGATGAATTTCTGTTTATTTATTTTTAATAATATGACTTCATGGGATTGGAAGTAAGCTGATCAAAGATGGTCTATATTCGTTTCCTACAGAAAGACTGTACAAATCTATTCTCCAACTAGAACTGTATAAGAAGGTCCATTTCTTTAAACGCTCAGTAATGGGAGGTATTAACATAGTTTTTATTCTTTACCATATTGGTGAGCTGAAAATCTAATTGTTGCCTTATTTTACAATAATCATATTTTGACTACTTTGTAGATTTTTTATGAACTGTATATTCATGTATGCTGTTTGCCCATTTTTCTTTTGGAAAATTAATTTTTAAAAAAATTGACTTGGGGCTGGCCCGGTGGCGCAGCAGTTAAGTGCACGCACTCCGCTGTGGTGGCCCGGGGTTCGCAGGCTCGGATCCCGGGTGTGCACTGACGCACCACTTGCTAAGCCATGCTGTGGCGCCGTCCCATATAACGTAGAGGAAGATGGGCACGGATGTTAGCCCAGGGCCAATCTTCCTCAAGAAAAAAGGGGAGGATTGGCATTGGATGTTAGCTCAGGACTAGTCTTCCTCACACACAAAAAAAATTGACTTGAAGGAATTACATTTGTAATGCTTTATTTTAAAACCTTCAAGAACACTGGGATGAACTCGTAATGTGGAGAGCATATTCTGGGGTGCATGCTGAGTCCTTGACATTTAAGGTTTTTCCTCACTAGGTATTAATGTTTGAACAATTGAAGCCACCTAGCCAAAAAAGAAAAATCTTTGGACATTTTCCCTAAGCAATTTGATGGTCAGGGTAAATGGGAATGCATAATTACGGATGTAACTAGAGTCCTTGAATATAATTGCACTCATAAGTCAAATAAGACAATTTATAACAATTTGGGCCAGCATTTTAATTTCGTCTGTTAAATTATTCATGTGAATACTTTTATGAGTTTAGCCATGAATATTTGATTGGTGGTTGATTCCTGACCATAAACCATCTTAGCCCTTTATTTTTCCCATTTATATCCAATTAACATATATGAGAAGGTGGGGAAAATTTGTTTTTCTTAATGTGAGAAACACCTTTCCCCACAGACTCCTTGAACCGGTGTGATGAGCATTTACAGTGACTGGAGGTCAGCACTATACCTGTTCTGGTGGTTTAATAAGTGTGCTAATAATAATCCTCATTACCTAGAGGGGAAATATACATCTCTATTTTACAATTGAGGGAAATGACTTACAGAGAGGTTAGGTTATTTTCCAGAAGTCACACGGCATGTTGGTGGCTGCAACTGGATTCAAATCCAGGTCTCTGTGGACCTGGACCTATGTGCCAGGTCCATTAGGCACATAGATGGCCCTTCTCCAATTCTGCTCCCACTCCTCCATCACCAGGCAAATTTACTAGATAGAATCCAGCACCCAGACAGTCTGTCCTCTTTCCATTTTGTGTCACCTGGCTGCATAGATGAAAAATTATGACATAAACCAGTGTTTACAGCTGTCGCCTGCTGTATTCATATTTGAGAAGGTGCATGGTTTTGCAGGCAGCTAAGTATATGTAGCTAGATGTGAATATCAAAGATGCTACTTAAAGGCTAATATGTGGGGTGTGACTTCTGGTGGACGACAACTATAGGCACAGTGGGAGCATATGCCATTGGACCTACCAGTGACCTTTTAATTCCTCTTGAATCTAAACAGAGTGAGGCATTCTACTCTGCCAGAGAGAGCTGCTTAGCCAAAGCCCAGTGAGGAAATGGAGCAATTATCTCAATAATCATTCTGGAAATCCTGGGCGTGGGCAACCAACATCTCAATTATTTTAGTTTGAGTTAGATAATTCACATAATTGTCCTAACAGATCTGCATACATAATGCTGTGAATTGGGGTTATCTAGCATTATAATCTCATAAAATCATCAGGAAGGGGATATATTTATATTTGTATTAATATTTATATGAGAAAGGATCAAATTTAGCTCAATAATATACCTTTTCTAGCACTAAAATTTCTATATATGCTGATTTAATAACCCTTTATGAGAGTTATGTACGAATCACCATTGGCCATGCATTAAATCAGCACCTGTTTAACCCAGCTGAGCATCAGCATCTCCTGCAAAGTTGTTTTAAAAAAGACCCACATTTTTATCTCTGAGTCCCTGAAGATCTGATTCTGTCTGATGTGGGATCTGGGAATCAGAATTTTTAAAAAGTTCCCCAGGTGGGGCCGGCCCCGTGGCTTAGCGGTTAAGTGTGTGCGCTCCGCTGCTGGCGGCCTGGGTTCGGATCCCGGGCGCGCACCAACGCACCACTTGTTAGGCCATGCTGTGGTGGCATCCCATATAAAGTGGAGGAAGATGGGCACAGATGTTAGCCCAGGGCCAGTCTTCCTCAGCAAAAAGAGGAAGATTGGCATGGATGTTAGCTCAGGGCTGATCTTCCTCACACACACAAAAAAGTTCCCCAGGTGAATTTGATAGGTAGCCTGGTGTATAAACCACTGCTTTCCCCATGCAACGCCCACCCTCAATAGAGCACTGCTCATACAATAAAACATTGCTCTGCATTATGACACACATCTCATCAGGTGACTGCTGGCGCGGCAATCTTTAGTCCTATAAGACCTGTAATCCCTACTCCTTCAAATGGCTGGTAAGGCCTTCATGAGTTGGTTTCTAACACCTTTAACCCCCATATCCTGCCACTTGCCACACATATTCTGCCACACATATCCCTCACATAGTCATTCACAGAATATGTCATGCTTGTGAATATCTCATGTTCTAGTCTTTAAATGTCCAAATTTTCTTGATTGCCTGCAAACCTCTATTGGGTCTTGTGAGATAATAGAAAATATACATTGGTCTCTGCCCCTGGTTCCTGACACAGAGCTCCTAAATCTCTTGTAATTTCCTAAGTGGTAAGAGCACTACGAGCATCTTTGTTCTATTGAGGCGACTCTGGGTGGGCTCCTGGATGGGGGCTGGTCACCACAGAGACCAAGCCATGACTAGAGGCTTGG
The DNA here is from genome assembly GCF_020826845.1 of Diceros bicornis minor. Taxonomy (NCBI): domain Eukaryota; kingdom Metazoa; phylum Chordata; class Mammalia; order Perissodactyla; family Rhinocerotidae; genus Diceros; species Diceros bicornis. Next base: position 4,903,546 of record NC_080780.1, read on the forward strand.
GGTTTTCAGCCCCACCCTTCATCTTCCAGGGAGGGGAGATAGGCTGAAAATGGACTTAATAATTGGTCATGCCTATGTGAGGAAGCCTCCATAAAATCTCAGTAGTAGGGGTTCAGAGAGCTTCTGGGTTGGTGAACACGTGGAGGTGGTGGGAGAGGGGCGCCTGGAGAGGGCATGGAAGCTCTGCGCCCTTCCCACATACCTCACTCTAGGCATCTCCTCCATCTGGATGTTCATCTGTATCCTTTATCATATCCGTTAGTAAGCTAGTAAACATAATAAATATTTCCCCGAGTTCTGTGAGCCTCCCTAGCAAATTAATCAAAACCAAGGTGAGGGTCATGGGAACCTCTGATCTATAGCTGGTCAGTCAGAAGCACAGGTGACAGCCTGAACTTGCAACTGGCGTCTGAAGCGGGGGGTGCAGTCTTGTGGGACTGAACCCTTAACCTGTGGAATCTGACACTATCTCTGGGTAGATAGTGTCAGAAATGAATTGAATTGTAGGACACCCAGCTGGTGTCATGGAGAATTGCTCGGTGTGGGGAAAACCCCCACACATTTAATGATCAGACATGTCAGAAGTGAAGTGCTCTCTCTGAAGGTAAAGGAGACACGCAGGAGACAGACACAGAGTAGAGAAGAACTGGTTGTTCTCCACACAGGAGGTAGACTGAACTGGGTTTTCCTAATACAGGTCTAAAGGATTCTGCCTAAATGTCCTCACTGCTGTGACTGTTTTCTTACTTTTCCCCTAAATATCCCGAGACTTCCTCCTTGGTACCAACACTTTAGCTCTGCCCACATCAATTATTACACTTGATTACATTGTGTTGGGTTATTTCTTTGCATTTTTATCTCAATCCCTATGCTATGCCTTTTTTGAGGACAGAAACCGAATAACGCAGTGCCTACCACATACGGGGCATTCAGGGAATATCCGACAAGTGAGGCAGTCATGCGTTTTTATCCCCAACTCTGCCTATACAGCTCTGTTCTCAATGCTATTACAAATAATTTGCTTTCGAAATGGTACAGTTTCTTTAAAAATGTATTCTTTGGGGACCTTAAACTTATTCACTGTTCTTTTATTAACCGTATTTCTATTTGATATTTGCAAGTAGGACAGTCAAACTGAGCACATCTGTCTTTTATAAGGCCACTTTTCTTGTAAAGTACTTTATATTGGATTTTCTGGCATACTTGAGAAGGATTCACTAGAAAAAACTATGGGCATGGCCGACTGCTCAAGCGCTGTCTGTCCTTTAGACGTGGATTGAGGCTGCTGTCCCTGGGGCTGACTCTCTTTTGCTCCTGACTTTCCATCCTCACACTGGACGTAGAAGGTGCTCTCCCCGCTGTTTGGCCGGAACTGGGGCAGGTTTGTTGTGGAGACTTTTGTGGATCCCCCAGATGACCACGCTCAGAGGGAGCCTGGCAGGGTGGCCAAGAGATGGGTGGTGCAGGACTCAGGCTGTGCTGTCCACTTCCACCTTTTGGCCTCTGCTCGCTGAGGCTGTTTTCAGATTTGGCGTGTAAGGAATGGAGGACCAGGTTGCTGAGGCCTCGGGGACCAAGGGAGCTGAGTTAGAGCTAGAGACACGTGGAGCTCCTCTTCATCTGGGGAGCCCTGGACATGGCAGGGGATGAGGGTGCAGGGGCTCGGGGCAGAGGGAACTGAGCGGAGGCACGTGGCGGGTGCCTCCGGAATCCTGACCCGGATGTGACCTGGGGCTTCCTCAGGAAGGACCTCGGGGTAGGAACAGAGACAAACGCTATGAGAAGGAGGAAGCAGAGGGAGGAGTGCCCTGGGCCGGAAGGTCTAAATGGGGGGCAGCGCCCTTCTCTGCACCCCTCCCACCCACCTCCATCCGTGCACTTGGGTCATCTGACTGTCTTGCTGTTCTTTTTATGTTAGAATCCATGCTGATATAGCAGGCTTTATTTTAACCAATAAAAATAAACAGAAGGCCCCTTCTCTTTGTGCTTTCACATCTGCTTGTCTCCCTTCAGAAGCAAGAGCAGCGTGAGAGCCACAGTGGAACTCTGTGCTTGCCATTTAATGTCACGAGACGTCCTGTTGTGTATAACTTTGTAGGGTGTTCTTCTTTAGTGTGGGAAGTCTGGACCAGTGGTGTCCCCGTGCTAACAGCTGCCCTAGGGTCATCTGTAAATCCATGAAGGGCCTTGCAGAAGGGCGGTGTTGGAGAAGCTGCGTCGACCCCTAGTGGACTCAACCTGCTGCACCTTCCTGTCCCTGCAGGTGCGGCTCCCGCCAGCACGCCGCCCCTGCGGGGCTGCCGGCTGCTCCTCACACAGATGGCCGCCCTGCTGGTGACGCGGCTTCGCCACGCACGCCGGGCCTGGAGAGGCACGCTCTCGGGGCTGCTGCTGCCCGTGCTCTTTGTGGCCTTGGCCATGGGCTTGTTCATGGTGAGGCCAGTGGCCGTTGACTACCCTCCGCTCAAACTAACACCTGGCCATTATGACAGGGCCGAAGCCTACTTCTTCAGGTAAGACCCTTTTTTCCCTTTTTCTTCAAAATTGCCTCAGGACAGATTATGAATAGCAATAACTTTGCTACTTTTAAGAATTTCAAATAAACATTTCAAATGTATATTATGTTGGAGGCTGCATTCATGAGAGTGAGCTCTGAAAAGCTCTTGCTCCTTTCAGGCTGGTCTCACGGCAGATGCTTAGGGCCGATGAGGCAGGCCTGGCCTCCAGCCTCTGGGTCCCTGGGTGCCCTGGCTCCTCCCCAGGCCTGCTGAGTCTCGTTGGTGAAAGGGGACACAGTGCTACCAGCTGACGTGCAAAGGGCCTGGCCCACAGGTCTTGAGCAGGAACTGGGAGGGCTAGATATGTTCCAGAATTTTTAGGATTTCAGAAAAGTATATAAATTGTATGTTTCACAAAACCCTGCATGGCTGCTTCTGGGACAACAGGCCGCAATCACACACCTCTCTCTGCAGAGAAATGTCTGGCTTTTCACCGTAAACGAAGTTGAGCCATACACATCTCCAGGCCTCGTTAGGTCCAGGTGTGCTACCAATAAATTCTGATCAGCCCGAGTTTTGCCCCCAGGTGAATTTGCACAGGAAGTTCCTAGAGCTTCTGGGGTTTTGTTTCACCAACGTGGGATTGGGGACCTGAGAGAGGGACCCTGACCCCTCAGATCCTTTCTCTCAGTTGGCTGGCTCCCCTCCAGATTTAGTTCAGCTTATATCACTGACCGCCTGCTGTGTGCTGGGCCTTGCAGTGGCCAGGACAGCGGGCACCACTGCGTTGAACGGGCACAGTTCTCCTTCTAGGCGGTGATGTTTACTCACATCTTGGGGCCCGGGGGATTGGGAGTCAGTGACGCCTGGCTTACGACTGCACAGGCATATTAACTAGACTGTTCATGGTGTGGGCAACCAGGGGCACAGTATTAGTTCTGCTTTTGTCAATTATATATCTTTATTAAAATAGTGAGCTTAACTAGCTAGACTCTGAGTGCTTGGTAATATTTGTATCACTTTTACAACATGTGTAATTTGGAATTAAATTTAAACAAATACTGGAACAAAAGAAAAAACAAATGATAAACTAGGCAGTTTGTTTTTGTCTCCGTTGGTTACTGGTATTTTTCCTCTTCTGTCTTTATGCTCCATGGGGTCTGGATTAACTAAAAAGAGGACCCCACAACAGCCCTGTTTGTTCAAGTGCGTACGTGTCACAAGTATTCCTTCTTCAAGTGGTTCCTGTCCTCTCTGGACATACAGCTCATTAAGCCCCTCTCATCTTTCCCTTACAAAGAGTTTCAAACGGACCCACCGGTGTGTGAGGATGTCTGCTGATGCTTCTGTTCTGGCCAAAGGTTCAGATTTCTGTCACTCCTCAAATACGAAAGACCTGTAACTGTTTTGAGCTTTTTAATTATAAAATATGTTTCTTGAAGAAAGTAATAGAAAATACAGGTGGGCCAAAATAATAATTTAAAAAAATTAGATGTAATCCTACCAGTGCTATCTGCCGTAAACCTATTGGTGTGTAATCTCTCCCATGTTATGTATAATGCTTTTAAAAATATGCATTTCAGGCCGGCCCGGTGGCTTAGCAGTTAAGTGCGCGCTCTGCTACTGGTGGCCCGGGTTCGGATCCCAGGCGTGCACCGACGCACCACTTCTCCCGCCATGCTGAGGCCGCATCCCACATACAGCAACTAGAAGGATGTGCAACTATGACATACAACTATCTACTGGGGCTTTGGGGGAAACAAAGGAGGAGGATTGGCAATAGATGTTAGCTCAGAGCCAGTCTTCCTCAGCAAAAAGAGGAGGATTAGCGCAGATCTTAGCTCAGGGCTGATCTTCCTCACAAAAAACAAACAGACAAACAAAAATATGCATTTCTATTTTTTTATGATGATGAAATCACACTATAGTACTCTTCCTTATTTGCTTTTCCCCTCAACGCATTTGTATATCTATTTTTGTAAATAAGTGCAACCACATCACTCATTTTCATGGCTGTGCAGTAGTATATTACATGGAGCTGCCATAGTTTCTTTAAACACTCTCTATTTTGGGGCACAGGTAGATTTAATAATTTTTTTAATTTAATTCTTCCAATTATAGGCAATGCTGTAGGAATATCTTTGTTTGGATTTGTGCAACTGTCCAGTTTTTTTCATTAGCATACATTTCCATCAGAAGTTTTTGGGGCAAAAGCATCAGTGTTTTCAAGATAGATATTGCCAGATTATCGCTATAAATGTGCATTGATTTACAGTCCCAGAAAGTCATTGATTCTTTTATTCAAGAGGCATTTATGGCACCTACTATGTGCCAGATACAGTTTTTGGTGGTAGTTACACATATACCAGTAGAACAGGCCAAAATCTCTGCCTTCCTGGGAGAGAGAAAGCTCATTTCTCCAAATCCTTACTATGACTTTTGATATCCAGGCCTGGTATTTCATTGCTTTATTAGGTGGCTCTGATTACTTTTGAGATTGAATGTTTTCAGTTGTTTTTTGGTTATTTTAAATTTCACTTTTTATATTGAAATATTAAACATCACATGTATTATAAATGTATGTCCCACATTGTCACTTGCTTCTGACTGATCTCTCCTCTGTCCCCATCTTCATCTCCTCATTCTTTTCTTCTGAGACAAGTGAGAATTTCTCTACGTGGTGTTTATTTCACTGATATCATTTTCAGTTGATTTAAAACAGCTGTTCACTTTCTCCACCGCATTATTAATTTGGTAATTATATTTTTTATCTGAAGGCCTTTTTTCCTGCTCTTAGAGTATTCATTTTTCATAGAAGTCATGCACTCCAAAATTATTTTGAGTCTGAGAATCAGAGCTATTGTAATATTTTCTTCCATTTCTAAGAGTAAGTCTTTTAAAAGAGGGTATTTGTTTGTTCTCATTTCTCACAGTGTTACCTCAAGTGTGAGACTGAGGAGCCTACACATCAGGTGCTTTATTTTCTCATCCTTGCAGTGGATCCCGCCTGTCATAGGATGTGGTGTGCGTTCCCTCAGAGATTGCACGTGCCCCTCTTCTAATCTTTAATTTCAGACTAAATAGAAAAGAACAAGTTTACATTTTCCTCGTTTTTATTTTAGTAGAGTAGTAGTTTAGTTGGTTATGGGGAAAAAAGTAAGTTGCTGCCAGAGATCATCCATATTGATGGAAATTTTTCTTGCTTTTCTATTTATCTTTCATGTTTGTTGTGATTGCCACAAATTAGTGAAGGAGGATGACTCTCTTCTTTTTTAGCCGGTACAACTCCTCTTGTTAGGAACTCACCACTGAAATTCGCTGCTTTTCTTTTGTGTACTGGATTCTCTATTAGGTTGCTCGTGTGTCCTGGTTTGCCAAGAAGACAACTCCTATCATCTTGGCATGCATGTTAAACATGCCCCTTTCACTCTCACAAGTGTCCTAGGATGGGTGATGAATTGTATGGCAATTCCAGCTGTACTGAATCTGAGCATCGTGGTCTGAATCGTAGCACAATAATGATTCTCAATGTGGCACAGCTCTTCACTGCTCATGTTCCTCCCAGCTCCCTACACACACACACACACACACACACACACACACACACACACACATGGCCCATGGTTCACCCTGCTCCTCCCAGCTCCCTACACACACACACACACACACACACACACACATACACACACGGCCCATGGTTCACCCTGCTTCTATCCTTGCTGCTTCAGATGTGGACAAATCCTCATTTTACAACATTGAGAGCAATCCCCATGGGGTGATATATAGTATTTGAATTACAGTTCCTTACTTTCTCCTTAGAGCATCTCTCTGTTAATAGGTGTATAATTCAGACCTGCACGTAGCTTTCAAAAATCGTTAGAAGCTTTAGCTCTGTGTTGACCTGGACAGTACATACCAATCTTATCTGATTGACAATTCTCAATACAGCCTCATGTTCCTAAAATCTTAGAGTTGAGAAAATACAATTATATACCTACATTAAATTCGTTTGCGATTTCTTGCAGAGTACAAATTTTCATAAAAACACAAACCCAAAGAAATGCTTTGGAGAGATTCTCTTCCAGCTGGGTAGTTTTATGATCGATGTGAGCAGACACAGCACCCATGTAGCTCACAGAGGATTTTGTGCTCTGTGGGCCCAGAAAACCTGGGACTTTGGTGGCTCAGTCCATAGCCCTGTGGTCTCCAACTCAAATGCCTTGGGGGCCAGGCAGGAGCCGGGAATGCCACGCCCAGGGCCATAAGGCTGCAGGAAGATGCTTGCTTGCCACCAAACCTCCCTAACAGCCCCTTCAAACATTGTGTTTTATACAACCGTGAGGGCAAAAGCCAGAGGGAGTGTGTTTAGGCTGGTTTTGATTCTGGCCAGCCAGTTCATGACCCTTGCTTCTGACTCAATTTTATTCCGAATCAACTTGCCGGATGATTGCTTTTTCAGAGGGCTCCAGAAATTCTCCCTCCCCACTGAGAACTGCAAAACAGAGAGGTGGCAGGGCCTCTGAGCTTGTTCAGGGCTGAGCCGGCCAGCACAGAGCAGGCCAGAGGGAAGCCAGGGACAGAAATCCAGCTACGAGCTAAGCAGCCTCAACACAGACACACCTTTCTCTACACAACACCTGCAGGTGGTAACACCCGAAGGCCCTGCCGGAAGTCCTGGAGCAGCTCCTCCTTGCCCGTGGGACGGTGTCTGCACATCTGGGCCCGGCTCGCTAGGTCTTGCCGGCGCCCCTGCAGCCTCAGCTGCCGCCGTGTGCCTTGTGCCCTGCAGCTCAGGAGGACGTAATCGTATGTGGTGTAGCTGCAGCTCTCCGTGTTTAAGGAGATGCAGAAATTACCGTCTCTCCTCACGATGTCCCAACGTCCCCGGAGAAACAGGAACACTCTCAAACCCGGCTCAGATGTCCCCCTCCAGGGGTCCTCAGCCACCTCCTTCTCCTCTGTGTCTGACACGCTGCGTGGATCTCACGGCGGTTTAACTTGTTGCTGGAGACTGCTGCCTTCCTTTCTACAGGATGACTTCCTTGAGGGTCAGGATCAAGTTTTAGTCATTTCTGCAGCTTTAGTTCTTGCCACAGTATCTAGAAAGGGTTACTTTCTTTTAATACTTATTAAGTTGAATTAAACAACTGAGATAAAACGTAGCAGGAAAAATCTTCCAGAAATTAACTTGGACGGGTCTCTACTTCAAGGGAGCAAACAAAATGTTGACCATGGAAAGATAGCTGTGTACATGTTGTTGAAAATGTCTGGGAGATTCCATGCCCATCTTCTGGGATGAGCACTTAGTCCTCACAGGAGAGGATGCTCCCGATACACTGCTAAGTTCACCCCGTTGGGAAAATCCACGGGGTCCTGCCTGCACATGAACATCATCCTGGCCTGTTGCCTGTGGAGTTTGCTGTCACCACCAAGCTCTCTCTGCGTTTCTCCACCTAGTCCCAACCAAAAAAAAGACCTAGGAGGAACAAGTGAGGACTCCAGCTTCTGGCCGCTGGTGGACACACACTGCTGGCCAGCGCCTGCTCTGCACACTCCCTGCTGTTTGCGCGTGGGCACAATGTGCCTGACTTTCTGTCTCAGTTTGCTAGGACTGCGGTAACAAAGTATCACAAATTGGGTGGCTTATGGTTCTCCCGCAGTTCTGGAGGCCAGAAGTTCGAATTCAAGGGGTCCAGCAGGGCTGTGGTCCCTCCAAAGGATCTGGGGAAGGATCTCTCCTTGCCCCTTTCAGCTTCTGGTTGTTGCTGGCAATCTTGGTGCTACTTGGCTTGGGGCAGCATCGCTCCAGCTTCTGCCTCTGTCTGCACATAACATTCTTCCTGTGTGTCTCTGTGTACAAATCGCCCCCTTATTGTTTTTTTTTTTTTTTTTTTGGTGTGAGGAAAATCAGCCCTGAGCTAACATCCATGCCAATCCTCCTCTTTTTACCGAGGAAGACCAGCTCTGAGCTAACATCTATTGCCAATCCTCCTCTTTTTTTTTTCCCTTTTTCTCCCCAAAGCCCCAGTAGATAGTTGTATGTCATAGCTGCACATCCTTCTAGTTGCTGTATGTGGGACGCCGGCTCAGCATGGCTGAAGAAGCAGTGCATCAGTGCGCGCCCGGGATCCGAACTCGGGCCGCCAATAGTGGAGTGTGCGCACTTAACACTAAGCCACGGGGCCGGCCCCACCCCCTTCTTATAAGGACATCAGCCATATTGGATTTAGGGCCCACCCTAATCCTGTATGATCTCATCTTAACTAAGTACATTTCCAAAGACCATATTTCCAGATAAAGTCACATTCTGAATTTTTGAGGAATGCTATTTAACCCACAACACTTTTTCACAACATCTTCCTTTTCAAATACTATTGAATTGGACCAAATTTTTAGCCACTTTCGGAAAGAAGAATAACTTGGTTTTCTATTAAAAAAAACATGCCTTTCAGCTATATGCAGAAGGGTAATCAGAAATTAAAATTAATTGAGGACTAACAGTTATTGTTGGTATATATTCATTGGCTTTCTGTTATCTCAAAAACATCTGCCATGTTTTGCAAAATAATAACCAGCATGTGGCAAATATATACCACTATTTGTGTCTCAGTGATGTTAGATAATGACCTCTCAACATTCACAGTGAACATCATATAATTTACATTCTTGTCTGAACGTACGTGCAACTTCCTTCTATGTACTCAGTGTCTTTATCACGTGAGGGGATAGTAGCTCTTTAGTTTGTTTGGATAATTCAGTGAGATGATGCATAGAAAGCAATTGGCCTGTTTCCTACAGAAATTAAGTACAACTCAAGGAAAGTTAGGTGTTGTTATTCTTGTTATTAGTCTACCCTGGAGTAGACCTAATCCATCATCTGTGCTTCTGAGTGGAGCGGGGAAGGCATATCGCAATTGCCACCAAAAGGCTCTTGAAAACGTTTCACTGGCGGAATAACCTATGAAGTGCTGACTGCTGCTCTGATCTCATGTTCTGGCTGCCCTTTCTTTATTCAGTTGGTGCACCCTCACACTGGGCTTTCTCTAGGTCACGGAGCACCCAAACTCTGCCCGGACTTTGCATATCCAATTTGCAACCCCAAGAACATTCTTTGCCCCACTCATTGGTGTGGCTGTTTCCTTCTCAGTTCAACATACACATGATCTCTTTATAAAAGTCCTATCCAAGAGGACACCCTGACTTCCTATTCTTGCATAGCATCCCCTTTCTGTCCTTCATTGCACCCACATCATTCTCAGTTCCAGCTGTCTTGGAGCTTACAGTCCAGTGGGATAAAACGGATGACAAACAAAACAGCTGAGACTGTTTGTCTTAACTATATACACAATGCACCTGGACAATGCCCAGCACCGAGCAGGCATTCTTTAAATATTTGCTCATGAATGAATTCATATTCTTCACTCTCTCCTGGACCCTGAATTTAAGATGCATTTTACCTCCCCCCTACCCTGGGGGTGAACTGTCTTTTAGCCCAACCCAGCTGAATTCAGTGCTTTAGGAACCATTGATCATTAGAGAACTTTGTCGTATCTCTTAATGTGATAAGATTAAAAAAAAAGGAATCGCTGATGACGAGGTCCTCCTCTTGAAGACACTGAGCTTGTAGGTGTTAGGTGAACTAACACAATCTAGTAGGAGCAGGACTGAACGTACAATTCAGGCTTTCTGGCTCTAATTCTCATTCCACTAACATGTATGAAGTCCTACCCTCAGAAAGTTACAGTCGAGTAGAGAGAATAACCCTACACGCAGGTGGGACAAGGAAGTCTTATACACACTGTGATAGGTGTAGATACGTGGTACAGATTGTCCCTAAACTGGATGAGGGATACCTCTGAGAGGGTTGAGGAAGGCTTTTCAAAGTCTACGGCACCTGGGGCCGTCCTGGTGGCGCAAGCAGTTAAGTGTGCGCGCTCTGCTTCAGAGGCCCAGGGTTCACGGGTTCGGATCCCGGGCGTGTCCCGAAGCACTGCTTGTCACACCATGCTGTGATGGCGTTCCATATAAAGTAGAGGAAGATGGGCACAGATGTTAGCTCAGGGCCAATTTTCCTCGGCAAAAAAAGAGGAGGATCGGCATCGGATGTTAGCTCAGGGCTGATCTTCCTCACAAAAGAAAACAAAAAAGTCTATGGGAGCTGAATTGAGTCCTTAATGATAACCTGGTGTTTCTTAGGCAAGAGGAGAGAACGTTTCCCCAGGTAGAGGAAGAAGTGTGAGTCAACATGAAGAGTAATGAGGTAATGCAGCAAAAGTCTTTATGTTTTCTGACAGGTGCTATAAGGCATTTCTGGTAGAAAAGACCTTATCCTGCAAACAGAATGAAGGGAGGCATTAGGAGGTTTTAAAATGTAGGGAGTGATATAATCAGGTTTAGTTTTACAATGGCGTTTCTTAAATGGTTGTTTCACGGAGCACTGTTCCTTTGGATATGAATTCCATGTGCCACAAAAAAAGATTCCATGTTTCTGTTGGGATTAATTGAGCTACTAAATAAAGTTAAATAGTTTACTTTTCTGTAAACTTCTCGGCGCTTTTAATACGTTGAATTGGCCACACAAAGCCCCCTTTTGTCTGTTTGATTACTTGGATTTAATTATGTAATAAGCAGCCATGAAACATATGGAAGCCAGAACTGTACCTATATTCAGTACCCCACTATCCCATCCCTCTGCCTCTGATCTAAACACATTCCAATTCTTTATCTGTTATTAAGTTTAGAAAAGAGTATCAGGCTTTCGAGAATGATGTTTTTCACTTAATATTGCATTGCTTTGATTCTGCCATATTGTTGCATGTCACTGTATATCATTTGTTTTGAATACTGCACAATATTCCACTGTATAAACATACCACAATTTATTAATCTTCTCTCTTAATGATGAACATTGGGAATTACAACTGATGGGGTTCCAGGCAGGCTGCCCCAAGATGTGCCACTCTAGTACACGGATTATTTTGAGCTGAAGACAATAAAGGCTCAGAAGACTAAGGAAGAACATTTGGCCTTCCCCCAAATTGCCTAAAGAATTTAAGATAGAAGCCTGGATCCAGGAAGGAGCTAATACTATGAGATAACTATAGTATAACATAAAATAGATGTGATAGGAAAGGCACCAACAAGCCTATCTTATCAAAATTCTGTCTCTCGGGGCCACATTTTCTATAGGTGGCCCAGCAAACAGTTGTCTAACAAACGTTTGCTTTTCCGTCTCCATTTGAATTGCCTTCCTCCCCTGCGAAGTCCCAAACCACTACCCCCAACACCCTCCTTTGTCTTGAGCCGAAGATGGTATTTAAAGTGGTGACTTTGGCCATTGTGATAATTTGCTCAGTCTTCATGGATTTCTCCCATGTATACATGTTATTAAACTTTGTTTTATTTTCTCCTGCTAACCTGCCTTTTTAATTATTTGACCAGCCATAAGAACCAGAGGGAAAGTGGGGGAGGGAAGATTCTCCCTCTTCCCCTACACTTCCTCTTTTTTTTTTGCAATTGTGAACAGTGCTGCATAAACATTCTAGAAATTCTAATAAATGTGTCTTGCTGTACATAAATAAGAGGTTCTCATGGATGTATTCAGAGGAATGTAATTGCTGATCAGTTGCATAGGATATGTGAATATTCTACTTTAGGAGATAATGCCAAACTTTTCCAAAGTGGTTATAACAGTTTTCACTCGGCTGGCCCTAGGTAAGAGATTCTGCAAGTACGCATCCCATTCAGTGCTTATATGTATTTTTAGAATTTTTAATTTTTGCTAATGAAATGATTGTTTATCAAAAACCAAAACCCTGTCTCTCATCATGGTCTTAATTTGCATCTTCTTGACTACTAATGATGATGAATGTCTTTTCATATGTTTATTGATCTTTTGTTTTTCCTCTTTTGTGAAATACCTGTTTATTTTCTGTCCATTTTTTTACATTTGGATGTTTTTGCTTCTTCTTTATATGTTCCTCATTATATATATTCTTTCTATGTTCATATTAATTCCTTTTTATTTTTGCGTATTGTGAATATCTTCTACCAGTGTATAATTGTCTTTTTACTTTCCTAAAAGAAATTTTAAGATAGTCAAACACAGGATGCCTACAAGATTTGGAAAAATAGATAATATTCTATTTTTATTTGATTGCATATTAATTAATTTTTATTTTATTGACATATCCTTGATAGCATTATATATATTTGCTTGTTTCCAGACTTTATGGATACACTATGTATTAGTTATTTTTATTTCAGTCCATTTTTTGTCTTTTTTAAGGAAATATTTTCCTATGCTAAGATCAAAAAGATATTCACTTTTTAAAAAATATATATTCTACTCTTAAGGTTTTCTTTTTAATATTTAAATCATCTATAGTTGATTTTTCTAAATTTAATGTCTGTTATTTAAATTTATTTTTTTCCCATATGGATCACCAAATTTTGCAGTTTTATTTATTGAATAATTCCTTCTTTTCCATTCATCTGATATGCAATATTCCATGCAATATTCCCTTCCACGTGTAGGGGAGGAAAAGTAACTTTCCCACTACCCTTCTAGGTTTTTGGCTGAGCCCCTCCTGTAATAAAAGACAGATTACCAGAAAGAAAACAAATAAAAATTTAATAACATGGTATACCTGCTGTATACATGAGATATACCCAGGAAAACTGAGGAACTTCCTGAAATGGCCCAAGCTATCACCTTAAATACCATCTCCAGCTAGAGAGAAAAGAAGGTGCTGGGGGTGGAGGGAGCCAGTTATGGAAGGTTATCTGGCAAAGCCAGGTAAACAGGGTAAAATTGTTCTGCAGATTTAAATGCCTTCTCCACTGATGAGTCTCTTGTGAATTAGTCTTCCTTTTTGTTCTGCTACAGACACCTTACAGGTAGAGATTTTCTTTATCAATGTAAATTTCCCTTACAAAAGGAGAACTTCTACTCTGTTTTCAGAGCTTCTCTGTGTCTGCTGTTTCTTAAAAATAACCAGCTCAAGATAATCCTTATGTCAAAGAGGCATATCCTGCTCCTGTTCACATGCAATATTTCTTTCTAGTCTAAGAATCTTTATTTAATACTGATATTACGCATTCCCATATAACGTTACGTATAAATATACATATATATGTATATATGCGTGTGTATATATATGTATGCATGTTGCCTAACTGCATATGACTGTAACTGTATACATCAAATAGTTAAATTGGGGAGTAGAGAATAAATGCTTATATGGCTGTGCCCGCATGTAGTAAGTTCTTTTTGCTTAACGCATTTCCTCTCCTCCTGTGTCCTCCTGTGTCATCTATCTCACAGTTTCCATTCTGCTTCATTTGGAAGTTGTAAGTCCTTCTGTTGAGTGTCTTCCTAGCAGGTGTGGAGTGACACCCACTGAGCTCTGGCCTATCAGCAAATACGGTTCCTTCCGCCCTGCTCTGTGCATGCTATCCTAGTTTGCTATCAGCCTCTCTGGGTGCTGTCCTTTTCACAGAGTTGTTGGTAGATGGTAGTCGACCCACCATCTTGCAGCCTCCAGGCATGAAGTCTGATTCACATCAGTCCATCTGGTTTCCTTTCCTTCACAGATAACCTTTTCTGTCTGGAATCTTGTAAGATTTCTTCTTTGTCCTTGGAAAGGAGGATCTTTTTCTTCTATCTTTTCCTCATCATCCTGCAGATTTGGTTTTTTTTTCAGTCCAGGATAATTTTCTTCTAGTATTGATCTAATTGTTTCCTCGCATCAATGCATCCTTTACCTCCTCTGAGAACTCCTGTTACATCCCTTATTGGGGTCTCCTGGGTCCATCTCTCAGTTCTTTATCTTTCCTTATGGATATCTTTTTCTTTCCTTTTTTATTCTTTCTGTTTGTGATAATTCTTCTATGTCACTATTTGTATCTAAACAGCAACCATCCTCTTACTCAGTTCATAGCCTCAATATTATCATTGGGGAAACCATTTTTCTGGGTTTCAGAAAGTTCTGTGTAGGCATGTGACTCTTGATTATTATTGTAACTGAACGCAGTGGGTTTACCCCTTGGTGAGTGCAGAGCCAACGAGCACCCCAGGGATGTGGAAGAGTGGCACAAAGTTTATTCCTCGCAGCAAGTGAAGAGAACAAAGGGAGGATTCCCAAAGCTGTGTCTCCCTGAACAAGAGTTTGAGGGGTCCTTTTATAGTTAAATCAAGGTACAGTTCATGAATATTCAATTAAAGAAAAGGTGGGAAATTGGGGTTCTTTTAAGGCGCATGCATAGCATGCACACATGCTATTATATACATCACACGTTCAAAGGAAGGGCAGCCAGGAACGCCTCTGGGTGGAGGTTTTCACATTGTAATGAGATTACAATAAGCAGGGTTCACTCTTGGTCCCCCAGAAGGGGAGCTGGGTGGCTCAAGTTGGTTTAAACCAGTTCCTCAACAGTGGTCTCATCTGAAAAACAACTTAAAGGAGTGTTAGTAGTTGTGACAGGAAGCAGCAACTTCCCTCCGCAGGCTCGGGCGCTCAGCCTAACTACCAACACTATTACTTAACATTTTTTATCTATTTTTGGTTTAAGGTGTCCATTCAGCAACTCTATTTTTATTGTGGTAAAACTGTATAACACAAAATTCACCATTTTAACTATTTTTAGGTGTATCAATATTATTTTTATTAAGTATCTCCACTGTTTGGGTTTTCTCTGGTTGCTGGGACTGCTGGGCCGTGGTTGGCAGATCAGCTCGAGGCAGTGCTGAGAGTGACAGAGCCAAGGTATGTTCTACCACTGAAGAGCAGCACGAGGACTGCCAGGGCCTTCTCTGGTCCTGGGACGGAGGAAACCTTCCCACTTCCAACATTCTCCCCAGCTCAGGGGTAGGACGGCATCCACTGTCCAGTTCAACTTCTTCTTGACTCCTTGGGCCAGGGAGACCAGGGGAGGCAGAGGTCAACCTTACCTGGCGATTTGTAGGTCTCTGAGGGCCATCCTTCACAAGACGGGCCCTTTCTGATCCTCACCCCTGAGCACTCTGCACCTGGTCTTCTAATGGCGTTCATATGTTGGCTGGCCTGCAGGGCAGGTGGTCCTAGATCAGCTGTGTGTAATAAGTCCCACAGAGCCTAAGACCGCCCTGGAAGCAGCTGCTTGTCAACACTGGGAGCTGGCTGGCTCCGGAGAGGTAGAAAGATTGGAGCTGGGAGTGATGGGGAGGAGCAGCACGCAGCTTGCTCTCCTCCCAGAAGCCCCATGTTTCTTTAGGCTGGTTTGATCTCCATCTGCTTCAGAATCATGAGAGACTCTCATTAACAACACAGAGCCTCTTTGGGGTGGTGTTTAGGAATATGCATTTGTTCAGTCAAGCTCCCTGGGTCAGTGATGCTCATTAAATTTTGAGCAATACTGATTTGGAGAGAGAAGCCCTGACCCCATTTAGGAACTGCCTCAGGAATCATAATTAAGCACTGATTTTCAGTTCCTAGAGCCTGGTAAGGACAGACTTCACATGCTTTTAACATTACTTTAAAATATAGCCAAGAGTTTGAAGGCAACCACAGAGCAATAGTGTAGGAAGAGGCATTTGAATTTCATGGCAAAAGGGACAATTTAAAGCTATTTTTTTTTTTAAAATAGTGACCTCTAGACCTAAGCAAAAAAGTAGTAAAAAGTAAACCATAACTTTTACACTTACTCTTAGTAATTATTTCAAGTAAACTACGCATCAATATTTTTTCAGAAAAATATTTTAAATTTTCATATTTGTTCTTGGGTTAATGGGTCCAAAGAGAGAAATCCAGAGTATTTCCAAAGATGCCACAAATAACATTTTCTTTTTATAGGCAACATTTCAGTGGAAAATACGTTCCTTTCCTTGTAAAAGTGTTTTCTCATTTGTCAGAAGCTCGAAGGCTGTTTATACAGAGGTCACACTGCCTACTTATGAGACATGACTGTTGTAAATCTCAGCATATTTCATCTTTGGTGTTTCTGGCCATAGCGGTAGGGAATCATATCAGGCCAGTTGTAAACCACCTGACTATTTAAAAATCTCCATTGTATTTATGCAATAGGGAAAATGGTGTTTTCCTATAAATAATTATCGTTTTGGGTTTGGATGCTACAGCACGGTTTTCATTCTAGCTTTATGCAGTTACTGCTCTGGAAACAAAGTTGTCCTCAGCAGAAATACAAAACTCATTTGGTGTAATGAGTTAGTCTTTCTTTTTCATTAAAATTGTTCCTCTCTAAAAGGTAAGAGGTCAGGGAAGATCAAACTTAGGGAAGTCAAATTCTCAGATAGAGATGAAGGATTGGTCTATGCTTTCAGCACACCAGTAAGATTACAAGTTGTTCAACAGGTTAGTTTCGAGAGTCTATTGTGTTCCAACTACCGTCCTAAGCCTTCTGTCCTTTCTCTCATGGATTGTTTTGTGCCATTATGAGAACCCCACAGTTAAAAGCCAGTGAAGATGTCATCAGGACCACTGGGCAGAAACAGGAGAGAAGAGAAGACTCAGAGGAGGGCTTATAGGAGAGGGAACTCAGAGCTTAATGGCTGAAGATGGTTTCCCACAAGTAGCAAGGAAACGGAGTACACTTCAGAGGGAGCAGCACCTCTAAGGCAGATCATCCCAATCAGAAGGTCGTTCTGCTGGGCTGGGCCAGGCTGGGTGTACCTTCTGGGAAAGAATGTTGGGCAACATTTGTCCAAAGATGTCAAGGCTTGAAGAATGTGGAGGGACTTAAATACTATTTCAAGGCTCATAAGTAACAAGGAGCCATTGATAAATTTTGAGCAGAGAAAACATCAGATTGGTATGTTAGAGACTCACTGAAGGGAAATTAGGAGTCTCTTTGTCAAGTTCCAGTCTATATAGAGGGCTGCACTGTGTAAATCTGAAAGTTGCTTCTCATTGTGGGCTTTTATTTGTACTTTTGGGATGTGGGGGTGCAGTCAGCCCAACTCAGACTTCCCTATATTTGATTGCTGGTAGCAATTCAGAAAGGTATTTGGGACTCAACTTTTCATGGTCCATAAGCAAATACATCAATTAGAAGAATCAGTGGTTGAAGATTACCTTGAGGTTTTTAACATTTCCTAAAAGAAATTAATGGTGTAAGTTCATTCATGTATAATTTGTTAATTTATGTACTGCTTCTTTCCAAAAAGATTTGAGGTCACTATTTACATATAAGTAATATATCAAACCAATAATACATCATTTTTCTTTATTTTGGGGATAAGTGTTCCCAACAATGTCTATTCAAAAGTATTTTGTAAATGACACCATGTAAGTTCTTGAAAGTAATAAATCTATATTCTTTTATGAATACTATAATTCAGAATTTTAATTAATTGGAATGAGCCCCACTCCCAATCAGTTTAATTTAGACAGGTTTAAAATATCTTTTCCTCTACATTTTCTCAAGTCAAGATGGTTCTTTTTTTTTTTTTTTTTAATTTTTTGTTTATTGCAGTAACATTGGTTTATAACGTATAAATTTCAGGTGTACATCATTATACTTCTATTTCTGCATAGATTACATCATGTTCACCAGCCAAATACTAATTACAACCCATCACCACACACGTGCCTAATTATCCCTTTCGCCCTCCTCCCTCCCCCCTTCCCCTCTGGTAACCACCAATCCAATCTCTGTCTCTATGTGTTTGTTTATTGTTGTAAGATGGTTCTTACAATTGATGTATAAAATGTAATATAGAGTTTGTTTTCATACCTCCCCCAAAGCTAGAATAGTGTGTCTTATTGCTGCTGGCGTCTTCAATAAGGAAATTCAGTGTTGGTGGCTTTGGTTCTCGGCAATGCTGCTTGGACTATTAATTGACTTCTGGGACTTGTGCCAGTAAAATAAATACTATCATTCAGTGTGTAACTAAAATGCACATAGGATTCTGTGGGAGGATTTCTTAGCAAGAAAATATTGTTCAATTATAGTTCACATATTGAAACAAAAAGACGTAAATATAAGAAGTTGTTTTATTGCAGGGCTATGCCATAGAACAACTATTCAAACCAAACCAGAGCTCCAGCATTAAGAGAAAATTTACATCGATTTTAATATAGTAACATGATGTAATATTATGCAGCCTTTAAAATTCATTTTTAAAAATCATGCAAAAATGCCAAAGATGGTGATGTAATATTACATGAAAAGGTGAAAAAATAATGCACTATGAAAGCAAATATATAAAAATGCCTATCTGTGGTGGCAAAACTGTGCTTTTAAGAAATTTCTTAATCTTAAACTGTCACAATTAGCTTTATCTGAGCTACTAGGAATTATTTGCCTGGATCAGCTTGACTCTGGCATGCTGTGAGGTCAGACTGCCTTGTGATCTCAGCTGGGCAGGTGCTGATAGCGACCTCACCTCATTTCCTTTGTCTTCCAACAAACAGCAGCGACAGTGACAACATGGACCTTGCCCACGTGCTTTTGCGGAAGTTTGAAGATCAAGATCTGCTCTGTGCGGGTTTAAACTCAGACCTGTAAGTAGCAGATTCTCTGCAAAGTGCAGACTCCAACCAATAACAACGTAGACTGAGAGGACCATCTCCCTCCGTGATTGGCATCTCATGTTACAAGTTTTCGTTACATGAAATGAACATTAGCCTAATGAGTAGGTTGTACTGAACAGGCCTGATGGGTATTGCCATCTAAAATGACCTGAAATAAGCTACATAATTGCCCTTTCCTTCCTTAAACATTAATTAATAGCATTCAATTTGCTTAATAAAACTTAAAGCTAAAAGAATAAAGTCGCAGTTAAGTATGAAATATGTATCAACTGTTATTTACTTTTAGGGAAAACTTGCACATATGAAAAGATTAACTATAATTTTTTTTAGCTAAAGGGACTTAAAAAGTCAATAACATCAGTTTGGGGGTAAATTACTTTGATGATTGTTTTTCTAGGATTTGAAAATGATAATAGAGAGATGACCTTTTTTATGAAAACTTGATAAAGCATGCCTTTCTTCATAAGGTTTTTTTTCTCTCTCTTATTTTGCTTGCCTGTTATTTATTGAGGATCTGCCATAAATCCGGTGCTGTTGCAGGAATCAGGATTGATGTAGGATATGGCGTCTCAGGAATTTACAACTCTGGGCAAAGCACGTGGGGAAAGTGATAAAAACCATAATGCTGTAGGAAGAGCCAGAAATCTATGTTTTTAAGTAATAAATATAAAATCCAGACGATCATGCAATTTTGGCAATATGTTTTTCTAATTTGTGATAACACCTTTTGCCCATTAGTCATGTTGGCAATTAGCTTGAGACAGAGTAAGTATTAATGGTCTCAGTAAGGAAGAATTAATAGAAAATTAATTATGTTGCTTCACTTGATTCTTCACTTGAACAACAAAGTAATTTATTTAACTAATTAAAAGCATCTATGGTGATGCTCTCTAAAGAAACATTCAGGATGTAAAATGCATCTACCTTTGAGAAATGGAAATGTAACCTGGGGCCACACGTGGTCCAGTCCCGGCCCATCCTCGCATCAAAGAAAAAGCAGTGGGCAGAAAAAAAGGATATTTCTTTATATAGTCTTTCAAGAGGAAAAAAAAGTAGAATCAACGCTGAGGACAGCAGAACATTCTCATAATTCTGTTTAGACGTCTGTTTTAGTTTCAGTCGCTCTGCCAGGCGTGGTGGTGGCTCCTGAGCTGTCTTCCCTCTCCGTCTGCACAGCTGCCCCTCAGCGCAGCGCAGACCCTCCTGTTTTTCTCCTCAGCCTTTCTTCTGTCTTCCTGGACCTGTTTCGATTTTCTCCTTTTTCTTTGTGAAATCCATGTAGTCAGTCTATCTTACCTCATTCCTATTTTCTAACCATTTCTATCCATTTTCCTGATCAGCTTAACAAAAGGCTGTGGGGGCTGCCTTGTACAAGGGTGCTATGAATACTTATGTTCGTAATGATTTCTGTCCATGTTGCACCAATAAGGCTTAATTTACTAAGGTCTCAGATCAAAGCAGAAGGTTTTACTTAAGACAGGTAAGTTTCCTTCTGTAAGTGTAAAATATGATTGAATTCAGTAATATCTACATTTGCCCTTCCTGGAAGACTTTAGCAATCACTTGATTATTAATTAGAGGAAATATTTTAAAATAACAAGTCAGATTCTGCTTATTGTTTTTATATTGAGATACTCTGAGTGTCCTATGTGAGGGTGTGGGTGTTGAATTTCTGATTTTTACCTCTCTCTCATATAGAAGGCAGTAAAGAGCTCCAGAAGAATCTATTGTGGTATAAACCTGATGTAAGATATAAGTTCTCTCATAATAGTAGATGATGCATAATTTAAATTTTAAAATGTGCTCAAGTTGCCAGCTTTTAGAAGTAGACGGTAGATTTAAATATTTAGTTTCGTTTTACAAGACTCATAATCTGGTGACACTCCAGTGATGATTTCCTCTATTATTTCTGAGGTAAAATGGTCACTTTTCCCACCTATTCTTTTTTTTGTGTGTGTGAGGAAGATCGGCCCTGAGCTAACATCTGCCAATCCTCCTCTTTTTGCTGAGGAAGACTGGGCCTGGGCTAACATCCATGCCTATCTTCCTCCACTTTATAGGGGACGTTGCCACAGCGTGGCTTGACAAGCGGTGCGTCTGTGCCTGCCCGGGATCCGAACCCGGGCCGCCAGCAGCGGAGCGCGCGCCCTTAACCGCTTGCGCCCCCGGGCTGGCCCCCCACCTATTCTTTTTAATGGTTTATATAGAACAAAAGTAGTAGTTAGCAAATCTTATATTTCTATTGAACTTTAAAAGCCAAGTGGGGAGATGTGTGAAGTTTATTTCCATGGGTAGATTGCAGCAACATGAGGAATCGTCTCGGTGGTTGGAGATTCCCAGGGCTCCTGAGGTTCAGTCCTTGCAGCCTGGCATGGCCGGTGACAGATTCTCTCCCAGGGGCCTGTAAAGATGGAAGTTGAGGTCAAGGATCAAAAGCAGAGAGAGAGTGTCTATCAGGCATCATGGTGAAGGGGTGGAGAACCCAGATTTTGGGGCGGCTGCCTGAACCGACATCTCAGCCCTACCACGTATTCGCTGTGTGACTTGGGCAAGTTACTTAAGTTTTCTCTACTTTTTGCGTCAATGTGCTCCCAGTTCTCCAGAAAGAGCAGCGCTCACCTCAAAGGACGGGGTGGCTCCCGTGAAGGACTTTTGTTCCTTTAGGCAAGTTTATGTCTCAGAATGCTCCCCTCCTGAGAGTAGGTCCTTCCAGCATCTCCCTCTGTCTCCGAGATTCAAAATGCACATTGGCTGTTAAAAGCTGCAGGCAGCCCTGTGTTAAAGAGATCTGCGTAACACAGCATTTCCAAACTGCAAGAACCAAGGGGCCATTGTCAAGACGTCTTTTCTCTGGAACGCCAGCACTGCAGCTGTGTCCTACAGAACACTTAGGGGAATGCTGTTGAAGGCAGAGTGATGTGTGCTTAGGTTCTTGAAATCTGGAAGAAAATGTAAGTAGAAATGTAGAGTTCCTCGCACATCATCTCCTCTCTTTTCCCTTTTATGAATGCTCACGCAGCTTCATAGTGAATTTTTGAACATAAAAATTCTTGGAGGCTGAGAGATGCTCCAAAATCTGTTAAATACTGTTGCTGGTTCTTATGCAACTCTGAAGGTCACAGATTTTACCCTATAACAGGGAGTGAGAGGCCAGTCCCATGGCTTAGCGGTTAAGTGTGCGCGCTCCGCTGCTGGCGGCCCGGGTTCGGACCCAAGGCACACACCGTCGCACCGCTTCTCCGGCCATGCTGAGGCCGCGTCCCACATACAGCAACTAGAATAACGTGCAACTATGACACACAACTATCTACTGGGGCTTTGGGGGAAAAAAAAAAAAGGAGGAGGATTGGCAATAGATGTTAGCTCAGAGCGGGTCTTCCTCAGCAAAAAGAGGAGGATTAGCATGGATGTTAGCTCAGGGCTGATCTTCTTCACACAAAAACAAAAACAAAACAAAAGAGAGTGAGGAGGAGAATAATGGAGGTTTTGGAAGAGACAAAGATGACTGACTGTTTGAAGGAATTCAGTAAGTTGTCCACGCTTGCTTGCAGCCTTGAAGGCTTCCACTTGAAAGCCCTGGAGGAAGCAAGGAGGGCCTGCCAAGTTTCAGGGTAAATGGAGTCATTGTTTTGCAGTAATTATCAGATACAGCAGTCTGATTAAATACATAACTCCCTTAGGAAATATTTCCATGTTAACTTTTAAGTCTCCAACTGGAGTCCTCATAAGCCAATTAACCAAGAAAGTAGCACTGGGGAAGTCTTTAAATTATTTTTGACATTTAAAAAAATTACATGGAAATTGTACTTTGCTGACCTGGTTAATAGAAATGGAAAGTTTCTTTCGCTGGACTGCAGGATTTCTCCCTCAATGTTTTCACGTTGGAGCAGCACAGCCTGGAGCAAAGAGCTAATCTCTCAGAACTTCCGCTTCCTCTTCCAAAAGTGGGGCTAGCAAGAGGTTTTGGTAAAAATACCTAGCTGGGTGCCTGTAGTTCAGCAAGCGTTTTCTCCTTTCTTTCCCAATTTTTGAGTAAATAGGAATAATTATCATTACTAAAGCAACTTTTGATTTACAAACATTAGTAAAAAAAAAAAATTTCAAAGTATAAGGCCTACAAGGAAAAAGCTATAGGGGAACATGGGAACGTAAAAGGTTTTAGAGCCACCACCGCTGCAAGTTGTTTGCATAACAATTTCTATTGCACGACCTTTCTTTGTAATGGAAATTTAATATTTGCTATTTTTTAAATGATGATTAAATTGCTGTGTCATACCACAAAATGGAATTAGCAGCTCACTGTGTTTATTAATTGCTGTATTGGTACTCAAGGTACCTGGTTTTGAGACTAGGAGTGTCAGAATTCAGGACAAGCTCCCGGGGGCCCCCAGCAAAAGTCCTGGGGAGCTTTGGTAATACATTCAATACAGCCAAGCAAGTGAGCATCATTTAATAGAATGGAAATATTGTCATTGTAACAAAACATTGTCATCAGATTAACAGCTCCAGCTGTGAAAACAAATGTAGGCGCTCTGCCTTCTGCAGCAGGAGATGATTATCTTGTGAACTGTGTGCTCCTCTGATGGAACTCTCTTTCATGGAAATACAATAGCTTTGTAATCTCAAAGATCATTCTGGTTCTCTCCTTTGTTTTGTTAGGAAGAATTCTTCATGCTGGCACATGGATCCCATTTCTCACCCGAAAGTCCAGGATTCGTGTGGCTGCCTGGTAGGTTTCTGCAGTGTTTTTGATCTTTTTTTAAGTCTAAACCTCAAGTAACAAAAATGAGTTCGCGCCATCTATAAAATCTTCATTTTTGTTAACTCAGTGAGCCTCTGTGACTTTTTGGTTTACTTGATTAGCTGTTCCTTGGAAAAGTTTCATTAGATAAAGTGAACATTTCTACAACACAGATGTTATACGGAGTCCACAGCGGTCCTCCTGTCCATTGGCTGCTGTCCATGATCATTAACATCCCCAATGGCATTTATTAAGCAAATTAATCTTCTTCAGTTAATGATAAGGAAGCTAGAATTGCCTTTGGGGAGAAATTTCCCAAAATTTCAAGGCACATTTTTGTCATATTTGTACTTGAGTTCTGAGAGCTAGATATTCAAAGCTAAGATATCCTTTAGCTCTTCTAACCATGATCTATTCATACAAAAACATGGAAGTAGGGATCCCACTGTTTAAGTGAGGGCCATAGTTATCTAGTCTGCGAAGGAGAATGAATTGAAATTTATTTGGAAAACTGATTGGAACTCATCTCAAAGGAAATTTCAAAAGGTAGTAAGCCGTTTAGCCTATTAGCCACAAGCAACAAGCTAATGTGGCAATCCTAATTTACAGAACAAAAGGAAAAGCAAAAATCTCAGTTTAAATTAATGGAGGATCTATTAAGGAAATGGCCACATGAAGAACACGTTTACAGGGCCTTTCTATTTAGTGGCCCATGGGGTATGTTCCTCTTAATAGTATAGCGACCTCAGAAAGTTTTCTTTTGGATGGACCTGGTCTGCTTTCTTCTGTTAGACAGAATGTCCAAATGTGAGAGCAATGACACAGCACCCGTAATGGACATTCAAGGCCCTGACTGAGCTGAAACTGTTGATGACAATGTTGATGCTTCCCTTGTGGTCTAGGCTGTCAATAAACTCAGGGCTGTATTTGGTGATCCTTTGCAGGGACAAGCTGTCTTTTGCTCAAGATTTTCTGGACACAATGATTTTTTTTTTTTCTTTGTCTTGTTTATTCCATTTACTCATGAAACCTCTAATTTTTCACTCTATGCTCTTATTCTGTGGCCTTGATTTAATCGTTCTTTTTACTTGTTCCTTTTATTGCAAGTTACCTTAGATATATTGGAATTAGATTAGGTGTCAATGGTAAAGGAATGAATGAATAAATATCAGAATGCCTGATGTTGATGTTCCTAAATTCACCCCAACTTACAGGAACTGTAAGGTTTCAGTAACGTGTGTGTAAGAAAAGAAAGGCTTCACATGAAAAAGTTCCATAGCCAAATAAGTTTCGGAAATGCTGGATAAAGCTGTATTTAGCAGGTCTCTTTGCTACAGCTCTTCCAAGATGCTGTTATCTGGTAATGTATGCTTGAATTGACATGGGTTGGAAAAGATACAGCATTTTCTGCAAATTATTTGACTAAGGAATCCTTCTTCTTTGTGGCACCTGTGTTCTTTGGGACACACTTTGAGAAATGCTTGTCCACACATTAGGAGTCAGAGAACTTCAGGAGAGAGGATGTTGAGGTGGAATTCATAAAAGTCCCAAGGAACAGGTGTCGCTCTGCAGGGCTGGCTCGAAGGTGATGCACTTAGGGTTGTGTGGAAGGAAGGTCCAGACCCAAGGCCAATTCTCTAGTCTTTAGTGATCATGTTGAGCCCAGTTTACTGTATTTTGTCAGAAGGTGAAATATTTCTCTGCCCTTAAATTCATATGTGTTATCCAGAAGTCCTAGTCTGCAAGAATATGTTAATTTCCTTGTATTTTTATCAAATATGCCATGGCTGTCTCTAAATCTACAACAATGTTCCAAGGTTAGCTCTACTTCTGAGGAAGGAGACACTATTTTGAAGAGACACTGTGAGAGAGAGCTCCAAGGGAACTGTAACTGAGCTAGCTCTGAAGAACAAGCAGGATATCTCAGGGCTTACCTCTCCTTGGAGAACAGCACAATATGATCAAAAAACCTGCCGGCAGGAATGGGTGTGGCTTTATACAGAATGAATAGAGGGTGTATTTGCTTCCTGTGGCTACTGTAACAAATTGCCACAAACTGGCTGGCTTAAAACAACAGAAACTCATCCTCGCATAGTTCTGGAGGTCAGAAGTCTGAAATCGGCATCGGGGGGATGAAATCAAGGTGCTCGCTCTGGAGGTGCTGGGAGAGAAGCTGTTCCTTGTCTCTTCCAGCTTCCGTTGGCTTCTGACATTCCTTGACTTGTGGCCGCATCACTCTAGCCTCAGGCTCTCTGGTCACGTGGCCTCCTTGTCTCTCTTCGTCTAATCTCGCCTGCCTCCCTCTTACGAGGATACACGTGATTGCATTAGGGTTTACCCTGACAATCCAGGATAATCTCCCCTTCTTAATATCCTTAATTTAATAACATCTGCAAAGTCTTTGCCATATGAGGTAACCTTTACAGGTTAGGACCTGACATCTTTGGGGGCCAATATTCAGCTTACTGCAGAAGGTATATGTAGGGAGAACTAAACAGATAAGGTTAGAAAGAGAGACAGAACATTTTCTAGTGGTCTTGACTTCTTGATAGGAATTTGAATTTTTCAGCAAAGGAGTCATCTAAATGAAAACAGCGTTTTAGAAAGATATATCCTGATGCAGTGATAAGTGGATTGGAGAGAGAGGGTAGAGGCAAGGAAACTGTAAAGGTGGTTATGTTAACCTGTGAAGGAGATCAGTGAGTTTGGCTGAATTATAGTTGATAACGACTGTTATTTCTTTTAGCGTCTTTCCCTAAGCCTTCGTATCAAAAACCTGCAAGTAATACCTTAAATTTCTGTGGTACTCCTACTCTGCCATAGTTCTTTTATGTATGTCGGACCCTAACAGAAACCAATGAGTTGGGTAAGGTTGGTATTATTTCCATTTTGCAAATGAGAATACAAACTTCAGAAGCTGAAGCGAAAGGTCCAGAGAAAGCGTCGTTTCCTGGAGTCGCCAACTGGTTTAGTGTGTGATCTTTCCTGAACTGTTCTGGGAAAGGGAGAGAAAGCACATGGAGTCTGGATCCCCGCAGTGGCCGGGCCGGGGCACCACTGTGCCGCGCCTGTGGCCCCAGGTCCTGGTTGCGCTGCGGGCGCGAGGCCTCGAACCCTGTGGAGAGATTATTTCCTGATTCTGAGCCAGTGTCAGCACTTGAGTGAGTCACTGGAGAAGAGCTGTTTGATTTCCACTTGAGGCACTTAGGAAAGAAACACATGCCTTTGAATTCTCTTGCTCATCATCCTCCCACTCATTGCCTCTAGCTTTGTTTCAGGTTCATCAAATGCAAGATCACCCCGGTGAAAACATTTTTCCTTTTTAAGTTCTGACAAATCTGCTCAAACTTAACATACAGAGAAGGATTTGAAGTTCCCAAATGTAATTGACACAAAGGTCACAGTGGAATTCTGGTATAGTTCTCAAATGTAGGTGACTTTTAAAGAGATTTGAGAAATCAGAACATATAAAAGGCCATAGATAATTTATCAAAAAATGAAAGCTAGGAAAAGTCACGTTTAGTGTAAAACAATGTCAGAAAGCCTGCTTGTGGGTTATAAATAAGTTTCTATATTATCTCTTTGAAAACAATTACAGAAGTGTCCGAATGGAAGTGCCCGGGCTCCTTACCTGACCAACCGCCTGGGCCACACGCTGCTGAACCTCTCAGCCCTGCCCCTGGAGGAATATTTGCTGGCACCGTCTGAAAAACCACGGTGAGTTCAAAATTGTCTCTGGAATTACTGTGGAAATCTTATTGTGTCAAGTGCTAATGGTCTTAGAAACTCAAAAGTCAAATACTAACCTTGATGCTCATAAAAATTCCAAAGAAATCCTGCAAGCCTTAGCAGGATTCCGACTGCTGGCTTTCACTCTTTCACGCTGGGGGACATCCTCTCAGTAGAGACTCACTCGGGGGAGCCAGAGGCAGGTTTGCTGCTTCAGAGAATAAGCGCGGATAAGTTAGCAGCATAATGAAATAATGATCTCCCTTGAGAATTCCCTCTACTGTGCAGCATCCAACACGGGAGCCTGGGTGCAACTTCTGTCTTAAAGTTCCTCTTGGGTGATTTTTGGGAAAGCCTTTGTTTTGTGCTGAATTTCCTTGATCCTGAGGGGGTGAATCTAGATGAAGGGGTAAGGAATGAGTGCTGCTCGTTGCTTTAAATCACTATCACATTTGCTACTCCATCAAATGTCCTGAGTCCCCAAACGCATCCTGTTGCTTCAATACAAAAGCGTCCCATGGTGCCTGGGACAGCCGCTGCCCTTTCTACCTGTCACCTCTTTATGTTTCCTGTCCCAGCAGCATCATCCTCCTTGGACATCCTAGGCTCCCGGTGTGCTTAGCCTGCCAGGTCTTTAAACGTGTCTTAGAACCTCTGCTTTTTGAAGGCGGGAGTTTATGTGCCCAGGGCTTAGAACAGTATCTGGCACATAAGAGTCACTCAATCAGTATCTCTCTAATGAATGAATAAATATATTGAAGTGAGCCAGGTGGGACTTATCCTTATTCCTTTGCTTCAGTTTTTGCTGCGAGTAAGGGCACTATGGTGGACATGTGTTCTTTAATCTCCTTTTATCCAGAGAGTGGGAAACAAAGCTTAATATATGCCTTTATTTCTAATGTCCAATATTTTTGGATGCTTAATAGGTGCCAGATACTACACAGCCCATGGGATATGGAGACAAAAGATATAATTCCCACCCAGGAAAAACTCACAGAACTGCATGAAAGATAAAGTAGCAAATACACCATTAAAACCCAATGTGGCAATTGATACAATGCATGGAAATGTAGGGTACTCTGAGAACCCAAAAGAGAAGGAAATCTACCCCAACCAAAGTACTCTGGGATGCTTTCCTGAACAAGGCAATATTTTCATTGAGGATTAAAGAAGCAAGAATATTGAAGACAAAACACAATGCAAAATAGAGTAGCTCAGAAGAGCATGACACTAAGTAATTCGGAATAGCTGATTTGTAGGAGAAATGACCATTAATTAAAATAATTCGAGTGCTAGTGATCACTACAATGTCCTTTACGTGGCATGTTTCTACTAATAACATGGAAAGTTCTGGGCAATGTGGCAAGCCTTACTCATACCTTCTAAATAAGCAATGCTCTTCCTGGATGCGAGCCAGGCCATTTCTTTCTGCACATGACCCACATGTGTGGTCGCATCACAGAGGATGGATGCTCAGCTCGCTACCATTTTAAGGCCATTATAACTAAGTACAGTTAGTGGTGAAACATCCTCTGGATGGAAATCCTGGTGTTCCCTGAGTAAAGCACTAACACCCTCTTTACTGTTATCAGGCTTGGAGGTTGGTCTTTTGGAGTACGAATCCCTGATCAAGTTCAAGATGCAAATTCAAATATATCACAACCAAAAACTCTGGCAAAGGTAATAAATTTTTTTTCCTTCCTGTTTTAGAAAGCATTTAGGGCAATTGATATCCAAATATATTTGTGGGCACAGGAGGAATCAAATCAAATCCCAGTGTTTGTTACTATGAAATAAAAACAGTTGTACATAAACATTCCCTTGCAAGAGAAAATGAATTCTTTTCCTTTACGATGTATAGAAATATAGACAATAGGTTACTGCTTTTTGTTAAGACTGGGATTCACCTAATAGATCTAAAGCCAATGATAATCTATTTTTAAAGACATCCATTGTCAGGATAACTGGAAACAACACTAGTTTCCCTGGTGGCCAAGGAGCTCCTCCATACATGCGCTTATATTCCTCTTCTTCCAGAAGGCTGGATGCACCCAGAGCTGGCACTGAGACAGCAGTGACTATGCAGGACTACTTGTAGGGGCCTGGTTTTCAAGCCCTGCCAGGACTATTCCTATGAATTAGGAATGTTTCCCTTGGCATCACCGAGAATAGGTGGGAGGGCTCTTCAGCTGTGGGGGAAGGAGGTCTGGAATGGAGGAAAGTCTCCTTTATCCACTAGTAGGAGCTCAGAAGTGGTGAATCACAGCAGAGGTTTTTCCAAGGAAAGAAGTTAACTCAACCTTAAGGTAGGGAGCGATGAAAGATTCAAAGCTTTCGGTCTCAGCGACTGAGGAAATAGTCTGGTGTGGGTCCCTACTGAGAGAGAAATGGCGAAAGAGTAGATTCTGGGATTGTTGTGTCTCCTTGTAAATCTGTCATCTAACCAGTGAAATACGGTTGGTCTACGTGAGCCCAGGAAGGTACCCTCCCTACTTTCTGGGGGTTTTTCCATGGTTCATGGGGACCTGGAAAAGCTTATCAGGATAAGGGCTTGTGCATCTTGGAGGTTTACTCAGTGGAATAAAGGCTCTTTACCAGTATTTCACAATGTAATCCCAGATGAAAATTTTAACATTCGTAGTTCACAATGCAATCCCTGAAGAAAGTTTTAACAGTTGTATTTCACAATGTAATCCCTGACGAAAAATTTAAGTCATTGTGTAGGCTGTTCAGAAATCCCTCCTTCAGCTGAGGTTTGTTCAAATGTCTCTTCCTTGGCAGACAACACACGTAAGTAGATTTATAGCTTGATATGAAAATATCAAGATCCATAGCTTGATAGAAAAATAACCTAAAATACATTCACTGGCTTTTTGAACATATGATGTGGTCATTATTAAAATATGCCTAAATTGTAAAGAATCTGTTCATTTCCTCTAAGAATATTTCAACTTTTAATCTATACAGATCAAAACCTTTTTAGTTATCACTGATGGTTGTGTCTTCACTTTCTGACATCTAGGGCACAGCAGCCAGGGCTTCCCCAGATGGATCTCTGCTTCTGTGACGAGAGTGCACACAGTTCAGATGTTTCCCCAACACCTGCTCCTGTTGGTCATGGTTCAGATTATCTTCTGTACTGATGTGTTTGAGTAGCGACGTCTGCAATTTTAATGTTTTTTGACATGTGCTTTGCCAGGCACAGGCATGCAAGCCCGTTGTATCCAGCCCTTTGGTGAGTGAGCTTCTCTTCAGGAAGCCAAGTAATCACCACTCTGCAGTGGGCTGAAAAGGGCGTTTGTTGTCTTAAATTCCTACAGCACTAGAGTGGTTGATGTCATGTCAAATTATTGCATTAACCTTTCAGTCATTAATGACTAGCCTTTTACTATGGCCTTTAAGGTATAAGCCATAGACTGTACCATTTTCATAGTATGTTTGAAGAGAAAGTGGAAAATTTGCACAATAGGCTTAATATGAATAAATTCATTATTTAGTAGAAGGTCTTTCATGGAACCTTTATGAGTTATTTCATTCACATCTTGAGTGTTGAGTTTGTTTAATCAAAACACCCTCTAGAATGTATACACTTCAGATAAAAAGGATGAAAACATCTCACTCCTGGTGTTTGGCACACATTCTGTTTCCAGATAGAATTTTATGTATTTGAATATCCGAGTGAATTTTTTTTTTCTTCTTATAGCTACTTAGTTGCTTTTCTGAGGAACTGTTACTCAGGATTCCTCACATGAAGGGTCTGTTTTGAGGTGTTATAATATGTTCCTAAAAGGAGATTAACTTCCTCTCTCAGTTATTAGATTTTACTGAGTCCTGACTTGTGGTCTGGCAGGAAAGGAAATCCCACAACTTATTTCCAGAATTTGATCCAGTGTTTTAGAAAAGCATTCTTGGGAGAGAAAAAAAAAGAAGAAAAGAAAACCTCTTCCTTTGAACTCTGCTAAATCTTAAATGTTAATTTTAAGATCCTCATAAATTACGTATTGCGTACTTAAAGAATTTATAAGATTTTTCCCAAGTAAATGCCGATTTATAGAACTGAAAGGAAGTTTAAGAACATTTTAAACTCTGTTCCTGGAAACTCTGAATCAATCATCCATTGCCAAAATAATGCTGTATGGCAAACCACCACAAGCCAGCAGTACCATCAATAGTAAAAATTTCTTCATCTCATGAATCTGTGGGGTGGGCTGCTGTGGGCTGTGTTTAGCAAATGGTGCCAGGCCTCACTACCGTGGGGAATGCTCCTTAACTAGGCCCTGGTTCTGCTCCCTGGGAGTGTTCCCCCACTTCCGTGTTCTCTGTGGCTCTTCACTCTGCTCTTTGCCAAATACTTCTTCTGTCACCTTCAATGTGCACGTGTAAAGAGGCCATTTGGAAATATGCCTTTTGAGAAACTTCTCAGCCTGTAGAGAGCTGGGTTCCCGGACCCTATTTCCATTTCATGTGTAGCCCAGCGGGGTAGTGCCGTCTTGACTTAGCTCCCTATGTGGCCCTCTAGGCTATTGATCTAATTGAGGTCCATAGGCCACACTCAGGGTTCTTGTTGAGACATGCACTCTCTCTAAAATTAATCATTGGTATTTTGGGAATGTTAGGGTACTACCAGGAAACACCCCTTATATTCCTAGAAGCTCTTTTGTCCCCTGAGAGAGTCGCTTAGCTCAATCACTCTTTCAGCCATCTTCACAGAGTTTCTCATTGCCACACCCCTGACTTGATCTTTATTCTGGGGCCATCTCTTCACTATTTTGCCTAGAGATCTCCGCAACCCGGTCAGGAAGTTGCTGGGCACAATTTCTAGCTTTGAAGTTACCACAGGTGACAATTAGATGATTTAATGCTATGTAATATGGATCACCATTTTTTCAGTTACCTACAGAAATTTTCTTGCCATTCTTGCCAGCATTCCTAAAGGTTTTCTCCTATATTTCCAGATTCCTAAGGTTGTCTCTTTGTCACCCACTTGCTGATCTTAAAACCAATGTCACATATTTTCAGTTTTTGTGACAATAACCCTCCTTTCCAGTGCC
Source organism: Diceros bicornis minor (assembly GCF_020826845.1). Classification (NCBI taxonomy): domain Eukaryota; kingdom Metazoa; phylum Chordata; class Mammalia; order Perissodactyla; family Rhinocerotidae; genus Diceros; species Diceros bicornis. The sequence goes on from NC_080780.1 coordinate 4,936,097, forward strand.
AATTTCTGTGTCAGTTTTCTATAGCCACAATATGCTGTATAACAAACAGGTACGAACCTCAGTGGCCTCAACAATGAACCCTCATTTAGCTCAGGAGTCTGCGGGTTCTGCTCCTGTAGGCTGAGTGGCACTGACCTGGCCGGTCATGATCACTGGGTGGTTGGCTGGCTGATGGCCTCAGCTGGGATGATGGTGGGGGACTCAGTTCTGCTCTGTGTGTGTTATCCTCCAGCAGGCCAGCCTGGGCGTGCTGCCATGGTGACGGCAGAGGCACAGGAGGGATTGTAGGAACAGCCAAGTGCTTTTCAAACTGTGCTTGTGTCATTTTCTATTGGCCAAAGCAAATCACATGGCTGAGCGCAGAGTCAGAGTGGGAGGGCACAAAAGACACCCGACAATGGGTATAGATCCAGGGAAGGCGAAGAAATGGGGCCATAAATGGAATCCAATGCAGAAGCCACAGAGCCTCCAGAGAGTGCGGGGGGAGCAGACTCCCGTGTTCCCAGCTCCACCACTGCAGCGCCACTTTGTCTTCTGTATCATTGTTCCGTGTCATGTTTAAGTTGAAAAAAAAATCACCCTGCTTTTAAAACAAACAAATGAAACAAAACAAAACAACGTTTGAAAACCCTTGATCTATGGCAAAGACCGCCATTGTCGCTCATGTTTTTTTCCTCCAGTTAAGCAGTAAAGGGAGCCTAGACTTGGGGGAGAGGAAGGTCAGGGCAATGTAAGTGGGAGGTTCCAGTTTCTATAAGCAGGAGTTTTCTTACTATAGCATAGCAACTCCTCCCTTGACTGTAACAGAATCCCAGGTGTTTATCATTTCCAGAAGCATTTGCCAGTACTCGTGTGTGAGAGCGAGCAGGGAAGGCAAGGGTGAGAGTCAGGGGCCACTGTGCAGATCTGCACGGAGGAGAATTGCTGTTCCCAGCTCAAGAGGTGAACATGTCTCTGACAGGTGACATAAACTCCTTCAGTTCAGTGTGCTTCTCTGTGCTTTAGCCGACTTTTCAGAATTGTGTCTAAATTACACACATTTGTGAATTTGTGAATTCACATGTGTGTCTTAAACATTTTTTGTTACACAATCCCACTCAGTTCTGTTTAGGTGCAGCCTAGGTGTCACAGAATGTCCTGGGTTCTGTGGTTAGTAGATTTCAACAGATTCTTTCCTCCTTGGAGTTAAAAAAAATGTTTGGCAAGGATTCCTCTATGAACTTAAAATAGTGGAAGAAGGGGGTGAGTAATGATAGCTGGTATGAAGGAGATAAGTGGTCTGTTTTCTGAGTTGCTTTATGAAGTGGGCTATCTGAGAACGAATTGGGGAATATTGTCTTCTGTAGATAGGGTTTTTTTTTTTTAACTACATGAACAATAGTTTATTACTTAGCTGTTTCCATGAACACAATTGCTGCCACACAGGATTCTGGTTAAAAAACGATCGGTCATAGTGTGATGAAGTGGAAAAAAAATGGGTTGGAAGACAAGGGACTTGAGATCTAGTCCTAACTTTGCATAAACTGTGAGAACTTGCATAGGTTCCTCTGAGCGTTAACTTTCTGGGGAGAAGCTCTGCTTCTGCAAAGAGGTTTGTTGCAAAAGAGCATTGTCTGGAAAAAAAAGGAGCTGTCCAATCAATTAAGACCAGAATTTGCCAGTTGATTCATTATACATTTTGAAGACACTCACCAGCTTTCCAAACTGAGTATATCTTTAAAATTTTTTATTTAAATATTGATATTTTGAAATATAGATATTGATGGTTCAATTAGGATTTTTTTATGCTACTTATTATCTCAACTTTAATAACATTGGCTGTCTCCTATTTTCTCTCTCACCTTTCTCCTGCCTGATGCTATTTGTTCTCCATGCTCAGCAAATGTTCAATTTATTTTGGGAAATAATGTTCCACGTTCAGTTATTAATTTGAAAGTAATCATTTTTTCTGATCATTTTCTGTGCTTTTAATTTGCAGGTCAAATTTCATTAGCTTACCAACGGAGAAAGAAAAAAATGATGGGCTTAGGTTCCTCTTTTGCTGTGAGAATATAATTATAGAGCAACATTCACATTTGTTCTGGGGAAAATTAATCTATTTTTAGCCATAAATTATATGTTTGAGATAAATATAAAGTTAGCAGGCCGAAATTTACTGCTCACTGTTAGCCAGGCAGGAACATTACTTTGAGGGCTGCATTCAGGTGCTAGTGAAGCTAATTGATACGTGTTCCTTGTGTCCAAGAATAGCTGATAAACAGACTTAAGAACTAATTTCAAGAGAGCCATTAAGTTATCTTTCTTTTTCAGGTGTGGTATAATCAGAAGGGTTTTCATTCCCTACCTTCCTACTTAAATCATCTAAACAACCTTATTTTGTGGCGGCTCTTACCCCCTGCTGTGGACTGGCGATCATACGGTAATGTTATTTTTCATGCATTATAATTCACTACTTTTAAAAGACAATGTTTTTAAGAGTGAAAGAAGCAGAAAGGATTCCGAATAGGAATGTGAAGAGTGATGAGAAGATTTCCACTGGCAGCTGATCCATATATAAATATATACAAAGTTGTTGGCCCTATTTGGCATCACTAAATGTCTTTACCTTCTTGAAATTATGACCTCATCGGTAGGATGAGGGGAATAAAAGGTGGCTTGAGAGTTCTCTCCTAGTGATTTTAATATCTCACAGAAGCAACAAAAATTTCTCTTTTTAAAGAAACTGTTACATGGGGCCAGCCCCGTGGCTTAGCGGTTAAGTGCGCGCGCTCCGCTGCTGGCGGCCCCGGTTGGGATCCCGGGCGCACACCGACGCACTGCTTCTCCGGCCATGCTGAGGCCACGTCCCACATACAGCAACTAGAAGGATGTGCAGCTATGACATACAACTATCTACTGGGGCTTTGGCGGGGGGGGAAATAAATAAATAAATAAAATTATAAAAAAAAAATAGAAACTGTTATATGCTATACTGAGACAATACAGACCACCCCATTACTGTTGGGAAGGTGAACATCATAATTTTTTATATGCTGGGCCTTCAACTCATCAATTATCTATGTTGATCATGGATTCACTACATATGCTTTCTTATTTTGGTAGATGACACAGGTCCATTTCTGGAATCCAGAATGAATTTATTGGTTTAAGGGGATAATATATGCTTCACTTTGGGGGATAAGTTGTAATTTACCAAATTTATTCAGTTTCTTAAAAAAAAAAATGGAAAGAAAGAAAACAGATGTGTAAGCACCAATAGGCCATATCCATCATAATTTATTCACAAAATATATTTGTTGAAGTGTTAAGTCACATAGAAATAAATGCCAAACAATTACGCCACTGTGCTATCACTTTACTCCTATCCTATCTTATGCTTCCACATTTGTTTTCCTTTCTCCACCAATTTTTTAACAAAACAGATTTAATTATTTTGTGGCACTGTAATTATTTTGGAATGATAGTAGGTAATACAAAAAATTTGAAATGTGTGTGCCTAATAACAGTACAAAAGAAGTATAAAGTTCTACAGATGAGGGACAACAAGGTGATATTTGTTGTCTGAAATGTATGAGGATGTCCATGAGATATTTAACATCTATTATCTCATTTAATTTTCTTGTCAGTTTTCTAAGGTGGGCAGTATTTGCCTACTTCACTGATTAGAAAACTGAGGTTCAGAGAAATCACCTACCAGCTATGGCTCTGAGCAAGTTGAGTAATGGGACCAAGATTTGATTCTAGGTCTAGCTGATAACAGAGTAGCTGATAACAGAGAGTAGCTGATAACAGAGACTTAGCTTTTCTACTACCTCAAACTGAGTGGTCACTTTTGATGTGCATGAATAGAGCATGCTTCATGGAGGGAGGTTGGGTGACTAACATTGGATCTTGAACAATGGGCAAAAGTTTGACTGATGTCGGGAAGCTATTGGAGGTATTAGCGACACAATGGAAATCATAACGTCTGTTCAAGTTATTTGGAGGAGTCCAGTTTGACCTCATCATAAACGTGAGTGTAGAGGGACAATTGTTGATCTTTCTGGAAAGCTTACCTGAGGCCAAATTCTGCTTGACCTTGATTGACAGAGTGAGGAGTATGACCATCATTTAATAGACAATAGACAGCGTTTATCTATATTTGAGAATGAGAATGACATGATCCAAGTAATATGTTAGAAAGAATAATCTGGAAGCCATATATTAAAGGGAGAAGGGTTGGTTGCAATTAAGTGACCTGTTGGAAGGATGTTGGGCACAAATGAGAGGTAACTCAGGCAAGGCTAGGATGAATCTGGAGGAAAAATATGAAATTATAAAGTCCAGATAGATGGAAGAAAATGTTGAGGTGTTGAGGATGGGGAAAGGAAAGAATTTAAAGAAACTGACAACTACAGAAATGTAGAGTAAGAGTTTAAAGGATATAAAATATAAATCTGAGCTTTTAAGAATGAATGACTAACTGGTCAATACTGCTGACATTATAAGAAATAAGTCAGGAGAAAGAGGCATTTTCAAGGAAGCAGTAAAGTGATTTGTACACATTCAGAGCTGCTGGGTTTGCATCATACATTAGATGAAAATATGCAGCAGGATTCGGAACACTAGAAAGACAAATTCAATAAAGTGATCATGAGTAAAAACCGTTCACCATTAACCTTAGTAAAGATGACAGATTAAGCTGGTTGTTGAGTGAGATCCTGCATGGATCAGAAAAAGATGCTGAAGATAAGAGGGCTGTGGGTGGAACAGTGGGAAGGGGACGGTGATTCTGCAGCCCCTAAAGCAGGAAGATCTTGGCACAGAGGCCAGGGAAGGGCAGAATTTCAAGAAGAAGAGCAAGGAAAATGACCAAATATTCCAGAATCATTAGAAAGAATGAAAATGCAGGGACTTGGTTGGTGACCTCTAGAGAGTTAGTTCAATGGAGTTGTAGGGATGTAAATCAGAGTGGAAGGAATGGTGTAGAAAAAGATTGTTTTAGAAATTTAGGAGACTAAATGAATAAACTCTGCCTTATGGAAGTTTGGCTGTGAAGAAGAATGAGAAGAGATACTGTGTGTATGTAAAATAAGAAGTAATTGGAGGTTTTGGTAGCATGATGGGATGGAAGAGAGCATTTTGAACATTCAAGGGAGAAAAGAAAGTTGGTGGATCAATACCTGGAAAGAGGGAGAGAAAGAACCGAAATGGAGGAGTTATCTCTGGAAAGGGTGAATACATTTTTATGTGATACAGGAGGAGTGAAGATGAACCTATGGAAGAAACTTGGGAAACATGGAGGGTAGTTTTGGAACTTCATGCCAGCTGTCTTTGATCTCTATAAAAAGGAGATGAGACTAAAGGGCAAAGATGGATGCAGATAATTACAGGAATCACAAAAATTTGAGTACCTCTTATATGAAGAGTATATTAGAAAGAGCAGAGATATATTAAAATTATGACTGAAGGTCACAGAGATGCTCAATTAAACATACGATACTATTTTAGTGAATGCAGTCAGCATGCAGCCAACGTGAAGACGTGATTTTTCTTTCTAGTGGTTTGGAATAAACATGAATGAGAATGAATAAGTTTTGATGGAATAAAAATAGACAAAAATTGAAATGCCTTATCACCAGGTCCAGACTGGAGAGAGAGGCAAATACAATTTTCAGGAGTTTCTGGTTGGGGAGAGCATAAGTGGGGTGTGGGAATAGATGTCACAATGTGGTTGATGAACAGATCTATAGAACTGATGGAGTAGGAGAGAGGAGAAGACGAAGATGCAGTGAGAGAAAGAAAGGTCGTAGTTTGAGATCAATGAAATACAAAATGTGTTTCTTAGTGACTGAAAAGAGGTGGGAATGAAGCGTGCTGAGGTAAGGGGTTTGAGGAAACATCGAGATGGACACCAAGTAAGATGGACCCAAAGAGACGCACACCGAGGCACATTATGATCAAAGTGTCAAAAGTCAAAACAAAGAGAAAATCTTGAAAGCAGCAAGGGACAAGTGATTCATTGCATACAAGGGATCTTCAATAAGATTATTAGCAAAAACTTTGCAAGCCAGAAGGCAGTAACATGATATATTTCAAGTACTGAAAGAAAAAATTGTCAACCAAGTATTCTGTATCTGGCAAAACTGACCTTCAAAATGAGGGAGAAATTAAGATATTCCCAGATAAACAAAAGTTAAGGGAGTTTATTGCCATAAACCTACCCTACAGGGAATGCTCAAGGGAGCCCTTCAGATTGAAATAAAAGGACGTTAGACAGTGACTTGAATTCATATGAAAATATAAAGTTTTCTGGTAAAGGTAAATACATGGACAAATATAAAAACAATATTATTGTAACTCCACTTTTTGTTCTTTGGCAAGATTTAAAGGCAAAAGCATAAAATGTAATTATAAATATATGTTGATGGGGATGCAATATATAAAGATGTAACCTGTGACATCAATAACATAAAGTGGGGGTGGGTAGAGCTGTAAAGGAGTAGAGATGTATGCAATTGAAGTTAAGTTGGTATCATGAAGGGTTCTAAAGAGACCACTGGCATGGCTGGGTGTGCTCTCTAGACAGATATGAGGACAAGATAAATCAGAGAGGCGGAAGACTGTGGCCTGTGAGATGAAAACCAATATCACAGAAACTAAAATTTCCCCTCTCAATGAGAGAATGGTGTAATCACAAAAATATGTTTTAATTCACAAGAGCTTGTATTAAACATATAAGCCGTAAATTTGGCTCCAGTTATGAGCCACATTCCCAAGTCTTACATTTGCTCAAACCGCTGTGTAGTGGGTCACTGTCTGGGAACATGGAAGCAATGTTGACCAGACTGCAGGTGTCAATCAACTGTGTCTTGTATGCACTGCTTCTTGGGTTATCAGATATTCCTGATGATGTTCATCTCAGAAACATCTACTGAAAGGAGTGGATTTTTTGTTCGTTTGTTGAAAAGTTGTGTTGACTTGAAAAATGTGTTTATTCTCAGTTATCGGAAACTTCTTCAACCATATTTTACTTGTTTATATCAAAATTTTGATTCTAATTTGGCTTGTTTATGCAGTCATCACAGGAAAGGAAGGTTTGTGCAATAAATTGGGAATGTACAAATCATAACACCCCAGGAAAATGCATTGTGAGTTATTATCAATGTATTGATTGAAACTTCCGTCAGCAGAGCTTTGAACAAAAATATTTTCTTACATCCTTTGATGCTTGCTTGTTCATTTGGGAATGAACAGAGCTAGAATTATTAGCTTATCATTGTAATGAAATAAAAGCTTACCTGATGTGAGATTTGGGCAAACCCCTTGAGAGCAGAGGCTGTGTCTTGCTCGCTGTTTTGGCCCCACAGCCTCACAGAACCGGGCTCGGAGGCATCTGGGAAATGATAGTTGAAGGCACGATCTCTGTACCACACAGACAACACATCCCTCTTCTCATCACAGTGGTCCTGTGATGGGATCTCAGTAGAATGGACATCCCTGTCTTAGCGATGAAGGAACTTTCTGAACCTTGACTCAGGCCACCTGATAGAAGGCTGGTTCTCCAGAGCCCAGGCTGGCCAACTTGCTGGGCCCCAGCGTGTTTGTAGCTTGTCAGAGCCCCTGATTGTAAGCATAAAACTCAATGTAAAGTAGGTTTATTGTGTAGCCCATTCAAATGGAGTCTTTTTCTAAACTAGTGGAAGGCTGGCACTGGTCTAGACAAAATAGTTGTGGTTTGCACAGTGAATTCTCCCAGGTAGATTCTTTCCTCCTGCATGAGGTGAGTGCATTTTGGGTGTTCTGTGCAGTGACTGCACAAGGTGGCAAGCGTGTACTTGGGTGTGAAGAGGTAGTTTTGTAAGTACAGCCTGCAGCCTGAGGGACCGGCGTAGATGTGGGAGTTCATCAAGGGATGAGAGGAACACTGAATAGAGTTCACATCAGAGGCGTTATTCCTTCTGTTCTTCTCATGTCAGCAATTTAGGCACACTCCATGTCATATAATAATATTTTTCAGGATCCCAAGGGGAATTAAAAGTCAGTTGAGGCCAAACTTTGAATCCTGACTGTGTTTTTTCCTGCACATCCCGTGGTCAATCAGCAAATCTTGGCCCTTCTGCCCTTGAAACCCTGAATGTGCATGTTTTCAGTGTCTTTGCCACTACTTACCTGGCCCAAGGCACCATCTGCTCTTGCCTGGATGCCTGCATCAGCCTCCTGTGTGGGTCCCTTTGTCCCCCTTGCTCCCTACCCCAACAGTCTCATGTCTCCATAGGTGCCCACAGTCACCCACGGAATACATACCTCATATCACAGCATCCCTCTGTTTTCCTATATCTCTTATAAGAAAACCAAACTCCTACCTAAACCTACAGGGTCCTCCCTGGTCTGGCTAGCAGCCCCTCCAGCCTCCTCTCAGACCACTTCCCTAAGCAGCATAGCTCTGGCCACACAGGACCCCTTGCTGTCTCCCATACATGTCACCTGCACTCCCACCTCAAATCATACTTCTCTTTCCCTGGGAATTCTCTCTCCCTCATCTTTCCATGGCTTGCTAACTCACTTTCTTTTAGGTTCTCCCAGCAGTCCAACTGTTTGTCATACCCTCTGGAGTGAAATGATGAGAAAACAAATACAAAACTAAAAACAAATCCAATCCTGTTTGCCCATCACAGGTCACCTCACATAACCCTTGCGTCGTATGCCATTCATCTGAGTTCCTTTCCGTCTAGTTGTTCTCTTCTGAAAGCATTTCTGTTGACATTCCACTAATCTTTGATTCAGGAATAGAGATATGATATAGATGTTGGCACTTTGCTGGGAGAAGTGTTTCTAAAATGGTAAAATTGTCCTTCTTGCATTAATAGTCAGAACTTTTAATGGCTCATATTTGCTTGCATGATAAAGTCCACACTTGCAAATTGGCAGCACCAGCTTCTGCTAACCTATCCTTCCCACCTCATTTCTTTCTGTGCTCTCCTTGCCTTACCCCTCAGCATGGCCAGCCCTTTACACCTGGTGGCCTGTCATGGGCCCTCGTACCTGCATTGCCTCTGTTGAGGCTGCCTCTCTTCCCTTTCTTCTCCTTCAGCATTTCTGCTCAAATTTCTACATTCTTTTTTTAAACCGCTTTATTCAGGTATGATTGACATACAAAAAGCTGTAAATATTTAATGTATGCAACTTGATGAGCTTGGAGGTAAGTATACATCCGTGAAACCATCACCATATTCAATGCCATAAATATATATTTTGCTTTCAAAAGGTTCCCCCTGCCCTATCTATCTATCTATCATCTATCTATCTATCTATCTATCTATCTATCTATCTATCTATCTATCTACATATCTATTTATTTGTGATAAGAAAATATAAGATCTACCCTCTTAGAAAATTTTTAAGTATACAATAGAGTATTTTAAGCTCTATGCTGTACAGTCGATCTCTAAGACTTACTTCTTGCGTAACTGAAACTTTATACCCTTTGATCAAAATCTCTTCATTTCCCCCTCCCCCCAGCCTTTCATAATCACCATTTTACTTTCTGCTTCTATAAGTTTAACTATTTTAGATTACTCATATAAGTGGGATCATGTAGTATTTGTTCTTCTGGGTATGGCTTCTTTCAAGGAAACAATAAACAAAGTGAAATGGCAACCTATGGAATGGGAGAAAATATTTGCAAACCATATATGATAAAGTTAATATCCAAAATATATGAGGAACTCCTATAACTCAATAGCAAAAAACCAAATAATCTGAATAAAAAATGGGCAAAGGACCTGAATAGACATTTCTCTAAAGAAGACATACAAGCGGCCAACAGGTACATGAAAAGGTGCTAACATCACTAATCATCAGAGAATGCAAATCAAAACCACAATGAGCTATCACCTCACACCTGTTAGAGTGGCTATTATCAAAAAGACAAGAGATAAGTTTTGGTGAGGATGTGGAGAGAAGGGAACCCTTGTGCACTGTTGGTGGGGATGTAAATTGGTGCAGCTGCTATGGAAAACAGTATGGAGATTCCTCAAAAAACTAAAAATAGAATTACCATATGATATAACAATCCCACTTCTGGGTATTTATTTAAAGGAATTGAAAGCAAGATCTTGAAGAGATATCTGCCCTCCCATGTTCGTTGCAGAATTATTCACAATAGCCAAGACATGGAAGCAACCTAAATGTCTATCAATAGATGAAAGAATAAAGAAAATATGGTATTTACATAAAATGGAATATTATTTAGCCATAGAAAAGAAAGAAATCCTGCCATTTGAGAAAATATGGATGAAGCTGGAAGACATTGTGCTTGACTTTCAAACCTGACTCAGATATCACCTACATTGGAGTTCTTGCCGTCCTTGAAGGATGATTTAGTGGTTTCTTCTCTTTATAGAACATTAGCTTCTAACATTTATATGTTAACATCTATATGTCCATTTCTAACAAGAGTAATGTTATAACAAATTTTTATATAGACACTCTGTTAGGTCATTAAAACAGTTAATACTTTACATTATCATTGTTCACAGCTCTATCTTTGGTAATAAGAATGTAAACACTTCATGGAAGGTGTTTCTACTATTAATATTGGTGTTTTCTCAAGTCCTTACCTATAAGGAAGTGTTCAATAAATGTATGTTACTTAAATAAAGGAGATTTTACACCATTATTATGGAGTTACTGTAGTGTATGCCGTTACTATAATTATGTTTTATAACAAAGATAAATATGGAGTTAAATAAATGTGAAATGCTTTCATTATTCTGAGTTTTTAAGTTGGCATAATTGTATTGAAATATTAAATAAGAATATATAAAATGAATATAAGAGGAAATTTGTTTTAATAGAACAAAAGGAATAAATCAAAACCAAAGATTAAACAAAATAGTCCCTGAGTAGATAAGAAGATATCTTCCTCTAGGAAAAGAGTAAAAATAGGATAAGACATTTTTATTTAATTTAATTTCATGTTATGTAGTGTCATGTCATTTCTTTTCATTTTATTGGAGGTGGGGTGGGGGTGGTGACAGTAGTTGGAAATGCTGGAGTTAAACTTCTTTGACTCCTCATCCAAATCCCATCCAGATGTGGGGATACTTTCAATAAAATGTCACCATGTGAGGGGAATTACCCTCAGCAATGTCATGGGCAGGCTGGATGCATGGCCATCAAGCTGTGTGCACATTGGCATGCAGTTAAAACCTGAGAGTTTAAATTGGCACATTTAAAACCTGAGAGTTTTAAAAAAGTACTGATTTCTGGTGCAAACCCAAAGAGATTTCTGATTTAATTGATCTGGGGTATATTTTGAGCATCAGGAGTTTTTAAATGTCCCAGGTGACTCTAATGTACAGCCAAGTTTGAGAACTCGGCTGAACTGAGACACTTCACAGCTGATTTATATTTTCCTCATTGAGGCAGGGAGACAGACAAAGGGTAAATAGAAATCAAGGTAAAGAGTTTCACACTCACTTCGTCATGCACTCAACAATGTTAGGACCATCCCCTATCCAGAACCTGACAGACACCTGGCTGCTGGGGTCAGGGGAGGGCAGTTCTGCATCTAGAGCCAGAAAGAGCTCTTCTCTTTCTTTCCACTACTCCTCCCTCCTCACGAGTACCTCTCTTTCTGAATCCCCTTGAAGGCTACGACTCACTAGGATGCTGTCAGCCCCAGTGAGCACAGTGGTGGGTCAGTGCAGGTTGCATGCTGCAGTGATAATGTGCTTATAGCTCAGGCAGAGAAGAAATGAACCCGGGGGCAAGAAATGACATGAATTACAGTTTTCCCTGCATTACTTTTGATGAAATAAGATAAACTCTGCACGCATAGATCCCCAATTCATAATAAGAGAGCCTGAGCATGAGAACAGCAGATCATCTCAGATCTGTATAACAGAGCTTCTGAATCAACAGCTGTTGGATATTGGGAACTGGCTGTCCCCAGTGACCTTGAGTCGATGCCTCAGAGGTTTGGAGATGCTTGAGAGAAAGGAGCCAGCAGCATTCAAGAGAAGGTGAAAGGACACCCTGGGATGTGAGAACCCCAAACATGCAGAAGCCTCAGGACTTGCCCTTACCCGTATCAAGGAGGAGGAGGAAAAAAAGAACAACAAAACCAGCCATCAAACCCAGCGTGGGGTCAAGGAACTGTCCCCCACCTCAGAGAAGGAGAACATTGCACACGTTGAGAAGGTCTTGTCACAGGAAACATCTTGTGAGTTCACATCCATGTAAGTACTGGGAAATGTGTGAACTCTGAAACAGAAGATAACAAATGAGAAGGAAAGGCCAGGCTGAGTTGCAGTGGGGGGATAGAAGGGGAACCGGCTAAGATGCAGGTAGTCGTATAAATTTTCACTGCATGCAGAGAATCACATTATTGATTGCAAACCTCCCTCCCCCACTCAGAATTACTGATCTAAAGGACAAATGCACAATGCTCTCTAAGAACACGGGAAAAAGATGAGATGATGTAACTGACCAGAGGAGAAGAGCAGTTGCAATTAGGTAGAGAAAGAAAGCAGATGGATAGTAATTAAAGTAACAAGGAACGATGTAAGAAGAAAACTTGCATCAAAAACAAAACAAAACAACTCTGGGCCAATGGAAGAGTTTGCCATGATTCAGGGAAAATTCCTCAACCATGGAATTATGGAAATAGCAGTTATCGATAAACAAATCTGGTAAATTTTCTAAAGTTTGGGGATAATTTTTTTTTTTTACAAAGCTATATAGTACATAGCAAAAACAGGTTGCTTTCGAAGGAATACAAATAAGAACAGCTTCTGACTTCAAAAAATTTCCTTTGAGACCTCCTTTTTAACCCAGGGATTAGTTAGAATTGTTATTTAAATTCTAGTTCTTTGAGATTTTCGTGTTGTCTTTTTCTTATTGATTTTTAGTTTGGTTCATTATGGTCAGAGAACATACTCTGCGTATTTTAATTATTTTAAGTTGGCTGAGGTTTGTTTTATGGTCCAGATTGTGGTCTATCTTGGTGAAGTTTCCATGGGAGATTAAAAAGAATGTGTATTCTGCTATTGATGGTAGCAATGTTCTGTATATGTCAATTAGGTTTTATTGGTTGGTTGTGTGATTCAGTTTGTCTATATTTTTGCTGATTTTCTGTTGAGTAGTTCTGTGATTTGGTGAGAAGGGGTATTGAAGTTTCCAAATATAATTGTGGATTTGTCTGTTTCTCCTTTCAGCTGTATCAGTTTTTGCTTCATGTATTTTGAGGTTCTGATGGTTGGTGCATACACATTTGGGATAGTTATATATTCCTGGTGGATTGATTCATTTATCATTATGTAATGTCCCTCACTGTTGCTGGTAATTTTAGTTGCTGTGAAGTCTACTTTATTTGCTATTGACATAGTCCCTCTTGCTTTTTTTTCTATTAATCTCTCTGCCTTTTAATTGGAGTATTGAGACCATTTACATCAAATGGGTTGTATATCAATGGGCTTAAGTCTGACACTTTATTGTTTTGTTTCCTCTGTTTCTCTTTTCTTGCCTTCCTGTGAGTTACTTAAATAGTTTTTTAGAATTCCATCTTGATTTGTTTGTAGTGTTTTGAGTATATCCCTTCATCTAGTTTTCTTGGTGGTTGTTCTAGGTATTACAATATGCATGCGTGACTTACCACAGTCTATTGGTATTGGCCTTTGCCACATTGAGTAATGTGCAGAAATCATACTTGAATTTAAATCCCTTAACCATCTCCACTTTTAAAATACAGTTGTCTTAAGTATTTCCTTTTACATTGAGCACCATGTGAGAGGGTGTTCTAATTTTTGCTTTTGTCACTAAGTATGACTTAAGAAACTCATGAGACGAAGCTGGTCTGTTATGTATACCTGTTTTTAACACATCCTGATGTTCTTTCCTTGTAGAAGTTCTAAACCTTCTTCTGTTATGATTTCCTTTTTCTTTAGAAGACTTACTTTTGTTATTCTTAAAGGGTAGGTTTGCTAATGACAAATTTTCTTAGTTTTCTTTCAACTGAGCATGTATTTATTTCTCCTCCATTTCAGAAAGATAATTTCACTGAATATATAATTCACGGTGATCAGTTAAAAAACTTCAGCACTTGAAAAATGTGCCAATTCCTTCTGGACTCTATGGTTCCGAATGAGAAATCTGCTGTCGTTCGAGTTCGTATTCCCATCTCTTTCTCTCTAGCTGCTTTAAGATTTTTTCATTGTCCTTAGTTTTTGAAAGTTTAATTATGCTGTATTTTGGCATAACTTTATTTGGGTTTATTCTGTTTGGGATTCACTTAGCTCTTGAATTTTTAGATTTATGTTTTTTGCCAACCTTGGAAAGTTTCAACCATTATGTCTTCAAATACTTTTTCAATCATAGTCTCTCTTCTTCTTTTCAGACTCTGGTAATAAGAATGTTAGCTCTTTTGTTATTTTCCCATAGGTCCCTGAGTTGCTGTTTTTTTTCCCCCCCTAATTTATTTTCTCTGTTGTTTAAATTAGGTAAATTCTGTTGTTCCATTCTCAAGTTCATTGATTTTGTTCTTTTTCATCTCTCAGCTCTTGAGTACATCTAGTGAGGGTTTTTTTTATTTCTGTCATTTTATTTTTCAGTTCTAGAATTGCCATTTGGTTATTTTTTTTATTGCTTCTATTTCTTTGCTGAGATGTTTAAAAGTTTTTTTCCTTGTTGGAATTCACAATTACTTGTTGAAACATCTTTTGATACCTATTGTCAGATAATTCTAACATCTTGATTCATTTCATCGTTGGTATCTGTTTATTGTCTTTTTCAAGTTGTGATTATCCTGATTCTTGTGTGAAGGGTATTTTCAATTGTGTCCTGGACATTTTGGATATCATATTATGAGACTCTGAATCCCATTTTGTGTCCCACCCCCCGCTTTTTTTTTCAGCAAGCAATCCCTCTGTTGCAGTGTAGCATGAGGACCAGACAGATATGTATGTTTAGCTTTCCACTTGGCCCTGCTGATGCCGTCCTGGCAGAAATGGAGCACTGCCCTACATTCCTTGTTGCAGAGGGTGGGGATCAGAACTCTCACTCAGCCGTGCTGATGCATGCATGGCAAAATGGGGCACCAGCTCACACTATCTCATTGTCCTTGAGTAGGGGATATAGGTTCAGCCTCCATGGGCCCTGCTGACACTGGGGGACAGATAGCAGAGTAACAACTACTGCACCCTGCACAGCCTCCTTCAGTTTCATTGATGCTGGGTAGGATGGAGGTTTAGCTCCCCACGGGCCTCACTGACAGGGCAGGGTGTGAGGTGAAACCAGGGTGCTGATAGCCCTGCTCCACAGGCCACATTCAGTCTTGTTGCTGTTAGGTGGATGTGGAGGCTACACTTCTTGTTGGTCCTTCTTGATAGGGCAGAGGCTGCAGTGAAGCAGAGTGGTGACTAGTCCCACCTCACTAAGTCTCATTGAGGCCACGCTGGGGTGGAGGCTCAGCTCATCTCTGGACCCGGGTGGGGAAACCATAGTGACACCTGTCTCTGTCAGGCAGCAGCGGAAGAGAAGCTTCCAGTGGAACCTGTTGAAATTGCAGAGAGTGGGCAATTCTTCTGGTGGTGTTTGCCTGGAATGGGTGGGTATTGCCAAAAGGTTTTCTTTGGTTAGGCCACCCTTTTCTGGGTCCTTTGGCTTTTCTCAGAGCTTTTCTTCTCCGTGCCTGTTGGCAGTTCCCATTTGGAGGCTTCTGCAGTGCCTTGTCCGGCACCTCTGGGAGGCGGTGAAGAAAGCAGAGAACTCGCCAGTGTCCTTTCTCACGTCCGAGGGCCCCTGGGAGCCCCCACCTTCTTCCCACTTGTCCAAATCTTCCTGTGCTTGTTGTTGCGTGATGTCCAGGGGGTTTTGGTCATAAAGGAGAGGACCTGGCAGTGTTGTGGCTACTCCAGAATCTGGCCTCTGACTTTTTAGCCACAACCTCAAAAACCAGCAGGTTATGGAATACTGCCTATGGAGTGTGGAAAGAAAAAGCTATACACTCCAAATTCTGTTGCTCATAAAGTAGGAAGAGATTGCTCATAAAGTAAATAAGCCACAGAGATATCCATATGTAGATTGCGGCTCAAAAACATGCTGCCAACACATTCCTCCTAAAAAAGGATGCCCAAAGACAGTCATTTGAGAGATAATCAAAAGTAATATCACAAAAATGTTGAATGCACAGAATGAATGAAAGAACTTGGTAAACGGTTCTGGTGAAGCACATAGATTATACAAATGTTTGCATGCATGTAGTGAAAAAATTAGTTGAAGGTCATGAATGATACATGAAATAGAAGATAAATAATGTAAAACATAATTCAATAATAATTATGTGTGTATGTAAAGGAAACCCTGGAAATTTTGAAATACTATCAAAATGTAAGTACTGATTACTTCTGGCTGCTTTTGATTGGATTATGATTTATTTAAATTTTATTCTTTATCCTATTCTTTATTTAAAACCTTTTTACAATTGGCATCTACTACTCAGTAAGAGTCATAATTAATCTTAATACTGAGAAAAAAAGTCTTTTTTCCGGGAGAGATTAAGAGGAGGAAGAGAGACAGGAAGTCATCAAAACGCCTCTAGTTGGAAAAGCTCATACATTTCTCTTAATACTCTGTCAGATTAAATTAACATTTTTACTCTTCCATATCTCACTGGTGATTCATAGTGAATTAATTAAAAGAACAAACTTTTTCACATATATTGATGCCAAGGCAGGCCTTTTCTTTTGGTGTAGATGCTCACAGACATCCGGGCATTAATACTTGCAAAGATACATTTTACAGGAGGAATGAACCCAAAAGTGACTGCTTGAATTGGAGACAAGTTAAGTATCTTGCTATTATAATGGATATTGGACAAAAGCACAGATGTGCATTTTTATAAATGACAAATATACAGAGTCTGGAAACCATAGAAGATGTAGCTATAATGAGAATCCTAAATGAGAAAACTAAGTTTATACATTTATACATTGCTGTGTGCCAATTCTTAGAGAGAAGAGCCAGAATATAAATAAGAATAATCAAACAAAAATCATTCAAATATATTCAAAATGTACATTCAGAAATGTCATTTCTGAAAACCTTTGAAGTGATGCTGGAGAGCCCTGAGTGAGCCTCTTGACTCACTTGTGGTGCTGAAACCATCCTCCGGGCCTTGAGGAGCACTGGGCCTTTCACAACGTCCACCCCAAGATTCTATCGTGCTACAATTGTTACCTAAATAACAGTTCTGAGCACACACAATACAATAGAAATAACAACCTAATTACAGAGACTGTCTATTGCAATAATGTCATTTTTACAATGAGAATATCAAAGACTGTAAACGCAGAACATGGATAAATTAGGATCCAGAATATTGGGGTTATAGATCTCACTCTGCTACCAATGGTGTTTGGCCTTAAATAAGCCCCTAGAACTTGCCTCTGCCTCAGGTTCCTTCCCTGAGGACCCCTCCCCCAGCCCCTGCACCTGCATTTTCTCTAGGTTAGTCTCTGTCCCAGGAGAATCACATTTGGCAGGATTCCTGACCTGTGAGACAGATCGTGTCCCTCCTTTCTCTCTTCAGATCTGTGGGAGGAGCTCTGATTTCTAAAGTTCCGCTATTTGAAGGAGCACAGGGCTGTAGAGAGGAGTAGCATGTGTGAGTGGGCCTGGGTAGTTGTAATTTCTCCTCCCTGCTGCCTCTTGTTCAGGGGTACAGGGAACCATGGACTCTTGGGGAAGAGGGTTACCTGCTGCCTATGTTGTCTTTGTTCTTTCTCTCATTACTCTTTTATTTTTGAGAAAATAGGCACATATGTCCCCTATTTAAGTAACTCTAGGTCCCTCCTCCTTTTTACAAAATACAAACAAAATCTCAGCACTGATACAAAGAAAGGTTAGCTTGGTTTTGAAATAGGTTTAATCCCGCAGAGCTGCTTCTACAGGATAACTGTGGTCTGGAAAGCATCTACTGTAGTGATAGCCAAATTGCAATATCAACATTAAAAGCTCACCCACCCTTCGTAAACCAAAAAGCTCCATGAGTTTCCCCAGTGCACACGTTCCGCCCATACTCTAAGAGGGCGGCACTACCTTGCAGATGGTGGGCAACCCCCCGGATCTGCCCTCCTGCTGCCTACCAGCGCTGTGCTAGGGATCAATGAGTGTCGTCATACTGGATCCTTCCCTAGGGAGCTCCCTGCCTTCCTCCACACTCTGATCCTGAAACCCTGTTTGGTACCACAATCCTTGTCCTTCGGCCTTGTGTGTAGTCTGGTCTGTGGGTTGCATCCCACCAGGTGTGGAGAACTCTGCAGGGAGGGCCTGCTCATTCTGCACCCGTCGGCATGCTGCTATGGAGTGGGCACCTAGTTGGTGCAGGTTGAATGACTTCTCAGTCCTGGGAAGGAAGAGGTGTCAAATCTCTATTTGACCCTTGCTGACACTCCATTTGTGTCTGGTGGCCAGATTTCCACACCAAAATCAGGACAAAACCAGACTGTTGTTTGACTTCAGGTCTGACAGTGGCGCGCTGTTGTCTTACACAAGCTGCTGTAAATGCCCAGTCAGGGAATCTAGTCTCTGAAAGCAAGTTGAGGGATTTTCCTACTTATGCAATGGCCTTCCTTCTTAAACACTGTAGTCTAAGGACCTTTCTTTCTCCATATCTTTCTTTTTAAAGAGAATTTCTTAATTTCGTGGTGGATGTGGGAGCAGCTGTGGGATGGAATTGAGCGTCATGGTGAACCTTTGAAGAAGTGCATGGGACTCTTCGTGTTGCATTGAGTGCTGAGCAAGAGGGCTGTGTTCCAGGGTCGTTAGGATTCCCTGTTGGGCAGTGGCAGAGGAAGCGCAGAGCATGTGCACTTCTTCCAAAGATTATATTTAAATATTTACTGTGTGTAAAATATGTAAATTATAGGACCGGAAAGCCAGCGCCAAATGAAAGCTGTGGCCCCTCTGAATTATTTATGACTGGAGGGCCCCGAGAAGGAAGGGGCAGCTACTGGAAGGAAGGGGTTCAGGTATCGGCAGTGGCGGCTTCATACTTCTCAGATGCAGCGTGCAGCAGAACCTGGGAAGAATTATATTCCGGGAGCAAAAGCACAGGAAGAGAGTGCAGGATGGCTGCCATCGACAGGCTCCCTCTAAGGCCCATGACGTGAAATGCATCAGCTTCTCCCCCTGCTGCCGGAGTTGAGGCTTTCGTTTCTGTGTTAGCATGTTGTTGGCAGCCACTGTGTCTCTCAGTGTAGTGGGAAGGTTTTCAGTGCCCTGTGTACTAATAGGTGATTTGATGGCAGAGGCACAGACCTGGGACTCTGGACGCATGGGTGCTGCCTATGTCAGGAACAGGCTACCGTTCCTCGTTCCTCTCTGTTCCTGTTTCAGCTTCTGGAAAACAAGGGTGTGTCCAAGCTAGACCACTTCATGGGACTCCTTTTCCCTGGAGGAATCTATAATTGTGGGATGCTGCAAGCCGATTTACAAAGAAATGCATGCACATCGTACTGGTTTCTTTAACACAGAATTTTATCATCAGATTACTGAATGAGAAAATGTATTATGAAAACATCCAGAATAGGGTCTGGCACATAGGGGAATTGCTAACCACAGGAGCAGTCAGTCATTTCATTGGTGAGATAGGGAACCAGATGTACTCTCACCTTCTAGATTAAAACCCTAAAAGGGCGACACCAATCCAGCATATTTGCGAAGTGGAGGGCAATAAATTCAAAACAGAGGAAAGAGGGTACAGAAAGCAAATAGTAGAGTACTGTTTTTGATCTTTCAGCCATGATTCTAACGATTTAAAGTAAGAAAACATATTTATACAACCTGATCAAAATAAAGATCCAACCATGGAGGTTTAAAATTTTATTATTGAACTTGCCATAAAAACGTTTGTAGCTTTTCACTGGAGAAAGAGCAGGGCAGGGCATTTGATCTCTAGCCCCTCTCCTTCCTGCTGTACAAATACATTCCTTGAAAAATCAGAAGTGTGTGCTGAAGGGAGGTGCGTGTTACGCTTATGGGAAAATGGGTGGTGGTGCCTGCAGCCCAAGACTGGAATCCTAGCTACATCACAGGCTGCCAGACCTGGGAAGGTTTCTCAGATTCTGCACCTCAGATGCTGCTTCTGTAAATGGGCGTAATAATACCAATGCGATGGAGTTGCTCTATAAGAATTTATACAAATGACTTAATGTTCTGAACGACATACAGCATGTGACTATGGGTCGATTTTCACATACTTTGGGATACCAGCCCCTTCTCTCTGCTTACAAGTATGTAAGGACTCAGGACCTAAGAAGTGCCTCTCCCTTCCCTTTACATCTCTCAGTCCTTCTGCAAGAAGGTGTTTGGAAATTAACATCACCATCCAGCAGACATGAAAAAGGAGAGTGGGTGGGCAAGGAAGTCTAAGGAAAAGGTGAAATGTGCTGCAGTTAGAGAGTATGGAAGCATGATAACAGTCAGGCTTTTCAAGTGGGAATATTGGGAGACTAGGATAACAGGAGAGTTTTGAACTTTATTGTAAAGGGCATCCATGTCCAGATAGAGAATATGGACTCTATTTTTCTTTCTATTTCTTTTTGGGAATTCTCGAAGGCTGCTGGAGAGAGGATCGATGTTATTGGAGAGAGGCAAACCGAGAGGTGATGCAGTCAGGATGGTCCAGAGAAGGAATGTGATGTGTGTGCATGAGGCATGGCCATGTGGCATGGAGGTGAAATGGAAGTGACAGAACTTGACAACGTCTTGGCTATGTGGGGTGAGGAAGAGGGGAGACGAGGATTCATAATTTTTGAGACTGCTGACTGGGAGGATGATGGAGACATTAATGGTAGTGGATAAGTTGAGGGAGGAGTACATTGGCAGGCTGAGGATGGATTTTGTTTTGGATTTAACACACCCACAGGGCACATGGGGGCAGATGTATAGGAAATATCTTATCATAGTCATGGAGGCTCGAGAGGACCCAAGGATCATGTGAGGATACAGGGAGAAGAGAGCCCAGAGTGGGACTCCTGGCCATGCCTGTAGATCTTCTAGATGAGGAGAAGACTCCAGCTATGGAGGGTGTTCTGACTGCACTAACCGTCTGGAGTGAACACAGACCCCACGAGTCAGTGCCTTTACTTCAGACACCAGCTACACTCCCAGAGTCCCAGGTCACCCTCACTTTTGACCAGCTGGCTATAAATTTGAGGGTTCCCATGACCCCGTCAGTTTCCATAATTCCCTAGAATGGCTTACAGAACTCAGGAAAGCACTATGTTTGCAATTACAGTTTTATTATAAAGGATGCAAATCAGGAGGACCAGCCTAAAGAAGGAACTCATAAGGCGAGGTCTGGGAGGTACGCAGACTTCCACGCTCTCTTCTTGTGGAATCCGAATGTGTCATCCTCCCAGCACATCACAGCAATGTGTTCACCAGCCGGGAAGCTCCACCAAGCCTCAAGTCCCAGAGTTTTCCTTGGGGTTTCATTATATAGGCATGGTGGAGAAATCACTGGCTGCATGACTCAACTCAGTCTCCAACCCTCTTTCCTCACAGAGGTCAGGCTGGCCCAAATTTCAACTCTCTTATTATGTGCTTTTTAATATTTTTTGAACCTGCCTCCTTGGACCAACTTCTCCCTCCAAAACATTGCGGACTGAATCCATTTCCTGTGCTCCATGACAATTCTTTAGCTGTCTGAAGACATTTTCACGCTGCCTCTTGCCCCAGGGGTGTGTTTGTGTATTTTCAGGTTAAAACGATTCCAATATTCTCCTGTGTCCTTAAAATAATATAATTTCCAAATCCTCACTCAGCTAACCACGTTTCTCTGGATGCTTTCTAATCTAGAATGCTCTTATTCATATGCGCAGCCTGGAGCAGCACATAGCATTGCAAATATGGTCCCACCATCTCCAGCACCCAGTGGGACACTTGCTACGATGGGCAGGATCCCATACTCTTATAAGCACTGTTTAAAGTCCATGAGCTTCTGTACAACCTCCTGACAGGGTTGGCTGTTGCTGGGCTGCTCACCATATGCAAGGCTGCCTGTGAGTCAGCACTTGAGCTAGAATGGATGGGAGCTGGCAGATACTGTATGGAGGTGGGTAGAAGTCAAGTTCAGGGAAAGAAAGACAGAAAAGGGAAAAACAGGTGGGTGTTATGGGTCCTGAGAGGCAAGGGGTCAAGACCATGCAATTCAGTTCATGACGAATGTGGAAATCAAGCCCAGGATGTACGAAACCACACACAGGCAATCGGGACACACACTGGGAGCCTGGAACAGAACATTTGGACAATATTAACTTATAATCAAGGAAATTGTTCTGGAAAACTGTATGGGAGACTTGCTGAACCAATAGCTCCCACTATTCTTTTGCTATGAAACAGTTTGCTTCAGTGTGTGGCTGAGCCCATGGTGGAAGAGAAAAAGGCTGGCAGAGCTGGAGAGGGGAGCAGGTGGCAAATGGACAGAAGTCAAGATGCCTGGTGGCAAAACTGTTGGGATTTTGGAGCAGTGTCGTCTTTTCACGCTCCGTGCCTTTTAATTTATTTATGTTTACTTATACCCCATGGTGTTTCTGTAAAGACTTAATATGCCCTCATAAGTGAATGCAAAATACAGACAATAGGCTAAATTAAGTGAGCCAAAACAAGAGGAAAAATGTAGGAGCGGCACTTGAAATGGAGCCAGGACATTGGCCTGTTGTGTCGGCCTCCACATTCAGGCTGCACGCTTAGCTCCAGGCATTTGGAACAACCAATCAGAAGAGGGAAGATTCATTAGTCTCACAGCTGACAATAAGATGAAACGCTGTTTGCCTGAAGTTCTGGAGTTCTTGATACAACACTGACTGGGATTGGCTGGGGCGGGAGAGCACACCGTGTGATGTCAGGAACAGCCTTGGTGATAAAATCCTTTAGTTGATAAGTTGATGGCGATTTCTCCATATTGGCTGCTGGTGTTACACTAATGCACAAACCCCAAAAAGCAAACAAAGAAGAACAAAACAACTCCAAAAACAAAATTGAACCAATGAAATGGTTCAGTTTTCCATCTAGGCTGGGCTTGATCTGGTTGTGAATTTTTGAGTATTGCCCTGGTTTCCATCAAATAATCCCCTTTTCATCTTGTCATTTAGCCTTTCTGAGTCTGTTTCCTCACAGTAAAATATGGATAATATATTATGTAGGCCAGAGGGATGCTTATAAGGATTAGACAATAACATGTGGTAACATGTTGGCACAGCACCTGTCATGTAACACATGTTCAATACATGCTGGTTTTTTCTGACAACAGCAGCGACTACAAATATCCCGGCACAAACTGCCATTTGAATTGCTTGATGGGATTTGCCATTCTTGGGTGCTAATGGACCATGCCTGGGTGAATCTACGAGGAGATACCTTACGGGCACAGAGGGTCCGTGTGGTTTGGAGGTGGGCTGTCTGCTCACCGTGCAGGTAGAAGGCTTGCAGGCTCACTTTTCAATTTGTCTTTCGCAGGAATAACACTCTATAGCCATCCATATGGAGGGGCCTTGCTGAACGAGGACAAAATGTGAGTTTAAGGAATGCTGGGGGTGTGGGTGGGCAACTATGGAGCAAAATCTTTTGGCTACTTAGGGGTGGTTTTGATCCCTCTTCTGTGTTTTCCCTGAGTGATGCTGGGATATGTAGTCAGTGGCATAAAGCTCGGGCATTTCTTTGTAAAGTGTGAGGAAAAAGATTATTAAAAGAGGAAGCACATTGATTGAGCTTCAGACAGAAGAGCATATCATGCAACTGTATTTCTAAGTAGAAATTATTCTAAGGAGATGATTTCCCTGAAGCTCAGGGGACCCCAGTTCTTCCAGACACTTTTGTGGGTTAAAATCTTAAAACATGGCATTCATATAAGTACACATAGTAATACCTCCTTGAAAATTTCTTGTACAAGACTTTCCTCAAGGTTCAGATGGAGACATGAGTGGTGGTAAAGCCAGAGCTCTTTATGAACAGAATTAAGTGTCAGTCTTCATTGTCTTATAAAAGGTGAAATGCTTTTGCCTGTCTTCTCCTTTTTCCCATCTTCCTTTTCTATCATACAGTTGACAAACTTTTAGTTAAAAATGGATAATAAGTATTATTTATGTATTTCTTATGACCTACAAAACTGAGTTGCAGAACACAAATCTGTTTACTGGGCGTTCTCTCCTCAAGTTGTTAGCATGGCAAGAAGCACGCCCTGCAGTTTGTCCTCATGTTCATATACTGATTTGCAGCTTCCACCTTCAGCAGCGTCTCTCACCTGCCCAGAAATCTAGGTATAGGCACATTCATGTCTATTATAAAGCAAGGTGGGATGGATGGGAATGTGTGGACTGTTCGTGATGAGCCTTTTCATCACGTCGGCCATCTGAAATACTGCCTGTGCACTGAGTGTTCCTAAAGAGGGGACTGTGATTGACTTGAGACATATAGGGTATTAGTGCTCCAGCTCAAAAATGACCAAGAAAGTGTATAGTGTCTATTATTACAAAAACACCTGGATCTATCACAGGCTATTTTTGCTATTGTGAGAGACTAAATTCAGAGATGGGCCAGTGACGTGTGGAGCTATAGCTAATACCCACCCATCTGCCTCGCACAGGGGTTGCTGTCTAGCTAGTGGTCCCAACGTGGGCAAAGGCCACAGCTCACCATGGATGCCACTCTGCTGATGTCTTTTGTCTTGATTGGGAGTCAAACTCAGTGGTCAAGAGTAGACTTCAGACAGGCAGACTCTGAAATGTCCCTCAATTTTGCCCTCCTCACTTATGTCTTCTATACAGAAATCCATGTCTCAAAAGGCTGTTGAGGGGATTTAATGAGAATCCAGGCCCTCGGCCAATATTCCTTGCTGATCATAAGTTCTTAATTCATGATTTTCACTGCTGTATCCTCATCAATGATTGTTACTAACAGAAAGAAGACTTGTGTTTTTTGTCTAACGTCTGACGAGCTGTGTGTTTTGCCTACAGCCTGGAAAGCATCCGTCAGTGTGGTGTTGCCCTCTGCATTGTGCTGGGATTCTCTATCCTGTCTGCATCAATCGGGAGCTCCGTAGTGAGGGACAGAGTGACTGGAGCCAAGAGGTTGCAGCACATATGTGGCCTGGGCTACAGAACATACTGGTTCACTAACTTCCTGTATGACATGGTAGGATTTGGGAATGATGTTCCCTGTGCCTCCACATTGGTAATCTCTTTATGTGTGTGTGTGTGTGTGTGTGTGTGTGTGTGTGTATGTGTGTGTATGTGTGTAGAAGAGGCTGGCCACCTCTATCTACAAAAGAAGGATCATTTTATTGGTAAGCGTGTTTCAGGTTAAGTCTCCTTGACTTATCACCATCAGGCACTTGTAATTGCTTTGTAAGAGGGAGGACTGACAAGCCACAGGCTGGAGATCTGGGAAATTAGGGACCTCCACAGAAATGCAAAGATTTTTATCTGGAAGATGAGGAAATAATGGCCTTCAATATGCTCTTTTCGAGGAGCTGGAAGGTGAAGGAGAAAAATCGTTAGAAGTGATCTGTCACCTGCGCCCACTACCAGCTCCAGTGTGACCAGAGCCCCTAACATGTATAGCAGTCTTGGCATGTCCTGTATGTGGTCAACTCTCCAGTGGAAGCCTTCCAGGTCACTGTCTTTGTCCTTAAGAGGACAAGAATAATGCGGTATTATTCATTCCCTAGAGTTCAAGACACTTAACTGGAATCAAAAAACACATCTTCAGGTCAATGGCTACTTTCATTGTCATGTAGAATTGTCCTTTCTAGGAAAGTGATATCCTTGTTCTCATGATTGCGGCTCATCCTATGTCATGGAATATCTTACTTCAGTCAACAGAAGGCAGGAAGAACCTGACATTTACCAAGCACCTGCCAAATGCCAGATGCCACACTAGCTGCACAGAATCTGGTGTATTAACACATTGTTTTCATGTAATGTCTACTCCTTTGACTTGGCTTAGAATTTAGCTGATTTATTTCCTTTTGAACATGTAACAATTTACTTTTTACAATTTACATGGGTCACACCTAAGTGACTTCAACCTTTTAGGAGATCATTAGTGTTGTCAGAGTTTCCCCCAAACCTGCCTAGCGAGAGAAATCACCCGGGGCGCTGAGGAACAGTGACGTTTCCCTGGGCCTGTCCTTCATTCATGATTCTATTCTGTAGGTCTGGTGGGACTTAGAATCTGCATTTCAGTCAGCACCCAAGGAGATTTATGAAGGTCAGCCAAGAAAGACTGAGAAATGCTGTCCTCAACCCCTTCATCTTTCCTGAAGGATACTCTTGAAGCAAGAGAGAGGAAATGACTGTCCAAGGTCATGTGTCCAGTCAGTGCAGAGCCAGCCTTTGAGTCCTGGTTCAGTTCTGTTCCCAGAGCTGTACACTGCTGCTGGCTGCTCCACTCTGCCATACTTTCCAATCAGTGATGTGCAATGACCACAGCCTTCCCAGAGAAAATGCAAGAGGGTGCCCCAAGAGAGAATAAGAACTTGCAAAGGAGAGCCATGTTTCCAGGAAACCAGGGAGATTCAAAGTTTCCAAATCCCCGAATCTCCGCCCTTTTTTTGCATTCCTTGGTTTATTACCCCCTTATTACTCCCACTGCACGTGGCTCCTCTTTGCTCTGCAGATGTTTGCTGTGGGGTTTAGGGTGGGGAGGATTATTTTCATCTTGGTAGACTGTTTTCCACCTCACCCAATCATTCCCTGCCTAATCTATTCAATGGCTCATTTAACAGATATGTTTGAGGGCCTGCACTGGGTCAAGGTGTGTCCAAGGTGCTGGGAATAAAGCCCTGAACAAGGCAGAGAAGATCTCTCCCCGAATGGAGTTTATGTTCTTATAGGAGGAATCGGAAAACAAACAAGTAAACAAATCAATACTCAAGATACAGTTGACCCGTGACTGGATTTATTGAGACAGTGAAAGAGGATAATGGGATGGAGGGTGATTTCAAATCAAGAGGTTAAAGCAGGACTCTGAGGAAGTGACATTTAAGCTGAGATCTGAAAAGTTAAGAAGGATTTAACCATGTGGATGGTGTTGAGGAAGAACTCTGCAGCCTGAGGCTCCAAAGCGAGAGGGAGCTGGTGTGTGAGAGCCCCCAGGGAGGGCCCTGTTGTCAGGCTGTGGGGAACACTGCAAGGCCGATGGGTAGGGAGGCAGGGAGTTCCTCGAAGGTGGTTATAAGGCAGGGCAAGGGATCTGTCCTTGGTTCTAAGTGTGGGAAGAAGCCATGTTTCACGGAAAGTGTCTAGATTCCTAGACGTTTCTGAAAGGAGATGGGTATGGGTGGCTGTGTTAGTTTGCTTGGGACACTGCAGCAAAATACCACAGACGGGGTGGCTTCAACAACAGAAATTTATTTTCTCAGTTCTAGAGGCTGTAAGTTCGAGATCGAGGTGTCACAGAGTTGGTTTCTCCTGAGGCCTTTCTCTTTAATGTAGACGGCCGTCTTCTCCCTGTGTCCTCACATGGTCTTCACTCTGCAAGTCTGTGTCCTGATCTCCTCATCTTATAAGGACACCAGCCAGATTGGATCAGGGTCCACCCTAATGGCCTCATTTTACCTTAATCACCTCTTGAAAGTTCCTATCTCCAAATATGGTCACATTCTGAGTTCCTGGGGTATCAATATATGAATTTTGGGGGACACGATTCAGCCCCAAACGGTGATTCTCCAAGGCTAACTCCACTGCTACAAAACTTGTGATGTGCAAAATAGGAAATATACTTAAGTAGAAGTTGAAATGAAAACTTCGCGATAAGGAGATAATGATAAATATGCCCATCTGATGTAACAAGTCCCTCTTTGTCTTTTTACTTTCTCAGCTCTTTCACTTGGTTTCCGTCTGCCTGTGCGTCACCGTTATTGTCGCCTTCCAGTTAACGGCTTTTACTTTCCGTGAGAACTTGGCAGCTGCAGCCCTCCTGCTGGCACTTTTTGGGTATGTGATGAGAAACACTGCTGCAGAATTATGGTTTGTTTTCTGAGAGAGAAAACCCCCGGGATGGCTTTGAACCTGCTGTCTGCTTCATGATTTTCTCTCTTTTCAAGCAATTACATTGCTTCTACAAGGGACACTGAGCAAACAAGCCAGAGCAAGATGATGAACGCCCGTGGAGGGGGCGGGTTGACACAGCTGTAATGGAGATGGCATTGGCCCTGTCTCAGACAGGCCCTCAAGCTGTTTGACAAACTTGTGAGGTTGGAAATGGATTCTCTGTTATTCTTGCTTCAACATTAATCTGGAGCTCGAACACATAATCCAGTTAGCTCTAAAATTGCCTTTGAGGAGATTCTCTCATGAAGCCCTATGTCTGGCATATTTTCCCTCTCCTGTGATATTAGTAGTTTGGAAATGTTTTGTCTAACTTATATCACTTGTTCTCAGAGGAAAAATAGCAAAAGCAGAAAAGTCATTTTATAAATTTCTCATTTATACACGCTAATCAGGATCATTGCTAGTGGTCCCCAAATTATACCTACTTGGTATCAGGAATATATAGTTGTGGGTCTTCTTATATGCTGCGCCTCTGTCTATATCCAGGCTAAGTATGTGAGAGATACTTGCTAATAGTGGGGACAATAATTAACATACTAATTTATTATAATTCAAGGTTAATAATTTTTTTAAACAAAGCATTCTGCTTTATTTAAGCCAAGATTACAGGTAAAATGATTTTTACACAGATCACAGTTATATCAGTGACCCAAAACATCAAATTAGGGTACAGAGTTTAACTTAAACAAGTATATGTCATTATTAGAGGACTAGATATACGATAGGGGACAGAGAAAGACAGACAAACAAACCTTTCTGGAAATATTGATATTGCTACTCACTAATTCTGGCCTTGGAAATATTAATCACTCTCTCTAAACCTCAGTTTCTTCCCTGTAGAGCTCCAATTCTGGTGCTGTGAAGATTAAATTAGGTAGTTCATATAAACCTCACAAACAGTGACTGGCAAAAGTTCCCATTTAATTAATTTTAGCCATATTGTTACTATTAGAATTGTTTTAGTGTTTACAGGATATTATGTTTTAAGTTATAAAAAATGCTTATGGCAGACACATGCTCATTTTATTCAATCAGAAATTTATGTTCTTGGACGTAAAGATCTATATTGGTGATTCCTAGTGCTAAAGAAATGGTTTGATTTCAGTTTATTGATCTAGTTGAATGGATAGTGTTGTCATGGTGCCTTGGAGCGTGATTAAATAGACTTTGCTATAAATTATTTTTGAATTTAGGAGAGCAGATTTCATTAAGTTTAAAGTAAGGTAAAATTTAGCCAAAATCAAGTGGTTAGAAACCCCTAAGAAACACGTTTTTAGTCTCCATTCACCTTGTTTTGCTTGTGCGCCCCTTTTAAGAGTCTGAATTAAGCTAAGAATTCTCTTCACGTGCATAAATACAGGATTTTTCAAGGAATTTCTGGAGATTCACAGATTTCTTGAAGTACGTTCATAGGCCAATAGGGGTGATGCAACTCAAGTGAAGAATTCTTAGGTGAGAGGGACTGAGAGGACCTGAAAAGATAACACAGACAGTGTTGGGGATCAGGCTAATTCTAGTGAAGAAGAGCCAAAGGGAGGCTGGCTAGAATCACAGGGTGACATCAGAGGGCCTAAGGATTAGTCCAGATTTAAACGGTAGTTCCTCCTTCATTGGATCCCAACCATGCACACAACTCTGGGACGGAGATCCTATAAAAGGAGGAGTGAGGCTCTGTGGGGTGCCACCGACTCCTAACCACCCCAGTGGACAAGAGGTCAGCTCACCCCTCTTGTCCCCACAAAGACCTGGAGGTGTAGGGGTCCAAGGACAATCTCAGGAGGGCCGAGTCCCGGAATGAGCTGAAACCTAAGAACATGGCCAGGCATTAACCTGGCTGTTTAACGGTTTGGAATCTGAAGATTTTAGGGCTTGGGTAAATGAATAGAGTCTCATAAGAGATAACAGAAAAGAATACCCAGTAAGAATTTTTTTTTCTCGAGATCTCTCTCTAGCAAGGAAATTTGATATTTAAGCTGGAAAAGGGGGAGAATTAGCATCAAAAAGAGGAAAATAACGCCTAAAAATGTCAGAAAGAAAAGAGAACCTAACATATAAAAAATCAAAA
Source organism: Diceros bicornis minor (assembly GCF_020826845.1). Classification (NCBI taxonomy): domain Eukaryota; kingdom Metazoa; phylum Chordata; class Mammalia; order Perissodactyla; family Rhinocerotidae; genus Diceros; species Diceros bicornis. The sequence goes on from NC_080780.1 coordinate 4,966,262, forward strand.
CCTTAGTAACGTATTTAGTGCTAAAGGATTGTGAAGATGAGGTGACAAATCTTGTTCTGAGTCTTAGAAAATTCATGCAATGTGGAGGAGGGGCCAATTTTCAAAGGAAGGAAAACCCCATAAATTCTAGAATAATTGTGAACAGTATGCCAATATCCAGCAAATCCTAAAATAATGAAAATGATATTATTATTATATTTTAATAAAAGAGTAAAGACTGGTAAAAGCCACCATATGTTCCACTAAAAAATAATAATTATACTCTATAAGGCAATTTAATTTTTTTTTTTTAAAAATTAAAAAAAACAGGAAGACTGGAGCTGCCAATATGTTGATTTGAACCAAGTATTTGAAAGGTAACTAATGAACGTGTAGTAAAAAAAAGTGATGGATGCATAGCTGGTGAAAACCACACTCAAAGACTGTTTGTTAATGTAGCAATAGAGACTCTCCGGGGGCATCAATTCAGTCTATGTCTTTGTCTCTGATTCTTTTTTGCTTAAACAATGCTTTGATTTACTTGTCAAATATTTAAATGACATAATCCCATATGGAAACCTTATGCAATGAGTAATGAAGTACAGATTCTGAACAATCTCAAATAGAGCAGAGATTATAGTGACGTGTTAATTAGTCCCTCAAGTACAGATCAGGGTGTCTCTGCTGCCTAGCTGGACAGTGAAACTACCACATTCCCAGGTTCCATTCCTGGGTATGGACATGCTGGTCAAAGGAGGTGATGATCTTGCTGTGCCTTGTGCCAGGCCCACCACCTCAGATGCCGTGTGAGGTGCTGCTACCCAAACGCCCCTGACCCCCACATTCAGAATGTAACAGAGAGTTGGCTGGATACCATGTCGCACGAGGGACCAAGAAAGACCTGGCCTTCCGTAGCAGAGGCTTAGGAGGACCAAGATGGTTATCTTTCGCTGTTTGTAGGGCTGTCACATGGAAAAGAAAAGCAGCTTGTCATGTGTTGTTCCAGAATATAGAGTTTGGATCAGTAGTTTTTCTGTGTGTGTGTGTGTGAGGAAGATCGGCCCTGAGCTAACCTCTGCCAATACTCCTCTTTTTTTGCTGAGGAAGACTGGCCCTGGGCTAACATCCATGACCATCCTCCTCTGCTTTATATGGGACGCCGTCACAGCATGGCTCAACAAGCAGTGCGTCGGTGCGCGCCCGGGATCGAACAGGCGAACCGCAGGCTGCCGCAGTGGAGTGCACGCACGTAACCGCTTGCGCCACTGGGCTGGCCCATGGATCAGTAATTTTAAGAGATTTTTTATTCACTCTAAGAAGGAATTTTACAGCAATTACAGCTACCCAAAATTTGACTGACAAATTGCTACTAATGCTTATATTTCAGTTATAAAAAATACTTTGAATACTATTGTTTCATCAGCTTGTCAAAGCAGCCACATGAGGGAGAGTAGCACCTAATTTATGCCCAGAAGAGACAGTAAAGGTGAGAGAGGGTGTGTGGTGTATGTCAGCCTGCAGGGCTGATTCCTCTCTGAAGTACTTTTTTTCAGACAGGGGTGTTGACTGTTTAAAGCACCAAAAGTCATAACCTACCTATTTGGTAATTAATTTAATTTAATTATTTAATGAAAATTTAATTATTTGGTACAGAAACTATTTAAGAACAATTGCTTTAAAGTTCTCACCTCCGTCTTGTGCGCTCTAAAATAATTTTCTTCATGCTCAAATTATGAGACAGATTGTTGTTGAGAGAATTTTTGGAAGCACCCTATGATTTTATGTATAATATTACATATACATTATATTTTCTGAAATATGAGCATGTATCCTTTGACCCAGGGACACATTCTGATATCATAGATTTCATATGGGAAAGGAACTATACTAAAATGATAGCTGTCTCAAGGGCCTAGCATCTCTCACATCATTTTGAAGTCTCATATTTTCAGAGTTAGTTAACGTATTAAGAAAACTCCGGGCATTTATAAGGCACTGAGGTATTTCATGTGAAACCACTAAATCCCTCTAAGAAAATGGGGTCAAGTTTACCTTGAGTGGGCAGAGAGCCTGTGGGGATATACAGGGGACTTAAGAGAAAGGTTGTCATTTAAAGTAAGTGACTTCTTTGCTGATATTCAGAACCATAATTGAAGTACCAGTTTCCTTTAGTGAGGTACAGTGGTATCGGGACAGAGAGAAGCTGAGGAAAGTTGGCTGTGAATGAGACCTGGCTTGAGGATATGGAGAAAGAAAGAAGGAAGATGGATCTTTTCATTTTAGGAACATTGCGGGTGTTTTCTTAGATCTTGGTGTCATCTGAAACTTGTGGGGGCTGCTTCTAGGGTGACACCCGTTACCACCCAGCTTTGGGGCCACAGAGAAATGCATCCCATTTTCAGCTGCTTCTCCCTCTCAGCTGTGGAGCCTCACTCAAGGTAGCTGAACCTTGTTCCTCCCTTTGCCCTATCTGTAAAATGGGATCACAGCACGTGCCTTCCCTGTTGTTGGAGTGAGATGAGGATTCCAGAACACCGTGAAAGTACACACAGTGCCCACATGGAGTGTAAAGGATGCTTCTTTTTCATCTTCATGCCTTCTTCTTATGTAGAGCTCTACAGCTTTCCGTTCTTGCCAGCTTTTAACCCTCAGTCTAACAATTAGGTATTATTCCTGCTTTACTGATGAGAATCAGAGCAAAGGAGTGAGCTCAGGCATGCCCTTTGGGGGATGGGATGGTGGGGACATCAGCTGACCTTCTCCAGATCACAGAGCTTCAAGTCCAGGCTCACACGGGACCCAGGTTTGACCTCCCTGTGCTCTTCTCATCATATTGTGGTATCCTCCATAGCCCCAGAAAATGTGCTTTGTCTTTGGAAAATACTGTGGGATTTCTTAAGTAAAGTGTTTCTGTCCACTAAGTGAGGAAAAACGAACAGCCCAATATAACATCGTATAATTCAGTCTCTATACAAATAAATGTTACAGGAAAATAAACATGATTTTTCACTTTACTTTTCAGATATGCGACTCTCCCATGGATGTATCTGATGTCCAGAATCTTTTCCAGCTCAGACGTAGCTTTCATCTCCTATGTCTCGGTGAACTTCATCTTTGGCCTCTGCACCATGCTGATGACCATCATGCCCCGTTTACTGGCCATCGTCTCCAAAGCTCAGGTTAGTGGGCTTCGGCACGGCCTCTCCAAGGGCACTAGTCAGAAGAGGAGGTTGACTAGGCCTATTTGCTTGCTTTGCCAGCTGGAATTAAATGGAAATGTGCAAGTATTCACCATCTTTAATCTCCAGAAAGACAAATTGACTCTAATTAACTAAACCATCTGTGCCTTAAAAGAGCTATGCCCAGGTTGGCAACAACTGACAAAAGCTGTGCAGGTTCCGCTACTCTAGTTGTGAAGGCAGACCTACGAACATGTTCACTGCTGCATCCCTGTTTGTTGATGAATTACTGATTGATGGTTGGAAGAGTGAATACGTGCCTGTGTCCTGTTGAAGTGTCACACGAGTAGGGGTCAAACATTCCTCTCTTTGGGGTCAGATGCTACAGGGTCGTAGCTCTTCGGGGTCACATACTACAGGGTAGGATTGGCTATAGTGGCTAACTACACTCTCAGACCACAGCAGATCTAGATTATTGGGGTGATTCTCTTCCTGGGGTCCCTGGAACATATTTAGTTTTGCTACTTTCAAAGTGTTGGAGCAAAAGGCTGCCCTGAGAATGGATCTGTGGTTAAGGAACATTTCTCTTGGTGAAGGAAATGCCTCTCTCAAAGAACCCTCTCTCCAACAGGCCATTTGCATCAGCAAGTCACGTTTTGAGTGTCATGCCCAGCAGGCAACTAGGTCAAGCTGCATGGAGTTCTGCTGACACATCCCTCTTGTCCCCATCCTGCTCCTCCCTCTGAGGCCTGGCCCCCGGTCTCTGCAGCTTTACCTCATCTTTCAGCCTTCAGCCTTCCCTGTGCCATCCATGGGAAGGGACTTAGAGTTTGCACTCTTCTCTGACACCTTATTTCAATCCATTTCTTTCTTGCTTTTTTTCCTCAGCTCTGTCCACACCGTTCTCCCCTGACTCCCTGCTGTCTGCATGGACTCCCGATTCCTCAGTAGTCCTGGGTGTTTGATTGACACATAGACTGAGAAAATAGCCTGGAAAAGGCCTGGCCCTCCCAGTTCTGGAGGATGTGCTGCTGGTCGTGTCTCAAATGAGTCAGAGACAGATGCCTGTTTAATTGGGACAGGCTCATGTTCTCATGACCAGACTTGAAGAGACTTAGTAGACTCTCCAGTGATGGCTCAGAACATTTTTTATTGTTATGCCTCATGTTGTTATGCCTCCTATTTGTATAGAAGTAGTGAAGTATGTGAATATTTATTATGCATTCAATGAAGGAACAATCTATTTTGGTGACTTTTACAGATCTGTTAGTGACACTGATCTGTATTAATGTGTCTAGCCTTTTTGCAGAACAATTAGTTGGCTTAAGCTTAAGGAGAATGCTGAAGTTAGCAGAAGCGGTGTACAGTTTCCCTCCTCCTCCATCAGGTCTCATATGACATGGGCCCTGAGGGATGTCAGTCATGATGAACTAAGGTGAGAAGGAAAACAGACTCAAGGTAGATAAGCCCTATGATGAGAAACTCAAAGCAGAGGTCTGCTCTAGGGGACAGGATCACAGAAAGAAAAGGAAAAAGAGGACGGATCATCCAGACTCAAAGAGGAAACTAGCCAGGAACCTTCGCATCCCTGAGATTGAAACACTGAGATTGGTTGTTCCCTCCAGTTATAAATAGCATTACTTCCTTGGAGAGAAATCAACAGGCAATAGGTTGTTTGCAAAAAAATGAGTCAAACTCAATTGTTAAATAATGAGAGACATTTTATTTCTTTTGCTAAGGTCTTTCTTTTCCTTAGGTCTTTATTTTGATATTTGCTTAAAAATCTCAATATTATAAATGAGTGATTTCAAATATTCATTTGTAAGTTATGGAGCAATATGTTCTTATAGAATCAATGAAAGAAACCAAGAAAGGTAACTAAACTCTCAGATCAGTCTTTTTTTTTTTTTTTTTTGTGAGGAAGATCAGCCCTGAGCTAACATCCGTGCTAATCCTCCTCTTTTTGCTGAGGAAGACCGGCTCTGAGCTAACATCTATTGCCAATCCTCCTCCTTTTTTATTTCCCCAAAGCCCCAGCAGATAGTTGTATGTCATAGTTGCACATCCTTCTAGTTGCTGCACGTGGGACGCGGCCTCAGCGTGGCTGGGCAAGCGGTGCGTCGGTGCATGCCCGGGGTCCGAACTCAGGCCGCCAGCAGCGGAGCACGCACACCCAATCGCTAAGCCACCGGGCCGGCCCTCAGATCAGTCTTAAAAGCCAGTATAACCAGTATTAACCATTGTGTATACAAACTATAATGCTAGTAAGAGCAGTTTATTTTTTGCCAAGTCACAATTTATAAGCTGATTTCTATAGAAAGTACATTTTGGGTTTTAACTCAACATGTGGCACATCTCTCTCTCCCATTGGTGAGGATTTGTCCGTGTTAGAATAGAGACAATTGTGAATTCCTTAAAGTCAGACCTAAAGTCATCATCATTAGTATGTCATTTCCTTAATTATCAGTTCCTGAGTTAAAAGTCTGTTTCTATCTTATATCAAGTAACAGAAAATCCTTTCATGTGGTACATTGTTTGATCTAGGGACATAGTTTTGTGAAAAATGGGATTAATAAGCCTCTTTAGGACTGGTTGACATCTATAAAGAGTGATAGTCAAGATAAGAACTAAGGGAAAATTAAATGAAGCTTTCATGTTTTTCCTGTGTCTAAATGTGAAAGACAGTAAGGCACAATATAACAATAAATGCCCCTAAAAGTCTTTACTGAATTTTCTATTGCTCCCAAATCACATTATTTAAGATTGCACTTATACTAGTCATCTTATAAGTTTGCATTATAAGGGAAAACAAGGCATTATTTACTATGAGATGTATAGTTGACAATTTTGTAAGTTCTTTAATTTCATGATATGATACATACATTGTTGTGTATTATAATGTACACATTATGATGATTTTGCTCCCTCATAAAATATTGTTTAGATCAATTATTGAGTTTGAACATAAGGAGAGAAAGACTGTAAAATGTGAGTGTAATTCTCGATTATATTTCCCTAGCTTTGCTTGGTAGTTACAGTGGTCTTTCTGGGTTAAACACTGTAAAGTATCTACGCTGAGTCTAAAGGACAGCTAAAGTGACCCACGTTTCAGTGAGTTTTCTCTAGAACCTGCGTTTTTTGGTGGAAAGACCTTATTCTTTGGACGAGAAAGACTGGGATCAAGTCCTGGCCCTACCACCATGTGCCTTGGACACATTAATCAGCCTCTTGAGACTGTTTCCTCATTAGAACTGAGTTTACTTCTCAGTACCTTGTACATTTATTGAGAGAACGAAATTAGGTAAAAGTTCAATAAAACTGGAGGCATACAGTACTTTACAGAATGCATTTAGTGGACAGTGATTAACATTGTAATAATTTTATCTCATTATAAAATAAAACTAATATTCATAAAATACCAGATGCTAAAGACAATTAAATTTATAGATGCTGAATTTTTATTTATATTCAATTTAAAAATTTTATTAAATATACAGCCTTTTTTGTTGTTTTTTCTGCAATTACATACTGTTTAATCTCTTTCTGTCTCCTTCCTTATTCATTCTGTCCTTGTAATACCACTTTATTCTAATATGTTTGATAATGACAAATACATATATTTAACATTTACTGAATGCTAAGTATGAACTAGGCATTTTACATGTTATTTACATGCTCACAGTCACAGCTTTTAGGATTATCCACTCATTTAACCACTGATGTCACCTTGTGACTATTAATGTCACCCATATGTCTTAGTCAGCCTGGGCTGCTATAACAAAATACCATAGACTGGGTGCCCTAAACAGTAGACATTTATTTCTCACAGTTCTGGAGGCTGGAAGTCCAAGATCAAGGTGCTTGTAGATTCAGTTCTTGATGAGGCCTCTCCTCCTGGCTTGCAGATGGCTGCCTTCTTGATGTGTCCTCACTTGGCAGAGAGGAAAGTCTGATGTTTTTCCTGTTCATATAAGGGCACTAATCCTATTGTGGGGGTCCACTCTCAAGATCTCATCTAAACCTAATTACCTCCCAAAGTCCCCACCTCCAAACACTATCACACTGGGGGTTGGGGCTTCAATATGTGAATTTGGGGGAGATGTAAACATTCAGTCCATAACATTCCACCTCTAGCCCCCCAAAATCCATGTCCTTCTCATGTGAAAAATACGTTCATTCTATCTCAACAGCCCCTGAAGTCTTAAGTTGCTCTAGTATCAACTTTCAAGTCCAAAGTCTCATCTAAATGTCATTTAAATCAGGCGTAATTCATCCTGAGGCAAATTCCTCTCCACTTGTGAACATGTGAAACCAGATAAGTTCTGTGCTCCCAAAACACAACGGTGGGACAGGCATAGGATAGACATTTCCATTCCCAAAGGGAGAAATTGGAGGGAACAAAGGGGTGAGGGGTCCGAAGCAAGTCCAAAACCTAGCAAGGCATAACCATTCGATCTTAAGGCTGAGAATGAGCCTCTTTGATTTGATGGCTGTCTGAGCGTGTCACTGAGTGACTGGCTAGGGAGGACCTGGGACACAAGGAGAAATGGAAGTCGTGCAGAGCTTTTAATTTGATTTCTTTTCTCTCTCTTTCACTGCGCAGAATTTACAGAACATCTATGATGTCCTCAAGTGGGTCTTTACTATTTTTCCTCAATTCTGCCTGGGTCAAGGACTGATAGAACTCTGTTATAATCAGATCAAATATGACCTGACCCACAACTTCGGCGTTGATTCCTACGTGAGTCCCTTTGAGATGAACTTCCTGGGCTGGATCTTTGTGCAATTGGCCTTACAAGGCACAGTTCTTCTCCTCTGGAGGATTCTGCTGCACTGGGATTTCCTGCAGCGGTTAAGGTAGGTCCTGCAGGCTCATCCTTGAATGGCATCAACTTATGAATAAAGAGGGAGAGAAAACTCCATCCTGGAGGTTACAAGATAAGAAATGTGCCTGATCAGTTTTATACATGGTTATAACAAGTTAAGATTTATTTTTCTTTTCTTCTTTCTTTTTTTGATTGATATGAGTCACCACACCAGGAAGGAGAATGTCAAAAGATAAGCTGTCAGCCTGTGAGATAATCATTTCAATTATTTAATTGTCTCACTGAATTTTCCCCTTTGAAATTGCTCAATTTCCCTCTTACTCTGATTGTAGCACCTAAGGTGAATTTGGTTGATACCATAACATAATTTATTTTTATGGCTAAATGGTGTTCACTCCTAGAAGCAGGAATATATGGAAATTCAGTGCTGATTACCACTTGCCCTTTGCCAGATCTCATTGCTATTAATGCTGTGTTCTTATCCTTGTTAGGCAAGGATGAAAGTCAGTAGCACAAGGGATCTGTGTATACATGTAGATATATAGTGGTCTAGAAGGTGTATGTGTGTGCATGTGTGTAGGCGTGCCCACAAGCACACACACATATCCCTACTATTCTAAATAGGATTTAAGGTGGCTTTGCAAGGATATCTAAAATATTTTCAGATGACATATTTGAAATAGATAAGGAAAACGTGCTTTCCTGTGTAGGGTCCAAAATGGTGTGTCTCTCTCTCCATGACCCATGTGGCCTGAATCTGTTGACTTGCTCTTTCCAAGTGAGGGATCCTTTATGGAGGAATGACTAATCAGGACCATGTCACTGGAGAACCTACTAAAAATTATGAAGACACACTATTGATATTTTATGTTGATCCTCCTCTAGAATTTTTTCCTTTCAGTCCTTTCATGACATCTTTCCTTGGCATATGGCGCTGAGTCCAACTCCCACAGAGGCACTTGTGTTCATGAGTGGGTGCCTAATTAGTTGTTAAACAAGGGAGACATAGAGGAGGGACAGCTTATGCCACGTGATGCTGACGTCACTCCTCTGTAACCCCTTTAAATCTGCTCAAGTACAGAACCATTTTAAATACAAATCTCAAGGCTCTTTTGAATTGGCCACAGTCACTCTGGAAGCTGTAGATTTCCAGTATCTGACTGAGTCTAGAATAGACTTCCGAGTACCTTTCAAACATAATTGGTTCTATGATTGACCCTCACTGGTTTAATCTATTTTAAAACCTATAACATAGAATTCCCTTTGGCAGATTTCAGGGTGCTCTGCTCTATAGCATCAACAGATTTTTCTTTAAAGAGAAGACTTCCTGTATTATCTTTACTTTGTAGAGTGTAAGTATAAGTTAAACTATATTTTAGAATAGTGTCTTTGTTATTCACAGTAAATAGTCAATATTTGTTGTTCTTTGTCAATGTGAAGTTTACAGAGTACAGAAATTTAATTTAATTTAGACACGAAGTGCCTACCACTCCCTTATGGATGACTGTTACAATGACCAAATTAATTTTTTTTTAAATCCAGATCTAACCACGACACTAATCATTGCCTAAAAGATAGAAGTCCAAGGTTCTTAGCTAGGTCCCTTCAAGTAGGGCACCTTGTGCTCAGTGGAGCTCTCTATGATTCTCCCTACACCCCATACATGCCATTTTGCCTCTGATCACCTGCCCAGTCTGGTCCTCTGCCATTACTGACTTCCCCCACTTCTAGCACCCTCCTTCTGTGTTCCCGCTGCCTCCCAGGGTTGGCTTAATGCCTTCTCAGCATTTCCATTATAGCCTGTCTTTCTCTATCGGGGCCATTAGTGTTGGCTTATAGTATTTCTATCTTACTCTCCGCTGCTTGACTTTAAGTTCCTTCACAAAGGAACTATTTTATACTTGTCATAGTTGAATCTTGGATGAGAATAAGAAGAGCCTGCCTTCTGCATCTGGGACACACAGATCCTGCGTTCCCCAAATAAGCAGTCTCCATGACCAGCACCTGATGCTGGGTGTGAGTGCCACGCGAGTGAGCCTCCTTCACTGCTGCCTTCTCTACCCTGCACTGGCGGCTGTCCTGCAGTCCTGCTGCTGGCCTTTGGTTCTGCTAGAACCGTTAGAACCTGAGCCCTGGCCGTATACCAGTCAGGTTGCGTGGGTTTGGGAGAGTTCTTGCCTGTTCTCTCTCTGGTATGGAGCTGGACTTTGCTCTCTGTACCCTAGGTACTGTCTGGCTCAGAACAGTCACATGACCCAAGACAGCATTTCTCTTCTGATACTAGTTATGCTGAATCTCTGGAGAGTTCTGCTACACCTGGTGCCCATCCAGATTCTTCCTTTGTGATATAGATGCCATTTTTTCTGGTTGCCAGTTGGAAGATGGCTAAGTGCCACATTTCTGAGTGCAGCTGGATGAACTGTATGTTGGATTGTTGTGAGGTGGCCAACAGAAGTTACCTCAATCAATTGTCCTCCATCCATAGAATGACTTGAGATTTAAACAAATATACACTCCTGTGCTGAGATCAGAACCTTGAGATCAGAAGCTCTGGGGATGAGACCAATTTATAAAGCTTCGCGGGCGATTCTAACAAGGAAATGCTCAGAACTGCTGATCTGGGTAACTTGGGGATGGATCTTGGAAACCAGAAGGAATAAAGGTGGTACACTTTCCTATTAGAGTGAGAAAATACCTTTGGAAGGCCAGGACAGGCTGAAGAATCAAGGAGCACACTTTCAACTGGGAAAGGGGAAGATAACAGTCAAAAAGAAAAGTGTAAAATTCAATGAATTTTCCCAAATTGAACACGCTTGTGTTACCTTCTCTCAGACTGAGCACTATCAGCATCTCAAAGCCCCCTCACAACCCCACTCCAGTCTGTAACCACGCTATAGTTAACTGCTGTTCTTATGTTTATCTGCATTGATTCTTCTCTCATGCTTTCGAATGTTATATAAATGATATCAGGTAATATTTACTCCTGAGTATCCAGCTATATTTTCTCATCATATAGGTGTGTGACAGATAAGTTATATATTTGTTAAATGGTGATTTTAGGTACAGAAAAAATAATACAGAGAAGGACCTGGGGCCACGGGTGCTGGCAGTAGATATTTTATTTTATTTTTATTACCCTTTTATTTTAAAATAGCTTAAGCCTCACAAGAAATTGCAAAATTAGTACAGAGAGTTCCTATGTACTCTTCACCCAGCTTTTCCAAATGATACTATGATAATGTGACAATATATTACATTGACAAAACCAGGAAACTGATGTTCGTGCAACACTAACTCAGTGATCTGTACCCTTTTAATTATTAAAACGTGGGCATATTACAGTTTACAGGGGAAATTAAAATTTACTTGATAGTTAAAAAACACCAGAATGAAAATCATAGGGAAGATTGACAATTGCGCAGCTCAGATTTAGAGTAAATAAATTAGAGTTGAAAACTAAATTTGTATTCACCTGAAATAATTATTAAATATGCCATGCAAGGCACTGTGCAGAGTACTTGCTGTACAATCCTTTTGTACAATCCAACATATACTGTAATATTTGGGTGCTTTTATATACAATCTACTTTATTAATTGACTCATTTGCTAAAACTGCTTAGACAAGTTGAATCCTTATGATAATTTTGTGATAAATTATTTTTCCCTCTAGCACATAAATCTGACATGATTTTATTATTCATCAAATTGGGAAGTAGCTGTGGTTTGGTGTCTGTCCACTTCACTATCTTTTGGGAACATGTACATTTCCTTCACGTTAGAGGATGAACGTTGACTCTTGCTGGTCATCAGCATTCAGGATGGCAGAGCTTGGGTGCATGGACCAGAGCAGACACTGTGGTCTGAAGACCCTCTTCTGCTTTGACAGGTCTCTGCCCTTTCTCTCTCTAGACTCTTCTAGTTCCATTTCCCAGGTGTGAGTTAACTCTGAGTTTGTCTTCCCAGGGGTCACTCTGCCCTCCAAGGCACAGTCACATCTTGTAAGGACGTAGATGTTGAAAAAGAGCAACTGAGGGTGTTGAAAGGGAGAACGAATGGAGACATTCTTGTGTTATACAACCTCAGTAAAAGTTATCAAAGATTCTTCAAGAGGACCATCGCTGTGCAAGATATTAGTTTGGGCATACGAAGAGGAGAGGTAAAGAAGCTTCTAGTTGTACCCCTTTCTGTTGCAAACCTGTGTAACTCTAATTGTTGATCTGCTTGTGTTATTCTCAGAATATCTGAAATCAGAGCTAAAAGCAGTCTTCAAATTCCAGGAATTTCTGCCAAATTACAAGAAGTAGAACCTGAGTAAGGAGTCTGTTGGCTCTTTCTCTAGTGAGAACTTTGCTGATTGATTGATGAGGTTTATACTGTTTCATTATTTTTAAGATTTCATGTGATTGAGGAGTTTTAATTATTGTTTGGACTTTGGGATGACTTTTTATTGAGTGCAAATATTTTGTGAATCCAATTAATTAAGGAAACCACTTCTAACTCTTACTTGGACTTCAATACTCTTTAAGTGGCCAATTAAGCTCATCTAGTGAGATGCTGCTCTGGAAAGGTAAAAAGCATAGCAATAGCTCAGAATTTTTTTTATGAATATGCCATTAATTCTAGTAGAAATGTTTAATCAGAACTGACAGAAGCCATGTAAATTGTTCCTGATTTGTGCTTAATGCATAAAGGGAAATCAGCTCTGGAAATGATTACCTTTAATTAAGTGTTAAAAATAAGAGAGCACCTTGCATTCATATTGTTCCAAGCTCCTGAGAAATTCCAAGTGGGTTATATCATTATCTGATTGGCATCCATGCTCTGCTGTGAGCAGAGAGCAGGCATTTCAAGTATGAGTATTCTGAGATAAAGAGAAGCCACGAGACCAATCTAAATTGATCCAGGAATATCCTTACACCCTGCACCGTGGTTGTGGTTGAATAGGACATTATGTTAAGGAAGGATTTTCTTGTAGTTGTTGTTTCCTACTCAACTCTAAGACTAGCTGTGCAACCTTCACCATCTTATTGAGCTATTGTTTTTACCCTTGCTTTAAAAATCAGCTTTAGTTTTGCCACTACCTATTCATGGTAGTTATAAGCTACAGGGTATGAGAAAAACTTGGAAAACTTCATCAGAGAGATGCGCCAGGCATATGAAATGATCCAAGATGCCACTTACATTTGGGTTCTATTTGCTAGGCTTTTATGAGCAGCTCAATTTAATTCCCTGGATGTAAAGTGTCATGCAAGAGTCTGTGGAAGAGACGGAGATGGTTAAGATTTGTCCCTGTCCCTCTAGGAATTAATAGCTGGGTAGGAAATGAAAAATCATAAATATATACAGTGTTACATAATGGCATAAGGCAGGGGAAGGTTAAAAGGTACACAGGTAGTATTGCCTTAGAGCTGTGAGTCCAGAGAGAGCAGCTGGGCAGGGAGGGATGGAAAGGTGGGAGGGCAGAGAGTGTGGGAAGAACTCTATTAAAAACATAGGTTTGTATAAACCTAAGCCTAAGCCTTGAAGGGTAGATACAGTTTGGATAGGTTGATGGTGTTGTACCTTGGGATGGCCAGCTCAGGTGTGGCCTAACAGGAGAGACATGTGACAAGATAGGCCTGAAACAAAATGGGCCCATATATCATGGTAGGAGAGATCCAGTTGAGGTGGAAAAAGCATGGATAGTGAAGCAGGCAGTATCCAGAGGTACAAAATGGGGTTCTCTGATAGTTAGGTAGACACGGCAACAGGAAATGCAGAAGCAGCCATTTTTCCAAGATTCCAGGAGCTGAGAAGCCAGCTTACATCAGTGCCTAGCCATCAGAAAACAGGTGTCTTGGAAGGAGATTGGTAAGAACCAGACAGACTCAGCCTCCAAGGTAGAATCTTTAGCTGAGAATATACTGAGATACAAGATAGAGACTAGGTCTAGAAAAAAGCAGGAAGGCCATTTTTCACATGGAATATAAGACAGCGTTGAACCAAAAAATAAATTGTCTTGATGCTGAGTGTCAAAATATAGAACTAGAGGTCATCTTTTTAGCTAATGTCAGGATTAGCCAAGAGTCTGAGTTAGAGAAAGAAAGAGAGAGAGAAAGAGAGAGAGAGAGAGAGAGAGACGGATGATGTGGAGAGTGGAGAATACTTGTAGAAAATACTTTAAACTATACGATGAAATCATGGCGACAATAATGATTATGATGATGTGACTTAAAAAATATACTCATCAAGGGGACATAGTTAGGAGCTTGTTGGGAGGGCTTGTTGGAAATCTCAGCATTATTGGTGGTAGTTGGCATTTACTTCTCATCCTCTTGAGTTTTCTGTACATGAATTTACTTGTCTGAATGAATGCTGAAATTGTTACACTACTCAAATTCCCTGGTAATTTGGAAAATACTTTATCATCTATGTAGTGCTTTATACAATGGTATGATTTTAAAAGTCTACAAATATCACAAACCAATGATATCAACTCAAAGTTGGCTGAAAGCAAGTGCTGTTTCTGATATAATTTTAATTTCATTGTATAACTTGTTTTCTGTTTTTAGTGCTTTGGGCTTCTAGGAGTGAATGGAGCAGGGAAGAGTACCACATTCAAAATGCTGACTGGGGATGTCCCTCCCACCTCAGGACATGCTGTCATCAGGACTCCCACGGGGTAAAATTCAGATTTAATCATTTTTGCTGCCTATAGGGATAATAATCAAGGCCAGAGAACCCCCAGCATCCCCTCAGTCCAGTGGACTAAAAGTCTGGGGATGTCAGTTTCCTCCAAATTGACCTTCCAATTACCACTCCTCAGAAGGGGGAAAAGAGCCTCCAAATGCGAATGAAATGAAATCATTTCTGGCCAAAGGCTAAAGGAGATGTTGGCAAAAAGCAGTCAAAGGCTGACCTCTTTCAGAGGCACCAGATGGGTTTGAGGTCTTCGGCTGTTCCCTGCGGCGTGTTGACTCAGGTGAGAGAAGGTGGCCAGCGGCTGGTTCTCCTTGGTTCGCTGTCTGAGACAGCTTCAAATGCCCTTACCGACATTAACACGAAGGTGGCCAGAAGGAGCAAGATGGTCTCCTTCCTTTCGACACCCAGACCTCCTCTTTCAGGTAGTGTAGCAATTTTCTACCTGTTACTCCACATGCCATTCATGTGCATCCTAGTTTGGATGTTTCCATGTCCCATTTGATACCCTACTCTTCTTATTTTCAATACTGTATTATATGGCCCTGGGCATATGTCTTTTTTTTCCTACTACAGCAAACTCTCTGTAACTTGATAATAGATTTCAGGTGTCTGTTGTTGTGCTTACATAAGGTAAACCACATGCCTTGCTGTACATTCTCTGAAGGTCACTATATAAATAGCTACCAATTTCTCAGTACCATATTTGATCTGATAGTCTGTCTACTGGAGATCATGAATCGTTCCTAAATAGACTGGGAAAATAATTTGCTTGAGATTTTTATATATAGGTTCAAATATAGTGATTGAAAAAAGTTGTTCAAAACTATCATAATCACCCATTAATTAGTTAATTCTTTGCATCAACAAGTATTTATTGTCCATCTATGATGTGCCAGGCATCAGGAGGACAAACATTTTTCACGTAATCCTAAAATCCAGTGTTAATATTTGCATGTCTCCTGCTAGTCTAATATAAACATACATACATATCTGTGTGTATATATCTAATGTTATCTACTATCTGTATGTGTGTGAAGTGTGGGTGATTAAATGTGGTGTTTATGTGAAGAGAAGAATATTTTAAAATCAGACAAGACTATAAGGATCACTGTGTATACTTCATTTACACTTATTCCATGAGCATATCATAATCCTCTTCAATAATAGTTATTAAAAGGTTTAACTTTTTACAAGTGTGGTGGGTGTGAAATCTCATTGTTAGATCAATTTGCGCTTCCTTAATTACTCGTGCACTTTAGCACTTCCTTAATTACTCATGAACTTGAGTGCTTTCCCATATTTATTTGTTACATAGGTTCCCTGTCATGTCCATTGTCCTTTTTTTCTATAAGGTTGTCTGTCTCTTTGTTACTCATTATATAAAAGTTCTTCATACAAACAGCTGGAAACTAATCCTTTGCATGTTTTGTATGTTTTAAGTATTATCTTTCAATAGTACCTTGTACTTTAACTTTGTTTTAAAAGTTTGTGTGTATAGAAGTTCTTGGTTTTGATGAACTCAATTTATCGTTTTTTCTTCCTTTTTGAATCTTAAGAAATTCTTCTCTTTCTGAGGTCATAAAGCTATTCTCCGTATTTTCTTTTCAAAGGGTTATTTGTTACATTGTCTTTAATTTATATGGAGTTTACATTTGAATACATTGTCTAGTAGAAATACAATTTGATTTTTTTTCTAATCTAGAATTCCACTTTGCCTAATGCCATTTTCTCAACAAAGTATCTTTGTCCATAAATTGGAAGCACTTCTTCAATTATATGCCAAGTTCTCAGATATGCTGGGGACTCAGCCTTAATTTCTCTTGCTTCGTGATGCATCCTAGTAAGTTGCACTGCCTGTCTGTCTTCCCAGTTCTTCATTTTCAGAATTGTTTGGACTATTTTGGGACCTTTATTACATATTATTTTTAGGATCATTTTATCAACCTCTATAATAATGTCACAATATTTGAATTTTGAATGAGATTGCATCAAATTTATAATATAATTTGAGGAGATTTGACATAGTTATGATATTTTGTGTGTCTTATCCTTGACTATGGTATATACAAACATTTATTCAGACCATTTAAAAAGTAATTTAAGGCGCTGGCCCAGTGGCAGAGAGGTTAAGTGCGTGCACTCCGCTTCGGTGGCCCAGGGTTCACAGGTTCGGATCCCAGGCACACACCAGTGCACTGCTTGTCAAGCCGTGCCGTGGCACTGTCCCATGTAAAGTAGAGGAGGATGGGCAAGGACGTTAGCCCAGGGCCAATCTTCCTCAGCAAAAAGAGGAGGATTGGCATTGGATGTTAACTTGTCTTCCTCAACAACAACAACAAAAAAGTAATTTAGTTATATTTTGCAATTTTCTTTATAGAGTCCTTTATATCTTTTTTAGATTTATTTATCCAGATTTTGTCTTCATCAGGAGGTGATTCATCTCTTAATTTCTTATTTTTGAATTTCTTCTTGTTAGATTGGCTATCCCATGGCTTGGGATTTTGCTAGCTGACCTTGTAAGTGAGTTTGTTTATGTGTTTGCCTTTGCTCTCTTGTTTTCTATGTGTCATCTTCTGTCTGTCAGTTTTGTGAGTGCATCTGCAGTTTGTTCTCTAGATCTCCAGTCCAGAGCCAGGTCTTACATTGACAGCTTTGGGTTCCCATCCTGCAGCCATATGGAGAATATTCCATTTCCAGTGACCAGATAGCTTAGTCTTGGCCCTGCACTGCTGACCCAACCTGGAAGATGAGCAACTTGGGAGTAGCCTAAGCTCCAGGCAGCTTCTCTCAGCCTCCTTTCGGGAGAGTTGGGGATCTGCTCTAGACCCAGGTATCACACACTGAACTTGATTTTAGTCCTTCTCCATCCAAACATCAGTGCTTTTGGTCCCATTACTTTGCAGGGGCCAAATTCCTAGCTGCTTTAGGTAATTCAGGTCCAGGACCCCCCAGGCAGTGGTTTGAGATCCTGTTTCCTGCATTCTCTTGTTCCTGATGCCCAGAGATGTTTATTTTTAGTGTTCTTCTATTCTAGACACCAGTTACATAGCAATAAATGAAGCAAATAAAAATATATTAAACATTTTTGGATGCAGGGGAAGAAATGTAAAGCATTGTGTCTACAATTCCCATTGGAATTTTAATTGATTTTATGTTGCTTTTTTTTTGTTTTTTTTTGTTTTTTGTGTGAGGAGATCAGCCCTGAGCTAACATCCGCCAATCCTCCTCTTTTTTTTTCCTGAGGAAGACGGCCCTGGGCTAACATCGGTGCCCATCTTCCTCCACTTTATATGGGACGCCGCCACAGCATGGCTTACCAAGCAGTGCGTCGGTGCCCGCCCGGGATCCGAACCAGCGAACCCCGGGCCGCCGCAGCGGAGTGCGTGCACCTAACCGCTTGCGCCACCCGGCCGGCCCCTGATTTTATGTTGCTTTTATAGATTAATTTGGAAAGAACTGACATTTTAATACTGTCTTCACTTTTACAAACCTTGTATATCTTTCTCTTACTGAAATAAATCTAATTAATTTTAAAAAGTGTTTTAATCAGTCCTCATATCCTCTCTAGAATACAATGCTTTCTCAGTAATTAATGAAACATTAATTTGTCTCCTTTTTTCTCTGGTAATGCCTCTGATTCCAATTCTCCTTGCTGCTGTCCCTAGAACTATCAAAACAATGTTAAAAGGCAGTGCATTTTATTACTCACCTAAATGGTAATATTTCTATTTTATTAAGTGTGATGATTTGAAAATTATATACATATTATTATCTCATTAGTATTAATTTGCAATTTTGTTTAAAGTTCTTTAAGGAAAATCTCAAATTTATCATTTTAGCATTTATACAGATGAACATATTTTATAGTTCTTTTTCTTTTGACATATTTATATGACAAACAAAAGATTTCTGATTATTGTTCTGTCTTTACCTTTCGGCAGTACAATTTATTTTGTCACGGATTTGAATATTTTCTTATTTTCTGCATTTTATGTAGCATTTTAAATTTATGATTCATAAGAAAAATTAGTTTGCTATTGAAAACTTTCATTTTATTACTATTAAATTATTCCTAATTTTTATTTTTGTTGTAATTTGACAATTTATACTTTCTTAAAAACATGTTTACTTAATTTAAAATTTTTAACTACTTTATCATAGTTATAACTATTATTCTAAAATTTTTGTTTTCTTTCTATTCCTATATTTGTATGCTTGTGATTATTTTTCTATAAAATTATATTTTCCAGACTTTGACTATTTTACTTTAAAAAAAATAAAAGATTGAATTTCTTTAGCAATTAAAATGTTTTTCATTTCCAAATTTATTAAAATTTGTCATTCTTGTTAACCTCTCCACCATGCTTTTCTTAATCTAGTTTTGTTGTTTTATTTCTAACTTCTTGACTTGAATGATTTTTAAAGTCAGTTCTTTCTTTAAATTATCAAAACATTGAGTCTATAAATGCACTTGTTTATACAGCTCTACCTTGATCCTAAAATTTAATAAGTCATATTATTGCTGTCATTGTTCTTTAAATGACATATAATTTTAATTTAGTCTTTCAAAAATTTACATAGAAGATTATTTCTGGATACTCAAAATCTTCTGTTTCTTGGCTTAATATTTTTCTTTAATTCCCTTTAAGTTACACATAGAAAAGAACATCTTAATGAATTCTCTCAAAGTGAGTACACTTTTATAGTCTATACCTAGCTCAAGAAACAGCACAAGACCAGTTCCCCTTAAGCCCTGTCTAGCTACTTCTCCACTTTAAGGGTAACTACTATCCTGATTTTTAAAATATGTAGCTTAGTGTATTATTATAAGGCAAACACTTTTTTTATTGAAGTATAGTTGACATATAATATTATAGTAGTTTCAGGGGTACAACATAGTGACTCCACATTTATAAACATTACAAAGTAATCACCACAAAACTGGTAACCATCTGTCACCATGCAAAGTTATTACAATATTATTAATTGTATCCCTTATGCTGTACGTTACATCCCTGTGATGTACTTACTTTATAACTGGAAGTTTGTACCTCTTAATCCTCTTCACCTAGTTCGCCCATCCCCCTAAACCCCTTCCCTCCAGTGACCACCAGTTGGTTCTTTGTATCTATGAGTCTGTTTCTATTTTGTTTGGAGCATTTAGTTCATTTACATTTAAAGTAACTATTGATAGGTATGTACTTATTGTCATTTTGTTAGTTGTTTTCTGGTTGTTTTTGTAGTACTTCTCTGTTCCTTTCTTCTCTTGCTTTCTTCCTTTGTGATTTGATGACTTTCTTTAGTGTTACATTTGTATTCCTTTCTCTTTATTTTTGTGTATCTGTTATGGGTTTTGGTTTGTGTTTACCATAAGGTTCTTATATATTAACCTATGCATACAGCAGTCTATTTTAAGTTGATGGTCACTTAAGTTCAAGCACTTTCTAAAAACACTGCATTTTTACTCCCTTTCCCCACATTTTATGTTTTTGACATCATATTTTACATCTTTTCTATTTTGTGTATCCCCTAGTTAATTATTGCAGATATAGATGGTTTACTACTTTTGTCTTTTAACCTTCAAACTAGCTATATAGATGGTTGATCCACTACCTTTACAATATGTGTGCTATTACCAGTGAGATTTTTTCTAATTTTTTTTTTATTTCTAGTTATAGCCTTTTCTTTTCTGTTTAAAGAAGTCCCTTTAATATTTCTTGTGAAGACAGTTTAGTGGTGATGAACTCTACAGGAGAATACTAGGGTGGGGCAAGAGGTGCTAGCAAGATGGATGGAGAGTGTCAGAAATGGTGCCTGCCAGGACCAGGTCAGCTAGCAGAAGAGTGAAAAAAAATGGTGCCCGCCAACTCTTCTGTCCTCAGAGAAAGTTTCAACAGATCCCTGACCTCTGGTACACACCCTAAAATTAGTCAATGAATCTCCTTCATGTATAGCCCAGGCACTTTTCAAACTGCTACCTCTGTGCTGGGACTCAGAGCGAGTGAGTTTGCACACACGTCCTTTGAGAAAAGAGCCTTAGTTTCTTGCAATCATCCAGCTGTCCTGGACATAAGCCCCTCAGGTTTTCAAAGCCAGGCATTATGGGGGATGTCTTCTTGATGTAGGTCCCGCAGGCTGGGGAGCCCGAGGTGGGGCTCAGGCCCTTTACTCTTTCAGGAGGACCTCCACAGTTGTGATATCCCTCCCACTTGTGGGTTGTCTTGCGGGGGGATGTGGGTCCTGAATAGATTGCATCTCTGCCCCTTCTACCCATCTCACGTGGCTTTTTCTTTATATTATTAGTTGTGGAAAATCTCTTTTGCTAGTCTTCAGGTCATTCTCAGAGATGGTTGCTCTATATCTAGTTGTAGTTTTGGTGTGTCCGTGAGAGGAAGGAAACTAAGGATTTTTCTACTTAGCCATCTTGATCTGACCTCAAAGGGTGACTCAGGCCAAGAAATGACAGCTAACCCAGAAGTCACTCTATGTGCCCCAGCTCAACCATGACCCGTTCCATCCAGAAGATATACAGAATCTTTCTGTATGGCTTTATCTCACATGAGTGTCTCTAGACACCACAAGCAAGTTTAATCTTGCTCATTTGTAAAAGCTAGATATGACTTTCAAGTCTCTCAATGTACAGGTCCCATCTCCATCTCTTTCTTTTCTTTACAGTCTGCGTGTTTATCCTGGGCCATTGGACTTGGAGAGAGAGCTGCCTGTAGACTTTGCTGATTGCATACAGATGATCAAGTTTAACATGTTTTTCTGTCCTATTTCTTGCAAGTTGCAGCTGAATTCAGAGGCTTAATAAGGCTCAAGTTCAAATTTAAAAATTTTAACTACTTTATTATGTAGTTAAAGTGCATGATTTTGGCATGTCTAAGCAAGAGGTGGTGGTGTTTTCTTTCATCAAGGAGCACATCATATCTGGCCTTCATTCTTTTTTTTGATGTTAGCAGTTTTGATGCCTAATGCCTAGTTTAATGCATTAATTCATTGGAGATTGCAAAATGCTGATATTCTAACTTTTATCATTTTATTTTCATTTACTAGCTGAAATAATTTTTTAAGGAGTTGGTTTCACTACATTTTATTTGATTACCTGATGTATAATTCATGTTAAAAAGGATAGATGAATGCTTGCTTTTCTTCTTTTTGTTTATCCAGTTTTCAAGATCATCAATTGGTTGCCAGTCATCCTCAGAGGTGAAAAATTAGGGTTAGTTTGCTTTTGGTTATATCATTCTGATAAATTTAGAATATATCCCAAAGTTTGCTTTGTGCTTCTTTATCCCCTTTACTTCTTTAGATCTCCTTTTTCCTTCCTCTCCCCATTTCCTGGGAGTCTATTTTCCTCATCTGTATGCTAGAATAATGACAACTTAAATTTTTGAATGAAGATTCAATGAGATCCCATATAACAGCTGCCTTGTCCAGTAACAGACATGCACTTCTTATTTAAGAAATATTCCTTTTCCTAACTTAAATGAAGAAAGTTGGAGACTTGAAAGCATGTGTACCTTACTACTCCAAATGCTACATGTTTAGTCATCATGCCATCTGTATTGGCTCTTAACTGTTATAGCTATTGCTGTCTGTGGGCAGAGAGTACAAGTATACTTTAGTTAGTCTATGTCAATTGATAAAAATTCAATATTCGGAACTAATTATGTTCAAGAACAGAATATATATTATATCAGTGGAGTGAGTGTTGGAGGCATGTGTGAATAGAGTTGTATATCCTATTTAACATTCTGAAAAGGAATCATGCTGTAGAGAATTGAAGCTGTCTCAAGCGTTATGTTGTTGATTTTTCCCTGCAGTTATAGAAAAGGTCTTTTTGTTGATTGGGTGGTGATTTTTTTCCTAACTTCTCTATTTACAAGTACATATGGACAAAAGAATCAGAATTTCGAAAGGAAACAAAAATACAGGTTTATTTTTTTTATCCTGGGAAGACTGACTCTCTCCTTTATAATTCCATTCTATCATTTTAAAATAATGGGAAAATGAAATTCAAATAGCTTCTCTTGAAAGGAAGAAGAAATTTACATCCCTGTAGTGGTCTTCAAGTCCTTTATTACGCTACATATCTGTGTAATTAGTTTAATTATAACTTAATCACACTTGCATTAATTATCTTTTTAACCTTGATTATTTGTAATGTTAATTGCGCATTGGTATTCAAGGAATTAAATGGGTAATTAGAACACAATGGAATTTTTAGCTACTTCGAGAGTTGGTATATACCTTCCTGCCTATGAATCTCATAACTTATTGCTACTTATTGCTACCTAATTGAGACACATTGATTCAGTCATTCATTATATTAAGGTTCCTTTTGTCTCTCCTTTGAGGTTATATTATCAGGAACAGTGCTCTTTTCTTGTTTAATTAATTAATTAATTATTTATTTTTTTGTGAGGAAGATCAGCCCTGAGCTAATATCCAATGCCAATCCTCCTCTTTTTTTGCTGAGGAAGATTGGCCTTGGGCGAACATCCGTGCCCATCTTCCTCTACTTTATATGGGACGCCACCACAGCATGGCTTGACAAGCAGTGCATTGGTGGGCACCCGGGATCCGAATCTGCGAACCCCGGGCCACCAAAGCAGAGCACATGCACTTAACTGCTTGCACCACCGGGCCGGCCCCCTAATTTATTAATTTTTATGAATGCGTATTCTCAAACTTGAAAATAATCTATGTCTAAAGAATTCATTTCAAAACTGACCATTACAATTTGGTTTAAAGTATCACGAGCCTCTGACATAATGACGGTGGTCACAATTTGAAAGACTGCAGGTCAAAAATCATATGCATTTTTATTTGGCCAGTATAGTGTTTAAATTTTGGCATTGGATAGCACTTCATCAGAACACATACTTCTAAGTTTGTCACAGTTCCCCCCACTCCATATTGCCTCACTACTGAAATCATCAGTTGTTTAGGTTGACTGTTTGAATCCTGAAAACATTGTGTTTGCAGCCCCTAGATAAAGTAAATGCTAATAACAATAGTCATAATTTATTGTGACTCTATTATTTGCCAAGCATTATGTTAAGGGCCTGGCATTCTTGATCTCATCTAATAATGCAACATCCTTGGGAACAGGGTATTATCCTAATTTAACTGACAACGAATCAGAGATTCAGAGGATTAGTGGCATACCGGAAGACAGACTTCTAGAAAGTGGCAGAAGATTTGCATCTAAGTTTTCAACTCTAAATCTCATGCTCTGCCTCTTCCAATTATGAGAGAAAAAAACACAAAAAAACAACAATCTATAGAGATACAGCATAAAATATGAAAAAAAGGGAGCAGCAAGATAAATATTATTTTTAAAGGTAGTTGACAGATACCAGAGCAAGCATATATTTTTGCAGTAAATGCTATTGAGTTTATCTTTCCTTAAAAACATCAAATACTCAGAAACTGACTTTTAAAAAATATGCCTTTTGTATAAACACACAACACAAAATTACAGTGAAAATTAAAAATAAAAGCATGGCAATTAGGCAAATAAAACAAAACAAAAATAAGTATATTAACACCCCATAAATAGAATTTAAGGAAAAGGCATATTTGAGGCAAAAGTGCTATACATTAAGAAATTATAGTCTCATATATGAAGTCATTATTATCAACAAGTTCTAATGTGAAATATAAAACATTAAAATGTGCAAAACAAACTCTGTTGGAAAACCAGAATGACAAAAATATATTTGAATTAAGAGATCTTAACTCTTTACCTTCATTATCTGATAATTAAAGTGTAATACATACAACAACACCAACACAAGGAATAAGTCTATATATGCTGCAAAGATCCTAAATTAAACACCTCATATTTATTAGTGAAGTATTAGAGTAATTCCCATTAAAACAAATAACAAAAAATAACACTATTAACATTATATAGCATTATTCTTGAATTTAAATTCCACTACATGACATAGTTAAGAAATAATATGAATATTTATACTAACACTACTAATATTATATTTTTATTATAATATATTTAAAATCTCCATGGAAATAAATTAAGAAACAATTCAATAGAGGTGGCCAGATAAACATTAAAAATACAAGAATCAAGAGCTTTCCTATGTGTCAACAATAATGAGTTAGAATGCATAATAGGAAACACTCTTAATTACAATAGCAAAAATGCATGTAAAATACCTGTGAATAACCTCAGGAAGAAATACGGTGAACCTATACGATCAAAATCTAGATAACTTTTTTTTGAGGATAATAAAGCATGATTGAATAAGTAGTGAGATATGCCATGTTGCTGGATGGAAAAGCCAAACAGTCTTAATATAATTCTTCTTCACCATGTTTTGTAGATTTAATGTAATTCTAGCTGATATTGCAGAAAGTAGGAGGAAACTTGATACAGAAATTCTGAAATTTATATAGATGAGTCTAGTCACGACAATTTTGAAAAAGGAGAATAGATAGATGATAGTTAATTGCTCTAATAGGTATTTCAATGCACTATATTTATTTTGGAATAAAATTGTGCCTTTCTGATTGAATAGCTTAATCAATGTGGTAGAATAGAGTCAAATACAAAAAAGATAGTACGCAAATTTCATATAGTGAGTAAAGGAAAAATAAGTTACCAGTTTTTCCTGAGACCAGTGTTTAATATTTCTCATAGAAAACTAGAAATAATGCAAGTAAATGTAAACATTCATTATTCAATAGGGAATTATTTCTGAACGTTAGTATAAAATTCTTAACAAAATACAGATATATTTAAATGTGGAAATTTTAAATTTTTCTGTAACTGAAAACATTAAAATTTAACGTCAAAAACAAGGATCAAATAAGACAAACCATAGATAGACATAATATGAAAAGTAGTTACAAAGTCACTTGAAATAATATTTAATGACACTTAAGGCCAAAGACTAGAATGACCTAAAAATGCTCTTATTACTAGATAAAAGTTAACTATAACTATTTTATAAGCGCCTAACTTAGGCCACGGGTAGAAAGGGAATCCGTAGGTTCCATAAAAGAAGAAACTAACAAACCAGAGTAATTGTTGGGCGGAGGCTGTGGCTGCCTGAGAAAGGGGCAGAGCAGCTGTGGGTTTGTGAATTGGAGGCTTAAGTTTAAGGTCCCTGAAGATGCCAGAGATGTGGCCGCAGCTCTGCATGAGGGGAAACTTTGAGCTGAAACCCTGTGTAAGTCGAGCGTCACTGAGCAGCTGCATCCTTACTGACACAGTGGGCTCTTGAAAAGTCCTTACACTGGCATAGAAAGACGATAGGAAAACCTGTTGGTTTCTATTGAGGCTCAGAGTTTTAAAGGAAAGGTCTACCCTGGAATTTTGAAACTCTGGGCTTTTACTCCCTATGGGTTGGGGGTCTATATTGAACTGCACCTCTCCCTACCCACGAATGTAACCCAAAGATCAGCTCCCAGTTGATGGCGCCCATGGGCACCTGGAAGAAGAAAACACACAACTTTTGTGAAGGGTTGCTCCCCCAACTGAAACTTAAAGGGATTTTCAATTAAAAAACAAAGGAGTCCCGCTAAAGTGGACTTTCCAATCAAACATTAAAAAACACACAGAAAATTATCCACTGTGGATATAAATCGATGGATATGACAAAGGAGAATTGGCACACCAAGAATATAATATAACAGAACTACAACCTCGAAAAGAATGCACAACATGGATGAAGCAATATGACATTATAAAAAAGAACAGATTTGAAAAATAACACCAAGATCGAAATTAAAAAGAAAACATAATTGTTGGGTTAAAAACAAATAATACACAGCTTATGAAAAACATATGAAAGAGAAATTAAGAGATATCAGGGCTAGAAAGAGAAGATCCAACTTATGTTTAATTAGATTACTGAACGACAGAATAGAGACAGTGGAAAAGAGGCACCACTTGAAGAAATAAGAACTAAGAATTTTCCAGTATTAATAAAAGAGATGACTCTTTAGACTGAAACACACTATGCTTCTCAAGCATGATAAATATGAACATATTACCTAGACATTTTGTAGTGAAATTGCAGAATTCCAAGTACAAAGATAAAGTTAAAAAAAGAAGAGAGAAAACACGGGTCATCATAAAGGAGTAAAATCTGCCTTGTACCTGTTCAAAATAGTCGCTACTAGCCATTCATGGCTTTTAAGCTTCAATTTAAATAAATTAAATTAAATTATAAATTTAATTTCTCAGCAGCACTAGCAGCATTTCAAGAGCTTAACAGAGTCTTCTGTTTCAGACAGCACAGAAATAGAACACTTCCATGATTGCAGGAAGTTTAATTGGATAGTACTGAGTTAAACCAAAGGCCACCTTTTTAGCAGAAAGAATATAAACATAAATAATGGAATAATAGCATGAATAAAAAAGCTGGAGGAAAGCATTGCTAGGTCTACAGCTGTTATATCTAGGAAGGGTATTATAGATGATTATGTGTTCCTTATTCCTTCCTGGGTTTTCCAAATCTTATATCGTGATCATGTGTTAAATTGTCAGGTAATTAAATAATAAACAATAGAAAAACTCTTTTAAGAGACAAGACTTTCTCTTTGTATCTCAGACCAGCATTTTTGGAGCCTGCTCTGTTTAAATATATGCAAGTGAGACAGACCTTTTTTTTTTGGCCTTAGTTTCTTTCTGTCTTAAATGATCACTATCATAGAATTCATGTGAGCAATAACTATTAAGCGCTATAGCACCATCAAATTGCTAAGTGTTATGGCTATAGCACTTAGGAACTTATATACAAACTACTCTCCTTCATTTAAACCACTGCAATACCAATATAAAAAAAAGACATCAAACTCATTTATTGCTTATAAAAGCCTTATGTTCCTTTAGACTAACATGAATCGTAAATTAGAGTAATTTAAATCATCACCTCACCAACTAAGAATTGCTTGAAAATTTGTTTCTCTCTCATTTTAAATTAAACAGCAATTTAACAGCGCTAGTATAGAGTTAGGAAACACTGAAGGGAAATCCTCTATAATCTTACATTAAAATGCTTTTTATTCTTGTAGTCCCCAGTTTTGAATAAAAAAAAAAATCTATATATCTTTCTAACTACACCTATGCACATGCATACATACATAAATACATAGTTGCAATAACAGTATTACTTTTCATTCATTTCACCCAGTTTTTTGGTTTACATCATATCAGAAGAGTTTTTCAGTACCTCAGCACAGACTTCATATTAATGCCTGCCTTATATTCTGTTGGGTTTCTACACCAGCACGTACTGAGCCATTTCTCTAACACAGTTATATTCTTACTTGATTTTTCCTTTCTTAGAGCAAAGTGTCCCCTAGTTATAACAGTCTTATTCTATAAAAGAGAGTGTTTCCTGTTCTGTGGTGTGGCTAAGATATGGCAGAAGGTGCAAACCAGCAGAAAGCATCCATACTTAGCCATCAACATTGACTTCAGCGGACATGATGCAGATTATCACTGCACATTAATGGTATTTCCAGGAGTTATGCAGTACTTTCTGCCTCAAGCTTCCCTGGGGAGCACGGGGATGTGTATGTGAAGAGATGTTCTTAATTTCAGACTGAAGATGCTTAATTCTGTGTATGTGCTGCTCGTCATGACTGCTAATGTATGACTTTAGATATGGTCTGTCATGCAGGATATCTTTCTAACCCCACACCAACAGGGCTAATCTACAGCTAGAACTGAGAATGTGATTCTTTTTAATGGGAAATACTTTCAGTACATAAAGAACTACTGACATCTCATACATAGTGTGTACTGTAATTTGTTATTTCTCACTGGGACTTTATCCTATACCAACAAATCTCTTTCTATACTCCTATATGGATGTGCCAGTATAATTAAATCATCTTGGGTAATCTATTTGTTTCATTACAAAGTGGTATGAGAAAAACTCTGAATGTCCTCTGGCAGAGATAGGTCCCTAAGCATTTTGTTAATTAAGGGATAATGTTCACTGAAGAAGAATATTGGAGGCAATTGCTTCCTTTCCCAGACATTTAAATATGAAAGCCAAGCTGAGGTCTTTGGAAATTTAGGATATGTCTTTTCTAAGGCTATTCTAACATAGAACCATATTTTCTTTAATAAATAGAATAGGCTGCTGGGGGTGGGGGCTGGTAGGAACACCAACTTGAGACACTTGATTTTCTTTGTCCAAAGATTTTTAAATGTCAAAAGCAATCTCAAACTTATAGCTTATCTATTGAGCTGTATAAGAGTTCAAATACAAGCTTCTAATGTTAAAATCAGAGTGAGTATATTGTCTAAGCTCTTTAGCCTTCCATAAAATGTCCCCCAGGGAATGCTTGTCTCCACTGCAGGTGGTAACTAAGCGTCCCGAACATTGTGCAGGGTCTGTGTTCCTCCCTTGGCACAGCTTCTCTACTCCCCACATGTCCCTTTCACCTAGGAGCTCTAGTTGTCCATTAATATCAAGTGTAAACAAGTCCACTGCCTCCCATGGGGAAGATAGGATTATTCTCAACTGTGTACTAAGACTGAAACTTGACCATATCTCTATTAAAATACCCTGTTACATTCTGTTTCATTTTTCATTGGTAAGTTTGTTGGATGGTGAGCTCTCTGAGGTTGTACATAGTATTTTCTCAATAAATGACTCAACCCTTTCATTTTACAGGTGAAGAAACCGAGACCAGAGTAGTGAAAGGACTTGTCTTAGTCATATAGTTTGAAGTTAGTGGTAACTAAGTCTTGTAATTGCCAACACTTGTTCTCTCCCTACTTCTCCTTAACATTCATGGAAATAAGTAAAAGAAAAGTGCCAGCTGTGGGGGGCTGATGATCAGCTTTGCTCACTTCTGCCTTGACAGGAGTGTTAAGATTGGTTAAGAGTGGTCATTTACCTGGTATACCTGTGACCAAAGAATCCTAAGCTATTTAAAAGTCATTATGTATCTTTTATGCTGATTCTAAAGACTTTTGGTTCCTCACATGGATTATACTTATAAATATGCTTGCTACCTACACTTTTATTTCACATGTCATTTATAAGATTAATTTTCAAAATACTCTAACCAAAACAACATAATTAAATATGACTTGGTGAGGGAAAAACGATTAAAAATTTTTTTGTTGACTTAAAAGTATTAGGTAGACATTATATTTTCCGTTGTTGAATTGATCATACAATCCATACAGACACAACCATATGAGTGGACACAAATCATATGACTTTTTGACTAATTGAATATCTAACTAGTCATGTAAGTGAAATAAAATTGTAACTTTTGAGATTTATTAAAACAATAACTAAAGCTGTTATATAGTGCTTTGGATATCCAAAGTATTGCCATTGTATCTTTACTGCATAAAACAGACATTTGTTCTATTTGTTATGTATATTGCACATATAAACCATGATCTCGACCTTTGAGGATCATTCATGGGTCAGAGATCTATGGCACAGTGGTTTAAGAGCTTGAGCTAGGGAGCAGTCTCTTGGTCTAAATCTCGGTTTTGCCACTGTCTGGCTATGTAAACTTGGGTAAGTTGTTTGTCTTTGTTAAAACATCAGAAAAATGAAAAAATAACAGATTGAGATAACTTACCTCAAGGGTCTATGTGAGGGTTAAATGAGATAATCCATGTCTGGCATGTAATGAACACTGAATAAATTTTTGCCATTATTATCATTGCTCACATTGAAGTTTTGACCTTGAGATGTCTAGGAAAAAAGGAGATTATTGTGACCTGGTGGGTTTTGGTTATCCTGGTTAAGAAAACTTTTGTTCTCTCTCCTCCACCCCTCAAGTTCACAATTAGATGGAGCATAGCTGGCACTTCTGTACCATGCTTACCACAAACTGTCTGAATATTTATTTTCATGGAAAATTCAGGTTATGTACTTTCTTTTGTACCAAACACTTTGTAGATTTTTTATTCTTATCTTTGAACAACAAATCCCTTGACACAGTTGTTTTTTGTGGTTATTTGTTTTTCCTTTTGCAGTGGATGACACCGCTGGTTGAATAACTCTGTGTGTGTGTGTGTGTCTGTGTGTGTGTGTATACATATTAGTTTGCTAGGGCTGTTGTAATAAAATACCACAGACTGGATGGCTTAAGCAATAGAAATTAATTTTCTCACAGTTCTGGACATGAGAAGTCCAAGCTCAAGGTGTCAGCAGAGTTAGTTTCTCCTGAAGCCTCTCTCCTTGGCTTGGGGATGGCCACCCTCTGTCTCTCTCTCTTCTTATAAGGACACCAGTCATATTGGATTAGGGCTCCACCCTTATGACCTCATTTAACCTAAATTACCTCCTTAAAGGCCCCATCTCCACATACAGTCGACAGTCACATTCTGAGGTACTGGGGGTTAGGATTTCATATTTTTTCCTTTGGGACAAGTCAGCAATGCTGTGTGGCCTCCCCACTGTATCAGCGTTCGCTATCTGGCATTCTACAGGATTTTCTTCAGTTAGAGATGGGAATAATAGAGGCTGTCGAATGAAAAAGATTCTTCTTTCTTTCTCTTCTTTCCCTGTTCTTCTCCCTCCATTCCACCATTCCTTCCCTCCTTCTTCTTTTCCTCCTTCCTCCTCTTTTCTGAAAAAGTTAGGAAGATGGTTGAGTGTGCACTGCACAGAAATCCGTGTCCACTGGGAAGTAAAGAGTGCCGCCTTTTCCCTCTTTTTGTGTTTCTACATATTCACGCTATATTTCTCATTGTCACTTTAGTGGGGTAACCTTCATACGAATTTCAGCTTTCCTCTGCATAAAACCTGGCTGAAAAAACGCGGAAACTCATAAACCTGTTGCAGTGCGGCTGTGAAGGACACAGTCCAGTCTGTGGGCTGTTCTGACCAAAGTGCAGGAGCTGCTGCAGCAGAGCTGGGCACCCTTCGAGGACAGTGGGCCCGCATGTGTCATTCTTCACTGCCCTCCTCTGCAGCAGAAACACTGCACTAGTAAGGGGAAAATGCTTCTGAAGGAAAACAAATAATATAATTATAAATACTTCCAAACAAGTACACAACATACACCCTTTGTTTGTTTAACCTCCACATGGGAGCAATGAACATTATCAACAAGCTAAATTCCAAGATAACTCTATATGATTGGGGATAAAATGACTTCAGTGAGTTCTTCTCTTCTAGTTATTCAAATATTTTAATGTCTACCCAGTGTGATTAATTGATGACTCTAGGGCAATGCCAGGAAAGCCTTCCTCACCTAAATAGGGATATTCACCCAAGATAAAAATTCTAGTTCCTTGCTGTTTTGTTTATACCTAAATCATTACAGATCTGTATCTTATTCAGAGATAAGAAGTGAGATAGAATTTAAATTTGAAATAAAAAAAGGTTATCCACTTATCCCAATACCATTTATTGGATAATCTATTGATTTGAAATGACCCATTTACCATTTAATAAATTATTAAGTACGTTTATATGTACTTGATATGTTTATGTGCTTTTAATTTTGAATTTGTTTGCATTTTCTGGCACAACTTCTACCCTATTTTTTTAAACTGTGCTTTTATAATATATTTTACTATCAAAGAAGTTCCCTTGATCATTAAACTCTCAGAATTTTCCTATTATGAAACATATAGATAGATACAAATAATTGTAAAACGTTGAGAAGATTGTAGTGTTGAGCCTCTTCTTTCAGGACTTTTGTCTCACTTTCCACTTATTGCAGTTTTCTATAATGTTCTTCATTAAATTCTAATATATCCTGCATATTTCTTGTTATGGATACCCCTTCACATTTCATGTAATTTGATAGTGAATGGAATTTTCCCTCTCCTATATTTTTAGTTGGTTAATCTTGATATATAAGGAAGCTATTCAATACTGTTTTTTAAGTTGTGATCAACCATTTTGTTGAATTATTTTATTTGATCTAATATTTTCTTAGCTAAATATCTCCAGTTCTTTGGTAGACAAAATATTTCCTAATTTCTAATATTTGTATCTTTATGTATTTTTCATTATTTTATTTGATTGAATTTACTTGAACTTCTGGAATTATGCTTAAACCTGCAGTGGTAATATTTATCTTTCACTAAGCACTCTCTTTTTCTGAAATTTTTGGTCAGGAATGAATGCTGATTTTATCTGATACTTCTAAATCATGAATATCAGTGATCTTTTTTTCATCCTTGGAACCATCTTATTTTTCATATATTTTTTAAAAGAATACATACACATAGTGGTTAAGTCATTATTCAGTGTTTATATTATTATGATTATATAAATACTGTTCACAGTTGAGGCCTGAAATGCCATGACGTTTCCACTTCCTTTTTTTTTTTTTTTTTTTTTTTGGTGAGGAGATCAGCCCTGTGCTAACATCCGCCAATCCTCCTCTTTTTTTTTTTTTGCTGAGGAAGACGGCCCTGGGCTAACATCTGTGCCCATCTTCCTCCACTTTATATGGGACGCCGCCACAGCATGGCTTGCCAAGCAGTGCGTCGGTGCGCGCCCGGGATCCGAACCAGCGAACCCCGGGCCGCCGCAGCGGAGTGCGCGCACTTAACCGCTTGCGCCACC
Organism: Diceros bicornis minor; assembly: GCF_020826845.1. Taxonomy (NCBI): domain Eukaryota; kingdom Metazoa; phylum Chordata; class Mammalia; order Perissodactyla; family Rhinocerotidae; genus Diceros; species Diceros bicornis. The sequence goes on from NC_080780.1 coordinate 4,999,479, forward strand.
GGGCCGGCCCCTTCCACTTCCTTTTCATACAGTTTTTTGTTATTAGTTGTCTTTGTTCATTTGCTTTGTTTTCTATGAATTATCCATTTTTTACAATCCAATCAAGCCTGTCATTTAGTCTTTCAATTTCATCTTCTTGAAGATATCATGTCTTTCTAGAGCCTTCTATTCCAACCTGTGTCGGTACCTCTTCAGATGTGCTATTCAGCTGTTGTCTTGTATCTTGTGTCACTTTCATTATCACTCTGAGATTCATTTCCTCCTCTCTTTTATTGGATTCCTGTTTCCTGTTTCCATGTCATCTCTTGTCTTGGTTTAAACTCTTTTATGTATTTATTTTTTTGAGAACATCCTTCAGAAATTTCATTTATTCTGTCTTCACTTTTGTTTGGTAGTTTGGCTGGGTAGAGAATTCTGGATTAGAAATTATATTTCCTCAGAATTTTGGATGCACTTTTCCACTATATCTTCTGGGATTTAGGGTTGATTTTGAGAAACCTAGTGCCATTGTAACTTTATTTTTTGAGTGATTTTTGTTTTTTTTTTCTGGAAGTTTTTAGGTTCTCTTTCTTCCCGTGTTTTGAAATTTCATGATGATTTGTGCTTTAGTATGGGCCTTCCTCTTTTTTAAAAAATTTATTATTATGTTTGGAATTCTATGGATCATTTTAATCTGTAAGCTTACTTCCTTTGGTACTAAGAAATTTTCTTGAATTTTTTTTTTTTATAATATTCTCACAAGTGTTTTCTCGATTATCTCTTTCTTGGTTTCCTATTATTCAGTTGTTGCGTCTCCTAGAATGCAAAATTTTCTCTTCTATTTTCAGTATTTTTATCTTTTGGGTCTACTTTCTGGGAGATTTCTCTATTTTCTTCAACTACTTACTATCTTATTGTAGTCATTTTTTTTTTTTTGCATTTTCAAGAGCTGTTCATTTTCTCTAGTTGTCTTTTTTACAAAATATAGCCTCCTACTTTTTTCATAAATTTAATATCGTCTATCCCTGAAGGTCTTGAACTACTTTTCTTTTAAAATTATCTCTCTGCATTTTCTCTGATACCACCAAGTCCCTGTTTTCTTTCTTTTTTCAGTTGTGGTTTATATTGTTCACTACACGTATTTACTTCAAATAACAAATGCTCCTTGGATGTTCTCTCATACTTTATATTTGAGCTTAAAAACCTTAATGAAAACTCTACATGGTGAGAATTCTCCTCACCATTGCTATTTAGAACCCTCATCATAATAAAGAGTTCATTTTTTTAAGATAATTAAAAAAACATCCCCTAAAAATAACGTTGAACAGTGGAAAGGTGACAATATCCAGAAAATACAGCAAGAGTGTGTGTCTGAAAAATTCAGGAAACATATAGGAAACATCTGTGTGGCCAGAGCTTCTATAAACCCTGTATTAACTGGGCTTCACTGTAGGGTGAGATATTACTTGAATGTAGTTGGGGAGGCAGTAAAGGTAAAATGTATATTTTATCTCTATCTTTAATTGGATGTCTAGATTTATTAACAATAAGTCAACTTTTCATTGCACTGTAATACTATTTGATCATGTTGTATTTATCTGAAGCTTTCAAAACACCCTACCACGATCAATAGTGACACAATTTTTGAATTCCAGACACTTAAGTCTAAGAATCATTAGATCTTTTTCCCCTTCAGTCTTGATCACGTGATCTGAGCTTTTAGATTCAGATTGTGGTCATTAAATTTTTGCATTGTTCTCTCTCTTTTTAGAAAAAGAGATCCATGTGTGTTGCATGTTTCATTTATTTGGATAGATGTCTATTTTAATTTGTTTCAGTGCTAACCACCAGCTTTTTCATTCATTTTAATAAATGCCTAATTCTCAATTTGATAAAATTCATCTTCTACTTAGGTTTATTTTTTTATTTTTATTTTTTTTAACAAAGGTGGTGAGGAGATGTACGTTCTGATTCCTCAAAGATCAGAGAGTTACTTTCCATTGCCTTCACCTGTGAAAGACAATTTGGGAGTACAAACCATTCTTAGGTCACACATTTTTCCTGAAAGCTTCTGGACATTGCTCCGTTGTCTTCTGGCTGTCAGCCTTACTTTGCTTTTTGTTCAGATATTCATCTATTTCATTTTCTTTCCTCTGCAATTAACTAAAAAAGCAAGAAAACAAAACCCATTAACTATTTTTCAGGAATTATTAATGCTTCGTAGTATTTTGATTTATTTATTTATTTTTGATATTTCCAGCCTGCAGTCATACATTTTTTATTAAATTCAAGAAAATAATTTTGGTTTCCTGGCAGTCCTTCCTGATTTTAACCTGTTACCTGTTATTCTCATTCTAGGAGACTTTTTATTTCATTCTGATGCTATTTTATCTCAGTCATTTCTCTCCATGGGCTTTGTCTTTCTAATTCACTGAGGCTGCTTCGTCTTGCATTCTGCTAGGAACACCTACATGTTTCCTGAATTTTTCAGAGACACGTTCTTGCTGAATTTTCTGGATATTGTCACCTTTCTACTAGTCAATGTTATTTTTAGGGAGTATTGCATTACTTATCTCAAAGAAAGGTGAACTCTTTATTAAATTGAGGTTTATCACAGCAATGGTGAGCAGAATTCCCTGCTCACGTTGGTGCTGGCTGTGTATTGAATTCAGAAATATAATCAGAGGTCTAATAGAGATGCATAGCTCCCAGTTGCAACTTGGTTTCCAGCAGGAGTTTACCTATTGTATGTCCTTTGTACTGAGGTAGCATCGTGTCTTGCCCTCACTAGCTTCTCCTACAGCTCTCTGATGCAGTGTACAATATAAGACCAGTCTCTGTCTCAGAGCAGCCCCTGGATTTAAGGATTTAAGCCTCCTGTCTCCCTGTTGGTGAATTTACATTTGTGGGGGGAGGGGTGCATGTAAGGTTTACTTTCATTTTTTTTTTTAATATTCTCTTTTATGATTTAAATCTTTATTATGATTTGAACTAAAGATTTTTGATAATTTTTTTTAAATCCAATTCCTTCTATCTGATAACTATTAAGATGTCCTCTAAGATTATTATGTTGTATTTCTATGTGATAAGTCTTTGTTTACTTCTATAGACCTTTTAGGGAAACTAATTAGAGATGTAATTTTGATCTGGAAGTTAGAGAGCTCTGGTTTTGACTCTGACAAGTAGAGTGTGAATTAACGTGAGCAGAGCCCTTTTTTGTTTGTTTATTTGTTTTTTCTCAGAGATATAGTTAGGTTCAATGGATAACTAAACCAGGAGAGAATTGAGGAGTTAAGTAAGAAGAAAGGAAATATGCCAAATTATTTTTGGCAGCGTAGTGCCATAAAATTTGAACAAGGGCATTGAAAAAAGCGGAGTCGAGTATGATTTTGATGTTGAGAAGTTTGAGCCAGAATTTTCTGAAGATGAAGTGTTAGCGATAGGGAATGCGAAAAAGGAACCACTGGAGGGAGAAGATGCTGTCTTATTTTTCTTTTTTCTTACATATTGAATCTATTTTCTCTGAAATACGTACTTTTCTTTTAAAGGGACTAATGCACCGCGATTCATGTTCTTTTTCCTTTTTCTTCCTAGACATAGTGTAAAAGATAAAAATGCATCCTGAGACCAACAGGGCTATAGTTGTGATTTTGATATAATTTGTTACCTTAGAATATGGTGGATGATTACCAAAATTATTTAGCATAAATATTAAACATTTGGTATCATCCTCTGTCATGACACTCATCTATTGTGATTTCCACAGGGATAATGATGCTTTTTTTCTTTAAGCTGTTACATGTACCATAAAGGAGTGTATTTGAAAGGCTGTGGGCTTTGTATGAATACTACTTTGGTCTAAAATATCAGTATTCTGTTTTAAATTCTTTTTGTCAGATAAATATTTTTTGTGATATTGCTTTAACATTCGGCATTATCATTGTAAATATTTTCAAATATGCAGTGCATGCACATGGTAAAAATATTCAGAGACTGTAGAAAGGTATAACTATTTCTCTCAGTGGTCCAGTTCTTCTCTCCAGAGGCTTCTTGTTTAGCTGTGTCACCCTCTGTGCATAGATCTTTGTGCCGGGGAGAGGGGAGTGGGCAGGGGTCACTTTTCAGCAATTGCTTTTCAACTTGTAAAAGGGTAATTGGTCTTTGTTTAGATTGCCAGTCTGTGTGTCAGGCTGGGTCATTTATATTTCCTGGAAAAGAATTTCATCCAAATATAAGTTTATTTGCTTTGATTTTGGCAAGGTAATGTCTTCGTAGTGTTTTAATTTCCTCTACATATATAATGCCCCCATTTTTTTCTCACATTTTTGGCTTTGTGATTTTTAACTTTTTCTAGAGGAACTGCACATTTGTTTATGTTTTATCATGGAATCAGCTATTTATTTATTTGTTCTAGAATTTTTTTTTTTCCCAGGGAAAGATTCTCCCTGAGCTAACATCTTAACATCTGTTGCCAATCTTCCTCCTTTTTTTTCTTTTCCTCCCCAAAGCCCCGGTGCATGGTTGTATATATCCTAGTTGTAAGTCATTCTAGTTCTTCTATGTGAGCCACTGCCACAGCTGGCAACTGACAGACCAGTGATGTGCTTCTGCGCCCAGGAAGTGAACCTGGGCCGCCGAATTGGTGAGCTTCAAACCTTAACTACTAGACAGTCAGGGCTGGCTCAATATTTATGTTTTTTAATTATTTAATTTGTACTTTATCTTCATTATTTCTTCTGCTATCCATAGATGTCCTTTTGGGTTTTTGTCTAACTATTTTACTATGATGCTTAATTAATGAATTCTAATTATTTTTTCTTTGTTACTGAAAAAAAATAAATCCATGCATTTTCTTCTGACCGTTGTTTTAGATAACATTCCACATGGTTTCATTTTTATTTTCCAGATATTTTGCAACATTATTTGATTTTTCTTTTCAGAAAGAGCTTTTATTTTGAAATTCCGAAGTGGTATGGTGTTTTGTTTTCTACTGGTTTTATTGCATTGCAACAGAAAGTTTTCGTATGTTATATTTCTTCTTTTTTGGATATTTCTCCTCCTGTATAGTCAGTTTCAACTCATGGATCCTGTGAATGCTTACATCTGAGTGTGACAGTGCTGATAATGTGGTGAGACCGCCTTTCTTGGTGTCTACCTTTTCCTCGTCTCTGCTTGCCCCTGTACCGTCTGCTTTCTGGATTCACTCTGGGACATGCCTCTCGGACAACACTGCGTTAGGTTTTTGCCTGTGATTTAATTTAAGTGTCTTTTGCTTGGATAGTTAAGTTTATCCATTTATATTTATTGCTAGAGAAGTTATTTTATCCTTAGTCCTGTCATCTCATTTTATATTATGCTTTCTAATTCAATGCTACTTCTTTTGTTTAGTTGTTTTACTGTATGGTCTGGTTTTTCATTGTTGGTTTTGTTGATGGCTTGTTTTTGTTTTCTTCATGGCCTCATTCCTTCTGATCATTTGGAGGGTTTTCAGACTGTGTTTACCTTCTCTGTTTTCCTCTACAAATATAACTCTATATAACGCCTAGCTTCTTACTTCTGTATAGGGACTCTACTGACTCCTCAGTGTAAACAATAGCAAAATTCGTGTATTCCCAATTCCACATATCAGCCTCCTCTTTTCTTTTTTAATTGACTTTCTCTTTCTGTCTTTTTACTCCTAGTACTTTTGGAAAAGGCAGTATGGCATCATTGATCTAGGAGGGAGAACTGGACGCCAGGCAGAGGTTCTGGTGCGACCTGTCAGACCTTTATTGGCATTTCCATGGGGGGCAGTGGAACTCTGCTGGGTGGACCTTAATTCTGTCCTCTAAATTTATAAAATAATAACAACCTTGAATTCTTCATGATTGTTTTTTTTTGAGGAAAAATACATTAGAATTTCTAAAAGACTCTGAAAACTTAAAAAAATGCTATAAAATTGAGGCTTTATCATTTTACAGTTACTGTTTATCCATGGCTTATTAACAATAGAAAAATGAAGCCATCTTGCTGACAGTTTTATTTGCAATTTATTATTTTTATGATAGTGATTCTTAGTAGATTTTGAGACATGACAAGTAGAATAACCTACTCTTATAATGTCGGGATTTTTTTTAAAATCCCACTTTGAGAAAATAAGAACCCTAGTGGGTTTGCTGCCTCTGATTAAATATTCAAAATATCAAGTAGGTACAGAATAGTTGTACTAACATTCTCAATCTGTCAACTTCTTGTAAATGGCATGGTTTTTAGTGCTTTTTATGTGAAGATTCCTTATATAATTAAAAAATTAAAGATACCCAACATTAAAGTAATTTGAACTGATTAAAGTTAAAAAACTCTTCCTGACAATAGCTATCATGGCATTAATAATGTATTTAAAAGAATTTTAATCCACAGACAGACAAATATGTGCAAGCTATATTACAGATAATTGTCATATGAATCATGACACTCATATTTATTATCCTGATTCTGTGAACTTACCGATGATTACTTAACCTTTAACACTGACCTGGAAAATGGTCATATTTGGCAAAGGGTGCTGAGAAACTGGAAATGTGTTAATGGTTTCTGGATAGTTTCTAAAAGTGGACCTGTATGTGTCATAAATAATGACATATCAAATGAAAGAAACATCAAGTGATGTCTGAGTGACAGTGGAACAGGTGATAAGCAGAAGCCACCACTTGTTCTTTAGAAACAAGCCCGTGATGTGTTAACTTAATCTCTTCCTTGAATAAATTATTAGACTGGATGGTCAACAGCTGCTATGCACAAGGAATATCTGTAATTTAATGAGCCATTTTGTTGCCAGAAATTTGTAACATTTTCTTGGTGGGCAAGAAGGTAAATCTCAATAGTAGAAAAATATAGTGATGTATAATTTTACTGTTTCGAAAGGACATTACTTAATTAGATTTGTGGCTTCTCCCTTAGTCAGGGGCAAAGGAGGAAATAAAAATAAATAAAAATCATAGCTTCAGTACCCTCTAAAAGAATAACTGTGTTCTCTTCTGTTGTAAGGGTACTTCTGTTTAAATACCAATCTGAAGTGCCTGAGAGAACTCCACCTGTGTTAGACGGCAGCATATGTGGTATGTGTGTAGGTTTAAACCTGGGGAGTGAGCTTATTCTAGCCTTCAGAGAGGGAAGTAAAAACATCTTATTGATTTATGTTTGAGAAACAAAGCAACATGGCAGCATCATATTCTTTCTAAAACTATGTCCAGTTGTTATGCAGGGTGCGGCTCCCTGAAGTCCAGTTATTTGGTTTGTTCGTGGGCTCACGGGCTTCTGCTGACACATGGCTCTCCTCCAAGAGCCAAAGAGACCAGCTCATAAACAGTTCATCCACTCGGGAGCCTGTTGTGAAAGCAGCTCTGCACTCACCTGATGATAGGACGTGGGTGAATTAGCGGGTGAACCCTGCGGTGAAGTGTGGACAGTGGCAGCAAAACATCAAGCAGTTTGAAGGCAAACAGGTTTAAAATACTGAGTGGAAAGCAAATCAAACCACGGCCGCTGAAGAGTTCTTTCTTTGACCTGTTTTGGCAGTTTACAGAGTGCTGATAATACAAAGGAAATTAAATGCCTGCAGTGAAAAGTAGGACCTAGTTAAAACCTTTTCAAACATTAAACATTGGCTTGGCAAAGGCCTCTCAGAGTGCTCCAAATATTTTATTCAATTTCCAGAATTTCTTGATTTGTTATATCATTAAATAAAGAAGGAAAAAAAAAGCTAGTCAGCATGCATCACGATAAAAGCCACTTGAAGTTCATTTTTATGTCAGATCCTAGACTGAAAAATGTGTTACCTTTCCAAGCGGTGCTGAAGCATAAAGCTCACAGAGTGTTATGACCTTCTTTATTAGGTTGGGATAGCTGAGATGCGAGTGTGTGGAAACTATAAAATAGGTGTGAGCAGTTTCTAATAACATATAAATGTGATTGACAGTGACTTTGATTTAGAAAATGTTTGGCAGCGTCACTCAGACACAGGTTAGACGACGGAGTCGATGGGCTCATCTTCTTCTAGGTCAG